>NC_138143.1:18915489-19515489 GCF_964188305.1 Podarcis bocagei
GACCCTGTTACTGCAAGGCTTACTGGTGCGAAGGGGCTTCTTCTCTCCATGGTTTTTTGAGTATATATTAGGGATCTCTCCACTGACCTACATAGAGGAAAGCATAGATTCATGTGAAAAACAAGCACAATTTTTAATCCGTCCACCAAATTACTGCGATTAAATGCTAGCTGTCCTAAAACAAAATATTCCTTCCACCACAGTCAGCATGGCTTCATTTCTCAGGGGGAAGAAAACTGCATTTTTTCAAATTTCCAGATATATATTCACACATACACACACACACATTTTATTGCAATGAAGTCAGGAGCTGGTAGAGCTTCCACATAGGAGGTAAATGGCAACATAACAACTTTTCAAAAACTGGAATTTTTCACTTACTGAGTAAGCCTGTGGAAAATCATTTTTATGAATCCACCGCTTTTTAGCAAGTGGCTTCGCAGACTGCCAGTTAATGTTATACATTTCAGCTGGGGAAGACAATCTTTATGCAGGAATTAAGAGTCATTAGGCTGACTGTTCAGGAAAACTGGTTACCACTATTGATCTTAGCCCTCTTCAGGGAGAGCACAAACACAGAAGGCCAACCTGTACCCCTTGATGAAGTTTGGAACACACCCCACAGTCTTGAAGCTGATTTTTTTGTATCATGTCTAGTTTGACTATTACTTCTTTTGTTTTGTTTAAAAAATGAGTTTTCGGAAGTTCCACTTCTCTGAGTGTGCATTAATGCCTTCCTCCTCTGGCTGCCTACCATCATGGGAAGACTAATTATTGAACATATTTCTCTCCTGGCTGATTTAGTTCAAGATAATAATTCAGAGTAGACACCTCTTGTTATTTGGGGGAAATCATTAGTCACTCTTAAATCATAGAATCATAGAATCATAGAGTTGGAAGAGACCACAAGGGCCATCGAGTCCAACCCCCTGCCAAGCAGGAAACACCATCAGAGCACTCCTGACATATGGTTGTCAAGCCTCTGCTTAAAGACCTCCAAAGAAGGAGACGCCACCACACTCCTTGGCAGCAAATTCCACTGTCAAACAGCTCTTACTGTCAGGAAGTTCTTCCTAATGTTTAGGTGGAATCTTCTTTCTTGTAGTTTGGATCCATTGCTCCGTGTGCGCTTCTCTGGAGCAGCAGAAAACAACCTTTCTCCCTCCTCTATGTGACATCCTTTTATATATTTGAACATGGCTATCATATCACCCCTTAACCTCCTCTTCTCCAGGCTAAACATGCCCAGCTCCATTAGCCGTTCCTCATGCTGCCTATTGCCCCTGGATGGTTAAGTCCAGTCAAAGCCGACTATGGGGTTGAGGCGCTCATCTCGCTTTCAGGCCGAGGGAGCCGGTGTTTGTCCACAGGCAGCTTTCCGGGTCATGTGGCCAGCATGACTAAAGCACTTCTGGTGCAACAGAACACCATGACAGAAACCAGAGCACACAGAAATGCTAGATCAGGGGTCAGCAAACTTTTTCAGCAGGCCGCTGGTCCACTGTGCCTCAGACCTTGTGGGAGGCGGATATATATATATATTGGGGGGATGAGCGAATTCCTATGCTCCACAAATAACCCAGAGATGCATTTTAAATAAAAAGACACATTCTATTCATGTAAAAACACGCTGATTCCCGGACCGTCTGTGGGCTGGATTGAGAAGGCGATTGGGCCGCATCCGTCCCCTGGGCCTTAGTTTGGGGACCCCTGTGCTAGAGCCTACCCTATCAGGAAATGATTCTCATAAGTGACTCCCATTAGACGCTGCAGCTGCCATTGTGCTATGCAAGATTATCCTGCTGTTTCCTTTAATCCATGATGATTTTGGCTGCTTTTTGGTAGGTGGCAAAAATTCTCCATCAATTCTGCCTTCCCGGACACAGAAGCAGCTGTTCCTCTTTTCTTTTCTTTTTGCCGCCTTTGGATGAGCTGGCAGAAAGGGGCAGGCAGATGAGATCTATTCTTTTTTCTATATAGGAAATTGTAGAAAGCATAATGTATGTTGATGGTGCTGTAATAACGCTGTTGTCAATCCACAATAAGCCTGAGACTCCTTGGACGAAGCATTTTAGGAAAAGTCCTGTATCCTTAAGTACGAACAGATGATGCAGAGGTAATCAATACCAATGTGTCAGGTAGGAAGGTGGCCCGTTTCCAGAAATGCTGACTTCAGTTATTAGAATTTATTAGAGTGGGGTGGGGGGGGGGTACCCCACTACATTCCATCTTTCATTTGTGAACTTTGATTTGCTATATTTCATTCCCTTCTAAGAGTGTCCTGTATGTATATCTCAGCAGGATCTGCTTAATGTTTTATTATGTACATGAACTACAACAAATTACACCTTGATATACTATTGGCTCAGGATGTGTATATTAAATATTTACATCTGCTTTACTTTTTTTTTACACATAAAATGCAATCTATTTTAAGAGCAATGGGACATGGATTACTTCTGGGGCAACACCACTGACATAAAAAAGGAAATATACCAGGACCATGATTTTTTAATGAATCGCTTGACACTCTTTCTAAACATGTCAGAGAAAGGAAAACTTGATGGAAGCTGCCTATGCAAAACCTACCTATGAAAATCCCTTCTCAATCTTACCATGTCAGGCTTCTGGTCTTGTAAGGATTCCAACATACTCTGCAATGTTTCATATTGCTGGTATTTAATGCGTTAGAATATTCAAGCAGAAGTGGGTCAGCTGAGGATAAAAGGACAGTGTCACCTCTCAACACGCTTGATTGACAATATAATTAGTACTCCTAATATTGCTTCACTGTCACTTCTGTGCTGTTCTTCTTTCCAAATTTAAGAAGAATCAACGACAAGGGCATTTAACAACCTTCAAACCAAGGGAGTGTGTGCGTGCGTTCACTTGTCTGAGCACATTGTATGTATTGAGCCTAACTTGCATGAATTTATTTTATCCAAATGCTTAATGGGTTTAGTTGATTAATCTATTCGTTTTAGTTGATTAATCTACTAATGAAATGTGCATAAGTTTAGATGTGGTATAACCAGTATATAACCAGTATATCCAAATCAAGAAGAATAGTTTATTTGTTTTTGTTTGCCATGGCAGCCATCATCTTAGAAGGGATGCTCTGCTATGTATAAAGCATAGACAGTGCCTAAGATGATCCATGCCAGCTGCAGTCTTCATTAATCTCTCTCTTAAAAATCAAACACCTACTGTCTACTCTTCCTTACCAAATGCTTAAATAGCATTCTATTCACTCCACCACACTAGCTCTCTATAACAGAGCATAGGGGTCCTTAGATTTTGTCATACATTGCATATGCAGATCATTGAACAGGAATTAGCAGCCAGCATCCTTTAACCATTAGACCAGTCATATTGTGGGCTACCGCATTTAGTAAGAATTGTTCCCACACTCTCCCATGTCCTTTCATAGCCTGCATTGGATTGAAGTGAAATTTCAAAATTTGCATGGTAATCATTAATACAGAAATAAGAACTACATATTATTCATCTGTAGCAAAGCAGACATCCTTTTTTTTTGGTAACATCTGAGGCTTCTGAGATCAAGATTCTAAGTACGCAAAGTAAAAAATAAGCATTCTTGTGACAGAATGAAATGAGAGACTGAATGTTGGTTCATAAAATGTTGGTGTGAATATGCATGTCCAAAATTACTTGTGAACTACAATGTAGCTATCCTTCAAAATCCACTTTTGCTGAATTTTGCAATGCAATTCTTCAACTAAAGTAATGTACACAAAAATGCACAAATCAGCCTAAGCTGTGCATAACATGCATTTATTGGTGAAATGCCCCCCCCCCCAAATACATTATCATGGGGGAAATTATTTGCAGAAACGTATCCTTAAATGCTGCCAATTTTCAGCAGACCCCTTCACCGTGACCCCAATACAGACCCAGAACTGTAGAAGAGGAGGAATTGCCATCTCTGCGCCTCTTGGCCCTGACCAAAAGGCCCGCTGCACCATAGTACCCATGACCCTAGGAAAACCCCTAGGACTAACTGGGACTGGTATTCTGGAAGGCTGAAATTGAGACAGCAAAACCCCAGGATCATAAACTTTATTCCCTTCGCTCACATCCAAAGGACCATGAGCCTCAAAAACAGTAAAGGACATGGAAGGGCCAGGCTGCCTCCCAAACTGCTGGGCCAGTGACTCAAGTTCTATATTAAAGCGAGTCATGGCAGCAGGGTCTGAGCCAATATTGGCCATAATTGCACTCAAGCAATCCAGATGATCCAGACTGATGAACCACAGAGGCTGGCACAGAATGCAATGACTGAGAGGGATCCCTAATGACCCCCTTAGAAGGGAGAGCAGGACTGGGATTCCTTTTAATAGGCATCGCGATCCTTTTGTCTTGTGTAGGGAATACTGATTGCATGGCGAGTTTCCGCCTCCCACCAGTAGGAATAAAGACACATGACACCGTTATTTAGGTTAGTGGGCTAAAATTGGCCACAACTTTTATTGGTTACAGGTGATGAGCGGTATTGGCTTGGACATTGGTCCTATCTGACTTCAGCCGGCTTCAGTCTGCTTGCTTGAAGACCAGGGAGGGTTAACACCAGCAGGGGGAGCCCTGCTGATGCACATCAACTAGGAATTCCCCCGGGGTCACCGCTCGGGGGCGTGCCTAAGGCCCTGACCTCCATAGGCTTCGGACGGGGCCACGCCCCCCAGAATCCTTTACCGGACTATCCTTCAATATCCGGGGGAGGTGATGGCGCTCCCCCCCATCCATCTACATAACAATACCCATACCGGCCGCGCCTGCCTTAAATGAGGCACGCCACACACCCTGGGCCAGCCGATTGGCTGGCCAGGGGATGATGCGGCCAAGGATTCCCCAGATCTCACGGAGGCTGGGAGCACGCCAGGCACTTCTGTCTTCCACTGCCTCCCGCAGTTTGGTCAAACTCATGCTGGTAGCTTCGAGAACACTATCCAACCATCTTATCCTCTGTCATCCCCTTCTCCTTGTGCCCTCCATCTTTCCCAACATCAGGGTCTTTTCCAGGGATTCTTCTCTTCTCATGAGGTGGCCAAAGTATTGGAGCCTCAGCTTCAGGATCTGTCCTTCCAGTGAGCACTCAGGGCTGATTTCCTTAGGAATGGATAGGTTTGATGTTCTTGCAGTCCATGGTACTCTCAAGAGTCTCCTCCAGCACCATAATTCAAAAGCATCAATTCTTCAGCGATCAACCTTCTTTATGGTCCAGCTTTCACTTCCATACATCACTACTGGGAAAACCATAGCTTTTACTATACGGACCTTTGTTGGCAAGGTGATGTCTCTACTTTTTAAGATGCTGTCTAGGTTTGTCATTGCTTTTCTCCCAAGAAGCAGGCGTCTTTTAATTTCATGGCTGCTGTCACCATCTGCAGTGATCATGGAGCCCAAGAAAGTAAAATCTCTCACTGCCTCCATTTCTTCCCCTTCTATTTGCCAGGAGGTGATGGGACCAGTGGCCGCGCACGTGTTGGGGGTGTGAAGCTCACAACACCACCTCCTCCTGAGGTTGGAAGTGGCTTTACAAGTACACAAAAAGACCCAGGCCTTTAAAATGGTGCTCCCACCTCAAAAAGATGGCACTCCCGCCAAAACTAATCAGGAAGAACCAGAGTCTGTGACCTGAAATGGCGGCCGGAATGAGACAGGGGTTTTTCCCGCCCTTAACACGACCTGGCTAAAATGAAGGGAGCACAATAAAGGCAGGGAGAGGGAACGCTTGCTGCTATGAAACCAATCAAAGGACTTAATGACAGGACTACAGGAGTGACAAACACACTTGCCCAAAGTCGCACAAGGCTGCTGCCGCAGCCAGAAAAAACCAACCGCCAAAATGAAAGGGGAGAGCAACAGCAAGCTCCGCAACGGGAGCATCCAGGTGCTGGAGCCCCAGAGGGGCAAAGCCCCATTAAGAGGAAGGGGAAGGAAAGGAAAGGGGGAGAGGACAACTCAAATGAAAGAATGAAAGCAATAACAAAAAAGGGGGAATAAAAAACAGAAAGAAATCACCCGGACAATCCGTCGAAGGTAAGTCTCTCGGCTGCACAGAGGACATGCTGTTAGCTTGTTCTGAATGCACAAGCCGAAAGAGGAAGCTCTGAGTCATGTGCATGGGTATATATAGGTCCCTCGATCCGTTTGGACTGCGCCCCATTGGTCAGATTGAACCCAACATCGAGGGACCCACCAATCGGGTGTTGTGGCTAACCAATCAAACCCACCCACAATAGGGGGTCAGTCTCCAGGTCTCACCGCAACACGTGCCCTCTTTTAGGGAGGAGACAATTTATATATAATTTTCAAAGCATTTTGTAGAGCTAGACAGGGAACGAAAACCACCAATAAATTGCTTGAGACTTTTTTGGTTAAAAAAAATGTGCGGGTGGAGGGTAAAGACTATGACAGAAACTTGTAGGGCATTGTGAATTATATGTAGATACAGATCAATACTTTCTCCCTCCCTTGTAAGCTAAATCTTGGTGGAGAGGATCACCCAAAGAAGACAGTAGATTCAGGTACACAAAGGAAAGCATTTCTTCACACAATACATACCCACAACTACAGCCAGATCAGTGCCACTGAATTTCTCTGACATAAGAGGATGTATAAGCTGATTTTAGCCATAATATACTCCAGTTTCTCTTCAGGTCGTATAAATCTTTGAGCTGATTTTAGCCCACAAACATTGAAACCCCACATTCTCCTATAACTGTGAACCATACTGTTTGCTTTCCGCTGCATCTGCTGGCAGAATATTGGGCTCCCCCCTCCCTTGAATGACCTTTATGATTAGTATGTTAAAGAGACTTGTTTCAACAATGGTGTGACCCAACCAATTAACAAACCTAAGGGGAATGTTAATTAAATGCTAGGCAAAAGAAACATTCCACAGTTGAACTAACGGTTAGCTGTTTGTGCAGGTGAAAAGCAAGCAAAGAAGGAGAAGGGGGGGGAGTAGTAATTTAGATGTGTACATCTCAAAATGACACTCTAGGGAATGGGAATGTTTGTGGAACTGGTATATAGATATATATAGATATATATCCCTTTTCTATTCAACCTGGGACCATGTCTTCTGAAAAAAACATGCAGATCTAGAGATATTGGTGCATTTTCCCCACACTGGGCTTGGAAAAGAATTTGAAAGCTCATTAAAACCTCCTTGAGGGGGAAAGTCTTTCTTCCCCCTCGGATTAAATTCTTAGTAGAAGAATTGTCAGCCTCCTCAGCTCCTTGGCTTCCCCTTATTATATATAACATACCCTCCAACATTTCTCCAATGAAAATAAGGACGTCCTAAGGAAAAGTGGAGCATTCAGGGATCAAATCGGAAACTGGGATGGCTTCTTTAAATCAAGGATGTCCCTGGAAAATAGGGACACTTGGAGGGTCTAATATAATGAAGACTCGAGGCAGGGTGGGGCTTCCTCTGTCGGTTTCTGTGGGTGCAGATGGAAAGGTTCAATTCAAAGTGTTGGTGCTGACCTTTAAAGCCTTAATTGGTCTCAGTCCTGTATACCTGAAGGAGCGTCTCCACTCCCATTGTTCTGCCCAGACACTGAGGTCCAGTGCCAAGGGCCTTCTGGCGGTTCCCTCCCTGCAAGAAGTAAGGCTACAGGGAACCAGACAGAGGGCCTTCTCGGTAGTGGTGCCCACCCTGTGGAACGCCCTCCCATCAGATGTAAAAGAAATAAACAACTACAGTGGTACCTCGGGTTAAGAACTTAGTTCGTTCCAGAGGTCTGTTCTTAACCTGAAACTGTTCTTAACCTGAGGTACCACTTTAGCGAATGGGGCCTCCCGCTGCCATTGTGCCGCTGCTGCACTATTTCTCATCCTGAAGTTCTTAACCCGAGGTACTATTTCTGGGTTAGGAGAGTCTGTAATCTGAAGCGTCTGTAACCCAAGGTACCATTGTACCTGACGTTTAGAAGACATCCGAAGGCAGCCCTATTTAGGGAAGTTTTTAATGACTGATGTCTTAATGTATTTTTATCTGTCTGTTGGAAGCTGCCCAGAGTGGCTGGGGAAACCCAGCCAGATGGGTGAGGTAGAAATAAACTACTACTACTACTACTACTACTACTACTACTACTACTATTATTATGGCACTGGGGGGGAGGGGAAACCCAAGGTTTCCATAGAAATGCCACACTTTCAGAGGTCCTCCATGGAGGAGTGCCTTTCTCCCACCCACACAGCTTCTTTTGACCACCCTTCACACAAACTAAGAGAGGACCCCTTCCATTTCTTCAGGGTCTGTGTTTTGCCTTGGGTAAGGAACAGTATAAAGTCCCTGCCCTTAGTTCCTTGGCTTAGGAGAAAATATAATTAATAGACAACTTAGTTTTAGGGTGCCAATGGGCAAGATATCTGTTTGCCTCAGTTTCCCTGAGTCCACCCACCTCTTTGTGTTGCCACTCTTATCACTGCCCATTCACTTGCCTGCTCCCTGGACCCAATCCACAAAAGTTGAAAGGGTGCAATAATTGCTGCACCTACTCCTTGTTATTCCCCTTGCTCAGTCAATAGCGAGGAGAAAGCAGCAACAGCGCCAGGAGATTGCAGAAATCAGCAGTGGGCTCTTAGTGTAAAGTATGGGTATGTGGTGGAAATGTAAGGTAATAAAAGCATTCTGGGAAATGATATACAGTACAATGAATTGAAAAGAAATGTTTGAAATAACTTTTGTTTAAAAACAAAACAAAAACAGAGGCTTTTTTTAGTAGGAATGGTACGTGCTGAAATTCCCAAGGAGCAGGAAAGACTTTTTATGTATGTGACAACAGCTGCACAGATGTTGTTAGCCCAGAGATGGAAAGAAGATAAAGCCCCTAACAGAGAAGAATGGCAAATTAAGTTGTTGGACTGTGCCGAAATGGCAGAGCTGACTGGAAAGTTCAGAAACCTGGAAGACCAAAATTTCAATAAGGAACAGGGAAAAATTGTAATTTACCTAGAAGACCACTGTAAGCAGTTGAAAACACTAGCAGGACTGCAATAACACTTGGAATGTAACAAGAACTAGGGATATAATAGAGTTATAAATAAATAAAAACTTGGATTATTGAAAAAAGATGCAGTAGAAAAGGGTTAACAACAGTATCCATGGAGGAGAAGGCGGAAAGTCCAGAGATTGGGAGAAATCTTTTAACTGTGGATCTGTTGTGGTATGATTATAATTGTAAATTTGCAAAACCAAATAAAAGTTGTTTTGAAAAGCAGTGGGCTCTTAGTGGTTTCAATCAAACCTTTATTAGGCATTATGCAAATAAAACCATAGGAGAGAAAATAACATGTAAAAGCCTTGGAATATATATAAAAAGGCAGCAGTTGGCTACATACATATATATATATATACATATAGAATCAGTGGTTTACCTTGTTAACCTGCTCCTTGGAGGACTGCTACCAAAAACTCGGCTACCCCCGCCGTTACCCTTTGGTCAACGTCGGATAGGCAGAATGCCACACATTCACCTTGCTGGGGTTCCAGACCGCCCAAAAGAGGGGACAGCACGCGTTGACGGAGCGTGCTGTACAATGGGCAATGAAAGAGAATATGCTCTACAGTGTCCGGGACATTCATAGAGCATCTGCAGAATCTCTTGTTTCTAGGGATGTTTTGATATCTTCCCCAGACAAATGCTGAGGGATAGCCACTGGAGGTAGGAGTTGTTTTGCGTGCCCTGCATGGCATACCTCCCCAACATCAGCAGAATAAGTTATGCTAAAAATGCAAAAATAAAAATTAAAAAAGCTTCATTTGCATAAATTATACATGTATCAAGATTCAGCTTTTCTTGGTGGTGTGTGTGTGTTTATATATGCTTTACAAGTTTGGAGATGGATCGTAAAAAAACATTCAAAGGAGACCATCTGTTGCAAAGAGAAACAGAAAGAGAGGAAAGGGTAAAGGGGAAAACGAGCAATTTGAAAACATATTCTCAGCTATCATTAAAGCACTATTGTTGAAGCTTTATTCTAAGATTTTTAAGCCTCTCTCTCTCCCTCTCTCTCTTATTTCACAAAGTAGGAATGGACCGCCCCTTTTTTCTTAAGACAGGAAAATGAATTTAATCTAATCAGTTTAGCAGTACAAATCTCTTATCTTTGATGTGAGTGATAAAACGGAACCCAGATTGGCATGACATTGTCCATTTGCCTTTATCCAAGGTTATTTCTCTTTGGTTGTGTTAACTTCATTAAAAAAAGGAAAACGTCCCATCCTTCACTGGCCATCTTTTCGGGAATTTCTTACATTTATAATCGTTGCAAGTATAACTCTTTCAGCAATGAGCGGGTATGATTTTCTGCAATACGGCAGGATAGGAGAATCTAATAATGGACTAGGGAGATTTGCAGAAGACTATATATTAGTTTTGACTAGTTCTCCAGAACTCCTGCATTTTCTTACCACTTCGCACAAAGCTAGGAAATGGGCCTGGCACCTTGTTAATTGGCTGGGCTCCTGTGTCTTTCAGCAACCAAGAATGCTGAAATTAAGCAGATGAATCATACCTCTTGTAAACCTCTCAGGTTTACTACTGAAGAGGGCTCCTTCTTGCCGTGTGTTTTATTAATGAAATAGGATTCCACTTCCTGTTGCCGAGACCAGTGTAAGACATGCATGAGGACATCTTATGTATGCCTCCACCAATACTTGGTTTTTTTCAATTTTGTGAGTTTGACATAGCAATTCTGTGCTATGAGAAATTTCTAGCTACAATTTCGGTCTTGCATCAGTCTTCCTGAAAGCTTCCATCTTGTGAAAACTTTCCACCACAAGGTGGCTCAGAAGAAATTGCATTGTGGGGTTCCATGAGTGCCGCAGTTTGTTATACTCCTCACTTGGAGTCTTGGGAACTGCAACCAGAGATGGCAAAATTTGTGCTTGGAGAAGTTACCATAGCTGTCAACTTTTCCCTTTTCTTGTGAGGAATCCTATTCGGAATAAAGGAATTTCCCTTTAAAAAAGGGAAACGTTAACAGCTATGGAAGTTACCAGATCAGCCAAGGGGCTGTCTGGGTGGATTGGCAGTACATAACTTCTGAAAGTCATCTAAGCTCCTACTAAGCACAGGAAGTAAACCTGGAGCTGTCCTGATCATACTTACGTGACCTCCCAACAGGTGAGTCACTGCCACTTACCAGGGGGGAGAACGGGAGAAGGCAGTGGGGAGGGTGGCATGGTGCGAACACACCAGTAGGAACACCAAGCCGGTGTGTTTTCCCTGCCCTGACCTCATGGCAACATTGATCCACTTAGTAAGCAGCCATAATTCACTTGCTCAGAGGTCAGGCAATTATTTCCATGCTACCATGCTCTCCACTACTGGCTCTCTCAGGTTTTAGACAGGAATCTGTGACGAGCCCTACCTAAAGATGCTGGGAATTGGACCTGGAACATTCTGGATACAAAGCAGGTGGTCGAACACTGAGTTATGGCCCTTACCCAGTGTTTGTACTCCCACAGATTTGACTTAAAGAATTGGACTGTGGAACTTAGACCTCAATAGCTTGATGGCCACTAAAATGTGTACAGAAGAGTGGCTTCCATTCAGGTACTGAACTGGCAATGTTTCAGAAAGGCCCCATGTCTGCCCACATAGCAATAATATTATCCTTTCTATTATTATTTAGAAACTTTTAAAATTTGCATTGTTCTTTCTGAAAACTGGACGTTGCACTAGCACCATTGGGGCCAAATGCAAAATAAATTTACTTTGGCAGGATTAACATACCGCTTAATCATCAAAACCTCTAAGTAAATGGGTACAGGATGGGCATATAATGACTAGAATTTTTGTGTGCCTGACGGATCTACAAACTGAGCGAATAACAGTATATTTCAAACAGTTTTGGTGCAATGTTACTCACTCAAGTATACAGCGGTACCTCGGGTTACATACGCTTCAGGTTACATACGCTTCAGGTTACAGACTCCGCTAACCCAGAAATAGTGCTTCAGGTTAAGAACTTTGCTTCAGGATGAGAACAGAAATTGTGCTCTGGCGGCGCGGCGGCAGCAGGAGGCCCCATTAGCTAAAGTGGTCTTCAGGTTAAGAACAGTTTCAGGTTAAGAACAGACCTCCGGAACGAATTAAGTACTTAACCCGAGGTACCACTGTAACTGCTTATGAATTCTAGCTTTATTTGTTAGATATTTGTTCCTGCCCAGATTAGCTGTGGTATAGACTGACAAGCTTTGCCCTGGGTGGGTCGCAATCTCTCAACCTAGCCTACCTCACAGGGTTGCTGTGAGGATGAAATAATCCTATTTAGGCAACCTAATTTGCTTGCTGAATTAGCATGTGGATGTTACTAGTGACCCCTCCTTTGGCATCTTCTTAACCACACCCTCATGTGTGTAAACCCTGAGTGTCTGCAAGGGGAGCAGGGTGCTTTATTCATGCATACAGTTAATTTCATAATAATAATAATAATATAAAGGCATAGGTGAGATTGCAAGGCATACTTTCTAATATAATATTTGGTTTGTTTGTTTTCTGGGGTTGGTTGAATCCTTCCCCAGTAATAAACCGCAAAGCATATTTTAATGACATTTTTCTCCTCTGGAATTCCCTTCCACGTATTTAAGCAAATGAACTCTGCAGGGAATAAAATTATTGTTGAACTCTGTGGTGAAGAGCCTCTGTGATGATAATTAAAATAATAACATTTCTCATCCCCCTTGCCTTCTTGTTCATGAAAGAAAATTAACACAAAACAGAAAAAGTAATATAAAGGTTAGAATGACTCTATTTTCTCCTGCAGAATTTCATATTGAATTAATGAATTGCTCCAACAAAGGGAATAAGAAGATTGTCGTGGGTTTTCTACCATTTGTGACATATTTGTGAATCTCGATTGCTATATTTCCATCATGAAATATATTTGTGATGCTTGCTAGCCAACTATGCCATAGGCTAGCCATGTTCCTTGGGACCACTATTAGTCATGCTGCAGAGGTAGACTACAGAAATTCATGTGGGTTTTAAGCCGTCATGTAAGGAAAATGAGGTGTTCAAGCCCAACCCTACATGTGATCTTCTTCATGCAAAGCAGATACTTGACCACTGGACTTTGGTGGGCAGGGCAACTGTTTAAGGAACGCTTTCTAAGCCCTGAGGGGTCTAGGACTCTGGGACTCTGGGGGGAAACAGTAATTTTAAAACAATTTGACTGAGAACTGATGAAAGTAACATAGGTGCATTAAAAACAAAATCAAAGTCAATACTTAAGCCAAGGTTGGCTGCCTTATTTTCAACCCAGAGACATTATTCCATTCTTGGCGGCTAACAAGCAATAATAAAAACAAGTTGAATGAATACAACTTAAAAGCAAGATTAAAATACAACATTAAAATATTGAAACATTAAAATATTAAAATGCAGCCTCATCACAGGAGGAGAAAGGAAAAAGGAAAAAGAATTAAATGAGTGTCTTCTGAATTGAAGTTCTTCCCCATTCCTAACTGGCAGTAAATCCCACTTAGTACAATAGGGCTTACTTCTGAGTAGACAGGTACACTATGAGGTTGCAATCCTTAAATTCACTTGACTGTGAGTAAATCTCATTCTGATTTACTTTGGAGAGGAATACAGTGGTACTTCCAGTTGCAGACGGGATCTGTCTGGGGTTTCCACAATTTGAGGGGCCGCTTCTGTGCATGTGCACAGCGCAGTAGAGTGCTTGGGGCAAAACACTTCCAGGTTTGCCACTTTCACAACCCGAAGTTTACTTTACCCAAGAGTAAGGTAAGCCTAGGTGCTACTGTACATTGTTGAGGCTCTACCTCAGCCTTGCGATTTTTCAAGATACAGTGAGGAAAATACTGGACTATTTTTTTTAAAAAAAAAAAAAGTATGTAAGACTCTGTGATGCTCACCTCAGTTTCCATTAGGCATATGGTGGAGTTCTAACTCTGCAAAAGAACAAAGCTGTGTAAAGAAATGAGACCATGTGAGCTTCTTATGACCACATTGGCCCACCCTTGTTTGCTAAACAGCGTGCTCGTGAAGTGTAATAAAAGACACTGTTGCAGGCTTTTTATAGCTGTTGTTAAGGGATGTACCAAGCTGCTCTGGAAACAATTATAAATGACAAAAGTATTGTCCTGGGTATTCTATGAATAGAACTGTCATATCTCAGAAGAATATAGGATGAGGACAGACTGAAAATTAAAGAAGATTCACAGCAGGTTCTTCTGACTTTGCAATGAGACTGACAGGCTGAGCAGGCCAACAGATACAATACTGGTTCAGGCATCACTCTGTTTGCGTGTCCTCTTCCTCCATCACTACTGTGGATCTCCTCCTCCTTCATCTGAAGAAGGTGCCCAACAGCCAGGTGCTTGACAAAGGAGAAAGCTGCTGAGAGCCAGCTTGGTGTAGTGGTTAAGAGCGGTGGATTCGTAATTGGTGAACCGTGTTCGCTTCCCCGCTCCTCCACATGCAGCTGCTGGGTGACCTTGGGCTAGTCACACTTCTCTGAAGTCTCTCAGCCTCAGTCACCTCACAGGGTGTTTATGGTGGGGGAGGAAAGGAAAGGAGATTGTTAGCTGCTTTGAGACTCCTTAAGGGGAGTGAAAGGCGGGATATCAAATCCAAACTCTTCTTCTTCTATTTGATTGCTTTTTGCAACTGGAGGAAGACCTCCAGGATCAAAGGCACCTCTGAATACCACTCTCTGGTGAATAATAGCAAGGGTGTTCGTGCATCTGTGTTCGTGCATCTGCTTGGCCCTGGTGGGGAACAGGATGTTGGACAACATCAGTCTTTGGTCCGAGAGGACTGGTTTTTTATGCCCTTCTTGATGGATCCCTAATCTCAGAGGGTTCTGGAGCATGTTCTAGGCCATATTCTCCATCCACAATGAGGCATGTCAGGATTGTTTAGCCTTATGATTTCATCCAATCAACTGAGAGTGAGACCTGAAATCATGGAGATCTTACTAATACAACAACAGTTTAAGTCTCACCAATCAGAGTTAGGTAAAATTGGTGGTTCATGAGAGTTGGAGGTGGATACAGAATAGGTATCCTAGTTGGTGAAGTATCCATTGTACTGACCCAAGAGATTTGGTAATAATTCCAGACTGTACGGTAGATAGATGATCCATACACTAGGATTACCTATGAATCTAAATCTAAATCACCATCTGAATGACTACAAAAAAAACCCGGGCCCCTTGGTTTACTGAGGAGCTCCGGAAAATGAAGCGGGATCTCAGACGGCTAGAGCGATTATGGCGACGGACTCGTGACGGAGCCTCAAGAACATCTTATAGGACGCTTATGAAAGCCTATGAGATGGCTATGAAAGCTGCTAAGAAATCTTACTTTGCAGCTTCCATTGCATCCGCTAGCTCTCGCCCGGCACAACTTTTTAGAATAATTAGGTCAATAACGTCCTTAGGAGGACAACCAAATTTAAGCACAAATTCGACCCACAGCTGTGAGGCATTCGCGAGCTTTTTTGCGGAGAAAGTCCTGTTGCTCCGCCGTGACCTCCCTGCCAATTTAGACACAGTGACTGAACTGGAGGCCCCTCGACTGACTTCAGGTCCAGTGTTGGACCATTTCGATCGGATACTCCCTACTGATGTGGATAGATTCCTCCAAGTTGGTAGGCCCACCACCTGCCTCCTTGATCCGTGCCCGTCTTGGCTGATTAGGGAGTGTCCAGATGTTGCGCGGACCCCCCTGGTTGAAATTATCAATTTGTCCCTTGACACGGGGACATTCCCAGGGGAACTGAAGGAAGCAGTGGTGCGTCCACTCTTAAAGAAAACTTCATTAGATCCCTTAGACCTATCCAATTACCGCCCAGTTTCAAATCTTCCATACCTGGGTAAGGTAATTGAGAGAGCGGTTGCTGAACAGCTTGGTAGGTTTCTGGAGGAAACATCGGCATTAGATCCATTTCAGTCCGGTTTCCGTCCTGGTTTTGGGACGGAGACGGCTCTGGTTGCCCTAACAGATGATATTCGTAGACAACTGGATCGAGGCGGGTCAGGACTGCTGATCCTTTTAGATTTGTCAGCAGCCTTTGACATGGTCGATCATGATCTTCTGGACCATCGCCTTGCAGACGTGGGGATACAGGGCATAGCCCGTAACTGGTTGTGCTCTTTTATCTCTGGTCGGGGACAGAGGGTGGCACTAGGGAGGGAAATGTCGTCACGCCACTCCTTGGTGTGTGGAGTGCCGCAGGGCGCAATTCTCTCCCCAATGCTTTTTAACATCTTTATGCGCCCTCTTGCCCAGATTATCCGGAGCTTTGGGCTGGGCTGTCATCAATATGCTGATGACACTCAGCTCTATCTACTGATGGATGGCCACACCAACTCGGCCCCTTACACACTGACCAGATGCTTGGAAGCTGTGGCTGGATGGTTTCGTGGGAGCCGATTGAAACTAAATCCTTCAAAGACAGAGGTCCTATGGCTAGGTCGGGATAGCATGGGGATGAGGGACCAACTCCCTTCTCTTGCGGGGGCCCAATTAGTGCCATTGCCTTCCGTTAAGAGTTTGGGTGTAATCCTTGACGCCTCCCTTTCCATGGAGGTGCAAGTCACAGCAACAGCCAAGGCGACATTTTTCCACCTTCGCCGCATCAAGCAGTTGGTCCCTTACCTTTCCCGCCCCGACCTGGCCACAGTGATCCATGCAACAGTCATCTCCAGGCTTGACTACTGCAACTCGCTCTACGCGGGGCTGCCCTTGAAGCTGTCCCAGAAACTCCAGCGGGTACAGAATGCTGCAGCGAGGCTCCTCACAGGGTCTCTGCCATGGGAGCATATTCATCCAGTGCTTTTCAAGCTGCACTGGCTCCCGGTGGAGTACAGGGTCAGATTTAAGGTGCTGCTTTTGACCTTTAAAGCCCTTCACGGCCTAGGACCCTCGTACCTACGGGACCGCCTCGCCTGGTATGCCCCACGGAGAGCCTCAAGGTCCATAAATAACAACACCCTAGTGGTCCCAGGCCCTAAGGAAGTTAGATTGGCTTCAACCAGAGCCAGGGCCTTTTCAGCACTGGCCCCAACTTGGTGGAACGCTCTGTCTCATGAGACCAGGGCCCTGCAGGATCTGATCTCTTTCCGCAGGGCCTGTAAGACAGAGTTGTTCCGCCTGGCCTTTGGATTGGAGCCAATTTGATTCCCTCCGCCCCCTTTTTCTTTTTTCTTTTCCTTCTCCTGCAATGAGGCTCCATTTTAATATTTTAATGTTCCATTATTTTAATGTTGTATTTTATTTTTGTTTTTAAGTTATAATCACTCATCTTGTTTTTATTATTGCTTGTAAGCCGCTCTGAGCCCGGCCTTGGCTGGGGAGGGCGGGGTATAAATAAAAAATTATTATTATTATTATTACAAAGCATGATTTTCTAAGGGCATAATTTTAAATGAAAAGAATAAGCCAAGCCTTTTTGTTGTTTCTGTTGCTACAAACAGTTTGGTGTCAGGGATCTTTATTGCTCTACCACAAATCATCAGGCTATCTACCAACAGCTCTTGCTCTGTTTTCTGCCAGGCTGCAGCCTGGAACACACCTGCACCCTGCAATCTTTCCATAACACAATGCAGCAGAAGACCACTATTCTTGGGCTCACGTGACCAACATCCTGGAAGAAAGATTTCCAAGTACTCACCCCGGTACATATCACAATGGAAGCTTCCACTTTTTTGTGGCCAAAGTCAGGCTGTTGTCCCATCTAACTCTGTGTTATCTATGCCAACTAGGAACCACCACCCCAAGGTTTCAGAGAAGAGTTTTTCTTAGCCCTACCTGGACTCATCACATCACTACTACTAACTGACGGCTCTTCTGCATGGCACAATGAGAATGATTCACATGTTGAGTACTTGTGAACATTAAGGCTGACATAGGGAGCCCACAACATGAGAAAGCCATTTCAGCGACTTACTGGTAAAGGTTGTATCAAAAATGTGTGGTCTTCTTAAGTGTGTGTGTGTGTGTCATGTTTTTCTATGGTAGCAATATCCTCCTTTTTTCCAAGAAGCTTGCTGTGGGTAATTAGAACTTGGGTGTTGACTTGGGTGTTGTGTAGTGACATAGATCTTTTGAGTGTTAAGATATACCTACTACCGTGATGGTAGCTATGGGGACACCACATTAGGCTACATAAATATCTGGTAAGATTGTGCATAAGCCCAGCAGATGCAAAACAAACTATATTATATATATAATAAAAGTTTGGTTTCAGAATTTTGTTTTTTGGGGGGTCCTATAATTTGAGTTACCTCGGCACAAAAGTTTAATTTAAAAAAAACACAGAGTTCAAACACGGTGCCCTGATCATAAGTCTGGCTCATTAGTGCTGCCTTTGTATCCTTTTTACTATTATCAGACATAACTTGATATAAACCTTACTAAATTTTTTTGGTGCAGATCCAACTTACAGCCTTTCCAAGGGACCACTCTTTTTTTCCTTATGAATCCTGAGATGCACTGTAACTGCAAAATGCAACTTAATTTTCACACATTGTAAGAAGAGCATGTTCTAATAGATAGATAGATAGATAGATAGATAGATAGATAGATAGATAGATAGATAGATAGATAGATAATTTATTATGGTCGGAGACCAGTTCATAAAACACACATGGGGGTACATTCCCAGAAAGAAAACAAACAGTTAAATCAATGTTATAAATTTAAATTTTATAAATGCGATAAGCATATAGACGCTTAAAACTTTAAGCATGTTCTAATAAAGTACTGCTAGTATTCTAAAACATGTAATCACATTGTTTTGTTACATTCTTCCCAGGTTTTCCTTATTTTGGACTTCTTAAGGTGCAATCCTATTTCAGAAAACTCCCAAACAAGTGTTTGCCAAACTATAGCTTGAGAGCTTGAGAGCGGGGGAGCGAGGGACTTGCAAGTTAAAAGGCATCCCTCATCCTTCTCGTTGGTTGTATTTTGAGCTGAGCGACACACACACACACCAATTTGCTCACTTCGCTGCCATTTTTTAGCTATGACACTTGATTTGCATAGTAATTACAAAGCTTAACAAATAGCTTTAATGTCTATAAGGAATGTATATTCCATTTAAATTACTGTCAGCATTTTTATTACACATTTTTTGAAATGCAGCTGGGGGGTGGTAGTGGAGAAGAAATAGTAACATTCCACCCTAACACAGAATCTTGATGCTTAGCATTTGTGCTGTTTCATAAAGGTAGGGAACACTTCTCTAACTTCATTGTAAAAGTGCTTCTCTTTAGGGACTTCCAAAACCCTATTCATAAATACTGATTAGCCACTATTTAACCACAGGGTGCAGTGCTACCAACACAGCTTCCAAACTGGGGCCCAGTTGGAAATGTTAGTGCATTAAATCAGACCAAATACTGCTATACATGAAAGATCATCCTTAGTACACGAGTACTAACCAGGGATTCAGCCTGTTTTATGTTTTCATTTATAAATGTCAAAGGAAAAGATTGATTTACCAAAAAAACCCAAAAACCCTACAATGTAATAAAATGGAGTGAAGAATTTCATCACAGCATTTTTAGAAAAAGGACAGAACGTTTGAAGACCAATTGGACTTGCCAAGGAATGGACAAGAAGATTCAAGGCGGGGCTCTTTTTTTAAAGCAACAGTGCACCATCTGGGTTTTACATTATCTTTTTCAAATCAGTAGGATTTTCAAATCAGGATTTTCAAATCAGTAGAACCTTTTACAGCTTGATTGGTCTGCTGAGGAGCCCATGTGGGTCCAGAAGAGAACGGCATTCTGGGATGCATTCTGATATGTGGTCTCAAGTTGATGTGGGACAGCGCTTTGTCTATGGGACCTAGTTATTGCTCCAGCACACTGAAAGTTCATTATAGCATATTGATCTCAGGTCTAAAGACAAGATTGGTTCCCCTCCCCACTGTGTGTCAGATGTGAAGGAGGAATTTGCCTGCACCCCTTCTTGGGATGAAGACCAAGATGCTATGAGTGGGAGAAACCAGCGAGAGACACTAGCCAGCTGCAAGAAGGATGCTGTTAGCCTTAAACGACTAGCTTGCTGTTCCTGTTGTCAGTCCTCACACTGCTTTTCCAGAGTGGCAACCCCACCGCCATTGTTTTAATTGACAGCGTAGGATTAGCCTGTCACCATTTCCACTACTAAGTGGGAGGGGGTTATTCTCTTATTAACTAGCAAATAACTTCAACAGAGGTATTCCATAGTCTTGATCCAGCCTCTGGGTCTTATCTTTCATTGCCATTAGTTGTGCCTCTCACTGGGGACTGGACAGGCTGGTATGGGAGAAGGCAAACCTATCCCTGTATTCTTGGGTTTTCCATCTAACCAACCAGCTCATAATTTTCGTCCCTTCCCAATTTTTCAATGAATCATGGTCCAAGCTGCGTCCTGGATTGTCAGGGACCGGAATCAAGAGGTAGGGGTATCTCCCCCCTCTCCTGTCCCCAGGGGCAGAGGAAGGGGTGTGTGGTGGGGGCAGGCCACCCTGGGTGTCACCACTGAGGGGGGTTGACAAAATGCCGGCACTCACCACGGGGCTTGCAGTGTGCCCGAGCAACGCATCTCTCCTGGAGTGAGGCAGTGGCTTGGGCGCCCGCAGGCTCCGAGCTGCCCCAAACGGTCTGCCCGCTGCCTCCCCATCAGCTGTAGGGCAGCTGAGTGGGAGGAGGCAAGCAGACTCCTTGGAGGCCCTGTGGAGCGTCCTGCCCTGGCTCGCCCTGCCCTGCAGGTGGCTAGTCCCGCCCCTGGGCTGCCCCAGGTGCCCGATCGGCTTGCTCCGCCCCTGCCAGAGAGGAAGAAGGCAGTCTCGAGTTACAGCAGGACTGGGAGGAGGACTACAGCTCAGATACAAATGAACAGCGGAGTTATGCAGAGTTAGGAGAAGGCGGAGGGGAGGCAGGGCAGATAGTTGATACTTCTCTGGACAGCATCACTGACCTCCCTTCTCCTAAAACACACGTTTGTTAAGAGCCCAAGAACAAAGGCGTCAATGGCAATTGTCCATGGAAAGACGCTGTAGAAGTAAATGCTGTTGCTAGAGGGAGAAGGGGAAGAGCTCAGGGTGAACAACACCATTATGGGCAATGGTCGGAATTCTTTGCCAGTTAACAGATGTTTCCTCCCTGCCTCAGTGTTCCAACTGGGGGAGGGAGGGGATTCCTCAAGCATGACATGGATACAACACCATACATGAGAACAGCTATGGGGATGGTCCCATTCAGTGCCGGATTTACATATAAGCTAAATAAGCTATAGCTTAGGGCCCTACTCTCTTGGGAGAGGCCCCCAACCCAAATTAAAGGAAAACAAAACTGGATGTACATTTCCAAAATATAAGATAAAAAAACAAATAAAATAAAACACAGCAACAGTGTTTTGTGTTGTGTAGACTCCTATGATGTTAGTCATGGGCCTCGCCTGCTAGCCTGCTCCCTAAAATATCACTGGTTTGCTCATTTCTATATGTAGGGTGCCTACATTCTGCATGTGCAAATGGCTTGAAGATACCTATTAGGTCCATAAATCACCATATAGCATATGTTCAACACAAAAACCAGCAGCAATTTGTTGTTGACAAAGGGTAGCTGGACATACAAAGGGTCCCATTACCTTCAGTAGCTTGGGGCTTCATCAAACCTAAATCTGGCCCTGGTCTCATTCTATCTCTGAGTGCAGCTTTTGCACATAGCTTCCCGATTTCCCCACAGTTATGCACACAGGAAGTAGAAGAGAAATGGGTGGAGATGAAGGAGGTACACCTACACAGATCACTAATTCTCCATAATGGCTGCCATTGTAGCGAAGGCTGTCATTATAGAAGTAAAGGGCGAAAGCAAAGAGCTCTGTGCCAATCTTCCACTCATGGGAGCAGTGCCTGCAGTAGAAATAGTTGATCCCCAAAGCATTTAACATTTAAGAGTACAGGACCCATGAAAGAGTGTAGCCTAGAGCCAAAACAGAGACTAAATGTTTATGCAGCCATGAGACTGCACATCATACATTGTACCCGTGGGTAGAAAACGCATGCATTGTGGTGCGCTAGCCAGAGGCCATGGCAGCATGCAAAGAAGGAGAAGGAGAAGGAGAAGGAGAAGGAGGAAAGGAAAGGGAAAGGGAAAACAACAAAACAAAACAAAACAAAACACAGCAGTCCCTACATATACAGTAAAACCATGGTTTTTCATGACCGTGGAAGAAATGGTAGCAGACAGACACATTTCAAACTACTACTACTACTACTACTACTACTACTACTACTACTACTACTACTAATTATTATTATTTCTACCCCACCCATCTGGCTGGGTTTCCCCAGCCACCCTGGGCAGCTTCCAACACAAGATTAAAAATCCATTAATACATTAAAAATCCAAGCTTTGGCCTCAGGAAATTAAAGTGAAAAAGAATGCCTCTTGTGAGTGTTCATGATTTGGCTTTCAATATCTCTGAATAACAAGCCACCTTTCCTTTGGAGTAAGGCCAGCACTCTGCACATCTATACAGTCGTACCTTGGCTCTCAAGGGCCTTGGTACTCGGACGTTTTGGCTCCCAAATGCCCCAAACCCGGAAGTGAGTATACCAGTTTGCGAATGTACTTTGGATCCCAGACGTCCAACAGGGCTTCTGCAGCTTCCAATTGGCTGCAGGAGCTTTCTGCAGCCAATCAGAAGCCGTGCTTTGGGTTCCAAACATTTTGTAAGTCAAAAGGACTTCCGGAACAGATTTCGTTCAACTTCCAAGATACAACTGTACCATCTTGTAATTAGAGTACACTATAGTACAGTGGTACCTCGGGTTAAGTACTTAATTCGTTCTGGAGGTCCGTTCTTAACCTGAAACTGTTCTTAACCTGAAGCACCACTTTAGCTAATGGGGCCTCCTGCTGCCGCTGCGCCGCTGGAGCACGATTTCTGTTCTCATCCTGAAGCAAAGTTCTTAACCCAAGGTAATATTTCTGGGTTAGCGGAGTTAGTAACCTGAAGCGTATGTAACCTGAAGCATATGCAACCCGAGGTACCACTGTACACATAACTGGTGTATGCAAATTATCACTATGTGCATTTGTCAAAGTCCCTTCCCATTCTAGCATCGATTTTCCATAAAGTTGTGTGACACTCTTAGGCTGGTAGAAAGAGAGGATGTTTTAAAATGCTATTTCTTCTCAGATGTGATCAAAAGGAAGTAAGTTCTTGCTTGCATGCTCAATTCCAATTCAAACTTCAAAGGACTCCTGGCAACAGCCCTCATGTTGCTGTTGTGGATGGTTGGGCAAACTGATTATTTAATGAGTCCTTGGTTGTCCCTAACCAAAACTTTCTTGGACAGGTTCATTTACAATGCTCAAACAGAATGACCTTCCGATCTCGCTTAATGGCCCCTGAATTGTGGTAAATATGACCTGACATTTCCTTATGGGTGAGTTATTGAATTATACCCAGGAATACAGTAACATAATTTCGTTTCAGAGCTTAAGTGAAAGTGATAGTCCAGCAGATTAAGATGTAAAATTCCTTTGGAAAATTAAGTTATTTATAATCTGATGCATATATCCTAGTTCTATCTGCCATATAATACAATTATTTTGTACGGTACAGTAGCTGTGTTCACTGAGGATGCTGACACGACAGAAGCCGTTGTCAGGGAGTCAAGAACTTCAGAGGGCAGTTGGCACGACTTCTAAAGTTGCAGTTCCAAAGCAGTGGGGGAAGAACAATCCTACAATTTATATTTCTTCTGGCTGATAAAAATGTGGCAGCGGTGGGGGGGGGGACGGCAGCAGGGCTTCTACCTGCAATTAGCATCCCTAACCAACTAACAATATGTTAAACAAATTAGATATATTTCACAATAGATGAAATTCAAAAGTTACAGCAAAGCTTAATGCAGCCAGACACTTTCTGGTAAATACATTCCTTATTTTGCAAGCAGCTGTGAAAGATGTTTGCACACTCCTTTAAATCTGTATTACTCTCCACTTGCGTGAATGTTTGCAAAACAGAATGGGGCACTACAATCCCACAAGGCGCTAGATAAATTGTGCAAAAGATTATATTTTTTTATAGCTGCATCTCCGGGCTGTATCTACATATCATTTAATCATGTGCATCTAAATGCGGCTGGTGCTGTTTCTAGAGAAAGGCAGCTTCAAGAGAGATCCGATTTGGAGCTGCAACAGTGCTTAGCACTTCCACTGCATGTCACGTTCAGACCTGTCTTTAGCATATGCGCCGCCAGGGTGCAAATATCCACCCAGTGCCCCCAAATTTAGTTTATCCCCCAAATTAACTTTTATTATGCTTATGTCAGACACCACGCTTATGCCTTATCCCTTGTTGCGAATGACAAGTGCTGCCGCTAGTGTAGCGCACCTTTGGTAAATGAGCACACAAAGTAAAAAGTCCTTTAGTGAAACAGTAAGTATGTTGTTGTTGTTTAGTCGTTTAGTCGTGTCTGACTCTTCGTGACCCCATGGACCAGAACACGCCAGGCACTCCTGTCTTCCACTGCCTCCAGCAGTTTGGTCAAGCTCATGCTGGTAGCTTCTATGACACTGTCCAACCATCTCGTCCTCTGTCGTCCCCTTCTCCTTGTGCCCTCCATCTTTCCCAACATCAGGGTCTTTTCCAGGGAGTCTTCTCTTCTCATGAGGTGGCCAAAGTATTGGAGCCTCAGCTTCACGATCTGTCCTTCCAGTGAGCACTCAGGGCTGATTTCCTTCAGAATGGAGAGGTTTGATCTTCTTGCAGTCCACGGGACTCTCAAGAGTCTCCTCCTGCACCATAATTCAGAAGCATCAATTTTTCGGCGATCAGCCTTCTTTATGGTCCAGCTCTCACTTCTATACATCACTACTGGGAAAACCATAGATTTAACTCTACGGACCTTTGTTGGCAAGGTGATGTATCTGCTATTTAAGATGCTGTCTAGGTTTGACATTGCTTTTCTCCCAAGAAGCAGGCGTCTTTTAATTTCGTGACTGCTGTCACCATCTGCAGTGATCAAAATACCGATACATTTCGGTAATACCTAGGTATGTATGTATTCCGTTTTTCTAGCTTGATCAAAATTATGTATTATTTCATAACAGGTAGGTAGTTAAGAGCTTAGGCAGCTTCAGCGGAGGGCGCCGGGCGCCCCCCCCCCCCAATTCAACACCCGGGTGCCCTCCACCCCTTGCACCCCTGGGTAAAGACTGCCCTGATCACATTTGTATTATGGCTTTCCTTTTCTGAGCTTCTTTCCCTATGTAGAGATCCAGAGAAGTTTTCATATTGTGCTTGTGCATCTGTTGGGATGCCAGGAAAAACTGAACGGGGAAGTGTTATGCACCATTCTACTGCTGAGAATTACCCCTCTACCTGCTTCTCCATGTTTGTTTTTTTAAACATATGGATTGTTGTGTAACATGTAGTTTGACGTTGTGGATGAAGCCAACCTTATGAGCAGCTGTACTGAGCATTTCGGACCTTCTGTGGGCACTGAGGAGAATCCCATATGCTGCATTTTAGAAACTCTTTCTCTCATTTACATGTTGTTGCAGAGTATGTGCATTTTTTAAAAAAAAGAGGACCACTTTTAGAAGTTTAATATTATTAGATTTTTTTAATAGAATTTTTTTTGTGTGTGTGTGTGTGCTGCTACATAGAAGATTTCTATTCTGCCTTTCCAACTGATAGTGTCTAAACTGGTTTGCAGACAAATATTAAATGTGAGTGGACAATAAGATGCAGAAAGCATGCTTTATTTCACCGGCAGCCTGAAGGGACTTGTGAAGTGGGGATATGTCATGGTGTACACCCCAGAAGAAAGATGCACATCTGCAAACTGGCCATCAGTGTGGCCAAAAAGGACTATCTAATCCCCCAGCACCACCTATTTTTTGCCCTGTCATTCTCTCTCTCTCTCTCTCTCTCTCTCTCTCTCTCTCTCTCTCATGCTCTGCATCACAGAATCCACCTTCTAGCCCTATATATGGCAATATAGGTAAGATCAGTTGCTTGGAGGCCAAGTAGCAATTTTTTCTGGGCACCTGACTGGAAAACGGGATGTCAGCTACGATGGAATCAGTTTACATAGGTTGGTCACAATTGACAAGGCAGTGTGGGGAAAGGAAAAACAGCAAGAATCACCAGGCAGAGGGTCGTCTCAGCAGTGGCGCCCCTATGGAACATCCTCTCATCCGATGTCAAGGAGAACTACAAAACTTTTAGAAGACATGTGAAGGGAGCTAGCTCTGTATTGGGAAATTTTTAATGTTTGGCATTTTATTATGTTTTTATATTTTGCTGGAAGCCACCCAGAGTGGCTGGGGAAAGCCAGCCAGATGGGTGGGGTATAAAATTATTATTATTATTATTATTATTATTATTATTATTATTATTATTATTATTATTATTATTATTTATATCCCTGAGGGTCCTTCATGGTGATTGGATAGAGATGAGTGAATCTGTTGATTTCGGTTTCTGATTTTTCTGCTCTCCAGTTCTGCACATTTCCACACAGGTTCATTATTTATTTACGTATTCTTTTAAAAGCCCTAACAAAAAAGAATATTCCAGTACCTTAGTGAGAATTTCTCCTAACCTACATTTTCCCAAAGCAATTTCCCCCTGTGTAATGCATTTTTGTTAAGCACATTTTCCGCAATACATATATCTTCCGTCGTACAATGCTATTCATATGTCATGTTCACTGATATATGCATTTTGGTGCACATTTACCTTAATTTATGCATTTTCACACATAATTGCTCATCTGGAGAACTGCATTAGAAGGAGTGTGAGTTGGAAAGGTTGACTGTGCTTTGGTTCGCATACTGCTTCAGAAAGTGAAAATTCGCTTTTGGGTGTGAACTGAATTGAATTGTTCCCCATCTCCCCTCCTCATGTAGGTAGAAGACCCCATTCGAGTCTTCCTGGATCACACACCTGAACCTGTGCTAGCTTGGGAGTGTAGTGACTCAGGGCCGCTACCTCAACCCTTAAGGATGGGTCCACTTGTGATGATACAGGGAATATTCTACCTCCTCTTCGGGTCACTGCCTGCTTCTCTTTGTACAGCAAAACCCCAAATGACTCACTTGTTGTTGCCTTTTACTAAAGGAATTAGAAACTCGTATAATCAGATGTCATTTACCTCCCATGGACGTCTCTCCCATTCTTCACCGGACTTGCTCTGTACGACAGCTCTCTTAAAAGCAGGCGGATAAGAAGGAGCGTCTTTCCTCTCCCCTTTTGCATTTTTCAGGGGGAAAGAGGTGCCTCAGTCACGTGGAACACATCTTAATTGCTTCATTATATTTTTATAGAGCACCTGAATTAGTTGGAAGCAACTTAATTAAAACAGTGCATGTTTTATAGTTAACAGAAATGCAAAAGGAAGAGGGAGGGGGAACAGATTCTTCAGCAAATCTATCACACATCTCCTTTCCCCTGTGTGCATTTAAAGACAGCATAAAGCCAGCAGATTAATAAGGCACTAAAATGTTTGAGCAATGCTGTTGGAATTTAGAACGGCTGCGGATTAGAACCCCGCATTTCACTCTCTGTCTTTTTCTTCTCCCCACAATGAGCTTCTAAAACATTCCCCCTGCTGTGGTCATCACCCTTTTAATGAAGACCTGTGCTCAATTTCGTCTGTGCACTGGGTGGCCTGCTTAGGTAATAAAGTTGTGTGCATAAATTAGAACACTAAAAACGAGCCCTCGCTCTCATCTGCTTTAAAAGAAAATTGATTCTAACCTCATCTTGTCCCTCCTGCTTTCTGCTAAGGACTTCAGAGCGAACGAGAGCACCTTATTATTTTATACTTCTTCTCTGTTTCTTAATTTCTTTTATGTCTCAAAGCTCGAATATAAAAAGTTATTGTATCAGTAAAATAATAGCTTTTTTTTTTTTAGGGCAGTGCAATATTCGCAATGCAAGATGCAAGCTCTTCTAAGAATATATTTTGCTAGTCTATCTATCCACTTCTACCATCACTGTTCCAGAATGGACAGGAGAAGTGCCACATTACAGCTGAGAGGAAGGGGGCTGGGAAACCTGAGATGGAGCGATTTCAAAGGGGAGTAACACCGTTCTCCCTTTCATTAAGGAATTAGCAGTGTGTCAGTGACACCATCAGCCACTCCTCCAGTCCCAACACTCATCCCAGACCTAGCAGTCAAGGCACCTCAGGTGTGACTTCTTCATTTATTTATGTAGCTTAAAAACATCCTGCTTCCCCCCCAAGTGTCTCCAAGCAGCCAGTGCTCCAGTTCCCACACTCATCCCAACTTGTTTGCATGCATGCCAATAAATGTCAGGATGCTGCCAGTGGCTCCTGCCTGGTTGTCCAGGAAAGTATAAAGACAAGGGAAAGTTTCTTACCATCCTTTTTTATTTCAATATTTACAGAGAGGGGCTATAGAACCCAGCCTACTGGATAATGGCATTGTCCCAAGTGAATCTCCACCACCACCCCATCTCTCCTACTTTCTCATTCGTCACTTCTACGGGTGCTGCTACATTCCCTCTGTCTTTGAGCTCTTTGCTCTCCTACTTTTAACGATCGCCGGGTTCTGGGAGATGGAGGGTCTGGAATACTTTCTAGTGACACCATGTCAGCCAGCTGCTGCTCCAGTTCTGCCTCCTTTTCTCCCATGATTTCCCAACTTTCCCCCTCATCTGCCTCTGAGCTCTGACCTCCCTCAAACCCCTGTTGTAAATCTATGCTGTCATCCTCTTCCTCCTCAGGATGGGGAGGCAGTCTCCACCATTCCTCCTCTGCCCAGTCCCTGACATTTAACATGCATCATATTAAAGAAAGGTGTGACATCATCAGCCAGCGCTCCAATTCCCACACTTATCCCAGACCTATTTGCATGCTTAGAAATGGAAGCTTCTTGTATTAAAGAAAAGTACAATGAACGACATGCTAAACCAGCTTAGAAGCAACAGGGCAAAACTTAATGTAGGCTTACACCAATGAGCACTAGGTAAGTTTGCAATAATTTCCAACCAACCCCCAGCCCTAGAACAGGCAGAAACAGTTAGTTGATGGGGGTGTGAGCCTCTGCTGTTGCCCAAGAAGGCTGGCTCTTTCTAATTCCAACCCCCTTCATGCTGAGACTGGTGCTCTTTAAACAATAATTGTCGTTCTACCTTCTCCCAGTGACTGAGTGACTGCACTTTGGTTCTGATCTCTGAAGCAGTTCCAGGTAAGCTCTTGGCTCTCCACAGTCCACTTGCTGCTTTTGTTGCATTACGGGATAAAGCCACTGAAACAGTATACAAGATAAAAACAGAATAAAAGACAGAAACCCAAGCTCTAAAAATAATAAAAACAATTCCAGCAAACTTTGAAAACAAAACTACCCTCCCCCAAACTCCAGCAAAACCATCTAATCAGATATATAACTGGCATTCCTTAAATGATCGTGCTACACCTCAGGGAAAGCCTTCTTAAACAAAAATATAACAATAATAATAATTTAATAAAATATCTGACAGGGTTTAACCAGCCAGTGGCTCCCAAAAGAATATTAATAATAATAAAGCGATAAAACACCAAACATAATTTCCTTGACATCTGATGGGAGGGCGTTCCACAGGGTGGGCGCCAGTACGGAGAAGGCCCTCTGTATGGTTCCCTGTAACCTCACTTCTCGCAGTGAGGAAACTGCCAGAAGGATCTCGGCGCTGGATCTCAGTGTCTGGGCTGAACAATGGGGGTGGAGATGCTCCTTCAGGTCTACTGGTCCAAGGCTGTTTAGGGCTTTAAAGGTCAGTACCAACACTCTGAACAGTGCTTGGAAACGTACTGGGAGCCAATGTAGGTCTTTCGGGACCAGTGTTATATGGTCTCAGCAGCCACTCCCAGTCACCAGTCTGGTTGCCGCATTCTGGATTAGTTGTAGTTTCCAGTTCACCTTCAAAGGTAGCTCCACGTAGAGCGCATTGCAGTAGTCCAAGTGGGAGACAAACAGAGCATGTACAGTGGTGGAGTTTCATGCTCCAGGGGCGGAAAGCAGGCGTGGGCATGGCTGGCATGGATCCTGGGGGCGTGGTGCACTGCCTGCGGGGGCATGGCGCCCAGCGTGGGGGAGCAGTCATTATGTCACCGGGATTGTGGTGCATGAGACAGAGCGCTCCCCCTGCCACCCTCTTCCTCTGCCAGTGAGCATGTATTCAGTAGGTGTCTAAAAATCCTCATGCTAGGCACCCATCTAATTTCAGATGGTAATATAATTCAGAGAGCTGGAGCAGCAACACCAAAAGCCTGGTTTCTAGGACCTGTACATAACTGCCCCTCTGAAACATCTGATACTCTCAGCAACGCCCCATCCGAGGAGCACAGTTGCTGCACAGGGATGTAGTGGGAAAAGCAGTCCTCTAGATGCCCTGATCCCAAGCTGTTTAGGGCTTTAAATGCAAATCTCAAACATGTGCTTTGTGGATCCTTAAAAACATTTTATTTTATTGTAATTTCTACATAGCTCAGAACTTCGACAAAATGAGTGCAGAATTGTGATTTATTTATCTGTTTATTTCATTCAAAAAATATGTACCACTTGATCGTTAAAAAAAAAATCACATTCGTTTACAAAATTATGTGTAAAAATAGCAGCTATTTACTATAGACAAATAATAATAATATCAGTGATAAGATAAAAACAGATGGAAACAGATGGAAACATCCAACATATCTAGGTAGGCCTGCCTAAACATAAATGTTTTTAGCAGGCACTGAAAAAAATACAATGAAGGTGCCTTCCTGGGATCAACAGGCAGGGAGTTCCAACATTTAAGTGCTGTCACACTAAAATATTGATTTCCTACAAATGCAGAATGAGAATTATTTGGCAGGTGTAATGTTTGCATAACGTGCATGTCTGTTTTGCCAAGAAAACAAATCAAAACATAAAAGACCTCTGTGCTAAACATGCAGATTGAAACTCCAAACTTACAAAAATGCATCTTAGTCCGTCTTACATGTACATTTGAATTTGCTTCCTGTGGTCTTCTTTCGGAATTGAGTGATTGGTGGAGTAGTCAAGTACCAAAACCTCCCTCGAGGAACACCTTATTTCAGAGATGGAATGCATAAAGCTCAAAAGATCCTTCTTTGCGACTGTCATCAATCTAAGCAACAACACCGAATACATTCCTTCTTGTGCCTTAAATTAGCACAAAAGAGGTAAGGGGTGAGTTGGGAGTATCAAAACAGCACATTTTAGCAAACATTCCTCCTATATATTGGGCTAAGAAGTCATTAGCAGTGACAGAGCAATGATGAAATTAAATCAGCATTTGACTGTTTTTCTTTTTTCTTTTTAAGAGTATGTTGTTGGGTGTCAGCCACCCACGCATTAAGAACAACTATTTTAAACTCTCTTTTTTTTTCTACAGGGATCCGGTCATCAGACTCACAGTTATAAAATAATGGCAAATAATGGCGTGACAGTAAATTAATTAAAAGTTGCTGATGACCTAAAAATGAGAGGGGAAGAAAGAGAGAGGGGGAGGTAGAACCCTCAACGCAATAAGGAAACACACAACGAGCAGCCAGCAGATTCGAAATGGTTCTCTTTGGGGGATGAGGCTGACAGTTAGCAAATGAGAACCCCTGTTGACAAATGTAGAGCATTACCCATCGGTCTCAACAGCCAGACAAGCGTAATGGTAAGCACAACGCATTTAAAATAAAAATGAATAGGATTGAAACCCACACAAAACCTTTGCAACAGGAAAAAGAGAGGGAGGGGGAGTCAGTCCTAGAGATGGTCTTAAAGTTGTGCCTCAGAAATGCAAGGCTTTGCTAGGAAGAACAGCCAGAATCCAAAATATAGACAAGAGAGAAAGGCCATGTTTCCACACCATACTTTTAAAACACTGTTAGACCACTTTAAACAGTCGTGGCTTGCCTCAAAGAATTCTGGGAGCTGTGGTTTGTTAAGAGCTGCACTTCTGAGTGGTTTAACAACCAAAGCCTCTTCCCAGAGAATTCTGGGAAATGTTGCTATGTGAGGAGAAGAATAGGGGCCTCCCAACATCTCCCTCCACCCTTAACAAACTACATCTCCCATAATTCTTTAAGGGACGCCAAGGCAGCTCCCCATTCTCACTGACTCATTTAGGTCACCTTCACGCCATATTCTTAAAGCACTGTGATACCACTTTAGACGCCATGACAGTTCCTTATTTTGCAAGCAGCTGCGAAAGCCTAGGCGCTCTTGTGACAATCTTGCAGTACTAGGAATATTAGACGGGGGGGATTTGAGTTTAGGCAAAGCCAATAGTTAAGTGTCCTATTGGCATGGAGAAATGTACCACTGGAGCCAATCCATCACTCCTGCCAGTGCTTTCGCACCATGCTGCCTCAGCCTTCCTGGTTAAGCTACAGTGAGTCACCTGCCAGAATGGATAGCACTGCTGTTGTTCCACCTAGCAAGCTGCTTCTCACTGTTCTCTTCCCTGCCAACAAGCTCACACCAAACAATTTCAGGGGTGGAGAACCTGTTGCTCTCCAGATGTTGGACTCAGATGTTGGACTTAACTCTCATCACCACTGAAAATTGGCCATGCTGGCGGCTGGAATCCAACACAGGTTCCCTATCCCCAGCCTTAGCTTCTGCCTGCCTTATGTGCCCAGCGTTTATTTGCTTCACAAGACCTTCACTAGTACGTGTTTGGGATTAGGTGGGCTGTGAAGAACCAGGAACTTACCTGGAATTGCTTCTGACATCAGAACCAAAGTGTGGTCACTTAGACACTGGGATAAGATAGGGACACACTAATTGGTCCGAGAGGATCATTACTGGCACTAAGGGGATTGGAAGTAGATATAGATAAAGCATGTAGCCATTCCATTGCAGCTCAAATATTTTTATTTATGAAGGGAGATGTATCACCTTGATCTAGATCTATCATCTAGATCTATCATCTAGATCTAGATCTAGATCTATCCCAGCACATTCATCTTGTCCATTCCAGTGTTTGCTTGTGATCTCCCACCTGCAGACCTAGGCAGGTGAGCACTAGATACATTCTGTCAATCTAACCTAGTGTGCCTTCTAGCCAGGGCTTTTTTTTTCAACAGGAGCTCCCTGGAGCTCAGCTCTGACACTTCTCTGGTGGGTGCTATTGCTATTCTAAGAGAGCAAGTTCATGGTGAGCTCCAGCATCTCTTTTTTCCTAAAAAAAATAAAATAAAATAGCAGGTATTGGAGAACAAAGCTGTGTACACCACGTAGTGAGTTACCCTGAGGTGCAGCAGAAGAAATTGTCCCCTTCACTAGCACTGAAATAAGATTTATCTGCCAGTCTGGTCAACTATGCCCTGAATTTAGGGGTAGGAGGAGAGAACTGTCTTGCTCTGGAAGGTGAGGACGGTTGCCCCAGGCTGCAGGATGAGCCTAACCTTTGTTCTTCATAGCCATTTCCCACTACTTTTGCCCATGCGTTTCTTACTGGTAACTTCCCCTGGCTATAAAGCAAGCTAAACAATAATGAAAGCATGTTAGTCATTTTTCAAACTGCCTGGGTAACACAGATCATTAATAAAAGTCTCTCTGTGGACACACGATTTACAAGTGCTTCAAGAACAGACTTACAAAACGTTTTCATTTCATTCAACATTTCACCGATAATGCAAAAGATTTCCCCCTCACGGGGAACTCTCTTTCTCTCCCTCTCTTTCTCACAAGGCATTCAAAGACACATTACAATCTGGATGCATTTCAGCTACATTAACTGAAGGTGTGTGTGGTGTTTTTTTTAAGCAGAATGGTTCTAAAGAACGCTTTACTGAAGATGTGTTCTGGTGAGCTTTTCCACAAGCCCAAATAAAGGCAGTTGCAAAGGATCACAAATATGTCAATGGGGCATGGAAAGGAGGGCTTACAAGTTCTGTTTTCTAGATAAAGGGACCCCTGACCATTAGGTCCAGTCGTGGCCGACTCTGGAGTTGCAGCACTCATCTCGCTTTATTGGCCGAGGGAGCCGGCGTACAGTTTCCGGGTCATGCGGCCAGCATGACTAAGCCGCTTCTGGCGAACCAGAGCAGTGCACGGAAACACCATTTACCTTCCCACTGGAGCGGCACCTATTTGTCTACTTGCACTTTGACATGCTTTTGAACTGCTAGGTTGGCAGGAGCAGGGACCAAGGAACGGGAGCTCACCCCGTCACGGGGATTCGAACCGCTGACCTTCTGATTGGAAAGTCCTGTTTTCTACTTTGTTATTAAAAGGTGTACTGACTCTGGGCAAAGCCTGAATACCAAATCAATTCAGGTTGATATAGAATTTGAGCAAGTTGAGGCAGACCCTGATCACTCTCGTTCACATTCTGGAATTGTCAGAGAGGGTTAGTCTGAAGGAAACTCATGCAAGCAGCCTCCCCCCGCCCCTGTTTAATTCAGGTTTCAAACTGTAAACTGTGAAAGGCTCCTGATTTGATTTGATTCTGGATCGGGGTTGATCAGAGCTGCTCCAAAGTACTAGTTTGGGCCCCAAATTGGATCTGGGGGTTGTGCACAGCCCTAGTTTAAAATATAAGGATAGTTAGGTAAAGGTAAAGGAACGCCTGACCATTAGGTCCAGTCATGACCGACTCTGGGGTTGCGGCACTCATCTCGCTTTATTGGCCGTGGGAGCCGGCATACAGCTTCCGGGTCATGCGGCCAGCGCACAGAAACACTGTTTACCTTCCCGCCTATTTATCTACTTGTACTTTGACATGCTTTCAAACTGCTAGGTTGGGAGGAGCAGGGACCGAGCAATGGGAGCTCACCCCGTCGTGGGGATTCGAACTGCCGACCTTCTGATCGGCAAGTCCTAGGCTCTGTGGTTAAACCCACAGTGCCACCCGTGTACCTATAGGGATAGTTACTGGTAAGTTAAACATTTTTAACTACCGTTGAATTTTGATACAATCTTCACTCTTCTTTTGAAAGAAACAGGACTTAGAAGTCATTCAGAGTGGATAATGGTGGCCTATATTTTCATTTGAAACAAAATATCAGTGAATTTGTCCATGTAAAAAGGAACCAGTACAAAGTTCTATGGGAATACTATTGGCTGTTTGGACATTATTACCCCCCCCCCAAAAAAAATTAAATCAGATGGGACACTTTCCTTTGTGCAATTTCTCATTTAAAGCATTCCAGAGGAGACGTAGGTCAGCAGGAGTGCAAAGATTCTGTACATGTTTCCCTTAAATAGCTCTCGTGCAAATAGTCACAGTCCAGAAGCAAATGAGGCACAATGCAAATAATACACCGATAATTGCAAATTGCGGGTGGCACTGTGGTCTAAACCACTGAGCCTAGGGCTTGACGATCAGATGGTTGGCGGTTCGAATCCCTGCGAAGGGGTGAGCTCCTGTTGCTTGGTCCCAGCTCCTGCCAACCTAGCAGTTCGAAAGCACGTCAAAGTGCAAGTAGATAAATAGGTACTGCTCCAGCGGGAAGGTAAACAGCGTTTCCGTACACTGCTCTGGTTTCACCAGAAGTGGCTTAGTCATGCTGGCCACATGACCTGGAAAAACTGTCTGCAGAAGTGGACAAATGTCGGCTCTCTTGGCCAGTAAAGCGAGATGAGTGCTGCAACCCCAGAGTTGCTTGCGGCTGGAGTTAACTGTCAGGGGTCTTTTACCTTTAGGGATGCAGGGGTGATTCTCCCTAGATAGTTTTATTAAGAGAGGAGCTCTACAAACCCCCCAAATTTTCACCACTAGAGAGGAAAGGTATACCAAATAATTCCTGATTCCTCCCTTAGGCAACACCCAACCATTCCTCAAAGCTATCAATCTTCATCACTTTCCTTGCTTCTTTTAAACCAGTACAAGGGTAAAGGTAAAAAGGTAAAGGACCCTTGGACGGTTAAGTCCAGTCAAAGGCAACTATGGGGTTGTGGTACTCATCTCACTTTCAGGCCCTGGGAGCAGGCGATTGTCCACAGACAGCTTTCCAGGTCATGTGACCAGCATGACTAAACCACTTCTGGCGCAAAAGGACACTGTGAAGGAAACCAGAGCGCAAGGAAACATCGGTTTACCTTCCTGCTACAGTGGTACCTATTTATCTACTTGCACTGGTGTGCTTTTAACTGCTTGGTTGGCAGGAGCTGGGACTGAGCAAGGGGAGCTCACTCCGTTGTGGGGATTTGAACCACCGACCTTCCAATCGGCAAGCCCTAGGCTCAGTGGTTTAGACCACAGAGCCACCCACATCCCCTCCACTAGAAGGAGCAACAGTGAAGACAGTGGATGGTGGTTTTTGCTCTGTTACATAGGCTAACAATATGCTGGATTCAAGGAATTGTGGGATATGTGGTTCTCCCCTTTTGGGGGAGAAATATCTCCTTGCTACGTTTAGGTTATGATTCCATGCATACTCACTTGGGAGTAAGCTCCATGGAGCACAATGAGACTGACTTCGGAGTGTTACGTGCATAGGATTGTACTGTAAATGATGGAGCGGTGGCATAGCATGGGTGCTGGGGTGTGTGTGACCCCGGGCTCATTTTATCAAGGGCACACAGCTAGGCACCCCCACTGCAGGCTCCCGCATTGGAGTCCAAATCAGCCCAATGCCGCCGGCTGCAGCTCCACTCCCTGGTCACGCCTGACCCAGGGGTGGAGAGAGGAGAGTCGTGGCAATGTTGCTGCCCACTTTCCTCACCTGTGGCAAGCTGGCCGTGGCAGCTCTACCCCCAGGTCAGGGGGTGGAGCTTTGCTGCTGTGATGGAGAGGGGGGTGCTTACTCTGAGCACAGTTTCTCCACAAGCCCCATCGATCCCTTAAAGTGGTGAGGACAGAGGATTTCTCCTTTGCAGCTAAAAGGATTGGGTTGGAAGGCAGCAATTAATCTCAGAAAGCACAAACGGCAAAAAGCCCTTTTTGAAATAGAAAACCGCAGGTTCTTTTCCTGTACCTTTTTAATATTGTTTACGAGCCTTTGCATCTGGATAGTTTCGTCTTCTTTTTACATAAAAATTCAATCACATTTTTTTTATCTGTTCTAATTTTTTCCCTGCTAAAACGGACCACCTAGGATTACTCGCGGCAAATTAATTAGGATGCATTTGTGAGTCTGTGTGTTTTGCATCCCCCCGCAAATGACTTTGTTGGTGATGTATTCGGGCCTCTTCTGCAATGAATTTCGCCATATATCCTCTTCCTGCAGTATCTGCAAACGCAGGCACTGTAACAGGGGAATTTTAAAAGGTCTTTGCTGTACTTTGCACTTTTCTGCGTACAGCCTTGTAAACCATGCTAATTTATGAATTAAGGCCTACTTTTTCTAAAGCGCTAACTAAGGGGACTCTATTGGCAATCAGGGAAGGATTGAATCTTGAGTTGTCCTCATGGGGAGTTTGCAAGGAAATGATTTCCCAACAATCTCATATGCAGATATTTGTAGAAAGTTGTGTCTAGCTGGAACAGTAGGCCAATCTGCTTAGGTATTAATAATATGTACCTCTGATGAAGAATCAGAAGTTCTTTAGCTTCTTAACTTCTCTTTCTTCTTCTCTCTCTATCTTTTAAATCTTTCTTTATTTCCTTTTCTTTATCTCTCTCTTTTTTCCTTTCTCTTCTCTCTCTCTTGCTGTTAGACTACTGTTTTAGTTTCGACCAAAAAAGGAAGATATTTGGCAATAATCTTTGTATTTCTCTTAATAAACCCTAATGAAAACTTTTGCGCTGATAGGAGTTCTGGTCCAAATTACCTGGAAGGCACCAAGATGGTGAATGTTGGCCTAGGGATTAGGGAATAGGATTTGTTAGATTAGCGAATTTATTTTCGTATTCATAACCGTCTAACGAGCTTTAATTCGATTTGCCTCTGTTTAGCCTGAGTATTTGTAAACCATCTTAATTAATTTGTGGAATGTGCTTAATGCATCTAGTTCATTTAATTCCTCCTTCTGAAGATGAAAGGAAAACGGAAACAAACCGAATTGGCAGCTCTCAGGACTTTTAAATGCACCAGTGATCCAATCAAGTAACATGCCCTGCGGCACGTTAGACTTCATCAAGCAATCAAAAGTTCCATGGGTTGTGCAGCACCTAATAAACACACGCAAATTTATGGTGACATCTCAGTTGTTGACATCTTGATTAGATTCTTAAAATAATAGATATCAATTTGCCTTGCCCATTTCCTCCCCCACAATTTCAGTGATTTTAAAAAAAATCTCTATGTGGGTACAACAGGCTTTGACACCCCCTTTATGTGCCCAACCTCTCTTGAATATCATAAAAATAATAATTACATCAGATATGTATGCATTAGGGAGGCAGGAATGGCCAGTACGCAAGTGACAAATTTCTGCATGCAGATACAAATACAGCTCAGTAAACACACAAGACGTAACCGGCTGTACTTTTGAATAAATAAGGTATACTATTCATTGTATCAAACTGTAGATTCCAACAGAATTCTCATAAAGTTCAATGAAAAAAGCAGAAGACCCAGTGGACCAGTTCATTCTCTGGTCACTTTATACATAAGGTCCATACATGTATAAGTGTCTATTCCACCTGTCTGTTCATAGAGTCCAATAATCCACATGAAGGGTTGTTACAGTTCCACAGAATCCTTTCACAGAGTCTAAGACAAGGATTTCTGGAATATTAGCCTTATTTCACCATCCTAGGCTTCATTAATAGTACAGGCTCGTATGTAATATTACAGGATAGTGGATCTTACAGCATAATAGTGGTTGCAGTGTTTATTGAGTATGTTTTAAGTAACCACAGGTTTGTTGTTGTTTTGCTGATAGACATACAGCTTGCATGCAGATAAATAACCTTCTCTCTCTCTCTCTCTCTCTCTCTATATATATATATATTTATATCAGGTGACTGGTGGTGCTGTGGTCTAAACCACTAAGCCTCTTGGACTTGCTGCTCGGAAGGTCGGTGGTTCAAATCCCCACAACGGAGTGAGCTCCCATTGCTCTGTCCCAGCTCCTGCCAACCTAGCAGTTCGAAAACACACCAGTGCAAGTAGATAAATAGGTACCACTGCGGCAGGAAGGTAAACAATGTTATGTGTGCTCTGGTACTCATCACAGTTCTCCATGTGCCAGTAGCGGTTTAGTCATGCTGGCCACATGAGCCGGAAAACTGTCTGTGGACAAACGCCGGCTCCCTTGGCCTGAAAGCGAGATGAGCACCACAACCCCATCGTCGCCTTTGACTGGACTTAACCATCCAGGGGTCCTTTACCTTTTTACCTTTACCTACACAAGAACCTCTTTAACATGTTTACGCAAGAACTCAAGAAAACAGTGTACCATGGCAGCCAGATCTGCTCCATGTTGACTGGAACATCTGCATGCACAAATAGATGCCCACTTCTTTGCCGAAGTTCCACTCAATGCAAGGAGATGGGCTCTTAAGTACCCATTATACGTGGGCCAAACGCATAGAATGAGCTTTTGTGTAGACCCCCAAGATGTCAGTATCAAAATTAGCTCCACAAACCCTAAGTGCCTTTCTAGGGTGCACGGTTCTCAAACAATAGCCTCCAATGCTATAGGACAAATTGCTCCTGAAACTGAGGAGATTTTTAAAACCATTTTGTAAGGCAGCAAAGCGATCTATGGTTCAGATCCCTTGGGTTCACTTAAAATACTATTCAGAGCTGACTTTTCTCCATCTGGTTGTCACAATAACTACATGAGGAAGGTTGGCCGATTTTATTTAGAATCTGTTTGTTTTCTTTAAAAATAGAAAAGAAAAAAAGCAGTTGGTTTTAAATATTGCTGCCCTACCTCCTTGTCTGCCTTTCGCCCCTTTATGGATTCTTTTGAGGATTCGTTTAAAAACCCAAAAACTGTATTTTAAAATATGCAATGTGACTGTCCCTGAAGAACCTGGGAATCTGGATATCCCTCCCCCTAGGACTGGAGGTCTGTCTAGATTTCTTGGCCGACCCTCAGACACCCACCGACCCACAATTTTCCCCAAGGCCACAAGAGCAGATGATGGAACAACTCAGGCAAGGAGGTCTACATCTGCCACCCAATGGCCTCTGAAGAAGTGTATCTGAAGAAGTGTGCATGCACACAAAAGCTCATATAAATAACAAACTTAGTTGGTCTCTAAGGTGCTACTGGAAGGAATTTTTTTATTTTGTTTCGACCGAATGGCCTCATTAGCTGTGTAAGAGGCAAATTTAGAGAAGTAAGAAGGACATGGAAGTACCTGTCCCGATCAGATTCTGGTTGAGAGCCAGGTGATGGTGGATCACCTATAAAAGCTGCTGCTTTGCTCTCTTCCAATTCCAATTTTTTGTGGCCTAGGGAAAGAGAAAATGCCCTTCTTCACATCCTTCCCACCACACTATACCCATTCATGAGTCAATCTGTCCATTTTGTTTTCTCCCAGTTTCTCATTTTTGCACTCTTAAGTTCAGTCTTCCGTATTTCCACATCAGCTCGGATTTTTTTTTAAGCACTCATTAAAATTCCTCAGCATTTTAGTGTGAATTTCTCCAAAAATACATATTTCCCAAAGCAGTTCCATGCATTGCAATTCATTTTTGTACACTAAAATATGCAATATTTGCACAATGTACCCTCACATGTGTGATTTTGTACACCTTTCTCGGCTGAAGACGTGCATTGCAAAATTCAGAGCCGTGTGGATTTAGAAGGGATGTTGTGATTCCATTTGTGTATTAATTTAGGTCAGTTTTCCTTTAAATGCATGCTGAATGGAATGAATGGCCTTGGCCCAGTATTCCTGAAGGAACATCTCCACCCCCATTGCTCAGCCTGGATGCTGAGGTCCAGCTCTGAGGGCCTTCTGACGGTTCCCTCCCTGAGAGAAGTGAGGTTACAGGGACCCAGGCAGAGGGCCTTCTTGGTAGAGCCCCCACCCTGTGAAACGCCCTCCCATCAGATGTCAAGGAAATAAACAACTATCTGACTTTTAGAAGACATCTGAAGGCAGCAGTGTTTAGGGAAGTTTTTAATGTTTGAAGCTTTATGCTGTTTTAATGTTCTGTTGAAAGCTGCCCAGAGTGGCTGGGGAAACCCAGCCAGATGAGCAAGGTATAAATAATAAATTATTATTATTATATCTCATACACAGCTAACAGTTGGACATAATCAATTGGACAACAGGACTAGGATAGCACTGAATACCGGTCTCAGCATCCATTACACCTATTGAAAAGTAGAGCCAAAGACTCATTTGTTCAATGAATGGATGTGCATTTTCCTCTCTCTTCTGGATTCTTTGTTTCAATTTTTTTCCCCCAATAGAAAGCAAAACAAAAATCTTATTGGATAAAATGTAAGCACTACCAGAGCAAGAGAATCGAAGCAGAAGAATCCTGCTGGTAGATTATGCAAAATGCAATAGAATTAGATTTGGTTTCTTTCTGGTTTAATTTCGTTTATCCCCTTAGGAAAGATCCATTCATCATATTAATGTAGCTGTAATATAGTGCAGTAAATATTTTCCAAAAGGGGGAAAGCTTAACAACTTGAGGACACACAATCAGAAATCTCTTCTTTTCTAAACTACCTCCTTAAATACAGCTTTGTTTCGGCTGCATTAAAACTATTTAAGGGGAAAATTACAGTTTTGACAATAATCTTGGTTGCGTTTCTGTACTTCAGTGAATCGATATCTCTGGCTACCAGGAGCTTAATAGTACATAGTCATAAGAACTGAAATTGAACAGCATTTGTACATAGGAATGCCCTTCAGTATTATTTTTATAGATTGATTGATTGATTGATGGATGGATGGATGGATGGATGGATGGATGGATGGATTGGTTGGTTGCATTTTTACAAAATACATAATCAAAATAAAAACAACCCAATAACCCCCCCCCAAAAAAAAACACATTTTAAAAGGGCATAGGATCCTCACAACATTTAGAGTAAGACAATTAATAAACCTGTACAGGAGCCACTCGTTGGAAAGACCATGATCTCAGAAATGTCTGCAGCAATATTTATTGGCAACCAAATTGTCTGGGTGCCTTTCTGATACAATGACAAAAATAGCTTTGAAATAAGAATTGGGGGGGGGGGTAGCTTTGGTTGTTGAGCATTCAAACAGGTGCTGGAATAAGGGCCAAAGTACACGTCACATGCAGTTGCATAGCCATCTGAAGGCATCGTTTTGTTTGAAAAGCTGTGTTGGAATGGCCAGTTAAGAGCAGAAACGTGGAAGAGGCCTGTGGTTAAGAGCAGAAACGTGGAAGAGGCCATTTAAAGTTCTCAGAACTTGACCCAGTCCCACCAAAGGTGCAGTGACTACATACAAAGGGATCTCAAGAAGAAGAGAAGAAGAAGAGTTTGGATTTGATATCCCACTTTATCACTACCCGAAGGAGTCTCAAAGCGGCTAACAGTCTCCTTTCCCTTCCTCCCCCACAACAAACACTCTGTGAGGTGAGTGGGGCTGAGAGACTTAAAAGAAGTGTGACTAGCCCAAGGTCACCCAGCAGCTGCATGTGGAGGAGCAGAGACGCGAACCCGGTTCACCAGATTACGAGTCTACCACTCTTAACCACTACACCATACTGGCTCTCTATTATCAAGATTGGTAATAAAGCTGTTTCCTACCCTTTCCTGTAGCAAATGGATAGAACCATTTTGAGTGCCTCTCATATCAAAACAGGGACGCGGGTGGTGCTGTGGGTAAAACCTCAGCACCTAGGACTTGCCGATCGTATGGTCGGCGGTTCAAATCCCTGCGGTGGGGTGCGCTCCCGCCATTCGGTCCCAGCACCTGCCAACCTAGCAGTTCGAAAGCACCCCCAGGTGCAAGTAGATAAATAGGGACCGCTTACCAGCGGGAAGGTAAACGGCATTCCATGTGCTGCGCTGGCTCACCAGATGCAGCTTGTCACGCTGGCCACGTGACCCGGAAGTGTCTGCGGACAGCGCTGGCTCCCGGCCTATAGAGTGAGATGAGCGCACAACCCTAGAGTCTGTCAAGACTGGCCCGTACCTTTACCTTTACCTTTACATATCAAAACATCCATTCAACAGTGGGACGGTCTCCCTTGGGAGGTTGTGGACTCTCCTTCCTTGGAGGTTTATAAGCAGAGGTTGGATGGCCATCTGTCATGGATGCTTTAGCCGAGATTCCTGCATTGCAGGAGGTTGAATGAACCTCGAGTTCCCAGATAAAGATCCACTGACAGTCTGCCAGTAGCAGACAGCACAATCCACCTCACCTCCAGTTGGTGGTGTCACTAATGGATATTGGAGAGAGAGCGGTAAAATGAGGTCAGTGTTGTGTAAACACAGTAGCAGAGGCAACATAGAGCTCCAGCCAGTGAATTTGCACCGAGCCACCCTCCCTACCTCCTTAGTTTTCCCATCTACCTCACGGTAAGTGACATGACTGGAGGTCAGGTGAGCACTGATGCCCTCATCACACTATCTCCTTGTTGTTGTTGTTTAGACGTTTAGTCATGTCCGACTCTTCGTAACCCCATGGACCAGAGCACGCCAGGCACTTCTGTCTTCCACTGCCTTCCGCAGTTTGGTCAAACTCATGCTGGTAGCTTCGAGAACACTATCCAACCATCTCGTCCTCTGTTGTCCTCTTCTCCTTGTGCCCTCAATCTTTCCCAACATCAGGGTCTTTTCCAGGGAGTCTTCTCTTCTCATGAAGTGGCCAAAGTATTGGAGCCTCAGCTTCAGGATCTGCCCTTCCAGTGAGCACTCAGGGCTGATTTCCTTCAGAATGGATAGGTTTGATCTTCTTGCAGTCCATGGGACTCTCAAGAGTCTCCTCCAGCACCATAATTCAAAAGCATCAATTCTTTGGCGATCAGCCAGCTCTCACATCTATACATCACTACTGGGAAAACCATAGCTTTAACTATACGGACCTATGTTGGCAAGATGATGTCTCCACACCATCTCCTACTGCATGGAAATTACTGACTCAGTAAAAGCCAGCTTCCTAAATTCCTGTTCTTCAGGCCTCTTGATATCTGAGCAACAAACACTGTCTAGCAGTCGGACTTAAGGCAGCTGAAAGTTGGAGACAATATGACACAGTACAGCGGGCAGTGCAATTCATGTGGGTGTGAAATGGCTTTCTGGAGTGTTCTCCAAAGATTTCTGACTAAATTCCAAATTGAGCTGAGGGGACTTCACCCATTACCACCTCTGATGCCCTTTGGTGGGAAGACACAGATTTTAGCAAATCAAATAGCCCGGTTCCCTAGTACTTTTCCCTGAGTGAGGAATTGGATCTTTTTCTAATGCACATTTCACTGCAACTTGGAAAGCATTAATTTCTCAGCATGCGCTGGTAGCTTAGCATTGTTATTATGGGCTGCCAAGTGCCTCACAGAATTGTATATACTCATTACTGCCTGGTATTCCTTTTCCAAGAGAGTGTGATGGCTTCTGTAAGAACTGTGGGCAAATCTCCTCTTATTTGCTCCCAAAAATTGTTTTCTTAAATTACTGGCTTTCTGGCGGACATATTAGTCTAAAGCTCCTTATGAGGTAGCCTGTTGAATTATCCTTGCTTTTTCTAAACAAAGGGTCTCTCAACAAAACACACAGACAATGAACACCCAATGGCCACATGCAGCACAACTTTCCTAATTGCCTAGCAACAAGCAACTAGTCTTGTATATAAGAGATGGAGGATGTGCATCGCAAAGGAATGAATTAAACTATTTGCTAGAGAATATATTGCTCCTTGGACGAAGGTTTATGAGTAAAGGAGGAAGCTCAACTTGAATTCTGGTTCAAATCTGTTAAATTTCCAACTACTATTCCCAACTTTTAAAATTATTTCTCTCAACTTTGCACAGCAAATCTCTTGCTCAGTCAAGACATTACATCACAGCAGTGCTACCGCTATGAATAACTTTTATTGCATTAGTCCTTAGACCATAGCAACATAACAGAAGAACAAAAGTTAAACCAGATACATAACAGCATTTATGTGAACTTCCATAAAAAAATCACTACTCATTATTTAGAAATAGATATAATTAATAAGTATTAATAAATGTAAGACATGTACTAAAACGTAACACATCAAAACACATTCTTAAAACAATACACAACACTTATTTCATAGAAAACATTGTAAACTTAAATCAAGGTGTGCTTCTCAGGTCTTCAAATCTCCAGGGCAGTTTACAACAATACAATCTATGCACATTTCCCTACATAAAGCAGCCTTTACTACAAATCAGATCCTCTTAATTGAGGGTCCGCGTTGCACACGGGCTATAGGCGCCCCGCCCCCACTCATCCATGGAGAGGTGGGGCTTGATCCCAAGCCATTCATTGGCCCCCATGATCATGCTGCAGCCTGTTGGCCAATTGTGAGTGGTGGCATGATCGAGGGGGGCCTTTAAAAGGAGGCGGCAGAGCACTGCGAGTTTTTCCTGGCTTTGTGCCCCCGAACACCTGCCCTAGTGTTTTGCTTTTGCTTTGGCCTTGCTCTGGACTTTGGTTGGTCACCTGTTTTGGAACAGGGGCTGGGTCAGATTTTTTTTCCATTTGGCAGATTGGCACAGGTTTTCGCCTACCTCTTAGCAATTGTCACAACTTTGTAAGGTTTGGCGGTTAGGCATTGGCTTTGTGATGTCTGGGGGAGGGGAGGTGTGGCCATCACCTGCCCCTCCAGGTACAAGGGTATTCAGTTAAAGGAATCTGCAGGTCTGGATTTTGTCCGAAGTCTGCTTGGGAGGCTAGGGCCATGCCAGGACCCAGTGGGAACCCCGGGGTGAGCTTCAGTTGGTCACCATTGATGGAGCTCTCTCTTTTGGTGGTTCACCCTTCTAGACTTCCTCCAAGGTGGGCAGGAGTCAGATATAGTTATTGCGAACGCCTAAGCCAATACCACTTACATTTCTGTAACCAATAAAGTTGCAGCCTAAATTTTGCCCATTAACCTTTAAACTAAAATTCTGTGTCTGTGTGTTTTCATTATTCTGGGGGGTGCGCTGGGGCCTTGATGCACAAACGCGGCAACTCTCCATACAACACACAATTAGTGCCTTGTACCAGGAAAGTCAGCTTCATTTTAGCATCCCAACATTTCATTTTCTTTAAAAAGGGATATACTGTAATAGCAATTTCAGTGTATACATGATAATACGGTTTATACCATTAGGGACAGGGGAAAATTTGGTTCAGTTGGCATTTATCGGCAAGCCTGCCCAGTTCACTCTTCCTGAAACAATACGTGAACCAAAACACAGACATCCTTCTGAATTTTGCAGTGCTGTTTCCCAGCCAAGTAATGCATATACTAGAGTATAATGTGCATAAAGATTGCATATAATAATGAAAATAACACACAACAGTGGATTATATGTAGGGGAATTGCTTTGCAGAAATGTGTATATTGGATAAAGTGACATACAGATGTGCATTTTAGGAGAAATTTATTTTAGGATAAATTCAAATTTTATTGGGCCTTTTTTAAAAAAAAAAAGAAAAAATAAGAAATCACAAACTAATGCAGAAATGTGGAAAATTTAAGATGGGGGGGGATGAGAGATCACAGAAAATTGGCAGTCACTAATCACCAGCTAACACCATGTTGATAAGACTGTTGGTAGAATTCCCAGCATTATCCAAGATCGCATGGCCCTAAGGACTGGGGAGAAATTTGATCCAGTTGACATTTTAATGTGAACCCACCCAATCTGTGCTTCTGGAAACCTTATGCAAATCAAAACACAGCTATTCTTTAAAATTCACATGTCTGCTCTGAATTTTGAGATGCAATCCTCCAACCAAGAATGCATACCAAAGAGGGAGTGTAGCACAGAAATGTGCACAGAAATGCATATAAAATTTAAAATAACATTAAAATCTGGTAGTGAATTGATTGTAGAGTTCGTTTCTTAGTCACAATGTGCCTATTAGGAGGAATAACACAGTACAGTCAAACCTCGGAACTCAAACAGCTCTGTCCCCGAACACCGAAAACCCGGAGGTAAGCATTCCAGTTTTTGAACATTCCTTGGAACGCGAATCTCAGCCAATTGGGAGCTGCGCCTCAGAACTCAAATGTTTCTGAAGTCAAACGGATTAATTTTTTTATATTTAAAAAATGTGAACTGGTTCAGAAATGTAGCAAACTGAAGACTGAAAAAACAAAAACAAAAAAGATAGGAAATGGATAGATTCAGCCGTCTCTACATAGCCCACTTATAGCCTTGAGGGGCAGTTTACTAAGTAAGGGAGAGATGGACAGGAAATTGGTTTGGGAAACTGCATGACTGAGTCCAGATCTGGCCTCAACATTTTCCAGAACTGAGCATACCTGGAGATGAGGTTTGTGTGTTTGGAGCAGGGGTGGAGAAGGGGCTTTCTCCTCTTGTCATTATAAAACCTATCTCTAGCATTACTCTGAAGATTCCCCTTAAAACCAATCACAATAATTGGACATATAGATGGAAGACTTTCTACAAGTGTTACTAAGTGGGATTTTCTCTTTTGACTCCGCGGTTTTGATCTTTCTTTCTTTCTTTTTAATCCAATACGTTAGGAAGATGCATGGGTAGCTGGGGTGTTTGAAATGCATTTGATTGAAATTTCTAGAAATAGGTGAAACCCCCGGGAAACAAACAAATAAACCCCCAAAAGAAACTCCAGCCCCTTGTAAAATGTTAGCTTCAATAATGGGACAGATTCCGTTCTGATTTAAGGCAGGAAGGCAGTCTACGAATAACTCTCTACTTAGGAGGAGAACATAAACACTGAAAATGTCATTTCCATATAGAGATACTAAACATTTCATTGGAATTATCTCTGTTGTTTTCGTTAAACACAGACCGTACTATTTTGGTAAATGGTGGCAACAGCTGTTTCCATCCCACTTAGTTATTGTATTTGAAATAATCCCCAGCAAATTGCTTAAAGTGGGTTTGAAATTTCCAGCTGAAAGTGTATCCATCATTAATTCATACATTGCCGCTGTATTGCATGAAGATAATGGAGCCGTTCTCTGTGCGTAGGGGAAAATGCCCCAAGTATAAATAGGATGGTGACTTGGCACAGAAGCACATTTTCCCTGCTTTCTCGCACTCTCCATTTCTATACAACACAAATACTTCACATCCTGCATTTTAAACATCACTTGTTCCAAAATAAGGTATTTCCCTATCTATTTTGCAACTGCGAGAGGGGGGCTTTGAGTGGCAAAGCAGATCATTGCCCTAGATGACTGTGGGAAGATCAGAATAGTTTTCAGCACCTCAGATGCTGGGCATCATTTCTAGTCCATGAGAGTGCTTCAAGATAGGGGCTTAATATGGCAAACAGGTTGTTCAAATATCCTTTAGAAAATACTTATTAGATTGTTTGCATACAGGTAAATTCAAATTAAATGGAGGACAAATATTGATTGGAAGTTGATGCTGATTCCGGTGATGTTGTGTGGACACCACCAAAACAAAAACAAAAAAACTTGCATGCATGAGAAGCATTGATCCTGCAATAAACACCTGTCTGGAAGCACAAACCCACACACCCGTTAGGGTGGCAGTTGAAAATCTTTAACACGTAGGCTTTCTACAATCAAGCAGCATAGAAATTTTATGAAATAGTGTATAAATAAACAAAACCTTCCATGGACAGAACCAGTCAGTTGGATAACATTTGTTGTTGCCGCTGCTGTTGTGGTTGTTAAATGTTCTATCCAATCCTTCTTCCCAAAGCTGCCCAGAGTAACAAAGGTCAAAAACCCAAGACAATCAAAACAATAAGAACAGCCAACAAAATATTTAAGAACAGTCACATATTCTCACAGGTAATGATTTCAAGGTTGCCAGAACAGTCGCTTTCAGCCATCAAAAACCTGAGTGAAGAGGAATGTTTTTCAGTTCCTCCAGAATGATCAAAAGAGGAAGACAGGTAGCTCACCATGGAAGGTACTCCACAAATGGTGGGAATGCTATCGAGAAAGCCCTGTCAGCACCCAGTGGGTGGCACCCCCACCAGGGCACCACCTGGGCACCACTAGGAGTTCTCCACCTGGAAGCACCCATTGGGTAAAGTATTGGTGCACCCATGCTTGGGAAGCATATGCATGGAACTCGTAAAACACCCTCATGAGGACTTTGCCTGCTTAGCACCCTTGAAATACTGGTCGAGTGTCAGCAGGGAGGAAGGCTGAAAACTGGTGGGAAGGAGAATGGAGCAGAGTGTCTGGAACCTTGAACAGAAGCACTTCAGATCCAGGTAGGTAGCCGTGTTGGTCTGACGCAGTCGCAATAAAAATAAAAAATTGTCCAGTAGCACCGTGGATCTGAAGAAGTGTGCATGCACACGAAAGCTTATACCAGAACAAACTTGTTGTTGTTTAGTTGTTTAGTCGTGTCCAACTCTTTGTGACCCCATGGACCAGAGCACGCCAGGCACTCCTGTCTTCCACTGCCTCCCGCAGTTTGGTCAAACTCATGCTGGTAGCTTCGAGAACACTATCCAACCATCTCGTCCTCTGTCGTCCCCTTCTCCTTGTGCCCTCCATCTTTCCCAACATCAGGGTCTTTTTCAGGGAGCCTTCTCTTCTCATGAGGTGGCCAAAGTATTGGAGTCTCAGCTTCAGGCTCTGTCCTTCCAGTGAGCACGCAGGGCTGATTTCCTTCAGAATGGATAGGTTTGATCTTCTTGCAGTTCATGGGACTCTCAAGAGTCTCCTCCAGCACCATAATTCAAAAGCATCAATTCTTTGGCGATCAGTCTTTTTTATGGTCCAGCTCTCACTTCCATACATCACTACTGGGAAAACCATGGCTTTAACTATATGGACCTTTGCTGGCAAGGTGATGTCTTGGTCTATAAGGTGCTACTGGACAATTTTTTTATTTTTATTTTTTTATATATAAAGATATTTATTGCAAATTTTAAACAAAGGAAAGACAAACCAATAAACATATAAAATACCATCACCATACACCATAATAAAGACAACAGAAAAAAATTAAAAAATAAACATAACATAAAAAGAAAAAAATACAACAATATCAATTTATCCTTAAGTCTTATTTTCATAATCTTAGGACTTCCTCACATCGCCCTTTCCTGCATTCTCAGTCATATAGTTATAGACAGCAAATTATTACCTTATTTCAATTCTTATCTTAAAATTCTCAGATGTTATTTCCCCAATTTTCAATATTTTATCATGTACTGAGCTGCTTAGCTTAAACATAGTATTACTTCAAATTTTCATCCTTTTCTTAGTCATCACTTATTTGTACATCACACAACTAAATTACTGATGCCCTGTTATTTTCAATCATGCATTCTCTTAGCATTCATACAGCTTATAGTGTTTTTGTAAATAGTCCTTAAACTTTTTCCAGTCCTCTTCCACTGTCTCTTCTCCCAGGTCTCGGATTCTGCCAGTCATCTCGGCCAACTCCATGTAGTCTATCAGTTGCGTCTGCCATTCTTCCAGCGTGGGTAAATCTTGTGTCTTCCAGTGCTTTGCGATAAGTATTCTTGCTGCTGTTTTTTTTTTTATTTTTCATTCAGGAGCACTTCAGCCTGCAGTCATTTGTGGCTGGGCCCCACTTGTATTCTCCTGCTATCCTACTATCTGAAAATTTAGTACTGGGCAAGCTTTTCACAGGTAGTTTCTCCCCCTCATATTCATTCGAAGAATTGAATGAATTAGAAACATTAATAAAACTTAAACAGTTTAATTAGCCATTTGATCCATTGGGGTTAAATTCATCTCTCTCCCTCCCCAAGCTAAGTAATTAGGTTTTGTTCAGAGAACTGGTGTATGGGGTAATTAACTAGAATTTGTAGAGTGTTGCATTACAAAAGTGGGAATCTCTTCTTTTCTTTCTTTCTTTCTTTCTTTCTTTCTTTCTTTCTTTCTTTCTTTCTTTCTTTCTTTCTTGTGAACTCCACCACAAATTTTTTGAAGGCAAATATGCCTTCTAACCTGTGTTCTGATGGCAAAGTTTCATTATTCCTGGCCCATTTCTGTTCTACAGGTGCTTTTCAAGCCTTCGTGAAAAGCCTGAAAGCCTTACACATCAGAAAGCGAGTGGAGTAACCCGGAATCTATGATCCTTTCACAACTCCTCTTACAGCTAAGGAATGGTTCATGCATCCATATTCTTGAATGTGAAATCTTTGCTCATTTACAGTAACCGTTAACTACTCAGAAGTTAAGTTCCTCTGACTTCACTGGGGCTTCCTCCCATGTAAGTGGGGTTAGGATGTCAGCCTCAGTGTTGAAGGTATGAACTGTTTCCTAACTCTAGTTTTCTTTAAAATATAGGTGGCCTAGAGGCCAAATTGGGACGCGGGTGGCGCTGTGGGTTAAACCACAGAGCCTAGGACTTGCCGATCAGAAGGTCGGCGGTTCGAATCCCCACGATGGGGTGAGCTCCCGTTGCTCAGTCCCTGCTCCTGCCAACCTAGCAGTTTGAAAGCACGTCAAAGTGCAAGTAGATAAATAGGTACCGCTCCAGCGGGAAGGTAAACAGCGTTTCTGTGCACTGCTCTGGTTCGCCAGAAGTTGCTTAGTCATGCTGGCCACATGACCTGGAAGCTGTACGCCGGCTCCCTTGGCCAATAAAGTGAGATGAGCACCACAACCCCAGAGTCGGTCACGACTGGACCTAATGGTCAGAGGTCCCTTTACCTTTACCTTAGAGGCCAAATGTGGCCTTAAAAGCTGCCCTTGGGACTCTCCTAAGTCAAAATTCCCCTTTCCAGCTCCCTCGCTGTACTTTTCTGTGTATAAGCTGAGCTTGGGACAGACCATAGGTGGATTTTGCGAAATGTGCGAGCGGCAGCTCAACAACTATGGGCACGAGTTTTTACATGAATAGAATGTGTCCTTTTATTTAAAATGCATCTCTGGGTTTGTGGGGCCTGCCTGGTTTTTTTCACACGAGTAGAATGTGTGCTTTTATTTAAAATGCATCTCTGGGTTATTTGTGGGGCATAGGAATTCGTTCATTTCCTTCAAAATATAGTCCAGCCCCCCACAAGGTCTGAGGGACAGTGGACCGGCCCCCTGCTGAAAAAGTTTTCTGGCCCCTGGTCTGGGTTCTCCAGCAGCTTTTGGACTACAATTCCCATCATCCCTGACCACTGGTCCAGCTAGCTAGGGATGATGGGAGTTGTAGTCCAAAAAACTGCTGGAGACCCAAGCTTGGGAAACACTGGCCGAGGACATAACCCAACACTCTGCTGTGACTCGCTGTGCACTGCAGAAGAACATCAATAGCAGAGACCAGCTTTCCTTTTCAGGAATGTTGTCTGCCATTACATATCTTCTCGCTGAAAGCCGTGATAAGCCTCAGGGGGAATTCCCTCGGAACGCAGCGTGAGCGCAAACGCTCTGCTTCATCATCTGCAGAAGTGATAGCCTGTTTTTCAGAAGGAGCAGAAAGAAGAGTAACGATGGCTGATTAAAAGGGTCTCCCTCTTTTTGCCCCTGGGAGGGGAGAAAAATCATACGCAGTCAAAACCCAGGCTGTGCATTGTTGATATTTGTACCAGGAGGTTAATTAGCATTAGCAGAAGGATGAGCCGCATTGTACAGTTAGTCATATGGTAGTGCCTGCTCCCAGCAGTGTAGCAAAGAAGAAAACAAGTTAAAAATAGGTTCCCCCGCCCATCTCTCTTTTGCAGGGGGGAAAAAACCATTTAACAAAACAAACATAAAGTAATTGGATTCCTTTTTTTGTTGTTTGCTTTCCGCGCCTCCTCTCCAGCTAAGTGTTTGATTTAGTCTCTTGCTTTGCTCTCTCAAAGTTCTGTATGTGCTGAGTAATAGAGGCAGTTGTGAGATGTTTCCTTTCCCTCTCCAGCTCCCCCCAAAAGCAAATTGTCAGTTACTTCAGCGCAAATGAAGGCTTCATGCCTTGTAGGGTGACTCTGGCAGAATTTGATTTTGAAAAATGATCAAGGGCCGAAATTAGTCAGTGGGGTTTCTCTGATCCCTTTTAGCATAACGCTTTCATGTTGCACAAGCCTCTTCATCCCTTTCTACCTTGGCTCCACGCTAGATTCCTCTGCTGTGCTGAGTGTCATATGTTTCTTTGAGAGAAGCAGAAACCAGGACTGATGGCGGGATGAAGTTCAGAACAGCCAAGACGTGTCCTTTAGACTCCTGATTCACATGACAGACGAGGTACCTCTGGCACATCGGGAGGCAAGAAGGAACGCATGGATCAGGCAGGAATGTGGGTGGGAGAAGAAGGTCAACAGATAAGACTAGGGGCCTTTCTTTTGCAATGTAAATTACAGCCATGGGGGCCTGATCCAGATTGGGCAAGGCCCCCGATCCCATATGCTAGGGTTCTGATCCATATATGTCAGGAATGTCCAACTTCCAAGAGACTGCGATCTACTTTTTTTAAAAAAAAAATTATTAAGTTTTCCATTTAACAATCCAATCATATCACATTAATTATTCCAAATTATATCAATAACGAATAAAGTCCAAATATTTTGCCAAACTTTGAATTTTGTTGGGGGTTCCCATGTTTCGAGTTCAGCAAGGGTCCAATCATCTCATGTTTCTGCTGCTTTCGATGTTCACAAATCCCATCTTCCAATCTTCTTGTTGTTATCATTTTTCTTCTTAATAACCTCTGAGTTGTTTCTGCAGGCGAGTTAAACCAAGCATTATCATCTTTCTGTGTGAACTTTGTAAAGCTCTCCTTAAATCGCCACACGACACGCTGATCCAAAATTCCTGCTCGGGCGGCAGGCACCATTTTAGTCTGTTCCGATGTAATAAAGTCAGACTGCTATCTACTCCAACCAAAAAAAATACTTAGTAGTGATCCACCCATTGTATTGACAAAAGTTGTTGCACTTTTGGGGGGGATGGAAGACCCTAAGTTGTTGAGCTTTTTGGGGGGAAGAAAGCGCCAAAGTTGTTGATCGACCTGTTGGACATCCCTGATATATGTGTATAGGGATGTGCAGCTATGCACTCAAGGGTAGCCCTATGTACTTACAGTGATGTTTCATTTGGCCCTAAGGTCAGCCAAAGGATTCTGGATCTCACCAGCTTCTGATTTATTAACTGAAGATCTCAAGGAGACCAATTTCAGCTGATGTGGAAAAACCAGAAAAGAAAGTGTGAGTGAATTATGCTTTCTCTTGCTGTAGCCCCCCCCCCCCCAATTAATGAAGAAATAACAGAGTTCCTTATTGGCCATTTGATTAACATACATGATGCTCTGGCCACACATTTTCCTGCTTATACATTTCCCCAGATGCAAACTTGACACTGCAAAGACCAAGAGTGCATGTGGCTCACTCATGCTTCTGGATTCAGCACTTCAGAGTACAAAGTTCCCTAGCACACATTAAAGGCCACATGTCACCCACTGACTACATACATAGGACATCTGACTTAAATAACTGACACCTCATAATTGTTACCAATCCCGCCTCCCCAGCCACAATCTTCTTGTCCCATCTATTTTTTCCCCCCAGAATGGGATGCCAAATATTGCCCCAACTCCTTTTACAAACTGTGTTTTGGAACATTTTACCACTGCATTATGATATCTTGTGTTATCATAAATAAGGTAAACCAAATTACATTTGTCAACTGAATGAACAAAATTCATGTAGTGATAGATTACCCTTGATACTCTTTATTGTCTTTGTTTTATTGTCAGCTAATTGGTAAAAACTCAGTAATTCACAGTAGATTCTCTCCAATCATTAAAATGCATTACTGCGTCTCAAGTAGAAGCATCACATTTTCTCTTCTGTTACCATGATTTACAACAGCCAGAATTTGTAATAACATTGTCTAACTATGAATATGCAATTACTACTTCTCTATTCTTTGCTGATTGAAATCCCCCCCTCCGTATTTTCCCCAATGCACCTTTCAGCACTTACAAACATTACTCTTCATAAGTTAAGAGGAGAAAGTCCAGCTTGCCTGGAATCCATCGACAGATAATGAACTTAAGAAAATAATGGTGACAACCGTGGCAGAGATTTGATACGTGCTGTTCCAATTTTATATATATATTAATTTGGGGATCTCTCTCTTAGCCAAAGGGTAGCGATGATTTCTATACCCAGTGTTATTACAAAGAAAGCTAGCAGGGACCATTGCTTGTCACATACTGAAACAGGTTATTTCGGCTGCAATCTGTCATCTGTGGCATTAAAGGTAAAGGGACCCCTGACCATTAGGTCCAGTCGTGACCGACTCTGGGGTTGCGGCGCTCATCTCGCTTTATTGGCTGAGGGAGTCGGCGTACAGCTTCCAGGTCATGTGTCCAGCATGACTAAGCCACTTCTGACGAACCAGAGCAGCACACGGAAATGCCATTTACCTTCCCACCAGAGTGGTACCTATTTATCTACTTGCACTTTGACGTGCTTTCGAACTGCTAGGTTGGCAGGAGCAGGGACCGAGCAATGGGAGCTCACCCCATCGTGAGGATTCGAACCGCCAACCTTCTGATCGGCAAGTCCTAGGCTCTGTGGTTTAACCCACAGTGCCACCCGCGTCCCTTCTGTGGCATTAGCTACCCCTTAATTTCTTCATCCAAGTCGTTCAACAACAAAGGACCCAGGACAGAACACTGCAGCACACACTTCTTTTCAAGGGGTGGATCTACACTCATGGTTTTTAACGTTAACAAAGCGTTAAGGAATGGTTTTGATAACCTAGATCAGGGGTCGGCAAGGTTTACCTTACCTGGGCCGGTTCACTCTAGTGGAGATCCCTCCGTGGGCTGGATCGCGCGTGCCCACGATTTCCAGTGCTGCAGAAGCAAGTCCCCGTGCCATGCTGTGTCAGTTTAGCGCAGCGCGCGGGGACTTGCGGAGCAGGTGGCTCGGTTCAGGGGCTGCTTGTGGGCCGGTTAAACAACCCCTGTGGGCCGCTTGTGGCCCATGGACCTTAGGTTGCTGACCCCTGACCTAGATGGACACATGAGAGCCTTCTTTTTACATCCATAATGCATTATTACCTTGTCCTTTTTATTGCTTAATTTTTAATCGTTTTATGTTGCTATATCAGTGAAACACTGCTCATATGTCCCTATGTAGCATGTTACCTTTATTTTGCTGCATTCAAAGTCAAATGGTATTCAAGGGTGGGTGTACAGCTTCATTTAAATTTGCAAGGCTGACATGTGCAGATAACAAAGGACCTGGAGGGAGGGAGGAAGAGTTAAAATGTGATACCAGAGGGCAGAGCAGAGCAGCAACAACCAACTGGGGGGACGGGGGACGGACGACAACCAGCATTTTGGGAAATGGTATGGCCAGGGCTGGATTTTGGTTTGATGAGGCCCTAATCTACTAAAGGTAATGGGGCCCTTTACATGTCCAGCTCTCCTTTGGCAACAACAAATTGCCACTGTTTTTTTGTATTGAATATATGCTATATGGCAATTTATGGACCTGAAAAGTATCTAAAGCCATTTGCCCATGTTGCCATGCAACCAGTCCATGCAGAATGTAGGCACCCTATATATAGAAATGAGCAAACCAGTGATATTTTAGGGAGCAGGCTAGCAGGCGGGGCTCATGACTTACATCATAGGAGCCTACACAACACAAAACACTGTTGCTGTATGGAGGTTTTATTTTATTTGTTTTTTATCTTATATTTTGGAAATGTATATCCAGGTTTTTTCCCCTTTAATTTTTTTTGGGGGGCCCCAAGAGAGTGGGGCCCTGAGCTATAGCTTGTTTAGCTTATACGTAAATCCGGCACTGCTTATGAACCAAAGTTATGTCTAAGAAAGTACGTAACTGAAAGAAAACGTATTCTTCTGTGCTCTGAAAAGCTGCATAAGTTCTGTTCCCAATAAAATTATTGCAACATGCACACATGCTTTTCACTGGTTACCCCAGAGGTAGGAACCATTCAGGTACTTTGTATCTGTGGTGGCAGCAAAAACAGAGTTTAAAATACCTTGCAGAGTTCCAGCTCATGGCTGTATACCTTGGAGAGAGAGAAGGTGCCACAGGAAAGTTGAGGCATATCCAGTGCTTTTTTTCTGGGGGTACGCATACCCCTAAACATTTAGTGAATCTAAGTTTTGCCTCATTGATGGGCAGTACAGTGGTACTTCGGGTTACAGACACTTCAGGTTACAGACTCCACTAACCTAGAAATAGTACCTCAGGTTAAGAACTTTGCTTCAGGATGAGAACAGAAATTGCGTGGCGACAGCAGGAGGCCCCATTAGCTAAAGTGGTACCTCAGGTTAAGAACAGTTTCAGGTTAAGAACAGATCTCCGGAACGAATTAAGTCTTTAACCTGAGGTACCACTGTATTCTAATTATTCCACATGTTTTATTTTTCACCTTCCTTTCTAAATCTTCAATACTTAACACTGCTGAATTCACTCCAACCCCTGCCAACATTTAAACCTGTTTAACATGATTCTTCAGATATTCTTCAAATATTTCCCACTCTTCCCTGAATATCTGATCTCTTTTTCTGTTAGTTAAATTTGCTAGTTCCATATTCCGTCCATTTCATCTGCCACTCCTCCTTTGTTGGTATGAATCTCTCTCCCCATTTCTGAGCATAAATGATTCAGGCTGCCGTAGTTGCGTAGAGAAATACATTCTGTTGTTCTGTGGAGACATCTGTTCCTAATAAGAACCACTTACCTCTCGTGAAGGACTTGAGACTTTTTTAAACAACAACAAACTGACGTGAAAATGTGCAGAACTGAACTGGACAAATTAGAATTGGGGATAAACTGGAATCGACAGATTTCACCATCCCTATTTATACACTGAAGTTCTCCATCTCTTTAAGTTGCAATCTGTATAATTCCTTTGTTTTGTTTTTCAAAAATAGAAACACTTACACTGAGGCACCCTAAAAATCCACTTTCCTTTTATCTATTATCACCTGTACTTGAACCTATTGCAAAGAGTTCAAGCACCTCCTTAAAAAAAATAGAATATATCCTATCCAAGTTTAATACAAGCTATATCCTTTCCTTCTCCCAGCTCATACATGTTAGGGAATGGGCTGAATCTAGGCTGTGAGAAATGGGTAGCAATGTTTGTTCTAAGAAGAATTTATGACTGGATATCATTATTGAGTATATCTTATATTTAGAAACTATTACAAGGAATATGGAGAATTCATTGCCATTTAGGGAAGCAGGCGGAGAGCTGGTTATCTGTTTTCATTTATTAACTAATGCACAGAGAAGGAGAAGATGCAAAAACAAGTTCTCTTCACTTCAAAGGATTTTCAAATGATCTAGCAAGCTGATATCATCCTAAATTGGCTTATACTTTGGGGATCAATTAAAATATAATCACTGATAAATTGCTGCAGGGAAATTGGAAGCCTGGGCATGTGTAGCCTCAATCTACCACATGTGCTTGCTATTTTTTAACCTCCTCTGGAACTTTTCTGGTTTACTCAGAGGAAATGGAAATTGTGTACATGCTGAGTTTAGCGGTTATTTGAAGTTATTCCAAACACATATTTTATCAGTGTTCTTGTTTGTTTGGGAGGAGCATCAGCTTGAAACTGACATTGCCAATATGCCTCGGCACTTCGCTTCAACCCAGTCATTTTCGATGGAGGGGCACCCAAGCAGTGAGGGCAAGATTCACTGGCGCATCCAAGCGGCACTTTTGAACAGGGACAGATGCATAGCTATGGGAAGCCGCAATTCAGCTAACGTTAGCTGTGACTAATTAACTCCGAAATGAAAGCAATGGGATTTAAGCAAGCCATGACTAACTTCTCCCATTGCCTTAGGTAAAGGTAAAAGGACCCCTGACCATTAGGTCCAGTCGTGGCAGACTCTGGGGTTGCGGCGCTCATCTCGCTTTATTGGCCGAGGGAGCCGGCATACAGCTTCCTGCTCATGTGGCCAGCATGACTAAGCCGCTTCTGGCAAACCAGAGCAGTGCACGGAAACACCTTTTATCTTCCGAGCGGAACGGTACCTATTCATCTACTTGCACTTTGACAAGCTTTCGAACAGCTAGGTTGGCAGGAGCAGGGACCGAGCAATGGGAGCTCACTCCGTCACGGAGATTCGAACCACCGACCTTCTGATTGGAAAGCTCTAGGCTCTGTGGTTTAACCCACAGCGCCACCCACGTCCCTTACTCTTAACAATAAGTTGGATGAGGGCCGGAGCACCCCAATCGTGGAATCCCCATGTTGCTCTCCCCATAGTGTGCAATGCGCTCTACGTGGGGCTACCTTTGAAGGTGAACCAGAAACTACAACTAATTCAGAATGTGGCAGCCGGACTGGTGACTGGAAATGGCAACTGAGACCATATAACACCGGTCCTGAAAGACCTCCATTGCCTCCCAGTACATTTCCGGGCACAATTTAAAGTGTTGGTGCTGACCTTGAAAGCCCTAAATGGTCTCGGTCCAGTATACCTGAAGGAGCGTCTCCACCCCCATCGTTCTGCCCGAACACTGAGGTCCAGCTCCGAGGGCCTTCTGGCAGCTCCCTCCCTGCGAGAAGCCAAGTTACAGGGAACCAGGCAGAAGACCTTTTTGGTAGTGGCACCCACCCTGTGGAACACCCTCCCATCAGATATCAAAGAAATAAATATCTGACTTTTAGAAGACATCTGAAGGCAGCCCTGTTTAGGGAAGTTTTTAATATTTGATGAATTCTTGTATTTCAATATTTTGCTGGAAGCTGCTCAGAGTGGCTGGGGATACCCAGCCAGATGGGGTATAAATAAATAAATAAATAATAATAATAATAATAATAATAATAATAATAATAATAATAATAATAATAATTACATTTCAATATCATATCTAATCTGTTTAATGATTGTCTTTTTTCTATATATTTTCTAGTGATTCTTGCTTTTAACTATAAGTCACCTCAATTCCCGCCTCAATTGAGCTATTCCTGAAAACGGAGGGCAGCAGGTTTTCTGTTTCCTCAGATAGCATTCACTTTCCAACGCAGGGCTTCAGCAAGAATTTGCTTTGTGATTGAGCAAGTGATCCCAGCTGGAGTTTGACAAGGAGGGATAGAGGACAAAAGAAGAAGCGTGTTTATGCCTCAGCATGTTGCAGCAGATGCATGCCAAGGCACGGGAGGGATGAAGGATCCTCTTTAGCCCTATGTATGAGCCATGAAGAACTTTGGCTCCCACACTTTTAAAACAATGAAGTCTGAAATCCTCCAGAAGCAGAATTCTGATCATATTCTGTGCTTGCTTTTCACTCGCCCGTGAAACTGCGGTGATCACACAACACTGTCCTTAACACAGAAAATAGTGAATGCATCATACCCTCCAACATCTTAGTGAGGCTAATCAGAACATGACCTCAATGGAGGCCCCATCCCCTCTCACTCAGGCTCCACACTCCCTCTCTCTCAGCTCTTGGCTCCCTCCCTCCCTTGAGGCTGATGGGCCCTTACACACCTTTGCCCACTGCTGCCACCACTTCAAGGACCACAGTGACTCTGCTCTCCAGCTGATATACTTCCAGACACCAGCGCCACACTTCTGGAAGGAGGAAGAGGAGTGAGAGAATGCATTTTTGGTCCCATCTTTTCGTCTTGTGCTCTGGTGGGAGCCAACCAACTCGTGCCAGAGTGTGGAACCAAAAACAAGTTTATTTTGGCAAGGCCAGAGCACAGGAGCCAAAACAAGACATCTGGGAATGCAATCAGAAACAGGAGTTGCTTCTGTAAATCCCGGATATCCTGCTTTAAAAGGGTCAGTTGTGCAGTATGATGGATGCTGTCAGGAGCGTGCCCCCCCCCAAGTGCAATGGAAGAATCAGGCTCAGAAATTGAGCTGAGCAACCAAGGGGCCAACTGCAGATGAGAGCTGTCTGAGTTTAGAGAGGACAGCCCAGGCCCCTCCTTCCCAGGGAAGACGTTGTTAGCTCCCAAGGAGAGGAAGAGTTGGAAGTTGGCCAAAGTGTTGCCAGGCAACCAGCTGATTAGCCGGAGTCTGTGACTGTGTGTTCTGGGAGTGGGGAGGAGTTAGGCCAGCTGTTCAGTCTCCGTATGAGGAGACTGGAGAAGCTCAGAGAGCAATGGACGGGAAGGAGAAGAAAGGCGGGATTTTGGCGTTCTTCCTGTTGGGGGGAGGGACGATGAGTCAGACTGATCAACTACTGTTAATGAGAGAGCAGGCGGAACGCCAGGATCTGGGTGTGTTTTTCTTGTAAATAAACTTACATAAAACTGATGAAGAGTCCTTGCTGCTTATCAGGCTGCTTGCCTGCCAGAGATCATTATAGATGCCTAGGATGAGCCACACAGTCCACGCTGCTAGCACTGTGCTATAATACCACTATTTTGCCAGTTTACTTCAAAAGCAACTGAGAGTGATGAGGTTTCTGCTCTAGTACTCTGCTGCTGAAGAATTCATTCCCACTGGCGGTTCAAGAAATCCACTGGCATGCTTCTTTGGTGGTGACATAATTTTAATGGAATTATTTTCTGTAGAGGAACGCATTATTCATCAGACCTTCCACCAAAGAGCAGAAGACCACAAGAACTTAAGGAAGATTATTCTACAAGGCCATAACCTATGTCCTTAGAGCAGCACCTGGAGCTGACTGAATAATCATGTGAGTTTACATTCATATTCACTGAGATTTGCTGACTTGGAGGCTCTGATAAGAGATTTAAAAATCCAATGATCTGATTCGGAGAATCCCCAAAGTCAAACTCTCTTGGCTCTCTGTTACAACTGATCAAGCTCAATGCATCTTCCAAATAAAACAGCCAAACAGATGGGCACAATTAGTACATTTTTTCAGGCAGTGTGTACATGTAGCAAATGAAAAGAAAGCAAACTTTTGACTAGTCTCACTATGGTACATCAGAGAATAAATGAAAGTGGTTGATATAAAATCAAAGAAAGCAATCCGAAATTAAAGAAAAAAAGTATTAAAACAGCATTCTTGTTAATAGAAGAATTGAGTCATTCAACAAAATTGATAGGCAACAGTGTTTTTTTAAAGTACTTATTCACAACACAACATATTCTTATCATAGCGAGCTTCTGGCCACATGATCATATCATGCCTACTAGCTCAGAAATGTCTGTTTTTTTAAAAAAAGAAATGCCATGATTAATTGCAAGATAGCTCTGTCATGGCGTCCAAGCAACATTAGTCAAACATGCAAGCTGCATTGAGAGACACCATTAATGCAAAGGGGCATTTCCTGATGCAGCCGCCACTGCCACCCCCAACATATCCCACATCATTCCCAAGGCTGCCCCAAACCTTGGCAGCCGATTTTCATGGGTGCAGGAGTCTGCAAGGGAAATGGGCTGGGTGGGAAAGTCCTACTCTGCGAAAGAAACTCACTTCTCTTCATTGGAAAGGAAGTTAGGATCCAAGCTACTATAGATAGGTGAAACCTCCCAGTTACCATCTGGAAAGTTCTGATAGACCCCAGAACACATAGGTTCCAACCTACCCAAGAGACTTCCCTGGATCCATAGGAATACAAAAAACAAAACCAGATACCATATTGGCCTGAATATAAGCCGCACTCCCCTTCCCCAATAAAATTCCGACCGTGAAAAGTCGAAGCGCGGCTTAAATTCGCAACCTTACAAAAATTGGCTTTTATGATATTGCTGCTGAAACAGACACACGGTAAAATGGAACGAGTTTGAGCGCCTGCGAAATTTTAAGGGAGCGGCTGACATTCAGGTATTGTCTCTCTCTCCCCCCCCCCCTTGATTTTTAAAGGTGCGGCTTATTTGCGGGTGTGGCTTATATTTGGGCCAATACGCTACTAGGTCAAGAACTGCCTCTGTACAAACTGTGAGGCTGAAGCTTTGATCCAGGACATTGTGCAGTTTGGTGTGATGAAGGCATCTTGCAGAATGGCCTGGGGATTTTTCCAAGCTTTGGTAGGCCTCACTCCACCCATGACCAGGGCACTTGTTGTTTCCAAATGCAGACTGGACTCAGAACTCTCCCAAATTTAATGGAACCAGGCAACAATCTGTCTTTACCAGAACTTAGGAACTGAGCTCAAATTCTAGTGAAGGATCAACGTGGCAGCTTCTCTTTAAATGTCTGCAAGATGCATTGAAGCCAATTTTCAGTGAACAGATTTCGCATGGCTGTGGGCTAAAGGACATGATCATGTGGATGGGGTCAATCACATGGAACTTTCTCATAGTACTGACATCCTTGTTCAGTGTGATATAACCACATAGATGGGTAGATCATCAGCCTTGCATGTACAATATGGGTGGAATCAGTAGCGTAGCATAGGGCGGTTTCCCCAGGAACAAAATTGTTAGGGGGGCACAAAATTTCAGCGCCCAGTGCTGCCTCAATACAGCTGCTGGCCTCCATTGCTGCTGGCCTCCACTGAAAAGGGGTTTTCCATGCAAACCAGGAAGTGACATCTCTGGACAGAGGAATAGCTCTTCTTTCCTCATCTCTGCAGTTGTAATCTCCCGGGTGATGCCGACACCACTGGGCACTAGAATGTACATGCATACTCTGTCCATTTCCCTCACACAACCTCCTCCACGCAGCCCCAGGCATTGGCAACCCATGTTATGCCACTTGGTGAAATACATGTGCCTATAGCCTATAAGTAAAGGTAAAGGGATAACTGACCATTTGGTCCAGTCACGGACGACTGGGGTTGCGGTGCTCACCTCGCTTTACTGGCTGAGGGAGCCAGCATACAGCTTCCAGGTCATGTGGCCAGCATGACTAAGCCACTTCTGGCGAACGAGAGCAGCACATGGAAACGCCGTTTACCTTCCTGCCGGAGCGGTACCTTTTTATTTACTTGCACTGTGTGCTTTCAAACTGCTAGGTTGACAGGAGCTCACCCCGTCGCGGGGATTCAAACCGTCAAGCTTCTGATCAGCAAGCCCTAGGTTCTGTGGTTTAACCCACAGCGCCTATAGGTACATAAGTCCTATTCAGAAGGCCTGGCCAATGCTAGGTCAGGGATGGAGCTGGTGGGTTTGATTGCTCTGTAGACTGAATCCACACAGTAGGGCTGTTCGCACATTACAGTCAGTGTGTATACAACCTAAGTATATGTGCACACAATAACCGGGCTGTACAAATCAACCAGCGTTCAAACACTTGTACCTTTGTTCAGTGTAACTTTCAATCTGTAGGTGTAAGTAATCATAATGACTTTAGGGCACATCTTATATACTTTGGAAAGTTGTTTAGACTCCTCTTAAGATATCATAACCACATTTTGTATGAATCCTGTGATCAAGGAGCAGATCTTCATCTATTTTGGGGGTATAATTGGATGCTATTTTGAATCAAGATGGCAGACTGAACCTTTCAAAGCTACATGGATTTCTTTGCAGGTGGGTGGTGATTTTTAGAACTCCCAAGCAACACTAGGTACATTGCTGTTAGTGTGCCATAAAGCAGTGTTTCCCAAACTTGGGTCCCCCGCAGCTGTTTTTGGACTACAACTTCCATCATCCCTAGCTAGCAGGACCAGCGATCAGGGATGGTGGGGACTGTAGGCTAAAAACAGCTGCAAAGTCAAGTTTGGGAAACCCTGCCATAAAGTGACCTTCATACAAACTTACTTGCTGCTGTCCCAACTTCAAAAAATGAGGATAAGGCACTATTTAGACCTTGTATCACTTTCAGAAATGTCAAGGCTAATGTGTGCCTTACTACTGCCTGAGTTAAGCGCCCGCATCATTAACAAATGGGATTTTAAAGCAAAGACACCAAAGCAAAACTACAGAATTTAGCTGGAAGTCATACTTAGCAACACAGCTTCTTGCCGCCACCTCTGTCACCACCACATCTTTCCCCAGAGGTCTGTTTTCATTTCAGGTCTTGGTGTCTTGATCACTGCTGTTTGATGAATCAGCAGTCCTGTTAACAAGAGAAGCAGGGCTATCATCTAATGGAAACATTCTGTATTTTATGGCTCCCCAGACTGTAGTTCTGCATATTAAAATAGAATTTCAATCTCAGTGTTAGAAATAAAATCAAACTTAGCATCTGTGATTTGAAGAGAACTGATAAAAATGCTGTTCATTTAATTTTAACTATTTCTTTTTTGGTATGTTAGGAGTCATAAAAAACACACCCAGTGTGTGTGTGTGTGTGTGTGTGTGTGTGTGTGTGTGTGTGTGTAGCCTATAAATTACAAACAAATACAGTGGTACCTCGCAAGACGAATGCCTCGCAAGACGGAAAACCCGCTAGACGAAAGGGTTTTCCGTTTTGGAGGCGCTTCGCAAGACGAATTTCCCTATGGGCTTGCTTCGCAAGACGACAGCCCATAGGGAAATATCCGGGACAGTGGGGAAGCGCAGCGCGTCTTCCCCACTGTCCTCGGACCTCCAGACCTCCTCCGAAGCCGGGTGGTGGGGCGGGAACGCCTCCTCCCGCCGCCGCCGGGCTTCGGAACGATGCTCCGAAGCCGGGCGGCAGGGAGGGAACACCTGCCCCCGCCACCCGGCTTCGGAACGATGCTCCGAAGCCGGGCGGCGGGGAGGGAACACCTTCTGAAGGCGGGTGGGGGGCAAAAGTCTTTGTTCCCCCCTGCCTGCCTTCCCAGGAGAGCGGAGAAACACAGCGCGTTTCTCCGCTGTCCTGGAGGGCTTTTGAAGGCAGGCGGGGGGAGCAAAGACTTTCGCCCCCCGCCCGCCTTCAGTAGAGGTCCTGGACCTCTTCTGAAGGCGGGCGGGGGGCGAAAGTCTTTTCTCCCCCCTGCCTGCCTTCCCAGGGGCTTTTAAATCGCCCCGGACAGTGGAGAAGTCCTCCGCTGTCCCGGGTCGATTTTAAAATGCCACCCGCCAGCATTTTAAGATCGCCCGGACAGCGGAGAAGTCCTCCGCTGTCCCGGGGTTTTTTAAAATGCTGGGGGTGGGAAGAAAAGCCCTTGTCCCCCCCCCCAGCCTTCAGAAGAGGTCCGGGGACAGACTGTCCCCGGACCTGGTCTGAAGGCGGTTTCCCTAGGAACGCATTAATTGATTTTCAATGCATTCCTATGGGAAACCGTGCATCGCAAGACGAAAAACTCGCAAGACGAAGAGACTTGCGAAACGTATTAATTTCGTCTTGCGAGGCACCACTGTAGGTAGAAATCAGCACAACAGTTCATCACACATGGTCTAGTTAGATCTATAGAGTAAAGGGTGAAAACCTTTGCTCCTTATTGGCCAGACTACTTCAAAAACATGTTTCATAAATAGGGGAGGTTGTTGTAGTACACACTGCAAAAGGTAATGTGTGAATATGACCAACACGTGTATTTTGCAGGTGTACTCATCTTAGATCTAGACTGGCTGAGCTTGTCTATCAAGTGTCCACTCAATAGCAAGCATGTATTTTATTTCTGCTTAATGAGTGAGACAATCTGACCCAGTAGATTTCAAGCTCTCTCACACACACTTTTTTAAAGACACGTGTCACTACAGGTGTTGTCAACCTTTTTGGGCCAGTGGGCACACTAGAAATTATCAGCATCACAAAATGGCTACCATTGGAAAGGGGGGGGGGCATGTTATGACAAAATGGCTGCCTTGGTTTGTGGCATGTGCGACTAGAGCGGCAGAACCAGATGTGCTGCTCTAAATCTGGTTCTGAGTCTGAGGGCCACAGGTTTCTGAGGGCCCCAGCATTCATGGTACATGCATGCCACTTCCATTTTCAGTTTTCCTAGACAAAGGCCCAATAAGGAAGAATTTGAATGCAAAAAATAAAAAAATAAAAAAGAAGAGAATGCAAGATGGAACAGCTTTCAGGCAGGGCCTATTGCTACTGAGAAGGGGGGGGGGAATCTATGCCAAGGACAAACTGTGAAGGTTGTAATACTGCAGCTGGAATGAAACATTAGTTGTTTATATGAGGCATTGGAAGTATCAATTCCCATCCCGTCAATTAAAAAAAAAGAAAAAACCACGCTGTTGTTAAAAATACACATTTTTCCATTTTCTAAATGGAAACCCAGAAAGTCCCTGGTACCCAATAAAGAAATAAACATGTCACATGCAGATCATTTTACTGATGGTTCCAAATAGCACCATAAAAATAAGTTTTATGCGTTCAGATCTGTTTTACACTGTACACCCAAGTCAGCTTTCCCCCCCTCTTAGAATCATCATGAAAAATATATACGCTTTAGGAAAACAATCCAAGTCAACTCCCCCCCCCCCTGTTATGGATCTCTGTGGCTTTTGCAATCTCCTCGTGCTCTGCTCCCCCTTTCTTCAGAGAGTCAGTGTGACATGCAAAGCTGGGCCTCAGTGGTTGCAGAATCTCCTCCAACTTGCCCGCTCTTCAGCTGCCATGGTGAGCTGCCCAAGGGAGGATGCCAGCAGCAGACACTATGGAGAGACCATGGAGAGGCAACAGGACACTCTCTCTCAGCCACCAATCTTGCTGCCACCATCACGTAGGACAAGTGCTGGCTCCTCCCCAAGCTCCGCAGCGATGGCACTGGCAGGGTAAATCAGAAGCCAGGATGGCTTTTCTAATTCTGGGACTGTCCCTGGAAAATAGGGTATACTTGTAGGGTATGCAATTGTTTTAGTGTTGATGTCTTAATGGCATTTTATGATTTGTCAACTGGAACCACAGAAATGTAGAGTTGGAAGAGACCATGAAGCTTTTCTGTCTCTCTATCTAGAGTCCCATGGACAGCAAGAAGATCAAACCTATCCATTCTTAAGGAAATCAGCCCTGAGTGCTCATTGGAAGGACAGATCCTGAAGCAGAGGGTCCAATACTTTGACCACCTCCTGAGAAGAGAAGACTCCCTGGAAAAGTCCCTGATGTTGGGAAAGATAGAGGGCACAAGGAGAAGGGGATGACAGAGGACAAGATGGTTGGACAGTGTTCTCAAAGCTACCAGCATGAGTTTGACCAAACTGGCAGTAGAAGACAGGAGTGCCTGGCGTGCTCTGGTCCATGGGGTCATGAAGAGTCGGACACAACTAAATGACTAAACAACAACAACAATCTAAAGCAAGCTTCCTCAAACTTGGCCCTCCAAATGTTTTGAGACTAAACTTCCCATCATCCCTGACCACTGGTCTTGCTAGCTAGGGATCATGGGAGGTGTAGGCCAAAAAGATCCAGAGGGCTGAGTTTGAGGAAGCCTGATCTAAAGGATACATAATTTATTTCTACATCTATCCATGCATACAAAATCAACTAAGCCTACCTACACCAGTAAACCTGCTAATGGGAGCATTTGTTTCGCGGAAATGAGATTAGCTCTCAAAACACATTTCTGCTCCATTGCCGTTTGTTTATACGGCTGCCCTGAATATCACGGCATTATCACATTCAGCGGTATTAGTCATTGTTTGGGGATTTCCATCCCCCCTCCTCCCGCTGATAACACTTGTTAATCTGATGTAAGGTTAATGTGGTAGCAGGAACATTATGAAATCAGATTTTGTTGTTATTAGCAAGAGCCATAACAAGAACGGTGGGGTTTCAATCTGAATCAATTCTGTCCTCCCCGAAAGGTTAAATAGCTAACATAAAATAGTGGCTGGCATAATGACAGCCAACTCCCTCTCTCCCCCTGCCCCACCCCCACCCCCCCGGTTAAACATTGGGAAGAAAAATCCTCACCATTCCAGACTATTACAGGATTGATTTATTTTAAAATCCATGTATTTCCCATGCACTAATAAATGTGAGCAGGTACATTTGGTTTAATGCCCTTAATTAGCACATCAGGCTCTGGCAGGGGTTTTAATATTGGCCAAAGATATGCCAAAGCAGTCTTTGCACCTCTCTCATATTAATGACACTAATCAGATTTGAGGTCACAGACTATTGTGCTCATAGCGCTATCCTTCTTACATACAGTTCAAAAATTAGAAGATCCTAATTAGTGTTCTTCGGGAGAAGTTAATCTTTGATGCAGCAAAGACAGTTGCAAATGCCTGTGTTAAGTGTGGGAGATTGGTAGATGAGTTCGGTTTGACAAAAGTTTTGTTCCTTTGTGTGTTCGTGGAACCAACATGAATTGTAACTATTTATAAATTATCATTACAGATTTACTTTTTTGCCTAGGCCCTGTGCAGACTTCACTGTGCCTGATTGCCTAACCTAACCCCACAGACTTCCCACATTTTGTATTGGTACTACAACCTTATTTTCCTTTTGGGAGAAAACTATAGTTTGCATTGCAACCACGCTGGCAATTCCACTGACCATAGTTAGTGCAAAACTATTGTTTGCAACCACAGTTAGGAGCAGGTAATAAACTGTGTTCAAGCGAACTATGGTTAACAAGAACTTTGGTGTACATGTAATAGTATTCAGAAGCCTTTATTTGCTCACCTCCCCCTTTAGCATCACATGAGCGGGAGAGCAGGGGTGAATCAATTATACACATCTCTTTTCCTGCAAACCTCTAAATATCTGCACAAAGAGCCTGCTCCACTTAAATAGGCTTCACCTGCAGGATTAACACCCCAAAGATTGAGTAGAGGAGGCTCCCTGAAGCAGATATTTAGCCCCTAACATGTGGGCTGGTTTGTTGGTTTAGTGGCAGAAATTGCAACAGAGGGGTGTGGGTTGTGGAGGAACCCATGAACATCTCTGCTGTGATAACCTGAGCGGCTGGAGAGATTGAGGGAATAGGGCTTGAATTTGTTCCAAAACTGAACAAGGTTAGAATTTGCTCCAAAACTAAACAGAAAGAAGAAGAAGGAACACACAATCCTGTTAAGTCTGCGCTGAGCCATGCTAGCTGGGAGTTTTCCAGGCTACACCAATAGATTAGGTCTTTCCAGTTGAACCCTAGTATGCCAAACTCTGTACGGTAGGCATGAGATGGGCAGGGACAGGGCAGAGGAGGAATGGTGGAGATTGCTTCCCCACCCTGACCCTTCCAGGGAGGAGGAAGAGGAAGACAGTACAGACTTACAACAGTGGTTTAAGGGAGGTCGGAACTCAAATGCAGATGAGGGGGAAAGTTGGGAAATAATGGGAGAGGAGGAGGAAGAAGATCAGGAGAAAGCGAGGCAAAAGCTGACAGACCCAGTGTCATTGGAAAGTCTTTCACACACACACACCCCGAATTCGGTGAGCCTTGAAAGTAGGAGAGCAAAGAGCTCAAAGACGGAAGGCATGTAGCAGCACCCGTAGAAGTGACGAATGAGGAAGTGGGAGAGACGGGAAGGGGTAGAGATTCACTCGGGACAATGCCATTATCCAAGAGGCTGGGTTCTACAGCCCCTCTCTGTAATTATTGAATAAAAAAAGGATGGTAAGAAACCTTCCCTTGTCTTTAAACTTCCCTGGGCAACCAGCCAGGAGCCGCTGTCAGTATCATGACAGGGTAGGAGGGAGACAAGAGAGAGAGAAAAAGCAACTACTGCCATGCTCCAAAGCATCAAACCCTAGCTTGGACTCAAACACATAAAAGGGTCATCCATTTGAATCTGTGTTGCCCTTTGGATAACACTTTGGGTTGGTTTATTTTTGGGAATATTCATCCAATAGCAATGGTGAAGATAAATCCCATGATCTTTTTAGGGGCATAGTGTGGGTTGCCAGCACATGGGGCCATGTGGAGAAGGGTGGGAAGATGGGAAACAGAGTACGCAGGTGCATTCAACTGCCTGACGGCATCTGCATAACCCAGGAGACCGCAGCCGCAGAGATAAGCAGAATTGTTCCATTTTCTGGAGAGGTCCCTTCCGGGTTTGTATGGCGAACCCATTTTCAATGGACCCCAGCAACGGAAGTGGTCAGCTTTATTGAGGCAGCACCAGGTGTTGAAATTTTGCACCCCTAACCATTTTGCACCTGGGGCAACCAACCCTGTGGCCTCTCCCATGCTACACCACTGTCTAGAGGGAAAGCATTGTCAGGAGCTTGTCCTACACTCGAGTAGGACCCTGGCAGAGACACATGCCTGACTGGCATGTTCTCTTCCTCCTGGTCGATCATTTGGGAGCTTCAAAAGCTTTCTTCAGCCCAAACATCACAGCGGCTGATGCCAACAGACATTGGCACACTTAGGGATCCACAGAGTTTGCGCAGTTTGCATAACAGACCTCAGCAACGCAGCATTTTGGCTAATCTACTTTATTTACATATAAACACACACGGAGCACTGCAATATGGCTCCCTCTCTCTCTAGCATCAGATAGCAAAGAGGAAAAGAACAAAGGACAATAGTCCCATTTCACGGAACACAGTAACACAGACATCCTGTCTTTGTCACTGCCCACTCTGTGGAGTCAGAACATATACCGTCATGTGAAAAACAACAATCCCATGACTGCAATCACAGAGCAGGAATTCTAACAAGCGCATCAGATCCCCCCATTTCTCCATCTTTCTTTTTTCGTTGGCTTCCTCCCTCACACTTACAAGGTCTTTTCCAAAGCATACAGAAATCTGTGGGGGCAGTATAGCCAAATCTCTGATGAGCTTGACTGCCTTTTATTAAAATTAAGGCAGCATTTCTCTCTCTCTCTCTCTCTCCACACACAGACACACACACACACACACACACACACACGAGCCCCAGGAAACAACACATCGATGCTGCACAAAGGGAGGGAATTCAGAGTGTCGCAGTCATCGCTTGCAAATATCTGTGCCGCAATAACGCAGTGACCTTTCATTATTCTAAGTTGTTCCAGGCACTAATTTCACTGAAGGCTTGGGAAGAGAGACGTCTAGCCATCGCGATGATTTACAGGCCCCACAACCACAGTGTGGCTTACCGAATAACCCATTGGGGGAAAGAAAGATAGAGCTGGTTGTTACAACATTTCATATTTCTCGCAGGAAATGTGCTGCACTTGCAACTATTTGAAAATGTTACCTCGTGAGCAATTTTTCCTTCTGCATATTTTCCTTCTGCAAAAACTTACACTCCGGCTTTTTGGCGGGGCAAGGGAGTTGGGGAAAGACTTTTTCTTTCTTTCTTTGCCTCTTTTAAACACACATTGTGTCCATCTTTTGTTCATAATTAATCTCCAGATTCGTGTAATCCTTTATCCCAGTATATTCTCGCCATCAAGAAAGGGTTCTCCAGAGTGTTACATCTCAGACAAGGAACAAAGGCTCTGCATTCCGCTACCCATATTAGAGAGGGCTGATGGGCTTCTCAAGAGCTGAACTCCTTAGCAAAAGAATCTAAGGATTTATAGCCCTCCAGCTTTCTCGGCTAGCAAAGCTCTTGGAGGCTTTCAAGAGCTGACCTTCTTTGCAGAGGATTGGATTCCTTTAATGCACTCACTTTTTAGAAGGGGACCCTACCTGTTTTCCCAGACTGATGTAGAGACCATTAGAAGAGGTTTCCATGGATACAGACATCAGTGGAGATGAAAGAGGATCATCCATTTTTTTTCTGACCACTAGAGTACTCAACGACAGCAATAACATACCTTATAGATGCTGTTGTTGTCCTTTTTTCATTCCCCTAGAGGGTGGATATTTCCCTGTCTTTAATATTCTCTCCAATATTGCTCATTAATTCTCTGTACATAATTATTGCTCATTAATTCTCTGTATGGTACATAAATCTATATGTGATTTAGGCTGCAATCCTGCACACACTTACCTTGGTGTAAGCCCAAGAGATCTGATACTGATGTTGGATTGCACTTTTAAGGTACAACTTATTTATTTTATCATGCTATTATTGGATTTCTTAGCCGCCCTCCACCCTAAAGTCTCAGGGCATGGTGCAACAATAGAGTCTACAATTTAAAACCAGAGAAAAGGCTTCAAATAATAACTTAATGCAACTTAAATAAGAATACTTTACATCTATATTACTTAAATTATTCAGAGAGGTGAAAAGTATTGAGGGTTTTTTTTAAAAAAAATTTAAACAATTGGTTGCTCCAATTCTCCATTTTAAACATTGGCTAGGACAATCTGGCTTTTAAACAAATTAGTTTTCATTCAGGATTTGTGTGTGTGTTACAAAACAGATAAACAGAGAAAGGTACATTCTAGCTTTTATAGCCATTTCCAAATATTGATACTCAACTAGGCATGGGTAAATCTCATTTCTTTTTCTTTCAATTTTCCAGTCTGAAGTTCACTTCTCTACATTTCCATAAGAGTTTGCGGTTTGAAAAAAATCTTGTGAAAATCCACCAGCAAATTTCTCCAGATCCTCACATTTTTTTGTATGCACTTTTGCCTAATATACACCTTTTGCAAAGCAATATATTATTCACTAATATTATTATCCACTAATAAATGCATTTTGTGCCAACCTCTATATTATACATTACTTGGCTGGAGAATTGCATTGCAAAATTTGGAGATGCTGACACTTGACTCTGTTATTATTTCAGAAAGCGTGGATTAAGTAGATTCAATTTTGCTTCTATGCCAATAAAGGTTTGAGATTGGAGACTTTGCTTGCAAATGGAATCAAATTTCTTCTTCATCCCCACAGTCAACAAGGCCAAAATGATTCCCACCCCACCCCAGCCAAGTTTTGTTAATAAGTTGCTTTGTGTCAGACAAAAGTAGTTCCTTTTTTCGCGTTGGGAGGGGAAGAGACACACACAAACACTTTTGATTTGTGAAAAACCTTAAACTGAATAAGCCAGGCTTTGTAACATGTTGAATTTATAGTCCTTAGCTCAGCTGACAGAGGAAGTGTGAAGATTCAGAGGGAGGGGGACACGAAACTTAGATTGGCAAAAGAAATTGCTTCTGTGGTAAACCAGTCTGACCAGTCCTGAAACAGAGATGTTATTTTATCATTTTCTGTCACTCGGATTAGTCTCTCCTTTGAGTCATCTGTGTGTATTTTATTGTTTTATTTCCCATCCTGGTCGCGGAGGGCACATTTATTGTTTAGTAGGCAGAGGCTGGATGGCTGCAGTTTACAGAGTCAATGGCAGTCAAACAATAAGGTCAATGTCTATACTATCTTGGAAAAATTGGGGTGAGCACGGGTGAAATTATCATACTATTTGGTTTTTATGGCTCTAATAGAATGCCAGTGTGTCCCTGACCTCTGCTGCCACTCATGTCCTACTCTAATAGCAATGTATAACCTTTGACACTCAATTAAAACAGGAAATAAGGCAAACAATGGGTCAATATGCATGTTTGGCCATACTGAGCCTCTGAAATAAATTCCAGAAGGCCTTTCGGAGGGGTAATAACCCTTATTCATTTGGCACGCAGCCATTAAAGTTATGGTCAGTAAAAAGAAACACAATCTGCACCATTTATTTTCCTGCTGACTTTAAGCAACGCATGTTAAAGCATCCTGCAAGCCAGAAATTCAGATGTACATGTTCCCTCTTTCTCTCTCTTTTTATTATTATTATTAATGCTACCACATCCTCCTGACAGTTGGCTCAGTACAAGGATAGCTGCTTTTTGGAACAGAAGAATGCAGACATTATGGTCCTGGACGTTTAAATCTTTTGAAGTTTTATCCTTTGGATTCAAAGAGACATATTGAAATATTTTGCTGCATATAGGACCAAGTAAGGTGGTTGATTCGTCTTGTTCACTTTTGCTCTCAAGGTTTCCAGATAAGATTCTGCTGGGGCTGAGCTTATGGTGAACCCATCTGCAGTGCACATTTGAAACAGAATCATATCACTTTAAACAGTGTCGGCTTCCCCACCGAGAATCCTGGGAACTGTAGTTTGTTAAGGGTTCTGGGTGTTGTTGTTGTTATTTAGTCGTTTAGTCGTGTCCAACTCTTCGTGACCCCCTGGACCAGAGCATGCCAGGCACTCCTGTCTTCCACTGCCTCCCGCAGTTTGGTCAAACTCGTGCTGGTAGCTTCGAGAACACTGTCCAACCATCTCGTCCTCTGTCGTTCCCTTCTCCTTGTGCCCTCCATCTTTCCCAACATCAGGGTCTTTTCCAGGGAGTCTTCTCTTCTCATGAGGTGGCCAGAGTATTGAAGCCTCAGCTTCACGATCTGTCCTTCCAGTGAGCACTCCGGGCTGATTTCCTTCAGAATGGAGAGGTTTGATCTTCTTGCAGTCCATGGGACTCTCAAGAGTCTCTTCCAGCACCATAATTCGAAAGCATCAATTCTTCGGCGATCAGCCTTCTTTATGGTCCAGCTTTCACTTCCATACATCACTACTGGGAAAACTGCTGGGTGTTGTTAGGAGACCCCTATTCCCCTCAGTTCCCAGAATGGTTTTGCAGTCAAGCCCTCTTCCTAGGGAAATCCAGAGTGTTTGGCTCTGTGAGTGTAGTGGTCTCCTGGCAACTATCAGCACTCTTAACAAACTACAGTTCCCAGGATTCTTGGGGTGGGGAGACACAACTTGTTTTAAAGTGGCATGACATGAATTTGAACATATTGTGCAGATGGGCCCATTCATTTTGCTTGAACTATTGTAGAAAGTCAGTCGTTCCCTAGAAAATAGTCAGCAAAATAGCCTTCCTAGTTTCCCTGTCAATGATGTTTGGGTGCAGTGCTGTGAAGTTTGGAAAAGCAGAGAAGTGAATGAGTTGTGACTAGAAAATGGAAGACAGAGCAGCCCAAGACAGCCCATATCTTGTCCAAAAAAAAAAAAAAGGTAAAAAGTTCTCTCTCTTTTTGGAAATTTTTGCCAAAAAGGCTCATCAACTTTGCCCCCCCCCCAAAAAAAAGCTAAACAACTTTTGTGTCTGGATCTTCACTTTTAGAAATATGGGAACCCTACCTATGTTAGTCAGCTGCCTTGGGATGGGTGGAGGATGAAGTAAGATTCAGCTGGCAGGATGGCTGTCTTATGTACACAGGATAGAAGTTGCCACCACACGGGATTACAGATTGCATTATCTTCTGACAGTATATGGTTTGGGTGGGTGGGTCACCACCTTGTCTTTTGTTTCAGGCAGAAAAATGTCTTCACCCAGCCCTGTAATACCCTGAGACTACAGCACCACCCGCGTCCCTGAGCCTCTTGGGCTTGCCGATCAGAAGGTCGGCAGTTTGAATCCCTGAAAGGGGTGAGCTCCTGTTGCTGTGTCCCAGCTCCTGCCAACCTAGCAGTTTGAAAGCACGCCAAAAAGTGCAAGTAGATAAATAGGTACCACTCTGGCGGGAAGGTAAACAGCGTTTCCATGCACTCTGGTTTCTGTCAAGGTATCCCATTGCACCAGAAGCAATGGTTAAGTCCTGCTGGCCACATGACCCGGAAATCTGTCTGTGGACAAACGCTGGCTCCCTTGGCCTGAAAGAGAGATGAGCGCCACAACCCCATTGTCGCCTTTGACGGGACTTAACCATCCAGGGGTCCTTTACCTTTTACCTTACCCTGAGACTGTATGATAATCTCTCTCTGTAAACTTTAGAGTTTGGGAGGGGAGGATTACTCCATCGCTTGTGTTCTTCCACAGGAAGTCCCTGGCTTGTTTCTCAGCTCTCAAAGTTTTTGATCCTATTATAGAGTTTTGTTCTGAGTTACTGGCAGTCACCCAACCAAAACGATAGGTCAGTGATTTTACACAATTGCTGTACTAGTCAAGCAAGCAGAAGGAAGGACTTACAGGAAACTGTCACCTTTCTAATGATCATTTAAGCCACTGTTATCTGCCTGCAACTGAAGGCTAATATCCACCATGGCACTCTGACATCTCGTTGTGAGTTGTGGCCCTGTGCACATGGCATTGTGCACCAGTGAATATGTACCCATTCTGAGCATTTATCTGCAGAACCACCAAATGGTAGTATCCAGCATTAAGGATTCAAGAACGGTGTCCCTATTTTATATATACAGTACCTCAAATAACTTTGAAACAAACTCCCCTTCCACGCAGACTGTAAGCCTGCTTTATATATTTCAACATGCTTTCTGGCCAAGACCTTGACTCAGGGATGTCAAATTACAGTAATGACAAATGCTCTGGGTGAGAGTCATCCGAAATGGATGAGATGTGTGAAACATTTATGCTCCGATCACATAAGACTGTGATAGCTCAAATGTTCTATTTGTCAAAGAGCTTCCACTGTCATCAAAGGCAGGGCAAACACAGCGAGGTACAGATTAAAAACGAGAAGAGTGGCATTAAAATAAAATAAAAAACCTGAAGGAGAAAAACCTGCTAGGTGCCGTTTTCCATTCAAAATCATGACCAGTATGGAGGCAAGTAAGAAAGCCGAGATTGGGCTTAGTCAGCCGTGTGGTTTTTTTCTAGAGAGATTAAGGCTTTTGAGGGGGGGTGTAACTTATGGTGTTTGCATCCTCTCTGTCCTCTGGTAAATAGGTTCCACAGGTTTTATATTTTAAAAATTCCTGCCAAACCTGGTTGACCAGAAGTGACAGTAGGCATGCACCATGAAAAGCGTAGGCCTTTCTCAAGGACGTTTCAATTGTCTTATAAAGAACTTAAATCCTTGGCTTTATATGTCTTAGAACTGCTTCAAATATTATATTTCCCAAGTGTACTACTAAAAATGTCAAGCACGATGCAATGGGATTGCATGTGTTATACAGGTACATTCATCAGAGGCCTAGGAAATCTGGGAATTCTACAATTCCCACAGCTCCCTGTGAAGAGGGAATATTAGAGTCAGTGTGGTATAGTGGTTCAGAGCAGTGGACTCGTAATCTGGTGAACCGGGTTCGCTTCCCTGCTCCTCCACATGCAGCTGCTGGGTGACCTTGGGCCAGTCACACTTCTCTGAAGTCTCTCAGCCCCACTCACCTCACAGAGTGTTTGTTGTGGGGGAGGAAGGGAAAGGAGATTGTTAGCCGCTTTGAGACTCCTTAGGGTAGAGATAAAGTGGGATATCAAATCCAAACTCTTCTTCTTCTTCTTAAACCACTCTGGGAATTGCAGCTTGGTGAGGGAAATAGGGGTCTCCTAACAACACACAGAACTCTTAACAAAACTACAGCTCCCAGAATTCTTTAGGGGACATGAGAGTGCTTTAAGTCTATGGTGCGAAAGTGGTTCAAAGCTATGTACACACTGTGCATTTGAAGAACATTCCTTCCTTCAAATAATTCCAGGCACTGTAGTTTCTAAAGGGTTGTTGGGAATCGTAACTCTGTGAAGCGTAAACTGCAGTGCGCAGAATTCTTTTATGGACAGAACGCACTTTAAAACTAAAGTGTGTCTGCTAGGGTTGCCATATTTCAACAAGTAAAATGCAGGACACCCCAAATGTTGTTGAGCTTTTTTAAGGAAAACTTGAAAGTTGCCCAGTTTCCAGGAGAATAATCCAGTAAAGCCATTATCGGAGGCGAATTCCAGGACATGTGCTGAAAAATCAGGATGCATGGCAACCTTAGTATATGCTGCCTATATATCTATTAATGCAGCTTCAATTCAGATTAGAACTTTTTGGGGATGCTGTATCACACTGCTGACACATGTTCAGCCTGTGATTGACTTGAATCTCAAGATCCTTTTCACATTGTACTACAGCCAAGCTATATGCTGTCCTCATGCATTCAATTGTTCATGACTTTGGACTTGTCTCTGTTGAATTTCATTTTCTGTGGTTTTTATAATTTGTTGGTTTATGAAACTGTGGTTTTATAATTTGTTGGATGCTGCCCAGAATGGTTGGGGCAAACTAGTCATATAAATTCTCATCCTCATCCTCATTATTTGTTAGTTCAGCTCAGTTTTCCATTCTAACAAGGTCATGAAATGTCCCTCAGTCACAAGAAACTTGAGTTTGAATCCAGTGGCATGATCACCATTATTACAAACAGTGTAGAAAAGAAGCACTGTTCTTCTACTTTACCCTCTCATAGCACAAAAGAAACGACATGCGCTCAGGAAACCGAATGCTCCTGTTGATTCTTTCATAGATTCTGTATATTTTGTGGTTAGACAGCCAGATACCCAGTTGCTCTTTTAAATGGGGCTGGGGGGGGATATCCTCATCAAAATTCTGGAATTTGCTGACTGGAATTATCGACCATGATGAATTTAAATGCAGCAGTTTTGTTACAGTTCAACACCCACAGATACTAAGAAGATTCTCTGCATGATAAAGAGATCTGAAGAAGCCTTTTCATCACACAACCAAGCTGCAATTTTCATATGAAAAACAGGGTTTTTGTAAAATGTCCCAGGGTTGCAAATGAATTTGAGGTTTAAAGTGCACTTCAGTAACTCAAAAACTGGAACACTTCTGTGAACTTCAAATTCTATTCTAGTGTGGCTTATTTCCAGGTAAGTGAATCTAGGTTTGCAGCTAGAAAATCCTGTCTGCTTTTGCTAGGGCTACTCTGGAGTTACATTAACGTGTGGCCCTGAAATTCAAATCCCCCCCCCCAAAAAACTGATGCCAAATTTTGTGCTAGTTTTGTGCCATTGACACTCAAAATGGGACACAATACCCAAAATTCAATCTTGTTCAATGGACTCCAAACCAGTGCCAAAGCTTTGTGTTAGTTTTGTGCTGTTTTGTGCCGAAAACCCCGCTTTCCCTGGTACCCCAAAACTGAGTAATTGACAAAACAATTTTGGGGTCTCTTCTTGGTGCATTCAAACACCCCCCCCCAATTAAAATTCATTCTAAGTGTTTCTTCATCCTGAGTTTAAAGTTTGTGGATTAAGAATTTCACTTTCAAAACAAAGCTTTACAAACCGTTTCAGCGGCATTTTACTTCTCGTTAAATGTCTTACTGAGTTTGATGCCATTTCGAAATGTTTGCGATGGCTATTTTTAAAAATGCATTCAGTTCTCCACAGGAATTCTGATTAGTTTTGAGTCTGCCATGTTTATCTCAGGGCAATGTTGACTGCCACGTCCATCTTGTAAGTTATTGGTACCTTTTCCCATCAATGTCTTCCCAGAGAGATCTATTAAACATCCATTTGCAGGACATTATGGATGCCATTTTGAAAACAGCAGTTTTCTGGCAGAACCTTCATGTTCTTTCAAGACAGCTTTCAAAGCTCTGCCTCTGCAATTTAAAACATTTATTTTGAAGGAAAGTGTTAACTCCTTTGTAATTACTCTTTCCCTACAGCCCTCAAAGCAGCTGAGCTTGCAAATGGGGGAAAGGGGAGGAGAGGGGAAAAATAGTATATTTTACTTTTATGCAATATACAATCCAAATGAGGGCATGCTATGATGATGTATTGGACCATGTATCATCAAAACCAGCTGTCATTCCAATGATGTATTGCTGTAATAAATCACCAGGAAGGGCACATTGATAAAGTATTACTCAAAAGAGAATTGTGTCCTAGTGAGATGTGGTCCAGCATAAAATTCAGACCAAACCCCACCACTCTTAGACGCAGCTCTCTTATTTGAGTTAATCAATCAGTTAATCAATTAGTATTCTTTCACTGAGAGGAGGCCTACTTTTGAAGTCTGTTCTCAGTCAGAACTTTGATTCAAACAAACTGATGGGGTTTTGTTATTGTTTTTGCATATATATTTTTGCACTGCAAAAGCTGCAACTTCTTAAACATTGTAAAAACTACTGAGACTGTTATTGCCTGAATAGTTCCTCAAAACTTGTGTGTGTGTGTACACAGTTTCCCAAGTCTCCTCTACCAGCATTACAGGGGGAAACAGTTATCATTGAAACTGACCATGGCTTAGCATTTAAACTTCCCCATATAGTGATGCTTCTTACTGGCAACTTACACAGGCAATGTAACTCTTACCTGGCAGTATAGCACTAGGTTCTACAGAATTCAATTGGACTTACTTATGTGTAGATACACATAGGTTTGCACTGTAAGAGAAGGAACAACAATATTAATGATTTTAATAATCTTATCATTTATACCCCACCCATCTGCCTGGGTTTCCCCAGCCACTCTGGGCAGCTTACAGGACATAAAAAACTGTAAAGCATTAGACATTAAAAATTTCCTGATACGGGGAAATGGGAAGGATGGAGGGAGAAAGACAAAAGAAAAAGTTGGAGACTAGGGCATTTGACTCGATAGTTCAATAAATTTATTTAGCTACTTAAAAATAAAGTGAGCTGATGTATAGAACTGATTTACAAACACATTTGACAACCATCTAGTGTTCTGCCGGCAAATCAGTACTAAGGACTAGAACATTAAATTCCAGATTCTACCGAAGTCCAGCCATGACCCATTCACCTCCAAACTGGCTCCACTCTCGATTCTCCAAGTTCCATCTCACTCCAGTGTGCCAGTGTTTTTGAAATCAAAAGTTGATCGTCCTATTTAAATGGTGCAATTTAATGTCAATAAGTCACAATGAAACATATGGTAGCACGGAAAGATAAATGAAAAACAAATCTGAAGAAGTGTGCCTGCACACGAAAGCTCATACCAATAACAAACTTAGTTGGTCTCTAAGGTGCTACTGGAAGGATTTTTTTTTGTTTTGTTTAGAAGGGGAAAAAAGGGTGATGTAGGCGAGAAAAGAATCCCACTTTGAAAACAGCTCAGAATCCTATGGCTAGCATCGCCGGTGACATATGCAAGGGCAATGGGAGACAAGGGCTGATTATTGGAAAAGAAGATATTTGCTTAATTTCCTTGCTGAGAACTACTGCTGCGATATTAGGCACAAATTTCAGTACATAGTAGCAAACAGAATTCATAATGGGAAAATCAATACTGCAACTATTAAATAAGAGCATTTACAGTGTATGGTATTATCTATGCCTTAGACCTGAAATAGAGCATCAGCCGCTCCTGTTGATGTCCTGTTTGCTCAGCTACACCATTCCAAACTGAAGTAGGGGAGGGGTTGAATGCTCCCTCACATACACGCGGGTGGCGCTGTGGTCTAAACCACTGAGCCTCTTGGGCTTGCTGATCGGAAGGTAAGTGGTTCAAATCCCTGCGACAGAGTGAGCTCTCCTTGCTCTGCCCCAGCTCCTGCCAACCTAGCAGTTTGAAAGCACACCAGTGCAAGTAGATAAATAGGTACTGCTCCGGCGGGAAGGTAAACGGCATTTCTGTGCACTCTGGTTTCCGTCACAGTGTCCTGTTGTGCCAGAAGCAGTTTAGTCATGCTGTCCACATGACTAGGAACACTGTCTGTGGACAAACGCCATAAACACACAAGACGTAACCGGCTGTACTTTTGAATAAATAAGAGTGAAGCCACCACCTCAGACCACCTCCATGTGGACCCCCTCCGCCAGTGGCGGAAAAGAAACGCTAGCATACGGGCCAGTTTCTAGTGAGTTCTCGCTGGAAATTTGTGAGGCAACCACTACTATGCTATAAGATCCACTATCCTGTAATATTACATATGAGCCTGTACTACCGATAAAGCCAAGGATGGTGAAACAAGGCTAATATTCCGGAAATCCTTGTCTTAGACTCTGTGAAAGGATTCTGTGGAACTGTAACAACCCTTTGTGTGGATTATTGGACAGGTGGAATAGATGTGTGGACCTTATGCATGAACTGACTAGAGAATGAACTGATCCACTGGGTCTTCTGCTTTTTTTGTTGAACTTTATGAGACTTCTGTTGGAATCTACAATTTGATACAATGAATAGTATATCTTATTTATTCAAAAGTACAGCCGGTTACGTCTTGTGTGTTTATTGAGTATGGTTCACGTAACCATAGGTTTGTTGTTGTTTTGTTTTTGTGGACAAATGCCAGCTCCCTTGGCCTGAAAGTGAGATGAGCGCCACAAACCCATAGTCGGCTTTGACTGGACTTAACCATCCAGGGCTCCTTTACCTTTTTACTTTACATATAACATTCCCTAAAAAACTAGCATGTCAGGGGAAGAGATCATTTCTCTTTGCAGCAGGGGCATTTCATCCCATCTCTACATTTGAGGCAGAATGAGGAGTGCTGCCCTGCCGTGCCCCTGCTGCTACCCCACTGCCTGCTCCACTGTGAAGAAGTGGCACTGGGATCAGTGCCAATTTCTGGTGTGATCTCACAAATTTCCAGTGAGAACTCGCTAGAAACTGGCCTGTATGCTAGCCACTGGGAGAGGAGGTCCACATGGAGGTGGTCTGAGGTGGTGTCTTCACCCTGCCTCATAGGTGGGCCAAGGGTGCTTGGATGCTGGTTGAGGAGGGGACCTTACTTCAAACATCTGAGATCCAGTGCCCAGCAAAGGTCTACATTATATGAAGCTAACTGCTTGTTTCTTCCAGATCTGAATCCTGAGACATTAGTGATTCCTGGACATCAGCAATCATGAGAGTCTTTTAGCCAGTGTGGTGTAGTGGTTAAGAGTGATAGACTCGTAATCTGGGGGACCGGGTTCGTGTCCCCGCTCCTCCACATGCAGCTGTTGGGTGACCTTGGGCCAGTCACACTTCTTTGAAGTCTCTCAGCCCCACTCACCTCACAGAGTGTTTGTTGTGGGGAAGGAAGGGAAAGGAGAATGTTAGCCGCTTTGAGACTCCTTCAGGTAGTGATAAAGCGGGATATCAAATCCAAACTCTTCTTCTTTGGAGGACCTATTTTCAAAGGCTTGGTTTGGTGCTGGTTAAAAAGTACACAATATTCCATCTTTACCCTCCCATGTCATGTGTTCCATACAGTATCTATTTTAATGACTGCTGTGTCAGAACTTTTCTGCGTGCCTTCTAATGCTCTGAAACATTGTGAGATGAAGGATATGGGTCATCTCTATAGATAATTTATTGCTTAGAGTGCTTACATGCATCACTGTTCATTGTGGAGATTCAGATCTTTCATCTTTATTGAAAAAGTAGTTTTCAAAGAACGTTGGAATGACTACTTTTCCATCCTTCAAAGCAGTTACAGCAGCCTCTTTAAAATCAGAATCCTATCTTCACAAAAAATAAGCCCATTGAGTCCAGTGGGACTTATTATTGCAGATACAGTGGTACCTCAGGTTAAGTACTTAATTCGTTCCAGAGGTCCGTTCTTAACCTGAAACTGTTCTTAATCTGAAGCACCACTCTAGCTAATGGGGCCTCCCACTGCTGCCACGCTGCTGGAGCACAATTTCTGTTCTCATCCTGAAGCAAAGTTCTTAACCCGAGGTACTATTTCTGGGTTAGTGGAGTCTGTAACCTGAAGCGTATGTAACCTGAAGTGTATGTAACCCGAGGTACCACTGTATTAATATTGCACAGTTTGAAGTGATTGGAAGAGAAAGAACTTTTGAAAAAAAATCATTGTCCAGGCCCTTTCAAACTTTTACTTGCAGAGCTCTTCAAAAACAGAACATAAGCATCCAAAATGCATCCAAAATATCCATACAATGTGTTGTGCTGTCTAGCACAGGCTGTTGTTGTTGTTTAGTCGTTTAGTCGTGTCCGACTCTTCCTGACCCCATGGACCAGAGCACGCCAGGCACTCCTGTCTACCACTGCCTCCCGCAGTTTGCTCAGACTCATGTTTGTAGCTTCGAGAACACTGTCCAACCATCTCGTCCTCTGTCGTCCCCTTCTCCTTGTGCCCTCTATCTTTCCCAACATCAGGGTCTTTTCCAGGGAGTCTTCTCTTCTCATGAGGTAGCCAAAGTATTGGAGCCTCAGCTTCATGATCTGTCCTTCCAGTGAGCACTCAGGACTAATTTCCTTAAGAATGGAGAGGTTTGATCTTCTTGCAGTCCATGGGACTCTCAAGAGTCTCCTCCAGCACCATAATTCGTAAGCATCAATTCTTCGGCGATCAGCCTTCTTTATGGTCCAGCTCTCACTTCCATACATCACTACCGGGAAAACCATGGCTTTCACTATACGGACCTTTGTTGGCAAGGTGATGTCTCTACTTTTTAAGATGCTGTCTAGGTTTGTCATCACTTTTCTCCCAAGAAGCAGGCGTCTTTTAATTTCGTGGCTGCTGTCACCATCTGCAGTGATCATGGAGCCCAAGAAAGTAAAATCTCTCACTGCCTCCATTTCTTCCCCTTCTATTTGCCAGGAGGTGATGGGCACAGTGGCCATGATCTTCGTTTTTTTGATGTTGAGCTTCAGACCATATTTTGCGCTCTCCTCTTTCACCCTCATTAAAAGGTTCTTTAATTCCTCTTCACTTTCTCCCATTAAGATTGTGTCATCTGCATATCTGAGTTTGTTGATATTTCTTCCGTCGATCTTAATTCCGGCTTGGGATTCATCCAGCCCAGCCTTTGGCATGATGAATTCTGCACGTAAGTTAAATAAGCAGGGCGACAATATACAGCCTTGCCGTACTCCTTTCCCAATTTTGAACCAGTCAGTTGTTCCATATCCAGTTCTAACTGTAGCTTCTTGTCCCACATAGAGATTTCTCAGGAGACAGATGAGGTGATCAGGCACTCCCATTTCTTTAAGAACTTGCCATAGTTTGCTGTGGTCGACACAGTCAAAGGCTTTTGCATAGTCAATGAAGCAGAAGTAGATGTCTTTCTGGAACTCTCTAGCTTTCTCCATAATCCAGCGCATGTTTGCAATTTGGTCTCTGGTTCCTCTGCCCCTTCTAAATCCAGCTTGCACTTCTGGGAGTTCTCTGTTAAGCTGCTTAAGCCTGCCTTGTAGAATTTTAAGCATAACCTTGATAGCGTGTGAAATGAGTGCAATTGTGCGGTAGTTGGAGCATTCTTTGGCACTGCCCTTCTTTGGGATTGGGATATAGACTGATCATCTCCAATCCTCTGGCCACTGCTGAGTTTTCCAAATTTGCTGGCATATTGAGTGTAGCACCTTGACAGCACCATCGTTTAAAATTTTAAATAGTTCAGCTGGAATATCATCACTTCCACTGGCCTTGTTATTAGCAGTGCTTTCTAAGGCCCATTTGACTTCACTCTCCAGGATGTCTGGCTCAAGGTCAGCAACCACACTACCTGGGGTGTACGAGACATCCATATCTTTCTGGAATAATTCCTCTGTGTTTTCTTGCCACCTCTTCTTGATGTCTTCTGCTTCTGTTAGGTCCTTTCCACTTTTGTCTTTTATTACGGTAATCTTTGTACGAAATGTTCCTTTCATATCTCCAATTTTCTTGAACAGATCTCTGGTTTTTTTCCATTCTATTGTTTTCCTCTATTTCTTTGCATTGCTCGTTTAAGAAAGCCTTCTTGTCTCTCCTTGCTATTTTTGGGAAATTTGCATTCAATTTCCTGTATCTTTCACTATCTCCCTCGCATTTTGCTTGCCTTCTCTCCCCCGCTATTTGTAAGGCCTCATTGGACAGCCACTTTGCTTTCTTGCATTTCCTTTTCATTGGGATGTTTTTATTTGCTGCCTCCTGTATAATGTTACGAGCCTCCATCCATAGTTCTTCAGGCACTCTGTCCACCAAATCTAAATCCTTAAACCTGTTCCTCACTTCCACTGTGTATTCATAAGGGATTTGACTTAGATTGTATCTTACCAACCCAGTGGTTTTTCCTACTTTCTTCAGTTTAAGCTTGAATTTTGCTATAAGAAGCTGATGATCTGAGCCACAGTCAGCTCCAGGTCTTGTTTTTGCTGACTGTATAGAGCTTCTCATCTTTGGCTGCAGAGAATATAATCAATCTGATTTCGATGCTGCCCATCTGGTGATGTCCATGTGTAGAGTCGTCTCTTGTGTTGTTGGAAAAGCGTGTTTGTGATGACCAGCTTGTTCTCTTGGCAGAACTCTATTAGCCTTTGCCCTGCTTCGTTTTGAACTCCAAGGCCAAACTTGCCAGTTGTTCCTTTTATCTCTTGACTCCCTACTTTAGCATTCCAATCCCCTATAATGAGAAGAACATCCTTCTTTGGTGTCATTTCTATAAGGTGTTGTAAGTCTTCATAGAATTGGTCAATTTCAATTTCAGCACAGGCTAGCGTTGCCATATTTCAAAAAGTGAAAAACTCTCCCCCCAAAAAATAGGAGTCTTGGAGCTATTTTTAAGGAAGTTCACCAAAAAATCAACACTTCCAACATGGGTTGCCATACGCCCAGGGTTTTCCAGACATCTTTCCCGATTTTTGAAAATTCCGCCCGGACATATGGCAGCCCTAGCACAGGTTCAGCATCTTAGAAATAAAAGATAACACCAAAAATCAAAATGGTGCCTCTCCCCCCCCAGTCCAGCCTGCCTTAGCCTGCCTAAGGCTATGCAGCTTCTTGGAGAGTCATTATTACATGCTTTATTCTGTAATGTTCAAAGAAAGACTAACCAGGCAACTCCCTTCAAATGAAGATTTGCAACTCAATACCTTTTTCGCCTGAACTAATGTTACAACACTCACACGTTAGCTAGCAGAAAACAGCAATTAGTTAATCATCAACTCAGCACAAGCTCAGAAACAACTTAGAAAACTATTGTGAAAATAAACCTATGTTAGCAATACACATTTAAACAGTTTTCTATTTTAAACCTTCATTAATACACAGGCATTGTGCCATTTCTGTGTCAATTAAATCAATTATACTTGACACTTATTCCCAGGTAAGTGAGTAAGTGAGGACCACATACCGAGGCTGGTTATGCACTCAGCCCTGTATTTTAGATCACATTGTATCTGTTGCATTCTGTTCTGTGTCATTCTGATTCAATTTGTGATTTGGGCCTGATTCTGATCTGCTAAATTCAAAGTTCAGTTTCACCCCCACGGACACCAGAAATGTAAAGTGTCAAAATGCAAGGGGAAGTGACCTTTGTGAAACATTGCCTCCCCAGCAGGAAAGCCTGCCAAATTTCAGGCAAATCCATCCAGGGGTTTTCATACAGGAAAATGTTGATGTTGTTTTGTTGCAAAGAAAGAAAAATCTTTTCCCTTGCCAGAATTGGATGTAGATTTCAGGCATGGCTGCCTTTCGGAGGGAATGAAGACTGCTAAATTTCAGAAAGATATGTTCAGCAGTTCTCACACAAGGGTTGGGAAAATAGAAACCACATTCTCTTAACACCAAACCAGTATTGTTGCTGTTATATTTATTTACCCACCCTTCAACGGCAGCTCCCAGGGCAGGCTGCAGGAGTTTTTAATTCAGCGTTAAAAACAGGTAAAACAGATTGCAGTTACAGGAGTAGGGTGAGCCCTGAAAACACACATCTCAGATGGGAAAGGAAAAAGATGTGTGTCATCAGTATTCACTGAAAGTTACTGTATTGGCCTGAATATAAGCCTCATTCGCCCCCCCCCCCAAATTCCAACAGTGAAAAGCTAAAGTGCGGCTTATATTTGCAACCTTACGGTATGCAGCCAGGAACGTGGGGCAAACAGTGCCAGGAGCATGGCAAAGTGACACCCGCCCCATGCATAGTCCCCCGTCCTCTCCCCCAAGGCCAGGAAGGGAGGGAGTGAGGAAGGGAAAAGGCTGCGAGCAGCGCAGCCCCTCCCCCCTCCGCCCTCTGCAGCCAGGAGTAGAGAGGAATGGAGCAGCTTATATTCGAGTACTTTTTCTTTTTTTTCTTTCCTCCCCTCCAATTTTAAAGGTGCGGCTTATATTCGGGTTTGGCTTATATTTGGGCCAATACGGTATATGGTGAAGAAGTCAGGCACAGCAACTTAGGGGCTGTCACAGAGAATGCCCTCTCCTGGGCCACCCAAATGTTTGAGGAAGGTGGAACTGCCAGTGTCTATGTAGGGCGCTGTCTTGTATACAACAACATACCTTCCACCATTTTTCCGGTGAAAATAGGAACGCCCTATTCCATAACAATAACAACAACAGGAATCATATTTATACCCCACCCATCTGACTGGGCTGCCGTGGCCACTCTGGGCAGCTTCCAACATGTATAAAAACAGAATACAAAAATTAAAGATAAAAATCTTCCATATACACGGCTGCCTTCAGATGTCCTCTAAAGGTTGCATAACTCCACACCCTCCAACATTTCTCCAATGAAAATAGGGATGACCTAAGGAAAATCGGGCATTCCAGGATCAAAACAGAAACCAGGATGGCTTCTGTAAATCCAGGACTGTCCCTGGAAGATAGGGACACTTGGAGGGTATGCCAGAAACATTATTGCAGCTTGAGGACACCTTCTGGCCACAAAGAAACACTCAGGGTACAAAGCAGGACCAATGGTCTGCAAGGAGGTTCTGAGGGCCAGATAGAAAGGTTTGGAGGGCCACAATTGGCCCCTGAGACTAAGGCTCCCCACCCCCGCACTAGTCCTTATGGAAGCCTTTTGATACAGGGATGTTACCAAAGCTGACAGGCAACGGAAAGAGAACTAACTACCATGAACAACTTGAGGGAAGCTGGTAATGAAATTAACAGAAGCGAGATAAGGCAGTAAATTTTTCAGGATTATTGTTAAGATATAAGCTTAATACAGACATTAATTAGTTCACAGCAATGAGCCACCCCCCTCCCCTCAGAGGTTTCATTTTAAGATCTAATTGTAAAGAAATGCAGTTTTAATTATAATATTGATTTTACCTCTTTGCCAGAGTGAAGCTTCATTCAATTATTTCTAATTAGGTGAGCAGAGTGGTCAGGCCAATCTTAAAGGCTCACGGGCTTCTCATTTCATAACACACAGATAAGTAGAAGCACAGGGTCCAACATCTTACTCAGAAAGTAATAGAAAGCAGGATTAGAATAAAGGAAATGATTTCATGTCCTATAGTGTGGAGGCATTTCAACGTAAGTCTGTGAAAGGTTCGTGGGCCTGCCTCGTGCAACAAGTTTTGCACGAGTGTGGGCAAACACAGAAAAATACAATTGATCAGAAATACAGTGGTGCCCCGCAAGACGAATGCCTTGCAAGACGAAAAGCCCGCTAGACGAAAGGATTTTCCGTTTTTCAATGCGCTTCGCAATTTCCCTATGGGCTTGCTTCGCAAGACGAAAATGTCTTGGGAGTCTTGCGATTTTTTTCGCTCCCCCCTTTTTCTAAGCCGCTAAGCCGCTAATAGCCTTTTAGCCGCTAAGCCTTTAATAGCCGCTAAACCGCTAATAGCGCTAATCCGCTAATAGGGTTGCTTCGCAAGACGAAAAAACCGCTAGATGAAGAGACTCGCGGAACGGATTATTTTCGTCTTGCGAGGCACCACTGTAATTTCAAGGTGAGATCTCAATGGGAATTTGTGAGATCACACCAGGAAATTGGCAGGGCAGACAGTGTGGCGGCAGCAGGGGCAGGGCAGTGGCAAAATGGGATGTGATAGCCCAGATGCCAAGAGACATGATCATCTCAGATGACCTGCTAGCTTTTTAAGGAAGGTTTGGGGGGGGGTTGCAAGGGAGCATTCAGCCCCTGCCGTACTTCAGTTTGAAATGGTGCAGTTGAGCAAGTGGGACATCAAATGGAGCGTCTGATAATCTGTTTCATTTCTAAGACATAGACAGTACCACACACGGGAAAGGACACCTGGATGGTTAAGTCCAGTCATAGGCGACTATGGGGTTGCAGTACTCATCTCACTTTCAGGCCAAGGAAGCCAACGTTTGTCCACAGACAGCTTTCCAGGTCATGTGGCTAGCAGAACTAAACCGCTTCTGGTGCAACGGGACACCGTGATGGAAACCAGAGAGCACGAAAACGCCATTTACTTTGCAATACATTTTGCACCAGCTTGGCTGCAAGAGTAGCCAACAACAACTGGAAGGCTACAATTTTCACTGTCTTGTCTTAGTGGATCAGGAACTTCCTCTCAGCCACATATGGCCCCTTAATTGTGTTCATTAAGAGATTCTAACTCAGGTTTGATTGCTTTAGAGGAATATAATAATTCCTGTTGGATTGTCCTGTGAGTAGTTCTGCGCCCCTATATCTTGCCATGGTGTATTTCATTGCTCAACACTTTAGAGTGCTTCAGTTCTCATTCTTTCCCCCCTCAATTCTGCCCTACATGGACAACGGGGAGCTCAGAGTGATGTCATCTTCTCTGAGTGGCTGTTACACATCAGATATGGGCTGACCCCAGGTCACACAGCAATGATCCAGGATACACAAACACTAAAGTCTGGATTGTTTAAATTGATTTTGAGTGGTGTGTGCCAAAAAAGGACTATAACTGAAAGTAGATTGTCCAGCAAGCAGACCCAGAACATTACTTCTTGAAGTCCTAGGGTTTTTCAAGTTAAGAGTTGGAGCTGGAGGTCTAAGCTGGAGCCTGGAGTGGTGGGCAGTTCTACTCTGTTGACCAAGCAAGGGTAGACCATTAGGTTCCTCTCTTTTATCCTAGGTTTGGTCGGTAATGAGGCTTCATTATTGCACAACCTGATTCGCTTCTATGCTTGAAGAGGACTCTAGGAAACACAGGGAAAACACGGTTCCAATGTAGCTAGCATTGCAGATATTAATATTGTGCAGATTGAAGCTAAAGGATGCATGAAAACTGACTCCTTTTGCAAATGAAACATTGTCCAGACCCATAAAAATATTCATTTTTTACTAGCCGAACTCTTCAAAATAAAATAGAAATATCAAGTGATACATCCAAAATATTAATATAATGTCTTGTGCTGTCCAACACAGGCTCAGAATCTAAGAAAATATGAAATAATCCAAACATACCTAGAAGCAGAGTCCTGTCTCTCCACACAGCCTTCATTTCAGCCTCCATTGGTCTTTGGCTGTTTACTCTCCCTTCAGGAGAGCTTCATTTGCGTAATCACTCCATGGCATTTGGGAGACACAGATTCAATGTCAACTCCCTTCAAAATGGAGATTTGCAACCCAATGCCTCTCAGATGATCTAAGGTTACAACACTCAGCTACCAGAGAACAACAATCAGTTAGTTAATTATCAACTCAGCAAGAGGTAAAAATGCTCTCCTTGGCTTTAATATAGCCCCATGGAAATTCCCATATTAAATCTTTTCAGCAATACACTTTTAGGCATTCTCCAATTTAAACCTTCATTAATACGCATGCATTTTTCATTTCCGTATGAATGAAATCAATGATACTTAACAGCTAGGTCCCAGCCTAAAACCAATGAAAGGGCTTTTAGGCACATTCCTGTTATGTGATTCTATGATACATAGTACAGGAATATCTCACCCAGTGGGGTGAAGTCATAGCAATATCCTCCCAGCAGCAATGCCATTGCTCCTCACTGGCGTTGGGGGGGCATAGCAGGGCAGCTTGGCACACTGTATTTGCTTCTGCTTTTCCCTTCCCACATCTGGCATAGCTGTTGGGAGGCTATTGGGAGGAAACTGGTAGGCTAAGCCACTCCCAGTTGCATAAAAGGACTGAAATAACTATCATCATCATCTACAGATAGGTAGCCGTGTTGGTCTGCCATAGTCAAAATAAAAAAAATCCTTCCAGTAGCACCTTAAAGACCAACTAAGTTAGTTCTTGGTATGAGCTTTCGTGTGCATGCAGGTATCTGAAGAAGTGTGCATGCACACGAAAGCTCATATCAAGAACCAACTTAGTTGGTCTTTAAGGTTGCTACTGGAAGGAATTTTTTTATTTTATCATCATCATCATAATCTTTAAATATGCATAGGCAAAGGCAGCCTTTTCAGAGCTATTGTAAACTATTGTGAACTATTGCTATTTCTTTACAACCATTTTAAATGAACTTAGTAAAGAGGGCATGCAAACGGTAGACTGGAAAGTATTCCATGATATGAACACGGAACTCAGAGAATGAAATCATTTGGCTGAATTAATTAAAAGATAACAGTGATAGAGGAATGGGCCAATGCCACAAATAATTACCACTCGAGATTACACAATCAAAAAGGACAATTAAGGCACCAAATATTGCTAATGAGAAATCTTAATTGATAATTTTTCATGCTGTTGGACTAATCTTGTATTCTACCCTCAATTCATGGAAGGTACCAAAAAACCCCTAGCCTTAATCGCATTCCACTTGGACGTAAATTCCATGGAAATCAATGAGATTTACTTCTAAGCAAACTTGTGTAGGATCAAGGGATTAGTTTGTTTTCCTCGTGTTGTCATTGTCAAGTAATGTCAGTAACAGCTTTGACCAGCTTTCGAAAGGAAGATTTTCTTCTGCAAGCGAGGAGTACAGTATTGAAAAATTGTATGTACCCATTCATATTGGTATTGACCTAGGTAGTTATATATAACTGTACATAACCAGAACTGCAACTGTATGAGTCTTGCCACATTAAAATAGAATGACACTATCCATGCACATCATAAGACATAGAGTATCAGCCTTGCTGTTGTGAGAATGCAAATATGTTGAAATATACATTTTTTTAAAAAACCAGAAGCATTTTTACTTGGTATTATAAGTGAGGACATTAATAGACAGGACATTAAACTGTTTTTATACGCAACAACAGCGGCAAGAGTATTGTTGGCCCAGAAATGGAAGCAAGAAGAAATACCAACAAAAGAAGAATGGCAAACAAAATTAATGGACTACGCAGAATTGGATAAGATGACAGGTAGGATTCGAAACCTGCGGGACCAGAGATTCACAGAAGATTGGAAGAAATATATGAACTATTTGAAGAGCAACTGTAATCAACAAATTACGCTAGTAGGACTACAATAAGTTTTGTAAGGAGGAATATATGAAATATTGCAAAGAAGATAAAGAAGAGAGACATTAGTTATGATACTTAAATGTAATAGTGAAAGTAAGAAATGTAAATTAAGTGGGAAAGATTGGAAAATTTTCCGATGTGACTGATGGAAGTAAAAAAATTTGAATAAGATGTAAAAGTATGTTTAATAACTGTTGAAAATGATATGTTAAATACACACACACACACACACACATAATGTGAATGTGCACCTTCCACTTCATTTTGCTCACAGTGAAGGCTTCTTTTGCTTTCAGTAACATCATCACATAGCCAAATCCAACTGGCTATGTGACAATGTCAGGTCATTCACTTCAGGATGCCTGATTGATTAAAATCAGGCACGGAACGAGCTTTGAAGTCAGAAGAAGTGGTACAGAAACAACAGCAGATTGGAGCAGCAATGGCCGTCAATGACAACGGCAGCAATGCACAAAGTCATAGAAGGTTTGGGGCAGCTGTGGAAGAAGAAGAGAGGAAGAAGGGTTTGGATTTGATATCCTGCTTTATCACTACCCGGAGGAGTCTCAAAGCGGCTAACATTCTCCTTTCCCTTCCTCCCCCACAACAAACGCTCTGTGAGGTGAGTGGGGCTGAGAGACTTCAAAGAAGTGTGACTAGCCCAAGGTCACCCAGCAGCTGCATGTGGAAGAGTGGAGACGTGAACCCAGTTCACCAGATTATGAGACTACCGCTCTTAACCACTACACCACCCTCTTAACCACTACACACACTTTGACTTCCTGGAAAGGGAAACTTTTGTATTCAGAATTGAACCTGATGTACTAGGTATTACAGGAGCAGATATACCAAGACCGCAAAACGATTTATTAAAGTATGCAACGACAGCCGCACTAAAATTATTAGCACAACACTGGAAAGAAGAAGGTGTCCCAGCTAAAGAAGATTGGCAAGTGAAATTGATGGAATATGCTGAAATGGCAAAATTGAGTTTGAAATTAAGAGGAAGAGATGACAAAGAATTTAAAGACAATTGGAAGGACTTTATTGCATTTATACGGAAGCAATGTACACAGGTTAATACATTAGCAGGATTTAAAAAATACTTGTAAAGACATTACGACTGGACAATAAGTAATTTTAAAATTTAAAATGGACATACAGTGTGATGATAAACAATGGAACCAGGGAAGGGAATAGGGGGAAGTCAACCCTATTTTTATATGTTTTAATATGTATTGTTGTTTTTGGGAAATTAATAAAATATTATTTTATTTAAAAGAAACAAACAGAATTGAACCTCATGAAAATTTGGTTTGGCAAGAGTTTGGAATAAAAAGGCCCAACCTGAGAGTGTCAGAAATAATGACTCCTCACTGTATTGTGAGGGAATTTTTTTTGGGGGGGATACCTTGTTTTCCCCCCAATTTCCCCCAATTTTTGCCCAACCTCCTCCCTAAAAATTTGGGGCCCTCCCCCCCCCCCAGATGGCCTAATTCCTGTCATTGGCCCTTCTGCTCAATATGATCTCTCTCTCTCTTTTGTGAGTGGACATATTTTTCCTGCTAAATCAGTAAAATTACACGGATTCAACCTCAAAGTGGCTTCATTCTTTAGCATCATTTCTTGTCATGTCTCATTCGTTTAGATGTTCAAAGGCTGAAATGTGTCTGGTTTTGCGATGTTCGGTTGCTAATTGGTGTTCCCTTTAATTGTATGAGGAGACTAGAGGAGTAATGACAGTCAGCTTGTTGTGGGTCACTGGGCTACCAATACCCTAGGCTGTGTAACATATACCCTCATTACTATTATAATATTATTTTAGTAGGCATTAAAATTTTATCTTCAGATACTAATTGGTGTCCCTTTGAGTCAAAGCACTGGAAAAAGTCACTGATGGCAGCAGAAGTCTTGTTTATTCTCTGGGCTTTTTTTGTTATTCTTGGAATCTCAGAGCTTAAATTAGTCCTCACTATGGACAATTATGTACAGCAGCATTGCATTATATATATAAAAAAGAGATATTATCCAAGTCTGTGTTTGCATCAGTTCACCCCCATTCTAATTTGTAGCATTTTATTTCTTAATGTTCATGGCCTTGATCCAAAGAATTGAATTCAGTGCATCCTAAATGTTCTTAGGCTGCAATGCTACAACCATTTAACTGTAAGTTCCATTTAACACAATGGGACTAATTTTTTAGTAGACACACATACGATATGTATAACGATGTATAATAATGAACTAAAATCCAATTCTGAGAACAGTTTGGAAGAAGCCAAATTTAGTAATTAAAAAGCGGCTTTATCGTCGGAGCCAATTAGAAAGTTTAGTCTTTTTTTATCCCCCCCCCCAACTGAATTACAGATTGTACATATTAATGATCTGTTTAAATTGGTACATTTTTTTTAAAAAAGGTATTAATTGTTTATATGAAAGAAGCTAAAACAACAGATAAGATAGATGGCGGTTCCTCTGCTTCATGAGTGGTAATGATTTGCTGGTTAATTCAGGTAGAGCTATAATGGATGAGATCTTATGGACAGTGAATAATGATATTTTAGACAATTATTAGAATGTTTTGCTTCTGACGATATTCGTTGTTTAATGATATGATGGATGCAGAAGTTTATATTCGTTTTCTTTCTGTTTTATTTGGCCTGATGAATATACCGTATTTTTCACTCTGTAAGATGCACCAGACCATAAGACGCACCTAGTTTTTGGAGGAGGAAAACAAGAGGGGGGAAATTCTTAATCTCAGAAGCCAGAACAGCAAGAGGGATCGCTGTGCAGTGAAAGCAGCAATCCCTCTTGCTGTTCTGGCTTCTGGGATAGCTGCGCAGTCTGCATTCGCTCTATAAGACGCACACACATTTCCCCTTACTTTTTAGGAGGGAAAAAGTGAGTCTTATAGAGCAAAAAATACGGTAGGTCATATGCCCAAGGAAAGGAAAGTGAGTGATGGATTTTTCTGGTGAAAGGAAAAACCTGTAGTTTCTTCCAACCTCCATCAGGATCTCATTTAGCTAAAATGTTAGATGTGGGGCCAATGACATTGAATTGAGATTAGGGTATTACTTAAGTTCTTAGCGGTGCTATTTTTCTAGAAAAAGAGGTGCCAGAATTCACCATGTTTTCTTAATAATGGCAATGGCGCCCACCTGCGAGTTGCCAGAAATCAGTTCCGTTGAGTTCCAGCTGAAAAAAAAAGCCACAGTAACTTGTTAGCATGTACAGATATGTAACAATGTAAAGCTGAGTTGTTTTCTGCAGACTCCCTTGCATATTAAGATCAGCATAAGGAGCCCTTTTGGTAGTTTCATCATCCTCGGGTGTTTGGAACTAGTGGCCTGGGACGGTATTCATTGTGACAGAGGGTATTCTATGTGGTAGCCCCAACTCCCCACAGAAGTGTGTCTGGCAACTTAACTACATAATGTGGTTTTCATCTTATGCTGAAGACACACTACAGTGGTACCTCGGGTTACACACGCTTCAGGTTACATGCGCTTCAGGTTACAGACTCCACAAACCCATAAATAGTGCTTCAGGTTAAGAACTTTGCTTCAGGATGAGAACAGAAATTGTGTTCCAGAGGTGCGGCAGCAACTTTAGCCCATTAGCTAAAGTTGTGCTTCAGGTTAAGAACAGTTTCGGGTTAAGTACGGACCTCCGGAATGAATTAAGTACTTAACCCGAGGTACCACTGTACTTTACCGTAGCCTTTGACACCTGAGAGATATATTTTAGGGGCTGCCCTATTTTCTTGACTGTGATTTATTTGATTAACTTTTCTAGTACAGTTGTACCTTGGTTCTCAAATTTAATCCGTTCCGGAAGTCTGTTCCAAAACCAAAGCGTTCCAAAACCAAGGCACGCTTTCCCATAGAAAGTAATGCAAAATGGATTAATCCATTCAAGACTTTTAAAAACAACCCCTAAAACAGCAACTTAACATAATTTTACTATCTAATGAGACCATTGATACATATAATGAAAGCAATAATCAATGTACTATACTATAAAATAAATAAAGCAGTATTGCCGATGATAAAAATTTTTAAAAAAAATTACCTGCACTGATCATAGTCATTGTTTGGATGGGGGGGGGCTTTTATCCATTTCCGCAGTAACACAATCAATCAATCAATCAATCAATCAATCAATCAGTAGCTGAACTGGGATCCACACAGTCATATAAACAAATTGACTGAAAAAGCCTCAAAACAAAAAAGCAAAATAAATAGCAAAAACAAAAGCACCTAGTATAAGCTCCAAATATCACCTCAGAACACTGCAATTGGAAATGGAAATCTTGAATTACATTGCAGGGGACGCAAATTAGCAGCGCAACAGGAAACACAGGGGGACTCAAAATGGAGCATGTTTGGCTTCTGAAAAAAACCAAAAAAACCGGAACACCTACTTCCAGTTTTGCAGCATTCACATTCCAAGATGTTCATGAACTAAGCTGTACAAAAATCGAGGTACCACTGTATTTAAAATCAAAGTCAGACAGCAAGCCTTCTGAATGCTAGTTGCTGGAAACCACAGAGTGTGGCAAGTGCTCTTGTTCTCAAATCCTGCTAACCCCAACCCTTGCCCTTTTTATTCCTGTTCCACCCTGAGCTTAGCCAAGGCTCTTCCAAGAACAAACCTTGACTACAGCTCATGGTTAACAAGAAGAGAGCTTTACCACAAACCCTACTTCTGACAACTCACTGAAACCATCATTTGGATTCCTGCATCATGCAAACATAGCCACAGACTGCTCTGATTCCTTCTCCCAGCAGAAATCCCAAGAAAAGCAAAAATAAATGTGGGAAGGAAACTTGCTGTGGAGCAAATAACCAGTTTTGGATGGCAAACCTCCGTTTGACTGTGTGAAAAGGGAGCAATGTAACGTAACCTCCACTAGATCGTAGTTTCATACGTCCCAACCTGTAGCATATTTTTCTTTTTCCCATTATAAAAGTTGGTCTCAGCCTTTTGTTTAAAAAGGAGATCACACCCTTGTTCTTGATGATTCTCTCTGCATTAAAACTTTCTGGACAACCTTCCTTTTGCCTCAGTACGACCTTACCTTCCCAGCGTGAGATGTCTTTTCGATTGCAAGAGTCATTATCGTGTCATCTCTTCGATATTAATGTTTTGATTTCCAGGCACTGTAATGGTCTCTACCTAATGCTTTCATTTAAAAAAATCTGTAAAGTTAGCCAATCAACAAGACAAATAGTATGCAGCCTATTTTTTTCCTATTAACACGCTTGCCATACTCAACTTCTTCATTTATCCTTATGTTTTAAAAGGAGCTCTTAATTACTTCCAGTCCCATTTCAGTTGTAAATGCATCTTTATTGCCATTCTTTCATCATAATAAATCCTTCGGCCTATTCAAAGAGCTGACACTTCACCACTGATTTACAAGTGACCCATTTTTATTAATCAGATGTTGGCTCTGACTCTGTTGTATCTGTAATGCCATTATGGATAGCTTGTGATGAAGAGTCCCTTTTTCACTCTCTCAACAACGCATATTTTGCATCAGTTTATTGTTTGTAAAAACAAAAACCTGCCTTTTTTAAAGCAACTGCCTCTTACACTATTAAACTCATAAAATAAGGCCTTAACATGATTTCATATAAATATCTGCTTTTACGCACTTGCTCCTATAGAAGCCTGTCGACATGAACTGCCTTGGGGCAATTTTCAACTAGAAGAGCTTTATAAGCATCAAACAAAATGGCTGACCAAGTTGAACAAAAGACCATGTGCCTGAACAACTGAATATTAGCACTATGGTCTGGTCATATGTCATCATGCCATAGTTTGTCACCAAATGGAAGATTAACAAAATGAAAAAGAGCTTTGGAAAGGGCAGATCAAAATGTAAGGGAGCTTAAAGAGTCAGCCATTTATTTGGAAGCCATTAAACCAGGAGAGGTAGGTTCATATATGTTCATTTATCATTTTGAGGTCATTTTCAAGACGTTAGAACCACATGAACCCTATCAGGATGTTAGCAACTCTAAATGTTGCATTGTTCTCCAGACAAGGTGCTCGTATGTTAGAGAAACTGCATCAACTTTCCCTTCTCTGTCCTGTTTAGTGGTCTTCAGCCAATAGTCTCTCACTGTAACCCAACTATAAGCATGGAGCCTTGCAGATGTTCCAGATTCCAATTCCCATGATCCCATGGCCAATGATCAAGGATGATGGGAGTTGTAGCCAGCAATATCTGGAAGGACAACAGTGCTCCATCCCTCATATAAGGTTTGTATTTACAAAGTACAGTCGTACCTTGGAAGTCAAACAGAATCCACTCCGGAAGTCCATTCGACTTCCAGAATGTTTGGAAACCAAAGCACGGCTTCTGATTGGCTGCAGGAAGGTCCTGCAGCCAACCAGAAGCCGCGGAAGCCCCATTGGACTTTTGGCTTCACAAAATAGTTTGCGAACAGGAACAGTCACTTCTGGGTTTGCGGCGTTCAGGAGTCAAAACTTTTGAGAACTAAGCTGTTCGAAAACCAAGGTACAACTATATTTGTAAATACTTTGTGCACTAGATCTGAACTACAAATGAATCCTGTCACTATGCTTGTGGGCTATGCAGAATATTGGATAAGGATAGATCAGATAATTTTGGTTTAGCATATGTTAGCGGCAGCCTGGATTGAGATAGCCTGGAGGCCTGAGGAGATATCGGCAACAGATCCGTAATTGAGAAAAATATGGGTAATGAATTACAGTAATGAATAAAATTATCAGATACATGTAGTTATGGAAGGGGAGAAGTCAATCACCTCAGATATTTCCACAGAATCCGTCCTGCGTCATATTGATGACAGAAATGATGAAGAAAAACCCTGTGATATACTGAGTTTATAATAATGACAACAAATATTGGTATATGGGTGGAAAATTAAGTAAATAATACTTGAGGAACACTTCATGCATTAAAAAGTACTGCGGGGGGGATAGGAGAGTTGTAATTAGGAGAACTATCTACAAAATATTGTTATCTGAGGCATATCATATTATTGATTTTACATTTAAGTAAATATGGATATTGCCAAAACCTCCATGTAGTTGTTCTTTTGAAATACTAAAAGAAGTGAAAGATAACTGACAATTTAATAGAGTAAAACTATTGTTCATTAATAGAGGGATGCAATCACTAATATTTTCTTTTTCATTCCTTATTAAAATAATACAGCAGAACCTCAAAGAATAAGCAAATATACCTTAATCAACTAAAGTGTCAATTTATTAATCTACTGATCATGCTGATTATGGCCCTAATTATTATGAATTGGCTTCTTGAATTACCGTCAGTGTATCTAATTTCCCTGGTTCTCCAATACAGAAATTATCTAATTAGGATTGTTAGCTAAAAATTTCATGGTTATTTTTGAACTGCGGGTTATGATATATTCCATATGTTCTGTGGAAGCATGAAAAGTGAAACCAAAACTTTTTATGTAAAGTAAAATATGGAACAAATTTGTGGGGAATTTGTGGTCCCCTAGATGTTGCTAAAAGACAACTCCAGTCATCCCTGTCCATTGACCATGCTGGCTGGGAGCTGATGGGAATAAGATGCACAGATTCCTTCTCTGAGGTGAAACATCTGGGCAGTTTCTATTGTTATTTATTTTCTTATTTATTAAATTTGTATACTGCCATTCATCCGCACATCTCAAGGCAGTCCACAACATAAAAATACAATATAAAAACACAAAATATATGATTAAAAAACAATGACCAAGAAGAAATTATCAATAACCCCCCTCCCCCTATGGTCATTCAGTGGAGTTTAGATAATTCTGCCATAATTTCTCCGAGGTGTTCTTCACTTCCCATGGTTGTCTCATACACTTTTATCTTAGAAAAAAAAATATTTAAATTAATTTGGAGCTTCCTCCTTACAGAAAAGTGTCCGCCATTGTGTTTGATGAGTTGATAATGTTCTGGTGAATAAGGCATACGAGACAACAACACTTTGTTTAATGGCCTCACAGGAAAAAGGCCCAGATACTAGTAACAATGAGGGAAGGGAAGGCACTTTTGACAATACAGCGAAAGGAAATTTCAGCCTGGAATTCAATCGTTCCTCTTTTACTGTCCATTCTTGTTCCCGGTTTTCAGATTTGGCACCTAAACAAAACAAAAAAAGACCCCTGAGGTGGGACTGAAGTTCCTTCTAAAACAGAATAGCCCAAAGGGAGAGCTGAATGTCGTTTCACCTGCCGACTATTACAATTCGACAAGTGCAAACGCTTATGCAGAGTAAGCCAATATGAGGGCGATTTAGCTCAGGGATATGTGCAGAAATTTATTGCAGGACCAGCTGGTGATGTTGTGAGTCTAGTCCCACCGAAAGGTAATTGGAAGCACTGTGCAAAATCCTGACACAGTACATGGAGCCGCGCAGATTGTCATCATGCCCTAGGTAGGCATCAGGAGCGGAAGTACGGATGGGGGCCTCGGTCTCACACAACAACAGGATGCCTCAGAGCTTTATCCGGCCTTTGTCAGTAATCCAGAAAGCTAATATGGGAAGAGAGCGAGACACATGTTTCAGCCTAAAATGTTTAATGCAAACACCACTCCAAATCTGTTGAATTTTGCTAGCAGCACAAACCATTGTTGACTTAAGCTTCCCAGAAGCTCAGCATGGAAAAAAAAAACACTAAGAACATTTTATGGTGCATTTTACAGTACCTTTTTTGTGAATAAGCTCAGAAACTAATCCTCTCTTTAAAAAGGAAATAAAGAAGAAAAAATCCAGCCATTTTAATTATATGCAAAAAGAGAAATGAACGAATGTTTGCTCATTCCACACACACACACACACACACACCCCACACTGTGAGAATGCAATTCACACACACCATCCGTTAGGTATTTGCTACAAAAACTTCACCCATAATGTGTACATAACTCATTGCATCATTGTCCACACTTGGGACCGGTTCAGATTTTGGAAACGGCTCCATGAGGAACACCCTGGGCTTTCTTGAGAAATCAGTTCTGTGAAGGAAGCAACATCGGAAGCAATTTCTGCCTAGCACAGAACTCAGCAGCTTTGCATGTAACATTCTTTGGAAAGATGGCTTTAGCAGAGGTGTTTTGTACCAGCTGAAGACAGGAGAAGCAGGATGTGAGAGGGAGGGAAGGAAGTAATGGAGGGAGGGAGGGTATTCTAGATTACAGGATATTCAAAGGACGGTGAAGGGTTTTAGCAAACTGGCAAATCTTAAGAGATGCTGAAAAGAGAGAGAGGCAAGTTTTTGGTGACTCCCTTTGGACAATAATGACCTGGAACTTGATGCATTTATGACAAGGTAGGGCTGCCATACGTCTGGGAAAAATGGTTTCCAGGCCACTGCTGAATCAGCAGAATGCATGGCAGGTTTTTATTTTTTATTTTTAACCCCCCTTCCCCAAAAATGTACTGCATTGCACCCACTAGTCCAACTGGTTCAGTATTGTGATGTCTACTCAACAGAGCTCGGCCAAAATTTCTAAGACTTTTTTTTGGAGAAAATTCCTGAGGTATTTAATTCCGTATTTAATTTATTTTTTTTGCTTTCTGGGTTGTTTTTGTTTTTTGTTTTTATTGTTTTAAGGTTTTATTGTTTTAGGCTGCAAAAGAATAACATTAATTGCCATCAATGGAGGCTACTATGAGGACTGGGATTGCTACCATGGAGGGGCGAGGGAGGTATGGCGGTGGGGGCAGATGTTATAGGCGAAGGGGATCGAGATATGGATACGCTCGTACCCCTTCCAAGCTGCGCCCCATCCCAAGGGACGAGGGTAGGGTGAGCAAGGATTACTCACCTCCGTCACTGGTGCTGTGCAATGCCAGGTCTATAGGCAATAAAACCGCCACCCTGCGAGATTTCTTTATCTCGCAGGGGGTCGACCTGGCTTGTGTGACGGAGACCTGGGTGCGCGAAGGGGCAACAGTTACCTTACGAGAGATGGCGCCCCCGGGTTTCTCCGTCCTCCACCAGTCGCGGGCCGGGGGGGAGGGGTGGCATTATTAATCCGGGAAGATTGTCCTTTCAGGGCTCTACCATCGCCATCGATCCCCGGCATTGAATGTGTTGGCCTAGTGTGGGGCTCCGAGGAGAGCTTGGCTGTCTGGGTGGTGTACCGGCCACCTAGCGCACCAGCAGCCACCCTGTCAGGCCTATTGGAGGCGGTGGCCGGCTGGGCCTTGGAGTTCCCTAACCTATTGGTATTGGGGGACTTTAACATCCATGCTGATGCCACTCCCTCCTCACAGGCTCTGGACCTGGTGTCTTCCATGGCGACACTAGGGCTCTCCCAGTTTGTTTCGGGCCCCACACATCAAGCAGGCCACACGCTGGATTTGATCTTTGGCGTAGGTATAGATGTGATCCTGTCTCCTTCGATGAAGGTGCCATGGTCTGATCACTACGCTCTGAAAGCCAGGATTGACTTTCCACCCCCACCCTGCTTAGGTGGCAAGCCGATTTGGGCTCGCCCGCAGAGGCTGATGGACCCTGATAGATTCCGCCAAGCCTTGCGGGACCTTGCTCCCCCTGGCGACTCATTGACTGAGCTTGTTGAGGGCTGGAATACCCAGCTCCTGGCAGCCATCAATGAGATCGCACCTAAGCGCCCCCTGCGACCCCGCAGAAACCGGGCTCCCTGGTTTACCGAGGAGCTCCGGAAAATGAAGCGGGACCTCAGACGGCTAGAGCGAGTATGGCGGGGTGCCCGTGACGGAGCTTCAAGAACATCTTATAGGGCTTTTATGAAAACCTACGAGATGGCGGTGAAGGCTGCTAAGAAGTCTTACTTCTCAGCCTCCATTGCATCCGCTAGCTCTCGCCCAGCACAATTATTTAGTATAATCAGGTCTTTAACGTCCCTTGAGGGACAGACAAATTTAAATAACAATTTGACACTTAGCTGTGAGGCATTTGCGAGCTTTTTTGTGGAGAAGGTCTTGTTGCTCCGCCATGACCTCCCTGCCAATTTGGATACAATAAAGGAACTGGAGGCCCCTCGACTGTCCTCGGGTCCAGTATTGGACCACTTCGACTGGATATCCCCAGCCGATGTGGACAGACTCCTCCGAGCTGGAAAGCCCACCACCTGTCCTCTCGACCCGTGCCCGTCTTGGCTGATTAGAGCGTGTCCAGACGAGGTGCGGGCCCTCCTGGGGGATATCATCAATTTGTCCCTTGGCACGGGGACATTCCCAGGGGAACTGAAGGAGGCAGTGGTGCACCCGCTCTTAAAGAAAACATCATTAGATCCTTTAGATCTATCCAATTACCGCCCGGTTTCGAATCTTCCGTTCCTGGGTAAGGTGATTGAGAGAGCGTTTGCTGAACAGCTTGGTGGGTTTCTGGATGAAACATCGGCTCTGGATCCATTCCAGTCCGGCTTCCGCATTGGTCATGGGACCGAGACAGCTCTGGTCGCCCTAACAGATGATCTTCGTAGACAGCTGGATCGAGGCGCGTCGGGGCTGCTGATTCTTCTAGATATGTCAGCAGCTTTCGACATGGTCGATCACGAACTTCTGGACCACCGCCTTGCCGACGTGGGGATCCAGGGCACAGTCCTTCAATGGCTGCGCTCGTTTCTTTCTGGTCGGGGACAGAGGGTGGCGCTTGGGGGGGAATTGTCATCGTGCCACTCCTTGGTGTGTGGAGTACCTCAGGGTGCGATACTCTCCCCGATGCTTTTCAACATCTTTATGCGCCCCCTCGCCCAGCTTGTTCGGAGTTTTGGGCTGGGTTGCCATCAGTATGCCGATGACACCCAACTCTATCTGTTGATGGATGGCCATCCTGACTCGGCCCCAGACACACTGACCAGATGTTTGGAAGCTGTGGCTGGATGGTTACGTGGGAGCCAGTTGAAGCTAAATCCTTCGAAGACAGAGGTCCTGTGGCTGGGACGGGGCGATATGGGATTGGGGGGGCAACTCCCATCTCTTGCGGGGGCGCAATTAGTGCCAGCACTGTCCGTTAAGAGTTTGGGTGTAATCTTCGACACCTCCCTTTCCATGGAGGCGCAGATTGCAGCTATAACAAAGGCAGCATTTTTCCATCTCCACCAAGCTAAGCAGTTGGCTCCTTACCTCTCTCGCCCGGACCTAGCCACTGTGATCCACGCGACGGTCACCTCCAGACTGGATTATTGTAACTCGCTCTACGTAGGGCTGCCCTTGAGACTGACCCAGAAACTCCAGCGGGTGCAGAATGCTGCAGCGAGACTCCTTACGAGGTCTTCGCTGCGAGATCACATTCACCCGGTGCTACACCAGCTGCACTGGCTCCCGGTGGAGTACAGGATCAGGTTTAAGGTGCTGGTTTTAACCTTTAAAGCCCTATACGGCCTAGGACCCTCGTACCTACGGGACTGCCTCTCCTGGTATGCCCCACAGAGAAACTTACGGTCTTCAAATAAAAACATCTTGAAGGTCCCAGGCCACAGAGAAGTTAGGCTGGCCTCAACTAGAGCCAGGGCTTTTTCGGCTGTGGCTCCGATCTGGTGGAACACTCTGTCACAAGAGACCAGGGCCCTGCGGGACTTGACATCTTTCCGCAGGGCCTGCAAGACAGAGCTGTTCCACCAGGCCTTTGGCCAGGGCACAGCCTGACTCCCTCCCTCGGCAATCTTCGCGGAGCTCTGGCTCAATGGTTGCCAGTGGCCTGAATTAATTAATTTTATAATGAATGATTTTAGAATGTTGTTTATGCTATACTTTTATACTGTTTTATTGTTGTTAGCCGCCCTGAGCCCGGCTTCAGCTGGGGAGGGCGGGATATAAATAAAATTTATTATTATTATTATTAAGCCATTTGTAACGGTGATCCTACAGGCTCTCTCTGTCTCAAAACACACACAGCTCCTTATAATCGCAGACCATTTGTAAGTATACATACAAATCAAAAATAAAGACATAATCCAGCAGCCCTGGAGCACCAGCTGCAATAGGCCTATATGATTCTGCCACGTTGGTACATGCTATTGTGTGGATTGCCATATGAAATGATTCTTCAGGATTTTTCTTCAGCGTACACGTAAATCACTGGGAAGCTACACCTAACAGCTTTGGCTTCTCAACGTTGATATACTATGGGGGTCTCCCACTGTTTTTGGACTACAACTCCCATAATCCCTAGCTAGCAGGACCAGTTGTTAGGGATGTTGGGAATTGTAGTCCAAAAGCAAGCTGGAGACCCAAGGTTGGGAAACCCTGGTGTAGACAAAACTGAGTGAGATGCACCAGTATATCACAATACAAGGCAGTTTCTTATGTTCCTATCTCATACCACTCCATGCGGGTGGCACTATGGTCTAAACCACTGAGCCTCTTGGGCTTGCCGATCAGAAGGTCGGTGGTTTGAATCCCCACTATGGAGTGAGCTCCTGTTGCTCTGTCCCAGCTCCTGCCAACCTTGCAGTTCAAAAGCATGCCAGTGCAAGTAGATAAATAGGTACTGCTGTGACGGGAAGGTAAATGGCATTTGCATGCACTCTGGTTTCCGTCACGGTGTCCTGTTGTGCCAGAAGCAGTTAAGTTCTGCTGGCCACATGACCCAGAAAGCTCTCTGTAGTAGACAAATGCCAGTTCCCTCAGCCTGAAAGCAAGATAAGCTCCGCAACCCCATAGTTGCCTTTGACTGGACTTAACCATCCAGGTTTCCTTTACCTTTTTACCACTCCACAACCAGGCTCATTTCAATATGAAATACATATTAAGAACTTAATTTGTTCTGGAGGTCCGTTCTTAACCTGAAACTGTTTTTAACCTGAGGTACCACTTTAGCTAATGGGGCCTCCCTCTGCCGCGCGATTTCTGTTCTCATCCTGAAGCAAAGTTCTTAACCCAAGGTACTATTTGTGGGTTAGCGAAGTCTGTAACTTGAAGCATCTGTAACCTGAAGCGTCTGTAACCCGAAGTACCACTGTAAATGGATAGATAATTGGCTTTGATTCACATTTGGGGTTTTGCTCTAAAGTATGGTGGGAGTTTACAGTTCTTTCCCTTTCTGAGACCCAATGTAGACTACTTAGAAGCGCAAAAAAATGCACCTCTATAGTCATGTAATGGATATAAATAGTGACAATTGGGGTAAATCAATTTGGGGGTTTGATTCCTACACCAGTATAATTGGCCCACAATGGCAATGCAGTTCTGGATTGGGAAATAGCCACATGATCTGTGCTATCCAGATATCTGTGGTTTGCACAAATTACGAGAGCAACAAGAAACCCATCCAATGGACAAGACTTTTCACTTGCTGCTATGTAAGACCTGACCTGATGGAGACGAAATGAGACAAATCCCACAGAAATTCAGAACTGCCAGGTAAGAAAGGTTACCTTTCTTTTGCACATTGGGGTGGAAAAGAAACCTTCTCTAGCTCTTTTAGACATTTCTAAGTGTTTCTTTTTTAATGGACTGAATGCCACTAAAACAATCTCCATCATTATTAAGAGTTCATATTAAGTCTCATTGCCTTCATAAATGCATATTGCTGAGAATGTTGACTTTAATGATAATGTAATGGCATTTGAACATTTAGTCTGTAACATAATTTATTTGAACAAACAGTGTCGCACATATGGTAAAAAAAAATTTAAAAAATAAAGTAAGCTCCAGCACATATTAAATTTTTAACAGGCACATTTCTAATATTGTCATCTCACATATTGTTAAAGGTTTATGAAGCTATAAGGTTAGTGGCATGGCATTTGCAGGAGTTCCTTTGATGTGCTCTAAAATAATGAATATTTGGGCCAGGCAGGGAAGAAGCATTGCCAGTGGGAACATATCATGTGCATGACTTGAAGTTTAATATTCCATCCCTGCCTTGCAACAAGACCTCTTGCTATACCAAAAGTTACTGGGGAAGATATAATCTCCATTTTATAGATGAAGGTCCTGTTCAGCAGCTGGTTCAACATGGCAAACCTATTCCTGGGCTATGTCACTTTGCAATCATTTGCAGGTGAGCAAACTCATGTTTGCATGCTTTCTCATTTAAAACCCCAAAACAAAACCTTGCACATTTTATGCTGTAGCTTGTTAGGGGTCCTTAGAGATCAGTGGTGTGTAGTGAAACTTTTCATAAAGGAACAGTTAGAGCCAGAGTGACCAAGTTGCAAGGACAATTTTTTTTTGGGGGGGGGGCAACATTGCACATGTGACGTCTTGACGTCCTGATGTTGAGTGTGTGAGCATCGCATGTCCCTCCCTAAGCCAGGCAGAAGCTTCCCAGGCTTTGGGAAGGAAGCACTAGGCTTTCATACTTTAATTTACCTGGAACATTTAGGACACTAGGCTAGTCCCCCTAATCCACTGATTGCACACCACTTTCAGAGATGTTGTTTAGTCATCTTAGTCATGTTCAACTCTCCGTAACCCCATGAACCAGAGCATGCCTTGGAAACTGTCTCTTCTCAAAACGTCTCCTTTTTTATGTCCATGGAGTTTTCTTGGCATAATTATTATTATTATTATTATTATTATTATTATTATTATTATTATTATTATACCCCGCCCATCTGGCTGGGTTTCCCCAGCCACTCTGGGCGGCTTCCAACAAAATATTAAAATACAATAGTCCGTCAAACATTAAAAGCTTCCCTAAACAGGGCTACCTTCAGATGTCTTCTAAAAGTCTGGTAGTTGTTTTTCTCTTTGACATCTGGTGGGAGGGCGTTCCACAGGGTGGGTGCCACTACCGAGAAGGCCCTCTGCCTGGTTCCTTGTAACTTGGCTTCTCGCAGCAAGGAAACCACCAGAAGGCCCTCGGCACTGGACCTCAGTGTCCGGTCTGGACGATGGGGGTGGAGATGCTCCTTCAGGTATACTGGAGTGGCATGGCAGTTCCTTCTCCAGGTGGATCACATTTAGTCTAAACTCTCGGCTATGACCTGTCCGTCTTGGGTGGCCCTGGATGGCATAGGTCACAGCTTCTCTGAGTTATTCAAGCCCCTTCACCACGACAAGGCAGTGATCCATGAAGGGGATCAGAGATGTCAGGAGGCCCCTATTCTAAAAAAGGAAAGGGGGATTGACTGCGAAAGGACTCTGAGACTTGTTAGCTCTGTGAGATGAATAGGGGCCTTCTAACAACTCTCAGCACCCTTAAACTACACTTCCTAGAATTATTTGGGGGAAGCCATAACTGTATGAAGTCATATGAATAAATGGGTATATAAATATATAGTGCAGATGTGGCCCAAGTCTTTTAATAAGACATTTGACTTCTGTTTCACCAACAGGTGACTAATACGGCCGCATCATACCCTCCAACATTTCTCCAATGAAAATAGGGACATCCTGTTATAATAATAATAATAATAATAATAATAATAATAATAATAATACCCCAGCCACTCTGGGAGGTTTCCAACATATGTTAAAACATAATAAAACATTACACATCAGAAAACTTCCCCATACAGGTCTGCCTTCAGATGTCTTCTAAAGCTTGTATAGTTACTTATCTCATTGGCTTGGGGGTTGCATAGCTCCACAGGCTCCAACATTTCTCCGATGAAAATAGGGACGTCCTAAGGGAAAGTGAAAGGGATGCTGGTGGCAAAGGGATGCAGGTGGCGCTGTGGGTTAAACCCCAGAGCCTAGGACTTGCTGATCAGAAGGTTGGCAGTTCAAATCCCCGCGACGGGGTGAGCTCCCGTTGCTCGATCCCTGCTCCTGCCAACCTAGCAGTTCGAAAGGACGTCAAAGTGCAAGTAGATAAATAGGTACCACTCCGGCGGGAAGGTAAACGGCATTTCCATGTGCTGCTCTGGTTCACCAGAAGCGGCTTAGTCATGCTGGCCACATGACCCGGAAGCTGTACGCCGGCTCCCTCGGCCAATAAAGCAAGATGAGCTCCACAACCCCAGAGTCGGTCACGACTGGACCTAATGGTCAGGGGTCCCTTTACCTTTACCTAAGGGATAGCAGGACATTCCAGGATCAAAACAGAAACGTGATGGCTTCTGTAAATCCAGGACTGTCCCTGGAAAATAGGGACATTTGGAGAGTCTGCAGCATGCCCAAAGTTGTTCTATTTACTGCTTCATGTATCAAAACAACAGACACTGCTGAGGCCTCTTGAGGAGTGCCAGAAAGCCTCTTCCCCATTTGAGGTGAATAGGAAGGTGATCACCCATCCCAAAAAGATTAGGATATTGATATATAGCAGCAACGCGTCCAGTACCCAACACTGTCCAATTGTCCTATATGCCTTTGCAATTCCAATCATCTCCACCCATTAATTTCCCAGCTTCCTAAGCCCACAGGAGATGGCAGCATCCGAAATCCTTGCCTCGGCAACACTGGTGGCCATTTCGATCTATTCTCCCACTCTCTGGGTATATTGCTTTTTAACGTTTGCTATTAATTTTAATGAAAATGATTGAAAATGATATTCGCTGAATGTTTTGGACATTTTCCAACCCACGTTAATACTTAATTGGAATGTGCCTCGGGCACTTAACATATATTAGCCTCGTACTCAGGGTTGTTTAGCTTTGCATAGGATGAAGGGAAATTGTAAATAACCGCATGCCTTTGGGCAATGAGGCCATGTGGCACGAATCGAAGGTTAATGAAAATGACCTTTCGCGTAAAAAATGTGAGTGCCAAATGCAAAAGGAAGGGCTTGTCACACTCAATAAATAAATAACATTTTAACAAGCATATTTGTTCCTCCCTCCAACCTCTGCCTTAGTATTTAGCTTTTTATGGGGGGGGGGAGTGAGGGTGTTCACAAGATATCCATGTGGCATTCCATTGTCTCTCTGGATGAAGTTTCTATGAAGTTTTCATAGCAAATACCTAAAGAAGTCCTTGCAGGGCCGAATTTGGGGGGGGGGGGATGTATACCTACTGCATACTGGTCCCTCTCGATCGGTGGCAGTGAAAAGCAATGGAGCGAAAGTCCCCGCCCCTCCCATCCGGTCGATCTGTTACTCTATAGCGTCAAATATTCCTGACAAGTCAGGAAACAAAAGCAGTTCCCCCCCCCCCGCTGCATCATTGTTACAGGTGAGCAATCCCTCCCCCCCAAAGAGCCCCCTTAAAGGGCGGCTAAACTAAATTTGGCGGTGCTGGGCAGATCTTTGCACCCCAGCAGTACATATGCTAAAGATGGCCCTGTATCTGTATCTGTATCTGTATCTGTATCTGTATCTCTCTCTCTCTCTCTCTCTCTCTCTCTCTCTCTCTCTGTCTGTCTGTCTGTCTATCTGTCTGTCTGTCTGTCTGTCTATCTATCTATCATCTATCTGTCTGTCTGTCTGTCTATCTATCTATCTATCTATCTGTCTATCTATCTATCTGTCATCTATCTGTCATCTATCTATCTATCTATCTATCTGTCTGTCTGTCTATCTATCTATCTATCTATCTATCTATCTGTCTATCTATCTATCTGTCATCTATCTGTCATCTATCTATCTATCTATCTATCTAACATCTATCTATCTGTCTGTCTGTCTATCTATCTATCTATCTATCTATCTATCTGTCTATCTATCTATCTGTCATCTATCTGTCATCTATCTGTCATCTATCTATCTATCTATCTATCTGTCTGTCTGTCTGTCTGTCTATCTGTTATCTATCTATCTATCTATCTATCTATCTATCTGTCATCTATCTATCTATCATCTATCTATCTATCTATCTATCTATCTATCTATCTATCATCTATCTATCTATCTATCATCTATCTAATCTATCTATCTATATCTCTATCATCTATCTATAGCCATACCTCAGATTACAGATGCTTCAGGTTGTGTTTTTTCAGGTTACAGATGCGCTGAAACTCGGAAGTACCGAAACGGGTTACTTCTGGGTTTTAGCGGTTGCGCATGTGCAGAAGCGCTAAATCGCACTTTGCACATGCACAGAAGTGCTGAATCGCAACCCGCGCGTGCGCAGACGTGCCGCTGTGGGTTGCGAATGCTGTGGGTTGTGAACATGCATCCTGCACGGATCACTTTCGCAACCCGAGCGTCCACTGTATCTATCTACCTATCATCTGTCTATCTATCTTTCTGTCTATCTGTCTGTCAAACAAAAGCAGTCTTTTCTGCCGCGTTGTTGTCACAGGTGAGAGAGAAGAGGGGAGAAAAAAGATTGGGCAGGGTGGCTGCAGGCTGGGAGAGACGCTTGTACTCCAGAGCTGCAACAATGTGGGCTACAAGCCCCTCTTGAAATAATTATGTTGCAATATCTGGAGCCCCTCCATGTGCCTCAAGTCTCCAAAAGAACACAGACCCTGGAACCCCCAGGAATCTTGCAGAGTGGGGGTGGCGGCACCCAACTTTCGTTTTTGTTTTGTTTTTATTTGGTTTTACAAATTCATTCACACTCATAATCACAAATAATAAAAATAACACAAGATTCTTCTGAATCTTAAAACCTACGTGCCCTAATGGCAGACAATACTGATGAATTGGAAGAATAAATGTATGATCCCTTTTAATCAATGGATTGACAATATGACAACACTCACAACTTATGAACGGACTGCAAACAGATGTAGACTTTGTTTGGATAAATCTTTGGCAATTATTCATAGCCAAGCAAGATTGTCTTCCATGAACATGGTCCCAGCAGTGAGTCCATAAGTGACTGTGGAGGCCAATTCTGGATCCACATATCCTTCCACAGTGGGGTCATAGGTTTCTGGGCAGGAGTTGATCACGGCGAGGGTTTGCCAAGTGTGCCTTCCTGTCAGAGCTGCTCTCAGATCCTAGCTCACAGAGGATCACGCTAGCCAGCGTTCACTTTATAAAAGTCTTTATTGAGTTACAGTTTCCATTCTCAAGCTGCCGCGTGCAGCTCTACGTCTTATGGGTTAGACCGGCAAAGCTCCGTCTGAGTCTCCGCCCCCTGTACACCAGCTTAATACCCTAGCCTTACTCCACCTTTTCCGCCTGACCGTTCTTCTCTGGATCCCTCTGCCCCCCGCGGTCTCTTCCTTCCTGGACTCTTCTGACGCTGACCCCCCGGACCCTTCTGTCTCCTTGCGTCGGGCTTTAGGACCTGGCTCCCTTTCCGGGCTGCTTACTGCGCCACCTTCCTGTGCATTTGAACTTGGCGCATGCGCCCAACCTTCCACTTTCCGCTTAACCGTTTCTTCGCTCCCCGATGGAGGTGTGGCCACTCCTGACTCGTGCCCTCCCTCCTGTTGCGAGCTGCCAGAGCTCAATACCTGGCGCCCTTCCTCTCCACTGCGCTCTGTTGGTGACGCTGGCCCCGATTTCCAACTGCTGCCCTCTGAGCCCCCTCTGGACCCTTCTTCCTGGGGTGTCCCCCTAGGCTCCCCCCTTGCTCTGGCCACTGGCGCTCCTTTCTGTGAATCTTCTGATTCACTGGAAAGACTCGGAGATCTCGGGTCGTCGTCATCACTCATCTTTTCTTCGGCCTCCTCCCCCTCGCTCTCTGTTTCCTCCCTTGCCCTCGCCTCTGCTCCTGAACCCCTGACATTTCCTCTTAGCACATTTCTCCCTTTCATCCTGAGTTCAAGCGTCTTCAAAACCCACAACACCTTTGGTAAAGGCTGTTTTCCAATGGAGCGCTCGCAGGCCAGCGCTTCCCAGTTATCTGTGCTTATACTACATTTTTAAAGATTTGCCTTGAGAGCTTCTTTAAACCTCCTTTGTTGTCCACCAGTATTTCGCTTTCCATTCTTAAGTTGGGAATAGAGTAGTTGCTTTGGAAGACAATAATCAGGCATCTGAACCAGTCCAATGAAGTTGATGTTGGAAGAATCATTGCTTGGATAAATAAGACATTTGGAATGAGTTTATACAAAATCCAGTAGGCTATTAATATCTACATATGTATTAGGATAATAACATCATATATATTTATATGAGAATGTATGGGATTATATTACATTGCATTTTTGTATAATGCTTCTTTCTACACATTTTTGTTCTTTTTGTTCTTTTCTCATTTTCTCTGTATCACTTTATTTCTTTATAATTTGAATTCTTCCAATAAAATATAATAATAATGTCTGGTCCCAGTAAACAACCGAGCAGCTGTAGTCTGAAATCGCTATCATTTCTGAACAGTCTTCGCTCGTAAGCATTCCAGAGCCAATTTTTCTGTTGCCTGCACCTCCTAGCAAAATCCACTGTGCATATTTTCCCCCAAATGTTCTCCACTGTTCTGAAGTGGCAGACCCCATCCCCACCCCCCACCCCCACTCACATTGCCTGACTCATTATTTTTGAACTTTTTGCATGTACAGTCACTCAGTGTGTCTGTGCTATAATGGGGCAACTGTTGCATCTGTAATCCTCTATAGGATAATGTTCCTTATATAAAACCCACCAGCGGTAATGTTCCGTTAAGTTGTAGATTTTAGCGAGACATTTGGACAACAAACTTAAAATTGAAAATTAATGGTCTCTAACATCCCAGTACTAGATGAGCCACTGTGGCAGCAAATAAGGGTTTGGGATGGGACGATATCTGTACTGTATTGAACTTAAAACAAATGTCATGATGCAGACATGGTACCCTTTCAAAGGGCTCGGGTGGATCTTAGATGTTTCCACAAAGATGCTGGGGTGGGCTGGACATAATTAGTATTGTCTTCGTGGCCAAAGATAGTCTACTGTTATACAAGCCTGCTGGAATAGCTCAGTCGGTAGCAGCGGTGGAACATATGCCAGTGCTGCCCAGGGCATGCGTGCTCCCGAGGGGGGGCGGGGCACACTCCCGAGTGTGGGATGTGAAACACAAGAGCAGTCAAGTACAAAATTCCTAGAATGAACATGATTACACATGGGGAGGAATGTTTGTCCAGCCAGCAGGTAAACTTCCTGTTTCCTTCTGGGTTGGGACAGACTTCCTCTGCATGTGACTAGAGGTGGGCGTGGCTTCACCTGTGCAGGTAACAGAAGCGTAGGACTGGCCGCCATCTCTCTCTGTGTGTGACTACTTTCATCGAAGAAGCAACATCTGCTTAGCCAAAGATGCTCTCTTGGCCTCTAGCCAAGAGAGGACAAGTGGACTGTCTCCTTATGAGATAGTTTCCAGGTGTATGTTACTTATGTCTGCCTTCTGGGATCCGATTGTGAACAGAATGTGAGTAAACTCTTTTTATACTTTTATAGAAGACTGTGTCGTGTCTTATCTTTTATGAGGGAATAAAGGGAAAATACCAGAACAGTTATTATAGAGGCTTTAGCGAGCCTGAGCAAACGCATCCGCTGTGACTTTAAAAGGGGGGATGTTACGCTGCTAAATTGTGAACTTGTTTACACAAGTTGGAAAGGCTATAACCAAACAATATATCTTCTCCTGCATCTCTGAACATTCCCACACAGAGGGGGGCAGAGCGTGCTCCCAAGGGTGGTGGGGCAAAGCGGGATAGCCGCTCGGATGCACGGAGCAGCGTGCATGCCCTGCAGCCGGGGGCAGAGGAAACTGCCCACAGAGGGGGAGTGAGCCACCAATGGCGGACATTCAGCACGCTACCTGCCTGCGACTCCCAAGCCTCCCCCGAGTTGTCAAAATGAGGGGGAAGGGGTACTGCCGCCGGCAAAGCGGTGCAGCTCAGGGTAGGCTCAGGAGGCGCGGGCAGGCGGCGCGCCAAATGTCACCCCCCTCAGTGAAGACTCCCGGGGTGGTCTGCCCCCACCATACCCCCTCTCCTCTGCCCCTGGTCGGTAGAGCATGAGGCTCTTAATCTCACAGTTGTGGGTTCAAGCTGCATGTTGTGCAAAAGATTCCTGCATTGCAGGGGGTTGAACTAGATAACCCTCAGGACCTTTCCAGCTCTACAGTTCTATGATTCTATGGACATGGACCCAGCATGGGTACAAGGGACAGTTCTTCCATCAGGCACAGCAAGGCAGATACCTAGGAAGGCAGAGTGACAGTGAGGTGTTTGATGACAACACTGTGTGTGTCATGTGAGCTGTCTTGCTCCTAGTTTGCCGCCCTTGGGTACTGTGGTGATGTTCTCCCATCACTAATGCTGAATTAACCTCAAGTTACGAACTTAATTCGTTCCGGAGGTCCATTCTTAACCTGAAACTGTTCTTAACTAGAGGCGCGCTTTCGCTAATGGGGCCTCTTGCTGCCACTGCGCCGCTGGCACACAATTTCTGTTCTCATCCTGGGGCAAAGTTCTCAACTCAAGGTAATTCTTCCAGCTTAGCGGAGTTTGTAACCTGAAGTGTTTGTAACTCAACGTATAACAACAACAACAACAACAACAACAATTTATTATTTATACTCCACCCATCTGGCTGGGCTTCCCCAGCCACTCTGGGCGGCTTCCAGCAAAATATTAAAATGCATCAAGCAGTAAAAGCTTCCCTAAACAGGGCTGCCTTCATATGTCTTCTAAAACTCTTCCAGTTTAATGGAGTTTGTAACCTGAAGCGTTTGTAACCTGAGGCGTTTGTAACCTAGCTGAGGATATTGCTGGAACTGACCATTGGCCCTTCCTTTCCCCTTTAGTCTATCAATCCAGATCCCAACCAAGCAAAGAAAGACTGTGGGAAAAGGTCTGACTTCTCTTGGTCTCCTGCTATACCTACTGAGGTATCTCCAGTGCTAGTGTAATACAAATATTTAGTTTATGGACTTCGGATTTACGTTGTATTTCATAGCTCGTTGTTTTGTAAGCTGCTCGTCAATGTAAGCTTCATGCCTCATCGCTTGTTGCACATTTGCTTGGGATCAAGGGGTGAAGTTCACGTCTGGCTTAAAATAAGAAACATTTGGCAACCCAGGATTTATTTGTTTCTTTCCAGTGGAGGATGTTAAATCCTACGGGTGGGTTCTTTTGTGTCAAGGCCCTTCATGGAAGTGATGCAATGTTAAATGTCAGATTTTCATAATGCCATCATTTCAAGGTTTAGCCATGCAAGAGACAGCCAATGAAAGTTTGGTGCCTGGGGCAGAAAAGACAGGCGATGCTCTCTCCCTCCCCACAAGGTGGTAAAATATAATAATAAACGAAATAATTGATAATTTTGTGCTATTTAATGCTTACTGTCTAGAGGTGAGGCCAGCACTGCGAACAACAGTCACCAGTTCTGCTTATTGCTAACCTTGGAATGTGGTGTGTGAATTATATTTAAATGGAATGAAGGATCTGAAAAGATCTCCATATGTTTCCTGAAAAGCATAAATACAGAACAGCTTTCCACCTCCCATGACCTACAGTATTTATGCTACTAATTTACCCTCGCACATTAAAAAGGATACCTTGTTCAGTCATTAACAACTGGTACATTTCTTTCAACACTGGGGACTCAAGAAGTGTTTCTTTTATATTAATGAGGTATTAAATAAAAACGAGTGTTATGGAGGATAAATAACACGATGGGGCTCACGAGACATTTTGCAAAATTGCTATGTGATCTTCAGTTTTCAGGATCAGTGAAAATAGTCATTGTCATCACTTCCCAATCTCATTTTTAATTATTCCTAGAATCATAGAGTTTGAAGGGACTCTCAAGGACCATTTAGTCCAACCCCCTGCAATGCAAGAATCTCAACGAAAGTATCCATGACAGATGGCCATCCAACCTCTGCTTTAAAACCCTCAAAGAAGGAGAGTCCACTACCTTCCAAGGGAGACCATTCCACTGTCAAACAGCTCTTGCTGTCAGAAAGTTCTTCCTGATGTTGAGTCGGAATCTCCTTTCTTGCAACTTCAATCCATTGGATCGAGTCTTGCTTTCCAGAGCAGGAGAAAATTATCTTCCATGTCATGCCCCTTGAGATATTTGAACCTGGCTGAAATATACTCGGAGTCGAGAGTGGATTTCATGCTCTTTATTCAGCTCATAGTGGTGAGGAGGAATGGAAGTTCCCCCACAAAATCTGCTTTATATACATTATTTACACAATGGGCTGCATGTGATTGGCTAATTCTGGGCTTCTCCTGTAGGCCAATCAGGTTGTGGATTCACTTCCACCTGCAGCTGGATTGGGTGGCTCCTGCGGACCAATCATACTGCTGCATTGTTCTAGGACCAATCAGACTGCTGCATTTTGGATCCTATTGTTCTAGGACCAATCAGACTGCTGCATTTTGGATCCTATTCAACTCAGTACATAACACTGGCTATCAGAACTCCTCCCAGTCTCCTTTTTTCTAGGCTAAACATGCCAGAATTCAACATTGTGGTGTATGGAAGAATGTTTTTGTGATTGAGTTGCACTTATGACCCATTTTGTCAGCAAGTAGTTATTAATGCTAAATTCAATTATTCACTTACTCAGTTGATCTAGGGGAGTCAGGCCTTCCAGGTGCTTTTGGACGAAACACCCAACATTAACTGGAGCTTATGGGAGCTGGTATCCTACAAGTTCTGGAGGACCACAGGCTATCGAGCCTCAGGTAATGCATAGCCACCATATTCAAATGTTGCTATGAAAAAGGACTCAGCTACATTAGTAAAGAAACAGCGATTTGAATGCAAGACCAGGGACTCAGCTACACTGGCAAAGAAAAAGCACTTTATATGTGTTGTATATGCATTATAATACTGTGACATCAGATGGCGCTGTGGAGTTCCGTCTTTGCCAGCCCAATTTCTCATACAAAATTTGCAACGCGTTTAACTGAAATGCTTCTTCTAGTTCCAGCCTAGATGGCGCCAGAGAGCAGGGAATTTTAAAACACGATTTTCCACAGATATTTTTTTTATTATGTTATAATGATCTAATTTCTGACTTATTTATAGTGTGTGTTTTTCCCCTGTGTCTAGATCCACTCAAATATGAGTTTCAGCATTGTTTCTCACTCCCCACTTCCCCAAGCTTGATGTAACACTGCAAAACTTAGTTTCCTTCGAATGAACAGTGGAGACTTCTGGTTTATCATTTTCCCTTTCTTTATGAATACAGAGCATAGTGGAATCAAATAGGCACTCCTACAGCAGTCCGCATATCCACTAAGCTCTGCATCAGTTTCCTGAAGAGCAGTTTATGTTGTTCCCTCAAAACCACACCTGAGTTTCAGAAAACACTAGCGGGAAGAACTGCCAGCTCCATTCAAATCCCGGCTGAAAAGCCAGACTTTATTCAAAAAGCATTCTTCTGACACAAGCCCATCCCATATGCAGGAGACTTGTTGCACAAGAAGAAACTTTTATCTCTGAACTCTGTGGTCTGCAGCAGAACTCGATGAGTTCTATGAGCTGAGTGCAAGATGGCTTCTCTGGCCAAACAGCAGAACTAAACTCCTCTGAATGAACTGTATTAGTTTATCATGCCAGGGCACTTAATTCGTTTCATTAGACCCCACGGGCTGTTAAAGGCCCCCAATGCCTTTCTAGACTCAGTAAGACAAGCAGAGCAGACAATGCAATATTTAATAAAACTCAAATTAGGTCTCAGAAGAGCAATAGAGAGTATATTAAATATTGCCTCAACACTATGTTCTTCTGCTCATCTGCATGGGTAAGAGAAGAAGAGATTTCTAACACACACACGTGCAAAACTGTAGTATCCACAGCACGACTGGGGAGCTGGCTACAGATGAATAAAGAATTATAAACAAGTGTCAGAATTTCACAGGCAAAATAGTGAGAGGGCATTTTCTCACATTAGTGATAATGGAAAAGAGTAATATTATTTATATGTGCATGTAATTTACAGAACCAAAGCTTAAGTATTTGTGCATACGATTCATACCATTACCCTCACCTTTCTCCCCACAATTTTTGGGGTTGTCTCTTGTCTCATCAAAATCTAGACTGTGATCTCCCATAATCCCTGACCTTTGGCCATTGTAACTGGAGTTGGCAACAGATGGGAGTTGTAGTGGTGTCCAGAGGGCTAGTGGTTCCTAATCACTGGTATTTATTTATTTTTATTTATATACCGCTTCTACGCCAAAATGGCTTCTAAGCGGTTTACAACTATGAATTCAATGCATAATTAAAAGACAGAAAAAATATTAATACATTTAATTAACATTGGATGTACTGCCATGTAGCTATTTCAATCTATTTCGATTGCTATGTTTTTTAATTGTTTGTTTTATTGTATATATTTATTGAGCAAACAATGAAAAGAGTTAAAAATCACAAGTCAAGTTCAGGGGCCTAAACCAGTGTGCCTTTGGGATGTATACACTAAGACTCCAATCCTGCTAGTAATTTGCTAGGAATTACTCCTCTCCCCGCAACACAGTGGTTTTACTTTCCAAGTAAATGTGTTTAGGATCACGCTGCACAAATATAATTCTAAAATAGTGGTTCTCCAGCTTTTCCCTCTGGACCACGCTTTCAGAATAAAAATTTGCTCCCGGCACACTAATTTATCATTATTATTGATAAGAAACACATTGGAAAACAAAAAGAAACAACTGCTAGTAGTGTTGGAAGAACTGGAAGACAAGCCTGGAGAGAGAGGAGGTGAGCAAGTGCCAGACTTCAGGGAACCCGATCCCCACCCCCCACAGGCTGCTAGTAATAGATAGACAAGAAGTTCTTACCAATGTATTTTATTCAATGTTCACAGAGAGCGGCTTAGAAATATTGCCTCTCAGGTTAATGGCGTTGCTCTGAGTAAAGGCCCACCCCCTCTGTCTCTCCTATTATACACATCCCTACGCTAATCTGAGCTTTCTGCCTCTGAGCTTTCCGTTCTACTACTCTCAATGCATACCAGGTCTCTGGCTTGCACCCTGCTTATCTGCAGTACAGTCCTGTGCATGCTTACTTGGAAACACATTTAATTGAGCATGGTGAGCAAAGCTGACTTTGCAGTGCTCTCCTAAGCATCAATTATATCTCATTTGCAAGGGTCACCTTATTTTTATTTGTACCGTGACCTACAGTGTCCTATTTTGACCTTTGTTTGCCTTTGGGGGACAATGCGTTGGGAGTTCCACATTTCTTCAGCTGCTCTTGGTCACTTGCTTTGAGTGGAGCAGATTAATCAGTTTATCCTTTTACGAATGATACTGTTCTTCATAAGAAAATATTAATCACATCTCCTTTAGAACAAGGATAAACATAGCTGTCATTTAGATAGAAGGCCTTGTGACAACATGATGGATATGGTCCTAGCAGCCTTGCACTGTTGACCCCTTTAATTGGGCTCCTTAAATGTTTTATGCAATCAGTATGAAATTCAATCAGCGTTGGGAACTGCTGATTCCTATGAAAAGAGTGATAGTTTGATAAAGCTTATAATGTTACCTACAGTATCACTGCACATGAGCCAGAATGTAGGAAATCACAGAAAAATCTCTTCTCTGTGGCCCTGCATACAGAAGAGCACAACTGTGAATAATGAGGACCTGATTATATGAAATACTCTATCCCCCATGGGTGTAAATGACAAACTACTCCATTAAAAACATAATGTTGTGCCAATGGTAGCCTTGCATCAGCAAAATGATTTGGTACTGAAACTGGGCAAGTATGCTATATTGCAGAGATGTGGAAGAGGGGTTTGGAACAGAAATCGTGCTCCGGCGGCACGGCGGCAGCGGGAGGCCCCATTAGCTAAAGTGCTGCTTCAGGTTAAGAACGGACCTCTGGAACGAATTAAGTTCTTAACCTGAGGTAAGGTAAAGGTAAAGGGACCCCTAACCATTAGGTCCAGTCGTGATTGACTCTGGGGTTGCGGCGCTCATCTCACTTTATTGGCCGAGGGAGCCGGCGTACAGCTTCTGGGTCATGTGGCCAGCATGACTAAGCCACTTCTGGCGAACCAGAGCAGCGCACTTGCACTTTGACGTGCTTTCGAACTGCTAGGCTCACCCCGTCACGGGGATTCGAACCACTGACCTTCTGATCAGCAAGTCCTAGGCTCTGTGGTTTATCCCACAGCGCCACCCGCATCCCAACCCGAGGTACCACTGTATGATGATGATGATGATGATGATGATGATGATGTGACTGGCCATTGAACACTTTAAGCTGCCTTATACTGAGTGTGTCCATTAGTCCATCTATTTCAGTATTGCCTACACGGACAGGATTTCAGACAGGGGGTTTCTCACAACCCTATCTAAATAATAAAAAAATATTATTATATTAAATTATTATTACTACTACCTGTAGATGCTGAAGATTGAATCTGAGACCTTCTACATGCAAAGCAGATGCTCTGCTCTGTGGATTTTTCAGTGTTCTGAATCCGATGTTTGTTGAAGGACCCTGGAGCTGAGGTAGCTAGTTTCTCCTGAGCAACCTCTACATATACATCACTGTTGTTTGTCAGAACGCTGACAGGATTTCCCACTGAATCTGAGCTGCTTCCTTTTCGAAAGTAAAAAAATAATAATTACAATTTTATATGCCTGCACATCAAAAGATGTCATAATTTACATTCTGGGCTATTGTTGCAGATGCTGCTCCTAAGGCTTCCTTCCAAAGCCCAATATGAAGCTTTTTTGATTACCAGAAAACAGTTATGAGCTGCTATCAAGGGCCCTTATTGATACTTGACAGCATGAATTCTCCTTTATTGAAATAATTACTATCGCGTTAAGAATAGGTAATATCACTTGTGCTTTATTTATGCCTTTGCGATGTGCCACAATATTAAAAGCCATCAACCACTGGCATTGCTATTTGATGACATCGTTTAATCTCAAACATGTGTTGCTATAGAACTGAGAGATAAATAAAGGAATTATGAACCAAAGTGTTAATTAGGATTCGTAGTGCAGTGAAGACATTATACCCTGCCTGGGAAGAAAAACCCAGCAACCTCATGCAAGATGGAAGCAGTACAATTGTGGAGCGGAAATAATATTCAGCAATGCATATTATACAAGGTACACTGAATTCCGCAGCATTGGCTGGTCTTTCAGGGCTCAGCAGTGTAGCCAATAGGTACACTATTGCCAAAGCCACCATACCGTAAGCCCCAGTTTGACGCTCCTTGATGATCTAACCAGCAAGCCAACTTTTTGCACACAGTTTGCCACATCGAAACTTGCTCACATAGTTAAATGCTCAACCCCCTGCATAGGGATGAGAACAAGACATGGCGTTCTGCCTAGCCACTGTTTTCCAAACTTGGGTCTCCAGCCGTTTTGGGACTACAGTTCCCATCATCCCTGACCACAGGACCTGCTAGCTAGGGATGATGGGAGTTGTAGTCCAAAAACACCTGGAGACCCACCTTTGGGAAACACGGTGCTTGGCTTGGTTATTTATTTGGTGGCAGATGAAGAAGAGTTGGCGTATACTGAATTTGCATTGAAGCAGCCAGTGGCTAGAATCTGGGGGAAAAAGAAAGAAATACTTGGAAATTACTCAGAAATATGGGCATACCCAGTGGGATTTGTGGCTTTTTCTGTCATGTGACAAAGGTCTTTGAAAGCAGAAGCAGTAAAGTGTAGAAAGTGCTGAAAAGTGCAGACTCATTCAGCTAGCTGACTCACTCTGACTCATCCTCTAGATGACTCATTCCTTGTACAAATATTGTATCTTTTACAGGATACAATGGGCTCTGTGTGATCTCTAGCCTAGTCTAATCTTCTTCCATTTTACCTTGCTCTCCTACATTATGCGTTTGTAAAGAAGTATGTTTTTTGCCTCAGTAAAGTTTTATTCATTTACTGTGAAGACTCTGGGTTTTGACTTCGCTGTGCGACATTTTCTTCCCCTTTAAGAACATAAGAAGATCCTGTTAGATCCAGTCAGTGCCCCAGCTAGTCTAGCATTCTCTTCCCACAGTGCCCAACCAGATGCATGTGGGAATCCTGCAAGCAGGACCTGGGTACAAGAACCCTCTCTCCTCTTGCAGTTTCCAGAAACTGGTATTCAAAAGCTTACTGCCTCCATAGCTGTCAACCATCCCTTATTTGGCGGTAAAGTCCCTTATCCCAGCGCCGTGTCCCGCTGCTGTCCCTTATTGATGATGTCCCTTAAATTTCCCAAGTTTCAAAGGAAGCAGCTCCTCTCCCTCCCTCCCTGCCGGCCAGGGAGGAGGGAGGCTCCAACTGTGTTGCTTGGCTGCGTTGCTCACCCAATAAGGAGTATAAGAACGACTGGGGGGGTGGAGCTTGCATGCCTTGTGCCGATCAAATCGGCCGCGATGCCTGGGGACTCGCCTTTGCTCAGCGCTTCCCAGCGGAGAGGTGAAGGTGGTTTTCCTTGCTGCATCCCCTTTGCCGGGTTGCTGCGCTGTGGGAACCACCTCTTGAGGCTTTGTTTGGCTGCTGGCTGGGCTTTCTGCCTTTGGCTCGGAGGGGCTCAGAAGCTGAACATACCTGTGCTGGGAAAATCCCTTATTTTGGCTGCTGATCCCTTATTTTCAAGGCTGCTGGTCCCTTATTTTCAAGGCTGCTGGTCCCTTATTTTCAAATCTGTAAATTGGCAGCTATGACTGCTTCTGATAGTGGAGGTGGAACATCTCCATCAGGTTTAGTAGCCATCGATACCCTCGTGCTCCATGAATTTGTCTAAATTTCTTTTAAATACATCCAAGTTGATGGACATCACCACCTCTTCTAAAACTCTCCTCATATTCATTTTGAAACCACATTGCTGAAGCTTTGGCCAAATCTGTTCCATAATCTGCTCCTTGCTGCTCTCTTGAATGGTATCGCACTGGCTCATTTGTCAATGTCCTTGAACTACCAATCATTTTTTAATGAACAAACCTATTTATGCAGTATCCCTGCATATATTCCTGCTTATTCAGATGATTCCAGAGATGCAGAGGAAAGCAAGAACACAACCTCAAAGAGTGGCACACCAAACCCAAATGTGTTAACTAACCAGATACAAATGGTTGCATGTTTTTACGTTAAGTGAGTGACTCTCAGCATGTAAATGTTTTGGCCAGATGTTGACTGGCCCACGGTCACCCAGTGAGCTTCATGACTAAGTGAAGATTTGAACTCTAGTCTCCAAGGTCCTAACCCAAAACTCTACCCACTATGCCACACTGGTTTGACTGCTGCTTTTTGTGATTCTTATGTTTATTTGTGCTTCTAAAATTGTGGGTTGTGTTTCTGTTTCTTTTCTAAGCTGCTCTGAATAGTCTTCTGAATGGAAGAGCATGGTAGAAGTTTGTTTGTTTATTATTATTATATAATTAATAACAGAAGGTCGAGATAATTGTAGCAGCGGCAATGATGCCATCTGTCCTCTCTTATTCTGTTGCATGCACTAGCTCCCCCCCCCTAATTTGTGCAATATTAACATTTCCTCTGGTTTATTTTGTCAATAACCTACTTCAAAATGACTTTTTATTTGTAGTCAATAGTGGCTTTCAAAGTGACCTTCCTGTCAATGTCCAAACTTATTGTACCTGGGTTTTAATTAATTTATGGCAATCCATTGGAAAGTGTCGGATAATAGGAATATATCTGTATTGATTTCTTGCATAAATTAGTTGGTCAAAGGACTGACTGGGGAAGGAATAAAACTCCTTAAAGAGCCAAGACACCACAGTTATTAATGGGTTCTGTGTACTGTTAACTCAGTTATGATGTTACCTCAGGCATATATATATATATACCTAACCTTTCTGAACTTTTTCTCCTTCCAGGGAGTAATAACGAACATCAACAGCCATTTATTAAATTCAGGGGAGAGGTCAACATGGGAACCCATGAGAGGTTTACATGGTAAGATGCAAAAAGTCTGTACTGATTTTACCAGCAAGATAAATATCTTATTGCAAAGCTGGGCCAGTAATTTGTGAAATGAGTATTTTATTTGCTCTCCTTTTCTGCCATAAAAATTACAAGTGTCAGAAACATAATTTTAATATTGAATACAATTCAATGTCAGCCATTAATTTATCTAAATCCATTTTAAAGGCAAGCTAAGCGAGTAGCCATTGAGGCATCTGGTGGCAGTGAATTCCTAAGTTGTGGGAAGAATAACTTTGATTTGTCTATGCTAAATTAACCATCAGCCGGTCACTGGATTAGCCCTACTTCTAGCACTGTGAAAGAAGAACTTCTCTCCAGCCATGGCAACTTGCAATATTGTATAAACCTGTCATGTTCCCTACCTGTCATGTTTCCATTTAACACAGTTTCCCAATATTAAGTTCAGTTCTTCATACTTCTGCATCAGTTTGCTTATTTAAAAATTAAAAAAGCCCTCACAAAAAATTAACAGTATTTTAGTGTGCATCTTTTTCTACACACACACACACACACACAGAGAGAGAGAGAGAGAGAGAGAGAGAGAGAGAGAGAGAGAGAATTTCATCTAATATAATGCATTCTGTATGTTATTTTGTATGTATATCCCACTTAGTTGCCACTTTTCTTCTGGCAAAATACAGGACAGGACGGGACGGTTCGGGGTGGGATTTTTTTCTTTAAATTTAGTCCCCCAAAATAGGGGGTGTCTTATACATGGGGGCATCTTATGCACAGAAAAATACAGTATTTATTAGTTCCATTGGCCTGGGAAAAAATGGCAATACCCTGGTGCTAGAGTGCCTGGAAGTTTGTAGAAGGAGCGGTACCGAGACCCCAATGGCTCAGAAAAGATGGTTTATGTATGCGACAACAGCCGCACGGATACTACTGGCCCAGAGATGGAAGGAAGAGTCAACCCGGACCAGAGAAGAATGGCAAATCAAGATGATGGACTCTGCCAAAATGGCAAACTTTAAAAATGGCGAGAACTTTAAAAAAGAATGGGGAAAGTTTGTAAATTATATACGATACCACTGCAAGCAGATTGAAACATTGGCAGGATTTTAATCACACTTGTAAAGTAACAGAAACTATGGGCAATTCAGAAGGAAAAAATATTTGGATAAATATTGATACGCAGTTGTAATTAGTTTCATTAGGACCCATGGAAGGGATGGGGAAATTCAGAAGATTCAGAGTAAACTCAGTATTTGGATTTTGAATTGTTGTTTGTTGTATGTTTATAGCTTTTTTTAAAAAAAAATCAAATAAAAAAATATTTTTTAGAAAAGTAAGATTGTAGGAGGAGCAAGACTATAAACAAAGAGTCACTTCTCGCCTTACTTCCCATTATTTGAAAGCACTTGTTCATTTCCTGCCACCCAGGGAGGTCTTTTGTATATGGGCTTGTCTCTTTTGATTACAAGTAATGAAATTAATTTCTGAAGCTTCCCAGCTACTGTGAAAGAGTCCCTGGGAAGCACAGGGGACAAGAACTAGAAAGAAAGAAAAAAACCTGTTTGGAATGTGATGCCATTCTGTTGATATTCATTTTGTTATCCCTGTTTCAGAGGACATTTTAATATTTAACAGTGCCATGCTCATCACACTGTTCTCTAAAGAAAATGAGGGCTGGGCAGATTTGAGATTTCACTGAAGTTGAAGTTGCGGCCATCGTTGCCAATACCAAGTTGAAGTGTTACATCCAGATTTGTCATGTTTCAGGAAAGGAAATCCATGCTTAGAGCTTTTAACTTATATGCAGAATTCATCATGCGAAAGGCTGGGCTGGATGAATCCCTAGCCGGAATTAAGATTGCCGGAAGAAATATCAACAACCTCAGATATGCAGATGACACAACCTTGATGGCAGAAAGTGAGGAGGAATTAAAGAACCTTTTAATGAGGGTGAAAGAGGAGAGTGCAAAATATGGTCTAAAGCTCAACATCAAAAAACCCCGAAGATCATGGCCACTGGTCCCATCACCTCCTGGCAAATAGAAGGGGAAGAAATGGAGGCAGTGAGAGATTTTACTTTCTTGGGCTCCATGATCACTGCAGATGGTGACAGCAGCCACGAAATTAAAAGACGCCTGCTTCTTGGGAGAAAGGCGATGGCAAACCTAGACAGCATCTTAAAAAGCAGAGGCATCGCCTTGCCAACAAAGGTCCGTATGGTAAAAGCTATGGTTTTCCCAGTAGTGATATATGGAAGTGAGAGCTGGACCGTAAAGAAGGCTGATCGCCGAAGAATTGATGCCTTTGAATTATGGTGCTGGAGGAGACTCTTGAGAGTCCCATGGACTGCAAGAAGATCAAACCTATCCATTCTTAAAGAAATCAGCCCTGAGTTCTCACTGGAAGGACAGATCCTGAAACTGATGCTCCAATACTTTGGCCACCACATGAGAAGAGAAGACTCCCTGGATGCTGGGAAAGATGGAGGGCACAAGGGGACAACAGAGGACAAGATGGTTGGACAGTGTTCTTGAAGCTACCAGCATGAGTTTGACCAAACTGTGGGAGGCAGTGGAAGACAGAAATGCCTGGCGTGCTCTGGTCCATGGGGTCACAAAGAGTCAGACATGACTAAACAACTAAACAACAACAACAACAAAGTGTGGAGGCAGATAGTCTTTTTAAAAATATTTTTATTGAGTTTCCATTTTAAAATATTTAAACACATCCTCATTATCCAGTTTGCTTCATTTGCTCTTAAGAGCTTGTTGACTTCCCTCTCTCCCGCCTCTTGGTTTGCAAAATTAGTGTTTATAGTATAGCGTTTATACATTTTCCAATTTACGTTTCACTCGTTCCGAATATCACAGTTTTTTAAAAGCTATAAAAAGGTATGAACAAGCATCACTGCAAGTCCTCTTACAACCCTGCTAGTGTTGTTAATTGCTTACAGTGATCTTTCAGATATTGTATAAATTTACTCCAGTCTTTTTGGAATGCTTGATCACGCTGGTTTTGGATTTTTCCCGTCAGCTTCGCCAGTTCTGCAAAGTCCATCATCTTCATCTGCTAATCTTCTTTCGTTGGTATTTCTTGTTGTTTCCATTTTGGAGGCCAAAAGAATTATTGCTGCAGTTGTTCCGTACATAAATATTTGTTTATCTCCTTTTGGTATCTCCTGCCCCACCATGCCCAGTAAAAATGCTTCTGCTTTTTTAACAAAGGTGTTTTTAAACATTTTCTTTAACTCATTGGAGGCAGGTAGTCTTTTGGCTATACTACCAATGGGTAGTATATGCATATCTGGATGTCCAACGAGATCTGCCACATGATGCTCCCATGTAGCTGGTGATGTCTATCTCTTTATGGGGTCAGTAGTGGTCAGACATTACCAAAGCTGGAATAGGGTCATAAATGGCAGGGTAAGTTAGAAGCCATTTGCAAGACACAATGCACACTTGCATGTCACTGCTTCTGTGATATTCCCTCTGACTCCTTGTTCAGGAGAACATGTTTGGGAATATTATCTGTCAAGCTGGAATTCACATTTCAGTCGATATGCGTTTCATTGCAATATTATTGAAACTAGAAAACTGCTTTGATGTCAGTTCACCAAGCAGTAAAAGTATTTTTTTTAAAAAAAAGACTCACACATACACACAAGCAATACCTTAATTACTGTGGTTTCACTTTGTAGCAGTATCAGTTCAAAGAGCTGGTCTCATTACCGCGGACAGTTTTCTCTGCGTGTGAAATTTATATTGTTTGTTGTAATAGTATCAAGCCCCAATATGAACGCTGAATGTAATTTACGTTCTCATTTAGCAGCTGTGTGTATTCTGCTTAAATTATATCCATAGCATCCTAGTCTCAGCTCTGTAATATAATGGCTATACATTAATAATGTTGAGCGAGACACACGGCTGCCCCTTCTGCGTGCAGTCTCACATGGCAACGCTGTAAATAAAACTCAGCTTCGTGGGATGAGCAACTTAAAGGTGAAAAGTGTTCTATGACAAGGAAAATAAAATGACATATCAAGAGTTGGTATCATGTCCATCTCGAAGAACAACAGAACTGATACTCATGTGTGGTTTTTGTGTGTGTGTGGTTTTTTTGGGGGGTTGGTTTTGTATAAAGGAAATCATAGATGTGGAGGTCAACAATGCAAAATATACTTGTAAGGCACATACAGTAGTACCTCGGGTTACAGACGCTTCAGGTTACAGACTCTGCTAACCCAGAAATAGTACCTCGGGTTAAGAACTTTGCTTCAGGATGAGAACAGAAATCGCGCGGCCACAGCGGGAGGCCCCATTAGCTAAAGTGGTGCTTCAGGTTAAGAACAGTTTCAGGTTAAGAACAGACCTCCGGAACGAATTAAGTACATAACCAGAGGTACCACTGTATTTAATTCCAAGAGCATGCACATTTTTTACATCACTGGTAGATGGGTAGATTGGATGCCATATTTTAGATAGGCTGCCTCACCAGATCCTTCTCATTTTAGATCTCAAGCCATCTGGGCACTAGCCGAATTCAAGATGAATCCATATTGGTTCCTGCTGTGGCATTCACATGATGAATGCAACCTTCCTCACAAACCACCATTTTTGCAACTTACTAGAGCTTGGAAGATCATGGGGAAGGCTCTATTCCCCTCTGAATTCACAGAGGACCTGGATGCAGCAGTTGCTGGAAAACTGGGCAGTCATGAGAAATATAGCCGCAGTTGTTCCCAGAATGCATGACATCCCACAGGTATCAGGAGCCTTGGGAGCTATACTTCCAATGATCCCAAGTCTCCCATCCGGGAATATACATGGAAATGTTGGAGGCCAAGCAATGCCCACTGTAAAGAGAAGGGTTTCTTTGGTTCATCGTAGGATGGCTCTTTTGCTCAGGTTTCTGAGTACAGTGTTGACTGGGTAAAAAGCTCGTTCCCATGAATCAGGAGTTTGCCCTTTCCATTTGCACTATTTCAGGAAGGATTAGCCAGTGCTGGGAATGAGGAAATGCAAAATGTGATGACATCTCACAACACAGCCAATGCTGAAGGGATAAATCACCCCACCTGGCCAGGGAGGTCACTGGGTGTCCATAGCCCAATCACCTACCATCACAAGGATGTTGTTTGGATAAAAGCTGGGGGGGACACTGGGAGGATGGTGTATACCACATTGAGCTTCTTGAAAGATGGGAGAAATGTAATCATAACTTCAAAAAGTCTATTACTACAGTACCAGAATGGGTAGGGAGAGCTCAATAAAGGAATGCCATTTTTGACAGCAAGCCCTCAATAGCAACTTCCTTCTCCGCTTCATCTAGTAACTGGTACCAAATCCGGAATGGATCAAAGTGTACAGTGTGTATACATCTTCTCCATGTCTTCCACGTCTGGCGTAGGTTGACTGTTTTGAGCTGTAACTCTCAAATTGTACTTGAAATGCCATTGATAAGCCATGGGTTGTATTTTTCACCTCTCTGTCAGAGATTTAAACCATCTGTCTATATTAATTGGAATCTCTAGAGAAAATGACTTTTGACAAAAACGTATGAAATCAATCTATGTAAATGCTTTTGTTGCTGACAGTGTTTATAACTGTTTGACATAGCTTGATGTTAGTTTTGTGATGGGAAGTTGCAGGCTGCCAAGTACACAGATGTATGAGTCTCCAGAAATGGTACACTTAATTTGCTTTTGAAAGGAATATTTCTCTGAGGTTGCACACCTCTCAGCGTTTGCTTATCAAGTCGGTGAGATTGGCTATGTTATTATTAAAGGTATTCTTAGTTGAAATTTATTGAGGAAGAGGTTATGTTTGGAAAGGACAGAAATTAGTTGAATGGGAATAGATTTTCATTATATCTAATTGGGCTTTACTATTGAGATAACCTTTTAGCTATGTTAGGGTTTCTATACTTGATGAGTTCATGGATTCTATTCTCAAATCCTTGTACAATGAGGATTTTATTTGGTTTCAGAGAAAATGCAGTTAATTCCAAATCAGGAAGAAGCTTCTAAAGATAGTAAAATTGTTTTTCAAAAATACACAAAAGGTAGAAAACAAAGGTTTTGCGTTCAGGTGTAATCATCAGAGTTTGAAGGTTTGTGAGGCTGCAATACTATACACACCTGAAAGTAAATGGTAAAGGTAAAGGACCCCTGGACGGTTAAGTCCAGTCAAAGGCGACTATGGAGTTGCAGCACTCATCTCGCTTTCAGGCCGAGGGAGCCAGCGCTTGTCCACAGACAGTTTTCCGGGTCATGTGGCCAGCATGACTAAACTGCTTCTGGTGCAACGGAACACCATGACGGAAACCAGAGACACAGAAACGCCATTTACTTTCCTGCCACAGCGGTACCTATTTATCTACTTGCACTGGTGTGCTTTCAAACTGCTAGGTTGGCAGGAGCTGGGACAGAGCAACAGGAGCTCAGCCCATCACGGGGATTTGAACTGTCAACCTTCTGATTGACAAGCCCAAGAGGCTCAGTGGTTTAGACCACAGCGCCACCCGTGTCCCTGAAAGTACACCCAGCTGAACTCAATGGAACAAGTACGACTGCACTGCTAAGCGGTCAGTGTTTGCCATTTTGATCTGGAATTTCTGTCTTTCCATTTAAAACAACAACTGGATGTAAGTCTACTTTTTCAATATCTACATTATGAAGCTTTCAGAATCACTTGCTTGCGATTCAGTTGCAAATAAACAAAGCAGAAAATTGTATGTGTATATTGCTTGCAGTGAATTTAATCACTTCAAAGAACCACAAAGTTCACCAATATACAGTGGTACCTTGTGTTCTCAAACGCCTTGGTACTGAAACGCCTTGGTTTCCAAATGCAAAAAACCAGAAGTAAGTGTTCTGGTTTTCAAATGTTTTCAGAAGCTGAATGTCCAATGAAGCTGTCGGCTACTATTTCTGGGGTGCCTGCACCAATCAGAAGCTGCGCCTTGGTTTTCAAACATTTCGGAAGTCAAATAGACTTCCGGAATGGACTGAGTTTGGTGCTTTTGCTATTTATTTTGCATTTTTGTTTTTGAGGCTTTTTTTGGTTAATTTGTTTTTTTGACTGTGTGGAACCCAGTTCAGCTACTGATTGATTGGCTGATTGGTTGATTGTGTGACTGCGGATATGGATAAAAGCCCCCCCATCCAAACAATGACTATCATCAGCACGGGTAAGAAAAGAAATTGATTTTAATTTTTATCATCTACAGTACTGTCTTATTTATTTTATAGTACAGTCATACTTCGGGTTGAATATGCTTCATGTTGAGCGCGTTCGAGTTGCGCTCTGTGGCAACCCGGAAGTAACTGAGCACATTACTTCCGGGTTTTGCCGCTCGCGCATGCGCAGACGCTCAAAATGACGTCACGCACATGTGCAGAAGTCGTGAAAAGCGACGCGTGCGTGCGCAGATGTGTCGTCACTTGTTATGTTTGTTGCTGGATGCGAACGGGGCTCTGGAACGGATCCCGTTCGCATCCCAAGGTACCACTGTACAGTATTGCTTTCATTTTATGGATCAATGGTCTTGTTAAAGAGTAAAATTCATGTTAAATTGCTGTTTTAGGGGTTGTTTTTACTGGAACGGATTAATCCATTTTGCAATACTTTTTTATGGGAAGGCGCACCTTGGTTTTGGAATGCTTTGGTTTTGGAACGGACTTCTGGAACGGATTAAATTTGAGAACCAAGGTACAACTGTATTCCAAAAAATGTAGGGCCAGCCTAAGCATGACACTATTCATACCACTAAAATTCATTGTTTGACTTTCTGGCATTCACTCTCTCTTAGCCCATCTTTCCCCACACTTGGGTCCGCAGATGTTGCTTAACTATCATCCCCAGCACATCACTGCCAATGGTAAGGAATGGTGGGTGTTCCAGTCCATCTTCTCCAACTTCTGAGGAAGGATGTCTTAGCCCAACCTACATCATAGGGGAAGGGTCAGATCACGCATTGAAGAGAGAGGTCAGATCATGCATGCAGATGAAATTGCAGATATAGGAACACCAGTCGAGATCAGGACTCTGAAGAAGAGGAGAGGGACTTTGCCCCCTCCTGTTGTCCCAATCTGGATGAGGCACCCCCTGTTTGCAAGTAGCACTGGGAGGAAAGCTCTCACTGGTGCCACTCTGAGTGAGGAAAGTGACATGGGTCTTTCCCATAGAATTGGTGCCCAGTCGTACTTTATTGGAAAGTCCGAACCATTTCTCCTAAAAGATTGGTGTCTGGGGGCTTGCGTTCCACAGGCCTATCAGAAAGAACTTAGTGTCCCCTGAAGAGCGTGTGTCACCGCAAGGAAATGCTAGTTCATAGTTTAAGCGGCTAGACTTCTCAAGGAAAGTTGGCAATGCTTTGTGACAAACTGGGTTTTTTTCTAATTCAAGAAAAATCCAGAATACTTCATTTAATAAATATTTAAAAGTCTCTTTGGTATTGCTGAGGTTTTCTTTGCAGAAGAAAGGGTTACCTAGACTAACATTAAGCATATCACAGGGAACAGGGAGAGAGAGAGAGGGAGGGAGATTTATTTGGAGTCACTGAATCTTAATCAGCTGGCATTTCATGTTGATCTTCAATGTAATATAAATTGTTCTTTTAATTTTTGAAACACACCAGCTTGCATCTTTGAAATTACCATTTTAAATGCTTCATGTAAGACACCTTATTTGTATTCCTCATGAACAGGCCGGAAACTAAAAGAACTTTGACAGATCCTCAAATTAAGCCAACTTGGAAAAAAATATTCCCTTATTCCCTCATGCTTTTTATTGTTTTCTGTGTTTTCAATCTGCATTCTAACAGGCATATATATATATATGCCTTTTGCATGTCTCTCTTGAGAACACAATGGAAATCTAATTTTTAAATAAATTTTAAGAAACAAGGATACTGTATCTATAAAATGTATCTGACTTTTAACTGTTTTTTTAAGGGAATTATTTCAATGAATCCTACCTTCTGTAATATTAGGGGAAGGAAATACAGGTGTGTACAGGTATGGCTGCAATCCCATATACATTTACCTGGGAGTAAGTCCCATTAAGCTCAACACCACTAACTTCTGAGTAGACATGCATAGAACTGTACTTTGAACGAGGTCATGTTTTTGCATGAAAGCTTAATGTCTCAAGGGAAAATAACATGTTCCATATCGGGCTGGCTTGGACAATTATTGCTTTATTCATTATTTCTTTCCTCAGTATATATCTCACCCTTTCAAATTGAGGGGATGCTCATCAGATGACATCAAACTGGGAGCCGTACCTTATGCAGCAGAAGACAGACTTGGGATTCAATACGACCTTAGCAGATTGGAGAACTAGGTCAAATCGAACAAAATGAATTTCAGTAATGACAAATGTAAGGTTCTACACTTGGACAGGAATAACTAGCTGCACAAATATAAGATGGCGGCACATACAAGAAGTACATGTGAAAAGGAGCTAGGGGTCTTAGTAGACCACAAGTTTGATGTGAGTCAACAGTTGACGAGTCACCAGTGTGATGCAGCAGCCAAAAAAAAGTTAATGCTATTCTAGGGTGCATCAACAAAAGTTTAGTGTCCAGACCAAGGGAAATCATAGTACCACTCTATTATGCCTTGGTCAGATCACACCTGGAATCTTGCGTCCAGACCTGGGCACCACAATTCAAGAAGAAGATTAACAAGCTGGAACGTGTGCAGAGGAGGGCAATCAAGATGATCAGGGGTCTGGAAACCAAGCCTTATGAGGAACAGTTGGATGGCCATATTTCATGGATGCTTTAGCTGAAATTCCTGCATGGCAGGAAGATAGACAAGATGACCCTCAGAGTTCCTTGCAACTCCACAATTCTATAATTTTATGAAATGTTCAGCAGGTTGGCAAAGGTAACACTAAACCACCAGTAAAACAGATGTTCAAAAACCATGCTAAAATCAGAAGCTTTAAAAAATGGGGCAGGTGCATATAAATTCAATACCAGGAGCAAAAGCAAGGCAGGCTCTGAATGCTAAATGAAATTAGTGTGAATGCAAATGAAGAGTTTGCATCCTAATGTACATAGTATAGGGATGCGGGTTGCGCTGTGGTCTAAACCACAGAGCCTAGGGCTTGCTGATCGGAAGGTTGGTGGTTTGAATCCCTGCAACGGGGGTGAGCTCCTGTTGTTCGGTCCCAGCTCCTTCCCACCTAGCAGTTCAAAAGCATGTCAAGTGCAAGTAGATAAATAGGTATCGCTCCGGCAGGAAGGTAAACGGCATTTCTGTGCACTGCTCTGGTTCACCAGAAGCGGCTCAGTCATGCTGGCCACATGACCTGGAAGCTGTCTGAGGACAAATGTCAGCTCCCTCGGCCTATAAAGCGAAATGAACGCGCAACCCCAGAGTCGTCCATGACTGGACCTAATGGTCAGGGGTACCTTTACCTTAATGTACATAGTAGTCAGGGGGAAACCAACACAGTGACCTTCGGATTTTGCTGGACTACAACTCCCTGTAGTCTCAGCCATCATGGCCAAAGATCAGGAATGATGAGAGTTGGCACCACAATGGCTACTCATGGCAGTCTATACCAGTAGTATAAGTAAATCAAGTTAACAAAAAGATTTGTTTAAAAATTCTGGGGAAGAAGAAGTTCCCGCCAAAGAAAAATGGATAAGTAAAGTATGGGCTATGCAGAATTGGCAAGGCTAACAGCAAATATTAGAGAACCTGATGAGGACTCTTGTGGAAGAATGGAAACTTCTTCCCTTTTTTGGAATATTTAAAGAAATATCATAGTATGATGAATTCACAAGCAGGATTTGAACTATGAGCAACAGAAGGAATTAGATATTGTTGTATGGTGGTTATGATATAAAAGAGAGACTATAAGGAGTGGCAAGGGGGAGAAATTAAAAACAACTTGGAAAACAGGAGGGGAAGTCAAAATAAAACAAAGAAAAAATTATTGTGTTTTGCAGTGTATATGAGATTTTAATAAGAATAATAAATATAATTGGGGAGGAGTCTGGTTGAGTTAGCATCTCAGTGGTTGGAAAACTGTGTCGTAAAGTTTGGATAAGTGCAAATTTTGAAGGACAGCTGCGTTTCAGTTCCCATATCATCATGGAAAGTGCGAATTTCACATATTTGAAACTGAATCGAATTTCTCTCCCACCCCTTCTCAGTCCCAGGTCAGGACACTTGGAATTGCTAGTTAATGAGAAAGTGTCTCTGGAATTAGGGGTTTTTTGTGTTTCACTTTGGACCTGTGGCAAGGAGTCTACCAATTGCTGCTCTGTGGCATGTAAAACACAATTACTTTTAACTGTCATCTGCCTCCACAGGTAATTCTCAGCCTATTGCTTTCTCTTCCATTACATTATCCTTCTTAGCAGGTGGCTGAGCTAAAGCCAGAAGGTGCCACTCGCCTATTAATACTCCAGGGGACAGGCGCTCTAGCTCCTGCCCTTTCAAATGTTGTTTGAAAACAAAAACAATTGGGGGAGAAGGAGGAAAGAAATGATTATATGTGCTCCCAGGGCATATATCAGCATCACAAATCAATGGTAAAGAGCACAGATCTCTCTGGGGAACCTTGTTCAGGAAGCATCGGGTAGAGGTTAGTTACCTTGTTTTGCATAAGCTATAAAACCCCTCTCTGCTTGCGATGGACTGGACTCAGTCCCATGCATCTCTCTCTCTCTCTCTCTCTCTCTCTATATATATATATATATATATATATATATATGCAGGTTTTGGTGTCTTCGGGTGTCTTCCCGTGTAAGAGTTGGGGTGTCTAGGCGACGTTTCGACGAGGTCTCACTCGTCATCTTCAGGCTGGTGCTTTCGGCTTCTTGTTACTAGAACAGAGCAGGATCTCAGTGTTTGAGTTCCTATAAATACTGTTGAGGGGGTGTGGTGTATAGCCTCCAACGTTCTGGGCAGAGAGGAAGTTCCCAGGTTAGTGTGCCTTTTCTTCTTTTGTTCATTAATTACTTGAGGGATATCTTGAGTGATTTCTAGAGTGATATTCTGAGTACCACTTAGGAGGGTCATTAGGTGTGGATTAGTTGCTAAAGCTTTTGTGTCTTGACCTCTTGAGCTTGTGAAGAGTTTTTCTGAGAAGATGGCCCCTATACACGAAGCCAAGCCAGAGCACAACTAAGTGCAGTACAGTCATCTTCTCAGAAAAACTCTTCACAAGCTCAAGAGGTCAAGACACAAAAGCTTTAGCAACTAATCCACACCTAATGACCCTCCTAAGTGGTACTCAGAATATCACTCTAGAAATCACTCAAGATATCCCTCAAGTAATTAATGAACAAAAGAAGAAAAGGCACACTAACCTGGGAACTTCCTCTCTGCCCAGAACGTTGGAGGCTATACACCACACCCCCTCAACAGTATTTATAGGAACTCAAACACTGAGATCCTGCTCTGTTCTAGTAACAAGAAGCCGAAAGCACCAGCCTGAAGATGACGAGTGAGACCTCGTCGAAACGTCGCCTAGACACCCCAACTCTTACACGGGAAGACACCCGAAGACACCAAAACCTGCATTCCTGTACCCGTGAAAATCTACGAAAGCATATATATATATATATATATGGAATCAGCAACTTGAACTACTGAAAGTAGCAGGATGAGAGGAGTCAAATCATTATCTGCAGTTTGTTCACTTAGCAGCCAGGGGAGCAGGAACCCAGTTGGTCACCCCATGAAGGCAACAGATTTTGTTCGCACGTGTTCTTCTTCACAGTCCAGTTGACTGGCCATAGATATAAAAGAAGGGACGTGGGTGGCACTGTGGTCTAAACCACAGAGAGCCACTGTGGTGTAGTGGTTAAGAGTAGTCAACTCGTAATCTGGTGAACCGGGTTCGCGTCTCCACTCCTCCACATGCAGCTGCTGGGTGACTTTGGGCTTGTCACGCTCCTCTGAAGTTTCTCAGCCCCACTCACCTCACAGAGTGTTTGTTGTGGGGGAGGGAGGGAAAGGAGAATGTTAGCCGCTTTGAGACTCCTTCGGGTAGTGATAAAGCGGGATATTGAATCCAAATCCAAACACTTCTTAGGCTTCCCGATCAGAAGGTCAGCGGTTCGAATCCCCGCAACAGGGTGAGTTCCCATTGCTCTGTTGCAGCTTCTGCCAACCTAGCAATTCGAAAGCACACCAGTGCAAGTAGAAAAATAGGTACCGTTGCGGCAGGAAGGGAAACGGCATTTCCATGCGCTCTGGTTTTCGCCACGGTGTCCCGTTGCTCCAGAAATGGTTTAGTCCTGCTGGCCACATGACCCGGAAAGCTGTCTGCAGACAAACGCCAGCTCCCTCGGCCTGAAAGCGATATGAGTGCAGCAACCCCAGAGTCAAATTTGACTGGACTTAACCATCCAGGGGTCCTTTACATTTAGCTTTCCTAGCTATAAAAACATAGCAGACCGGAGGGACATTGCTATGCCGGACAACAAATCCGAATCATTGGATTCTTTTGCCCCATCTTTTTGTGTCATGCTTATAATATTTTCTTCTCTTGTTAATTATGCTGTTTTAAATGTGTGTTTTGTATTTGACTTCACTTAGCAATGTTTTCTTTTGAAATGTTTAAAATTTTGTTTTTTTGTCAACTTTGTGTTAAATATGTATTCTGGAGTTGACCTTTGTAATGTTTTATTCTGAAATCTTTGAGATGGTATTTTGGTTTCCTGTTAAATGTGTTGCTTTGACTGTGTGCTTTATATTTGACTTTCTTCAGAAATGTTTGATTCTGCGTTGTTTTAGAATGTGGTTCTTTTGGGGGGGGGTTATTGGGTTGTTGCTTTTGGTTTGATTTTATATGTTGTGGTCTTGCTGTGAACCATCCTGTGACCTCTGGGTATAGAGCAGTGTATAAGTTGCTGGATACCAGCTCCCATCATTCCCAGCCACTGTGGTTGGAAATGCTGAGTGTTGTAGTACAATAGCATCTGGAGGCCCCAGGCCCCCACCTCTGTACTGCAAAAGCAGCAGTGCTGCAAATTACCAGGACGTGGAAGTCAGCAGCAACTCACATTTCCCAAAATGTTCAAATGTTCACTCAAGCAAGTGTTCACAAGTTTGCTTATCTCTGATTAGTGGATGGCACATTTAGGCTGCATTGAGGCAGCACTTCATTTAGTTTCCCCAACATTTCCTTACATGATGGTACCATCGTCTTATTTGATCTTGAACAACACGGAGAGAAATTCAGTGTCTGAAACAAACAACATTTCTCAGATTCATTCTTTGTTACCCTTTCCCCTGTCTCCTTCCACTTCCTTGATGGTTTCTTTCTTTCTTTCTTTCTTTCTTTCTTTCTTTCTTTCTTTCTTTCTTTCTTTCTTCCCTGCCCCAGTCTAAATTTACACTGTAAGTCTCACAGGCCCTTTGATTAAGTTACTCAGTAAAGTTCTGTATTCCCTGTTTGTATGTTAGTAATAGGGATGGAAGAATAATCCATTTTGAATGGGCTTTGGTGGTTCCAACACGATCAAGTTTTCCTCTTGCATTTGTTTTTTTTAAAGAAAAAAACCTGACTAACTATTTGCAAAATTATACACAAAAATACAAACATGTAAGTATGATACATATTAAGAAGTCAGGCCCCATGTGATATTCTGTTTCTGCAGTATAGTTCTAAAAGTATTCAATGCCTAAGTATTTTAATAGAGTTACATTATTATTACTATTATTATTATAATCATCACCATCATTTTAGAAGACATCTGAAGGCAGCCCTGTTTAGGGAATCTTTAATGTTTGACAGACTATTGTATTTTAATATTTTGTTGCAAGCTGCAACAAAATATCATCATCTTTTTATTTATTTATACCCCACCTTTCTCCCTGATGGGACTCATTCATTGTATGTACGTATGCACTAGTTACCTATGGAAACTTGGGGTGTATATACATGTTACGTGCATCTAATATACATATAAAGATGCTTATAAAGTGTGAGGATGGTTTGTATTTTAGTACAACCATAAAGATCAAGGAATACAAAAGGAATTGGGGTGGGGGGAATTAGTGCAAATAGGATCAGCATTGAGATTTCTCAAAGAGTCCATCCAGTGGTAGCAGTTGTAGTAGGAAAATCAAGACCCTGAACACAGGGATGTGCTGTTTGCATAAACATATTTAAATAATAACAATAATGCTTCTATACATTACATTACATTTTATGGCGTAAACAAATTTATGCTCCTGGAAAAAAGTAGACCCACCCAAACTGAAAATTGGTTCGAGTGAATGAAAACACGCATTTTTGTAGAACTGTCTGGGGTTAAGCCCAAGCTGTTAAGTTGAAAAGGGCAAACATTGTACTCCCACCACAGAGCTGTGATATGGCTCAATGGCTTTGGACTGCAACTTGACCTCAAATTTTAAGGCTGATTTGTACACATGTAGCTCCCTCAAGATGGCAGCTTCACACATTCATATATATTGTGTTACCCACTCTAGGCTCAGACCAGGTCAAAACCACCCAATCCCAACTGCCCTCCAGATATGCAATTTGATGCCAATTTATTTCCTTCTCCTCAATCTTTGACCGCTGCTGCCTCCTGCCTTCCTCAGATTCATGGCATTATAAGTTCAGGAAGGAGAGCTTGACAGGAACACTTATTTTGCTCTTTCTTTGTACTTTGTGTTTTCATGCAATAGTACATATCCTAATGAAAATACCACGAGCCGATTGACTTTTTCGTTAGCCTGAAAGGGTTTCTCTGCTCCACCCCGCTCCCCGGTCGAAATTAGTATTCTCTGTGATATAACTGCAGGCTACGTTATTAAAGGTCAGATGAAGATTTGCTCTGTTACTTCTGCTCACTTTAAAGTAGCAACTTTTCAAGCTAGACTGAGGATCAACTTTAATGGTTATGGTCATGCGGTGACCAGAAGAAACGTCTTTGAATACCGGTGGAGAAAACATTGTATTTTAAGTCCTGTTCCACCCATATGCCTCTGGGCTTTTAATTCATTCTGTAGATTTTCAAGCATGCGGCTCCTTCTGAAATTTACCAAGAGTCGTGCGTGCATTTTGGAAAGCAGACTCAGCCTTTAGAAATCCCTGTTACTTTGTGGAATCATTGCATTTAAAAATGTCAGGAGTGGTACATAGCCACAGCTCCACTAAAATGGACGCGGGTGGCGCTGTGGGTTAAACCACAGAGCCTAGGACTTGCCAATCAGAAGGTCGGCGGTTCGAATCCCCACGATGGGGTGAGCTCCCGTTGCTCGGTCCCAGTTCCTACCAACCTAGCAGTTCGAAAGCACGTCAAAGTGCAAGTAGATAAATAGGTACCGCTCCGGTGGGAAGGTAAACGGCATTTCTGTGCGCTGCTCTGGTTCACCAGAAGTAGCCTAGTCATGCTGGCCACATGACCCAGAAGCTGTACGCCAGCTCCCTCGGCCAATAAAGCGAGATGAGCACTGCAACCCCAGAGTCAGTCACGACTGGACCTAATGGTCAGGGGTCCCTTCACCTTTACCTCCATGGGCATACGTAACAGTGGAGTTTCTGTGGTGGTGAAGGGTCAAAAGCCACACCCATCCTTGCCATTTGCTTACCACCACCATGAGTATAGGGAATATTACCACCACAGGCTCCCTGCAATGTACACATACACAGAAATAAACAAATATTGCACTCTGATGCACTCTGAGCTTGAACTTTACCCTGCAGGTCTTCTGTTTTGAAGCATTTCAAAAAGTGACCAGCCAGTTTCCCTCAGCTTAATTTGGAATCCTCTCACTTATCATTTCTTGGCAAGCATTTGGCAAATGCTCGCCTGCTTTTGGTCTGTTTTTACAGTCTTCCACTGACTCCAGGACCACCCACGGTGGTGGGGGCATGGAGCCACCCCCACAATACCAGGACAGGGCAGGCCTAAGGTCTGGGTTTCAGGGGCACAAAGCACAGCCAATCCCACATGCCCACACAATCCTGACCTCGCCAGCGTCCTGGCCCACCCTAGTAAGTGTGGGATGTAATCCATTGGTGCAGTCAAATGCAGCATTCCTTATTTTCCTAGAGTGGGCACAGGCAGAGGGACATCCAGTCAGTGTAACTTCCTGTTCCACTGGTCTGGAGCATCCTCCCCCTGCATGTGACCTGGGAGATGACCGTGGCTCTGGCTGATTCCGTAAAAGAGTTGAGTCATGCAGCCATTTTCTCAGTTGCAGTACAGTCTTGATCAGTCTAGTCCAGTCTCTTGTTGTCTTGTTCTATCTTTTATAGTGTATAGTGGTGCACTCCCTGTGGAACACTCTCCCATCAGATGTCAAAGAAATGAACAACTATCTGACGTTTAGAAGACATCTGAAGGTTTAGGGAAGCTTCTAATGACTGGTATTTTAATGTATTTTGAATCTTTTGTTGGAAGCCGCCCAGAGTATAAATAAATTGTCGTTGTTGTTGTTTATTTCTACCCCACCCATCTGGCTGGGTTTGCTGCCATGCTGCTCTCCTGCAGCCATTTTGCTGTCTTAATGTAATTTTGCTGTCTGCTGGCTCTCAGTCAGCAGCACATGAGTTCAGTCTCCCTATGAGATTAACTCACAGTTTCTTTGTGTAACCACCAAGTAAAGCTTGCCTTTCGGGATCAAATGTGAGTAAACTTTTTGTTACTTTACTCGGAAAGACTCTTGTTTCTTTATTCTTTTAAGAGGGATTAAAGGGGGCACCAGGAAATAATCTTAACTAAGAGATTCAAACAAATCTGCAAACTAGCGTCCAGCTATATTGAGGGGAATCTTCTCTGCTACATCACTTACTAGCATGAGTGAAGCAAGGATAATACTTATTTAATATATCCTTTGCTACTATCCTTAACATTCCCACAGTAAGTGGCAGCAACATTGTTTTGGGGAAGGGAACTGCACCCGCCAGCCCCACGATAAGCCGCATCTCCTGGAGTTAATTGTGTGAATGTTCAGGGAGGCAGGAGAGGATATATTGTTTAATGATATCCTTCCTAACTTGCATTAGCAAGTTCTATATCTTAGCAGAGTTTAAACATTCCCCTTTAAATGCACAGCGGTTTGCTTGTTGCAGGCTCATCTGAGCCTCTCTGTATAAGATTCCTGGTAAGATCCCTTCTTGTCCCTCTTAAAAAGAATATACATGACAATCTTATTAAAGTGAATATAAAAGTAGTTTACTCACATCCATTCAGTTTGCAGTTGGATCCATGAAGGCAGACTTAGGTTACAAAAGTATATATACATGTGGAACTATCCCATAAAGGAGTTAGTCCCAAGTGACTGCGGGCAGTCAGTCACTTCTGCTCACACAGAGTGAAAAACAAAATGGAGAATAGAGGAGCAAAAGAAGATGGTGTGCTCCTCTTCTCCAGATTAGTCACATGCAGAGGAAGTTTGTCCCAGCTCAGGAGGAAACAGGAAGTTTTCTCCTAGCTGATACAAAGCATCTCCTAGCATGTCCATTCTAGCAGTACTTGACTGCTATGTATCTCACATCCCACATTAATAATAATATCAATAATGGTGGTGATTATGCTTTCACCATTGCAGCAAAAATTACAATGTTCCCTCGTGTTGGTTTGTTATGCTGATTTTAAGTCTAGGAAATAGAGGACTGTACCAATTAGGAGTAACTTACTGATCACGTATCTCAATACCATGCTCAACAACACTTTCTGGTAGTCAATGTGCAAAGAGAAACCAGAGGCCTTCAATGCCCCACAAACAGGTTTTTTATTGTTTATTTATTTATTGTTTTGTTGTTTTTTTCGGGGGGGGGGGGCAGGGAAGTGGCCTTTTCCATTTCCTGCACTCATCATGTCTGTGTCTGTAACTGTTGTAGCTATGAGTAACATCTCTGTGCAGAGTCTGGAATAATTTCCAATATGTTTTATCATCAACTTTCATTTGTCTCTGTCTTCTTTTATACAGATTTTCTCATGGCACTGTAAGGGAGTTTAATGCAAGTTGTTTATCTTTCTGGTGAGATTTCTCCGAATCCATTTTTAGCAATCTTATTGATAGAAATGGGGATGGAACAATTTTTCTAAGAGTTAATGTTTTAGACAAGAAGCAAACATTTGCTTTTTAAAAGGCCAACTTTTTATTCAGACTTGGGAAACAATTTTCTTTCTTTCTTTTTTTGGTAAAAAGTGGCGCGTTCCCTGATTATCACATTCAGCAACTGAGAACCCCACAGGGATCGTGGAACCCACTATTCATTCCATTTCCAGTAACTAGGCTCCAAAAGCAGTTGTATGGCATCACTTTTTTTAGCTGTCACTTACTTGCTACATGTGAAGAAGTTACATTTAGGGATACGGGATGCCCTCCCCAGAGACTTGCCTGATGCCTATGGCATGGTCTTCTGGATGAAAACCTTCTTGTTCTCCCAGATCCATTGAGGGTTTAACAAGGTGTCATAAACTGGCAGGATTTTGGGGAGGAGGAAGAGGATCCTGGGAGTGGGTCACATGGGAGAAAGCAGGGGATGGGGGAGGAGAGGTTGTTGTAGACAGTCCTCACCAGGTGACAGAGGAGGATGAGGGTGACAGCCCTTGAGATATTTGAAGATGGCTCTCAAATCTTCTCTCAGTCTCCTCTTTTTCAGACTAAACATTCTCAGCTCCTTCAACCGTTCCTCATAAAGCTTGGTTTCCAGACCCTTGATCATCTTGGTTGCCCTCCTCTGCACACCTTCCAGTTTGTCAACATCCTTCTTAAATTGTGGTGCCCAGAAGTTTGGACACAGTATTCCAGGTGTGGTCCGAACAAGGGATAATAGAATGGCACTATTACTTCCCTTGATCTGGGCACTACACGTCTGTTGATCCATTACACACATTACACACAATGTCTCATATGTATCTTAGAGGATGTCTACCATTTGTGACTGAAATGCCCTTTGTATCAGCAGGCAAGTACTGAAGTTGTTGGAGTCCAGCTCCCTTTGGCCTCAGCCATAGTAGCCAATGATTTCAAACAATTGTCCTGTGCAGATAGAGAAGCAAGTTTTTCCCATTTCACAACAAAGCACTGCAGTCTGCCATCAACTCTGTTAATACAAATTTAACTTGTAATAATGACGCCCTTAATGTGTAAATTATATGGTGTGGGATTGCAAATAATAGCATAGATTGCAGTAGCAACGGAAGGGACACGCCCTTGCTTAATGTAGCTGTTATCCCATAGAAAACTGCATTACTGCAAAATAGTTTCACTTGCATTCCTTTTCCACAAATGAATCATAATGCTTTAATGCTTCCCAGTCATTTGCAATTAAATGAACTCGACACATAAGATCTAAATGACCTGCTCACAGATACCACTGTTCTTAGGAATGGGGACAGCCAATGACAACAATCTGCAATGCTTAGCCAAAACAAAAGTCTCATTCAGACTCTCTCTCTCTCCCCCCTTTTTTTGCTCTTGCCTATTTATTATCTTGATTTGTTTGCTAATAAAATTTTATTGTACAGACTAATAGCAATGTTGTATTTACTACATAACGGCACTGCTGCAAGGTTATCTTACGTTAAACGTAATGATATGTTTAAAATCATAATGTAATGAGTGTAAATTAAGTTGTACTTCTCATTTTTATCACAGATTTTATTTTCTAGTGCCTGAGCCTTAATGATACCCTGTGAATTAGTTTTAAATGATTGAGGGTTCCACGAGAATTTTGCCCTTCAGATCTTATTAATTATATAACATGAACAAAAACAGTCTTCTGTGTGAACAAGAAATGAAAGGCGCGATATAGCAAGCCTGTTCAACCAGCTGATCAGGCTAGGAATGCCTTCCACCAGCTTTGGTCTGCAAGACAGGTGCAGCCTTTCAGGATAGCCTAAACTCTGTTGTCCATGTGCTGGTAACCTCCAGTCTCGATTGCTGCAATGTGCTCTGTGTAGGGCTGCCCTTGATGTTTCTCTGGAAGCTAGAGCTGGTGCAAAATGTGGCAACTCAATGTCAGGCTTTCGGGAATCAGCTTCCTCCCCTGTGGCTGTAAATAAGCAGATCAAGCGAAAGGAAATTCTTACCAGTTACGTAGTTTCTTTAATAAACACAGCAAGGGACAAAAGAAAGCGTCAACCCAGAATGGCGGTGCTCCCAATTAAGGCTTGCACCCCCTCCATCCCTATTAATCTACGTCATTCCTATGTCTTGTAATCTGAGTTTGTACCCTCTGCGCTTTCTGTTCTGAGACTTTCTGAGCTCTTCTTGACCTTGGGGAGGGCGGTGGAGGAAGGCTGTCCAACGACTGTGAATCTGTTAACCCTCTCTCTTCCGGTGTTTCTTCATCTAGCTCAGGCATAGGCAAACGCAGCCCTCCAGATGTTTTGGGACTACAACTCCCATCATCCCTGACCACTGGTCCTGTTAGCTAGGGATGATGGGAGTTGTAGTCCCAAAACATCTGGAGAGCCGAGTTTGCCTATGCCTGACCTAGCTGTTCCCCATCCAGTATTTCCCAGCTTTCTTCTGAACTATGCCCCTTTGCAAACCACTGTTCCAAATCTATACTGTCTTCCTGCTCCTGGGAAGATTCAGGATCAGGATCAGGGGGAGGATATGGCTCTGTGCTGGACCCAGGGGGGGGGTTACCGAGAGGCATAGTCAGGGTCCGGTCCTGGGTCGAGGGTCTGGAGACTGTCCACCAAGGGTGAAGAGGGGTCCAAAGCAAGGAGCCGGGCGTGGTCGGGAGCTCCAGAAGAACAGGTCTGGGTGCTGGCAGAAACAGGTTCCCAACGACGTTGCTCCCGCAACCTGGGACTGGGCTGACTGGCCTTTATCTCCTCTGAGGCATAGGGCAGTCCCGGCCCACAGGTGACCCGCCTCTCCTGGCCTTAAGGTGAGCACTCCTCCTGAGAGAACTTAGTTCCCTCCACCTCTCTGCCCTGAGCCTCTGCAGCTCAGGAGAGGCTGGAGGGCTACTGGACCCAGGGGCAGCTTCACCTTCCCCTGAGAGGGCTGGGAGAGGTGCACCTGCAGACAATGGGTCCTCAATCGCCTCCGGAGCCAGAGTGGATACATCTGGTGTCTGCTCCTGAGGATCCGGTACAGGTGCAGGCCCTTCAGATTGAAGCCCCTGCCCCGGCTCAGCCGGCCCTGGAGGCGGGGACTCCTGTGCAGGCTGGAACTCCTCAGGTTCAGCTTCTGAATCAGATTCCCAGGCCATCACAGGCTCCCAACATTCCTCCACAGTGCAGCCCTCCTCAGCATAGTCCCTGACACTCAACTGCTTGCCACTGTGCAAAAAAAATTTGCACTGACTGCCAGTTAGCTACCAGGCTAAGTTCAAGGTGCTGATTTTGTTGTATGCAACCTAGCCCTATGCAACTTAGGACCAGAATTCCCGAAAGATTGCATCACCCCTTATATGCCTAGTCAATCACTACACTCTGCAGCTGAGGGCCTCCAGCAGATAACACATTATCAGGAGGTCTATTCTGTGCAATTTCTAATCTGCTTTCAATTCCTAACACTGGGGTGAGTCCAGAAGTATTGTCACAGGGGCTGCCGGGTCATTCGCAGGTAAGAGAGAGAGCGAAACATGAAGCTAACGTTTAATTTCTTTATTACAGAAGGAAGGGAAAACACAAGGAGGCTAGAAAAGGCAAACCCCTCCTGAATAAAGAAGTTGCTCGACTGCCAAGCAGCTCCTCCGTTCTTTAGCCTTCTCTGCTGGCAGAGAAGGGGAGGAGAAGTCCTGTCTGGCTCCCCTCCATCTTCTGTTGGAGCCTGCATCCAAACTGGAAACCTCATCATCCCTCATGCTCCCTGCTTCCAAGAATTTCCCAGCTTGTACCTCTGTCTGAAGGGACGCGGTGGTGCTATGGGTTAAACCACAGAGCCTAGGACTTGCTGATCAGAAGGTCGGCGGTTCGAATCCCTGCAACAGGGTGAGCTCCTGTTGCTTGGTCCCTGCTCCTGCCAACCTAGCAGTTTGAAAGCACGTCAAAGTGCAAGTAGATAAATAGGTACCGCTCCAGCGGGAAGGTAAACGGCATTTCCGTGCGCTGCTCTGGTTCATCAGAAGCGGCTTAGTCATGCTGGCCACATGACCCGGAAGCTGTCTGCGGACAAATGCCGGCTCCCTTGGCCCATAGAGCGAGACGAGAGCCGCAACCCCAGAGTCGGTCACGACTGGACCTAATGGTCAGGGGTACCTTTACCTTTGTCTGAGGCGTGGCCAGAATCCCACCACCACTGTCCTGGGTCCAAGTCTCCTGCTTCTGTGCCGTCCCGGGGGGGGGGGGCGGTGCTCCTGGGATGGAGACACCCACCACTCCTTTTCATCCAGCCAGTCTCTGACATTGCTGGTATCTGTGTATTGTTGATAATCAGTTTTGCAAATATTTGGCATGCTGCAGTACATATTAATTTGAAACAAATGTAAAAAAAAAGAAAAGCTTGAAAAGTGTTAGCCAAATGGATGCAGTTTAATTTTTTTAACAAAAATGATTTCAGTAAGCTGATATCTGTATTCTTTTGCATCATGGCTTTATAGTCGAATACTGAAGCTACACTGTGTTCCCTGACTGGCCATTTCCTCATGTGCGTTATTAAAAGCTGCTTTCCAGTGTTGGTGGAAATTAAATGTTTATTGCTTTTCATTCTCATTAACAGTATATAAATGATGCAGCTGTGAGATTATTCAGCAGCAGGGTTCTGTTTGGGTTAGTGCTGGTTTTTTTTAAGGCAAAACCTTTTAATATTGATATAAAAATGAGAAATGCTGGCAAAGCTCGCTATATCAAGGCTTGGCTAGCACCTTCAGGCATTTGTAATGCTGGTCGCAAAGAAGAGGCCATCTTCATCATTCCTTGACTTTTGCTCCAGCCAGCGAATATGTACAAAAATGCATACACTACAGTAAAGTGTACATAGAAATGCATATGTTTAGGGGAAATTATGTGTAAAATAATATATTGTATATGGGGAAATTGCTTTGCACAAATGTGTACACTGGACAAAATTGCACACAGGAGAAATTTGCACTGAAATGCTGGTGGATTTTCAGCAGGACTTCATTTTAAAAAAGAAAAGTGCAAACTGATGCAGATGTCAGTGTGGTGTAGTGGTTAGGGTGTCGGACTAGGAGCTGGGAGACCAGGGTTCAAATATCCACTCTGCCATAAAGCTCATTGGGTGACGCCTTGGGTTAGTCTCTCAATCTACCTTACCTCAGGGCTGTTGTGAGGATTAAATGGGGAGAGGGGGAACTATGTACACCGCTCTGAGTTTCTTGGAGGAAAGCAGAGATTTAAATCAAATAAATAACAAATGTTTGAGAACTGAACTTAAGATTGTAAAAGAGAGAGAGAGAGAGAGAGAGAGAGAGAGAGAGAGAGAGAGAGAGAGAGAAGGGAAGAATCCGGAACCAGCGAGATCAAGCATTCCAAAAAGACTGGAAAAAATCTATATGATATTTGAAAGACAACTGTAAGCAATTAACATCACTAACAGGGTTATCTGAAGATCTGTAAGATGAAACTACTACCTACTCAGGTTGAGAAATGTAATAACTTAGATAATGATACATATAACAAGAATAGGAAAGAAACTGAAATGCAAAAATGCAAAACTTAAGTTTGTAAACCATTAGGCGGGATGGAGGAAAGTCGTGAGGCTCAGTTGAGCCAATGAAATTTCAGAAGATATGATGCTACGTAAAGTGATTGTATGTAAAACTAATAAAAAATATTATTATTTTTAAAAAAGAAACTGAGAGAAACCAAAAGTGAAAGATGCACCCGTCAAGAACATCTGCAGTGCACCATGTTGGCTGTCCAAGAGCTAGCCGTTCTTCATTTGCCAATTACATCACAATGGATGCTGATTGCTTGCCCAGTGGGCATCGGTTACCAACCTTCTCTGTCTGTCTCCTTCCCAGCCAGCAGACCTGCCCTGCATGGTCGAGGAGGGTCAGTTGCGGGGGAGTGAGAAATGTCCCTATGTTCATCTGAGGAATGTTGGAAGGTATGCTAAAGGAGCAAGAAGTGAGGAAGTTGCCAAGAGGCCCCCATTCCCCTCACAGTTACAATTTCTGGAGCGATTTAACAGTGAATCCCTCTTCGCAGGAAACCCTGGGGATTGTCGTTCTGTGGAGGGAGAGCTGTTTTTCTAGGGAAAAAAGGTGCCGCAGCAACACCTACCTTGTTCTCTTTGAATAGCAATGGTGCCCACTGGCGGAGGAAGGGGGTGCGGGGGTGCTATTCGCCTCAGGTGTCATCCCTGAGGGGGGTGACATTGCTGCCCCGATCCCCCGGGACACTCGCCACGGGCAGTACCTCCAGGACACTCACTGGGATGCTAGCCATCATCAGTGCCTCCCCAGGATGCTTGCTGTAGGTGGTGCCCCCCTGGGAAGCTAGCCCCGCCCCCAGGTGCAGGAGCAGCTAGCTCCGCTTCTGATGTTGCCCACCTGAGAGGTGTCAGAACTGAGTTCCTGTGAGTTTTCCCCCAAAAAAGTCGTGTGTGAGGGGAATAGGGACCTCCTAACAACTCTCAGTACCCTTAAGAAACTACAGCTCCCAGAATTTTGGGGGGGAGCCATGACCGTTGGAAAGGCTATCACAGTGCTTTATATGTGTGGTGTGAATGAGACTTTGGCCCAGTGGCTTTTTGTGAAGGTCCTACAGAGGCTGACAGGCAGAGAGAACAGGGCCACTATTGGGATTCAGCAGGATTTGGAGGAAGAGAGGAGAACTAGCCCTGCTGTACATCAGGGAGGGCTGGGTGGAGAGAGTCTCTTCCTTTAAATTCCTAGGAGATTATCTCAGTGAAGACCTTACTTGGAAAATCAATACAACCCAGGTGGTTAGTAAAGCCCAACAGAGACTCCATCTCCTCAGAGTATTGTGAAAGAACAATATCAATCAACATTTGATGATCTCCTTCTACCAGTCCACAATAGAAAGTGTCCTTTCATACTGCATCATGGTGTGGTTTGACATCAACTGATAGGAAGTGCCTACAGAGGGTGGTGAATACAGCACAAGATATTACGGGCTGTCCCGTGAATCCGCTGGATGACATCACAGAAGAACGTTGTCTCAGGAGAGTGAGGAAAATTCTCAGGGATGATTCACACCCTGACTGGCACTTTCTTGATCTCCTGCCCTCAGGCAGAAGATATAGAAGCATGATTAGTTGCACCAACAGGGTAAAGAACAGCTTCTATCCGTTGGCTGTTAGGCTGCTGAATGAAAAGATAACAACAGGGCAACTGACTTTTGGGTTTGGTGGGTGTGAGTCAGGAAACGAGGGGAATTAAGACTAAGAGAGGTGAGTGAGGGGTGCTCGTGTAATCTCACTGTATACAGGTTGTACAAGTGACAATAAAGTATTTCAATTTCAACAAGCTGGGGCAGTGGGCAATGATGCTTTCCTGCTGATCTGGCAATTTCATTGCCACAACTCAAGGCTTCATGAGTACTTGGCCTCATTCATTTCCAACAAGGCCCCTCTACATCTTCATTTGTCACAAAGGAAGATGCTGGCTTTTAATAATAATTTTCACCACCGCCAACACCCCGAAATTGACTAGAGGTTTATATCCTTGTCATGGAATTATATAGCAGGTAACAGACATAGATTCTCCGCTATTACGATTTCTAAATCTGTGCCATAATTCATATGCAACACAGCTACGTTACCACCTACTGAGAAATCCCAGACTGTGAGCTTTAAGTCAAACCGGGTAAGAGAAGCAAGCAAACAAACAAACAAACAAACAAACAAACAAACAAATGCATTCAAGGGAAAGAATAAAGAAATGTGTTTGTGTGTAAAATAAAGTGTTGTTGTAAGTCTCCAAGAAAAACAACCTTGTAAACCCTGGGCTCCTCTCCAACATTTCTCTGATGCAAACAAAGTCATCTTAAGGAAAAGTGGGACATTCTGGGATCAAATCAGAAACCAGGATAGCTTCTGTAAATCTGGGACTATCCCTAGGAAACAGGGACACTTGGAGAGTTTGGAAAGGCGACCAAACAATTGCTCTAACGCAGGGGTAGGCAACCTAAGACCTGGGGGCCGGATCCAGCCCAATCGCCTTCTAAATCTGCCTTGCAGACGGTCCAGGAACCAGCGTGTTTTTACATGAGTAGAATGTGTCCTTTTATTTAAAATGCATCTCTGGGTTATTTGTGGGGCATAGGAATTCGTTTAGTGATGTATGGAAGTGAAAGCTGGACCATAAAGAAGGCAGATCACCGAAGAATTGATGCTTTTGAATTATGGTGCTAGAGGAGACTCTTGAGAGTCCCATGGACTGCAAGAAGATCAAACCTATCCATTCTGAAGGAAATCAGCCCTAAGTGCTCACTGGAAGGACAGATCCTGAAGCTGAGGCTCCAATACTTTGGCCACCTCATGAGAAGAGAAGACTCCCTGGAAAAGACCCTGATGTTGGGAAAGATGGAGGGCACAAGGAGGAGGAGACAACAGAGGATGAGATGGTAGGACAGTGTTCTTGAAGCTACCAGCATGAGTTTGACCAAACTGTGGACACAACTAAACGACTAAACAACAACAAGAAGGAATTTGTTCTCTTCTTCTTCTTCTTCTTCTTCTTCTTCTTCTTCTTCTTCTTCTTCTTCTCTTCTTCTTCAAAATATAGTCTGGCCCAATACATGGTCTGAGGGATGGTAAAGCGGCCCATGCTGACCCCTGCTCTAATGGGAGCCACAATGAGTCCCACTGGTGCAAAAGGACAACAGGACCTCCCCCCCCACTCTCATCTCCCTGCCCCCCCCTGCCAAAAATAATCAGCTCTGCTGAGGATCTGGAGAACTTCCACAAAAGTAAATATAGCTCCATCTGGCAAGCTGAAATGCTTGCACAGGCGGATTGATTGCAATGGCGTGGTGTTGAATTCCACCCTTTGTGTACTAAATCATATTTGTAAAGATAGTGGTGAGCCAGATTGGTAGATTGGCATGATTAATGCAGAAGTGTGCACGGAAATATGACGGATGAGTGGAACAGGCCTACGCTGATTGATATAAGGGAGCTAGAAATGAAAACAGATCCCTCAAGTCTCGTTCACTGTCCCTAATGACTGTGTTAATCATAGGAAACAAAACTAATAATTAATGGAAGCAGTGTAGGTGGAGAATATGGCCTCATAGTATTGGGAGACGGGAGAAATTGGAGCAGTAGGCAATCTGAGTCATGTAGGCAATCTGAGTAGAGCAGCCTTCACCTGGCTGGGGCAAGTGTCCCTATTTTCCAGGGACAGTCCTGGATTTACAGAAGCCATCCCAGTTTTTGATTTGATTCCCTATTTTCCTAAGGACATCCCTATTTTCATCAGAGAAATGTTGGAGCGTATGGAGTTATGCGACCCCCCCGAACAAGAGAGATAAATAAATATACAACATTTAGGAGACATCTGAAGGCAGACCTGTATAGGGAAGTTTCTAAATGTTTAATGTTTTATTACGTTTTTCTACAGTCGTATAAAACTACAGATTACAGAAGGAATAGGAAATTAAAATGTTAACAAAGAAGGAAAGAAAGGCTGGTTATGATATTAACATGATTCTCCTCATTTCCAAGGTAATGCTAACAATCCCAGATGAATGTTCGGAATGTCAGCATCTACTCTGTGTGCCCCTACACACTGGGCATACACCAGGGAATGCCGACAATCTCATTTAGGTGACTGACATCATTCCCTGATTTATCTCTCGAGTTCTTGATCGTTCACAAAAATGCATCTGAGATTGTCAACACTCACATGTGTATGCTGACATTCACCATATTTCAGGCTTTCATAGACGAAAGAAAGAAAGAAAGAAAGAAAGAAAGAAAGAAAGAAAGAAAGAAAGAAAGAAAGAAAGAAAGAAAGAAAGACAATATAATCCTGCTTGCTCTGTATTTTAGCACTCAGGTTAAGTGGTTTCAGTTTATAGGCTGTCCTGGCCTTGGGTTTCTCTTGTAAACATGAACTTGTTCATATATTAGTTTTTACCTGATTAGATAAAGATTTTCAGGGAGTTATATAGTCTATTAAAAAGGTCAGGATGCTCAAGCCATGATATATTTGGGTAGCAACATTTACAGAAATTAATCAGCAAAAATATTCAGGAATTGTCTATAAAAACCCAGTTAGTACATGTAGACTGATTCACCCATAAATCAAAAAAAGCTATATGCTCCCTCCCCCACTTTTCCCCCAAAACTGTAGCTCCACAATTCTCAATTGAAAATCCAGCATGTGCCTTTCTGAGAATCAATCTTACACAATGTGCAAGCAATAAAAACACACTTGGAAGGGAAAGGGTGGTTAAATTCAGTTGGGGGGGCAGCTGATAGCTACCTTTTGACATCACCTCTTGCAAAAGTAGCCCAAACAGCCACTTGTGTTAAGATTTAATACCACCATTTCCTCATGCTTGGCTGAGATGACCTCACAAGCTAGCAGGTGCTTGGTCATCTGCAAGACATTCAGGGAATGCCTTCTTCTCTCCCTTCTCCACTTCCACAAAGTATTTCTCGTGCATATACTATATCTGGCTACTATAGCTGGGAGTCTGTGTTTACTTGTTTCAACACCAACTGCTTCCTAGATCCAGTAATAAATGGGCGAAGGCCGATAAACTGGGTCTTGAAAGATAGGGTAGCAGGCTCCTGTGTCCTGGAATTAGGTGTGCATCCTGCTCTGGGTGGAGTTGCACTCATGTTGAAGGAAAAGTTGTGTGGTTTTGGACTACTCCTGGATTTGGCATTCTTGATCAAGACCCATGTGACCTCAATGGCTAACTTTAGGCAGTTCACCAGCAACTACAGTTCCTGTTTAGGAATAGCCTGTTCATAGTCTCCCAAACAGTTATTTTTTTAAAAAAAAACATGGTGAAGGACCCCTGGACAGTTAGGTCCAGTCAAAGGCGACTATGGCAGTGTTTCCCAACCGGTGTTCCGCGGCACACAAGTGTGCCGTGAGACGTTGGCTGGTGTGCCGTGGGAGGGAGGCGGGCGAGTCGGGCGGTGAGAGGCGGCGGCGACGAGGATCCGCGTCGAGCCGGGGGCGGCTCTGCGGTGGTGGTGCCGAGGTTTCTCTCTCCATTCTCCCCTCACACACACACAGGATCAGCTGACAGGACCCAGCCAATGGGGCGGCGGCGGGGCAGCGCGTGCAAAAGGGAGGAGCGCGAGACAGCGGACGAGGAGGAGGCCGGCATGTCCGGGCAGCAGCAGCAACAACAGCAGCAGCAACTCCCGGTGACGGCTCCTCAAGCCCCGGGCAACCCTACTCCCTCACCGGCCTCGGCCGCCCTCCTGCTCCACCCGCCGCCGCCTCCCCCGCCGCCGCCGGCCACCTCGGCCCCGCCGCCGCCCCCTCCTCCGCCCGCTATCGCCGCCACCACCACAACAGCCACCGCCGCCTCAGCTGCTGCCGTCCCTTAGTCCCTCGCTTTGCTGCCTCCTCCCCCCCCCACCCCCAAAGCTTGGAGGTTCCCCGGCAAGGGGGAGGGGAAAAAATTGAAAACTTTCACTTTCGTGCGTCCCTCCTGGCGTGACGCTGCGCGCTGACGTCACGGGGCTGTAATGGTGGTGTGCCGCGAGATTTTTTTCATCAAACAAGTGTGCCTTTGCCCAAAAAAGGTTGGGAAACACTGGACTATGGGATTGCACTGCTCAGGCCAAGGGAGCTGGTGTTTGTCCACAGACAGCTTTCCAAGTCATGTGGCAAGCATGACTAAACCACTTCTGGTGCACAGAATACTGTGACAGAAACCAGAGTGCATGGAAACACCATTTACCTTCCCACTGCAGTGGTACCTATTTATCTATCTTCAGGGATAGCCGCACGAAGCCTCTTCAGCGCAGTGGGAGCGTTCCTCCCACTGCGCTGAAGAGGCTTTGCGTTGCTTTTGCTGAAGCCAGAACAGCAAGAGGGATTGCTGTCTACAACAACCTCTCCTCCCCCATCCCCTGCTTTCTTCCATGTGACCCACTCCCAGGATCCTCTTCCTCCTCCCCAAAATCCTGCCAGTTTATGACACCTTGTTAAACCCTCAGTGGATCTGGGAGAACAAGAAGGTTTTCATCCAGAAGACCACACCATAGGCATCAGGCAAGTCTCTGGGGAGGGCATCCCGTATCCCTAAATGTAACTTCTTCACATGTAGCAAGTAAGTGACAGCTAAAAAAAGTGATGCCATACAACTGCTTTTGGAGCCTGGTTACTGGAAATGGGATGAATTGTGGGTTCCACAATCCCTGTGGGGTTCTCAGTTGCTGAATGTGATAATCGGGGAACGCGCCACTTTTTACCAAAGTAAGAAAGAAAGAAAACTGTTTCCCAAGTCTGAATAAAAAGTTGGCCTTTTAAAAAGATCCCTCTTGCTGTTCTGGCTTCTGGGATTCAGATATTTTTTTTTCTTGTTTTCCTCCTCTAAAAACTAGGTGCGTCTTATGGTCGGGTGCGTCTTATAGAGCAAAAATACAGCACTTGCACTGGCATGCTTTCGAACGGCTAGGTTGGCAGGAGCTGGGAAAGAGAAACGGGAACTCAATCCGTTGCAGGGATTTGAACCGCTGACCTTCTGATTGGCAAGCCCAAGAGGCTCAGTGGTTTAGACCACAGCGCCACCTGCATCCCTTAAACAATTACTAAACCTAAATCTTAAGCTATTCCACACATGCTCAGCTCTGTTGTGTCACCATTGCATTAGGAGGACCATCTTCATTACTCGCTCTGATCGCCATCCTCCCATTGATCCTGAAACTCTTCTTCCCTTTCTTCCCTTTTCATACGGCGTCTTTTCTCTCCACTGCCCTGGCCTGTTCCTTCATTTCTGATCTGATGGATCTTTTTTCAAGAAACACATTCAAAGGCAGCTGCTGAGGCATCAGGGAGCTGGCTTTTTACAAAATTTGACACTTTGCCTGCTCTGTCAGAAGCTGCCGCCTTCCAAATGGCTTCTGAATTGATTGTTATTGATTTCAAAGTGCTGCTGACTTCAGGTTCCCGCACCTTCCCACCTTACTAAACATGTATTCATACCTATTCTCTCTGATCTCTCGCACAGCCCATGCTGCTTGATGAGAGACTGATTATGAAATGGATTCCGATTACTTGACACAAATAGAGCCTTCCTGATTAACTGCTATGCAAGTCATACATAGGTCATGAGGCAGCCTAGCAAATACACAGAAATTATTTTCCCCACCCACCCCATTGGGGAATAATTTGAGCTTTAAATTTGCAACAATGAAGCTGTTAAATGCATGTGTGCGTGTAGACATAATAACCTTATTCTTTTTTTGCTGCAGTGTGCTGGACCATTGTCTTGCCTCAGTAATGGACTGGGTGAGAGCCAACAAACTCAAACTCAATCCAGATAAGACTGTGGCACCGGAAGACCTGCATTGGCTCCCAGTACATTTCCAGGCACAATTCAAAGTGTTGGTGCTGACCTTTAAAGCCCTAAACAGCCTTGGCCCCAGTATACCTAAAGGAGCATCTCCACCCCCATTGTTCAGCCCGGACACTTCACTTGTTCAGCTTCAAGGGCCTTCTGGGGGTTCCCTCCCTGCAAGAAGTGAGGTTACAGGGAACCAGGCAGAGGGCCTTCTCAGTGGTGGCACCCACCCTGTGGAACTCCCTCCCATCAGGCGTCAAAGAAATAAACAACTATTTGAGAGCCAGTGTGGTGTAGTGGTTAAGAGCGGTAGTCTCCTAATCTGGGGAACCGGGTTCGCGTCTCCGCTCCTCCACATGCAGCTGCTGGGTGACCTTGGGCCAGTCACACTTCTTTGAAGTCTCTCAGCCCCACTCACCTCACAGAGTGTTTGTTGTGGGGGAGGAAGGGAAAGGAGAATGTTAGCCGCTTTGAGACTCCTTAAAGGGAGTGAAAGGCGGGATATCAAATCCAAACTCTTCTTCTTCTTCTTCTTTTAGAAGACATCTGAAGTCAGCCCTGTTTGGGGAAGCTTTTAATATCTGATGAATTACTGCATTTTAATGTTTTGCTGGAAGCCATCCCATGGGCAGGGTATTAATATATTATTATTATTATTATTATTATTATTATTATTATTATTATTAGGTGGTTCCCTAGACCGGATGGCTGGGAGGTTGCCTGCTCTTGATAGGGTTACACTTCCTCTGATGGAGCGGGTCCATAGCTTGAGGATACTTCTGGATCCTTTGTTGTCACTTGAGGCTCAGGTGGTCTTGGTAGCATGGAGTGCCTTCCATCAGCTTTGGCTGGTGGCCCGGATGCATCCCTATCTGCACAACGATAGCCTAACTTCTGTCTGCTCGCTCTGGTAACCTCTGGATTAGATTACTGCAATGCAGTATACCAAGGGCTGCCTCTGAAGGCAGTTCGGAAACTTTAGCTCGTGCAAAATCTGGTGGCCAGGTTGCTCCCTGGGACAAGACAGTTTGAGTATATTATTATTATTATTATTATTATTATTATTATTATTATTATTATTATTATTATTATGTGCTAGCCAAAGGCCATGGCAACATCCAAAGACAGTAAAAACCATGGCCAAACCCACCAAAGGTTCTTATTCCACAGAATAAAAAGTAATTCTCAAACAAAATTTGCAAATTAGATCTCAGAGTCCCCTTTGCAATTAACCACTAGTCCATCCAGTTCTTTCTTTTTAATCTTCCTAGCTTCCAGGGCATAGAGAGACACCTTATAATTCAGAGAAAGAAGTATCACTCAGCCATTTCACCCTCTCTGCCCTGTTTAGATTTGTTTCCATCATGAAAAGGGGTTTCATAATTCGATCTCTCGGGTCTGCATACAGTGGGCATTGTAGTAAGTAATGGCAAATGTCCTCTACACATGGTTCTCCACACAGATAGAGTCTCTCTTCATAAGGTATTCCAATTATGGCCCAACCACACTGGCTGCCAAATAGTTTTTGGGCCCAGTTCAAGGCGCTGGTTTTGAACTATAAAACTTTAAACAGCTCAGGACCACAATACCTCAAAAAGCACCCCTCTCCTTATGAACTGACCCGGATCCTGCAATCATAATCTTCTTTGTGTGCCTCCATGAGAGGTCCTGAGGGTGGCAACACAAGAACGGGCCTTTTCTGTCATGGAATGGTCTCCCCAGGAAGGCTCACCTGGCACCTTCATTACTTATATTTAGATTCTATGTGAAAACGTTTCTCCACAATTGGGTCTCTGGCTGATTAACATTCTACGGACCTTTAAATGTATTTGTGGGGGTGGGTTATTGGTTTTTTGTTTTATGCTCTCATTTAGTTATTTTTTACGTTGTGAACTGCCCTGTGATTTTCAGATGAAGGGCTGTATACAAAATTAATCAAAATAAAGAAAGAAATGATTTCTGGAAGAGGAAATGTTGCATTTTCTGGTGAATGTTGGTGGGACATTCCTAGAACCACAGGCCTAGTTTGGAAGCGCTCTGTGTTAAGTACAAGCATACCTTTCCCACTTCTAGAGTGAGGGGTGAAGAGATAGTCCTGTATGTGTGTTGTTGTTGTTGTTGTTGTTGTTGTTGTTGTTGTTGAGTCATTTAGTTGTCTGACTCTTTGTGACCTCATGGACCAGAGCACGCCATGCACTCCTGTCTTCCACTGCCTCCCGCAGTTTGGTCAAACTCATGTTAGTTGCTTTAAGAACACTGTCCAACCATCTCGTCCTCTGTTGTCCTCTTCTCCCTGTGCCCTCCATCTTTCCCAACATCAGGGTCTTTTCCAGGGAGTCTTCTCTTCTCATGAGGCGGCCAAAGTCTTGGAGCCTCAGCTTCAGGATCTGTCCTTCCAGTGAGCACTCAGGGCTGATTTCTTTCAGAGTGGATAGGTTTGACCTTCTTGCAGTCTACACAATCATGTGTGTAGCAAGATTCAAATAATGAAAAACAGGGCAGTTGTGGGAGCTAATTGGCTAGTACCCTTGATGTTGCCATCACACCTCCATGGAGCAATTTTAAAAGCTATTTTTGGAGCATACTTCAGTTCAAATAAAGGAAAAGCTAGCCATTCAAGGAGATTCTTGGCTGGTCATCACAAGCCCCTGGAGCTGATTTTAAACTATTTTAAAAAAATAAAAATAGGAGAAATTCAAACAAATCAATGTCCCTTCAAAATAAGGACCTGGTCCTTTCCTGCATCCCGCAAAACTCACACAGTATGTATACATTTTGCATTTGGTCATCTAATATTGCATATGCAACATAAAAAGTACCCTGTTCCTGCACCCCCGGGCATTTTGGCAAATTCAAAAAAAAAAATCTGCCCAAACAGAAATTTTACCCCTGAAAAAGAGGACATGTCCTAGAAAAAGAGGACATATGGCAACCCTATTTAGAGTGACTTGGGTGGACATACGAGGTTTGCACAGGCACTTTTCACACCTGTGCTGTCCTCTTGTGGTGTGTGGGGTAGAAAGAATTCATGCATTTCTATGTCAGAGTGCTGTACATACTCTTGTTGCAAACATACTGTATTTTTCCATGTATTAGACGCCCCCTTAGGAAAATAGGGGAAAGATGGCACAGGGTTGTTGAGCTTTTTAAAGGGGGGATTGCCGAAAATCGCTCACCCACACACATCGCAAAATCTGCCTGTAGTCTGTCCCCTTGCCAGCCAAAGCTGCCAATCGCCTCCGCCCCCAATTGCCGCAGCAACAGCCAATCAACACCAGCCCTTGATGCAGCCACCTATAACATGCTCAATAGCCACTGACAGCCACGGCAGCAACCAATCAAACGCCCATCCTATGTACTATCCATGTAGAAGATGACCCCCACTTTTGATCATACTTTTAAAAGAAAATAACCAAGTCTTATACACAGAAAAGTACAGTAACACATGTGTTTCACTGTTGGTGGATGCATCTCCCAGTCCAGATTATTACACAATGGGAGAAAGAAAAGCGGGCGCCGAATCTTGCCTGGCCAGGGTATGTTAACAGATGAAACACATTCAGGCCTATGAGGTGGTTCTTTGATCAACGCTGCAGATGTTCGGAGCTGGGAATTGTGTGTCCCAAGCAGTTAACTATTCTCCTGACTGCCGTGCCATAAAGCATGCATGCTTAAACTGGGGGATGGGGGGAGACATCTAATTGCCTCCTTCCCAAGTCCTCTTTCACAGGTACTTAGGCATTTCTGCACTATGTGCAGGAAGTCTGGGAAATTCTCTCCCTCCAGAGCAGCCTTTTCAAGTTCAAGTCCCTGCTAATAGCCCTTCTCTCTGGCCTGGTTTTCAACTGATCTGACAAGTCCTTCGGTGTTTCTCCTTTTTTCCCTTTTCTTTTTAAAGCCACCTTACTGCGATGCAAAGTGCTGTGGGACACTCCGGCTTGCGAAGTGCAGAGTACAGGTGCAATTGCATCTCGCTGTATTATTCAACAAGAAAACAACAGAGGTACTGGCTGCTCGAGCCGCCACCATTCTGCAATTGCCGCGAGGGAGCTGAGGGGCCTTTTAAATAAACAATGCATGATTTCCGTAGCTGCGCTGTTGTTTAAGCAGCACCTCTGACAGACGAGCGCATTGGAGGCGAGCGAGGAGCACATTTGAGATTTCCATCAGCGCTTGACAGGTCAATAGCAAAGCAGTTTGGGGAGGGGAGATACAAAATAGTGGGGTAAATGGAGCTTGGTCAGAGAGGGAGGCCAGTGAGCAGGCTACATAAATGAACAACAAAATAGCAGACTCAGGCAGGGTTGTGATGGGAAAGCAAAGGGGAGGGGAGGACAAATGTTTATGTCTGCGGGCAACCAGAGATCACAAGTCTGCTAAATGTACAAAATCTGAAGGCCCATCCAAACACGAGCTCCTGCTCTCAGACAGACACTGGGAGCGCCAGTCATTTCAAGAGGAGGCAAAGAGTGTTGGCCTTTGAATATGGTCCGAAGAGAGGTGTGCATTTGAGGGAACAAAATTGAGTATGGAATATGCAGAACTGGCAAAATTAACAGAAAAATTACACGGAAAGGACAACAAAGACTTTAAAAGAGGATGGGAACCATTTACAACATATATGAAGAGGCAACATAAAGAATTGGACTCACTGGTAGGGTTTGAATAAACAAACACAGTTGTATATAAGAAAAAGTAAGACTATATGTATTGGGGAAAATTTGGGAAACAGCACGCAGGGTGAGTAAAATGCTCATTTTATTTATTTTTTATTGCCAGGGTGGGGGAGAGACACGAATGGATATTCTGCCTCAGGTGGCAAAATTACATTTGCCAGCCTTGGGTATTTGAGCACCTTGACCTGATAGGGGATTGTCATGATCCATTGTGAAGTCCACCACCAAGGGGAGCTGGTGGCCCAGGCAAGATAAGCATGGTGGGACTGGAATAGCCAGTTGAAAGGGTAACACAAGATCAGGACCTTGGACAAGGAAGGAGCACAGGGATTGTTCAGGACCATGGAGAGCAATCCTGTAGCTAAGGCAAATGAAAAAGCAAATAGTTTCTGCAGTGTCCTGGAGCATGGATAGCCAACCTAAGGCCCGGGGGCCGGATCCAGCCCAATCACCTTCTAAATCCTGCCCATGGACGGTCTGGGAATCAGCATGTTTTTACATGAGTAGAGTGTGTCCTTTTATTTAAAATGCATCTCTGGGTTATTTGTGGGGCATAGGAATTCGTACATTTATTTCCCCCAAAAAATATAGTCCGGCCCCCCACAAGGTCTGAGGGACAGTGGACGGGCCCCCTGCTGAAAAAGTTTGCTGACCCCTGTCCTGGAGCAATTGATAGGGTTTCCTCCTCTGCCCTAAAATGTAGTTGTTTTAGTGCTACATCTTAATAATAATAATAATAATAATAATAATAATAATAATAATAATAATAATTTACTCTGGGTGGCTTCCAAAAAAATATTAAAATACTGTAATGCATCAAACATTAAAAGTTTCCCTAAACAGGGCTGCCTTCAGATGTCTTCTAAAAGTCTGGTAGTTGTTGTTCTCTTTGAGTTCTGGTGGGAGGCTGTTCCACAGGGAGGGTGCCACTACCGAGAAGGCCCTCTGCCTGGTTCCCTGTAACTTGGCTTCTCGCAGTGAGGGAACCGCCAGAAGGCCCTCGTTGCTGGACCTCAGTGTCCAGGTAGAACGAGGGGGGTGGAGACGCTCCTTCAGATATACTGGACTGAGGCCATTTAGGGCTTTAAAGGTCAGCACCAACACTTTGAATTGTGCTTGGAAACATACTGGGAGCCAATGTAGGTGTTTCAAGACCGGTGTTATGCGGTCTCGGTGGCCACTCCAGTCACCAGCCACTAGTTATGCTGATGCCTTTTCTGTAGGTGTTGCCTTCTTCTGAGCAACTGGGCTCAAGCTACAGAGACTTTTTTTGCGGAAAGCTCCTTAGGTCTCTCCTGATCCCCTGAGGAGTGTACGGTCCAGACACTCAAGGCAGATGGCTGAGATGCCTCTACAGATTATAGGAAACAAGGTGTGGACTCCAGTGACTACAGACCCCCATGGGAACAGCCATGAAGTGGATGCAATCAAGCCTACTGTTGTTGGAGAACTCTGGCTCTCAGGATTGTGTGATCAGGTGGAGCTCCCTCTCCCCTAGTCCCGCCCCCCAGGGACCACCCATGACAACGTGTTATGGAATTAAAATTTAGCCACAACTTTATTAAACTTTCAAATGTAGGAAGACCTTGGCTTAGGCATTGGGCGTATATCCCTTCCAGCCCCACAGCCGGGGGAACTGGGGCTCCTCAGGGTGAATGGGATATGGGAGGTGCACTGCAAGATGCATGTGTACGCAGGCACCCCATCCCATATTCCCACAACGCAGGGGAGTTCACTGACAACCTTTCAGTGTATGGCCAGTGACTCCCATTTTACAAACCCCTTTAAGAGGGGACCCTGGAATCACCGCCGCGGGGGGGGGGGTGAGTCACCACTTCACACACACACACCCATTTTAGGGAAGAAAATACTAAAGGATTCCGCCCAAAGCCTTAAACCACCAAAGTTGTGACGAATTGCTACGGGGAAGACAAAACCTGCTCCTTCTTCTGAGCAACTGGGCTCAAGCTACAGAGACTTTTTTGCGGAAAGCTCCTCAAGTCTCTCCTGATCCCCTGAGGAGTGTATGGTCCAGACACTTGAGGCAGATGGCCGAGATGCCTCCTCAGATTACAGTGGTACCTTGGGTTACAGACGCTTCAGGTTACAGACTCCGCTAACCCAGAAATACAGTGGTACCTCAGGTTAAGTACTTAATTCGTTCTGGAGGTCTGTTCTTAACCTGAAACTGTTCTTAACCTGAAGCACCACTTTAGCTAATGGGGCCTCCTGCTGCCGCCACGCCGCCGGAGCACGATTTCTGTTCTCATCCTGAAGCAAAGTTCTTAACCTGAAGCACTATTTCTGGGTTAGCGGAGCCTGTAACCTGAAGCGTCTGTAACCTGAAGCGTATGTAACCCGAGGTACCACTGTAGTACCTTGGGTTAATAACTTTGCTTCAGGGTGGGAACAGAAATCGTGTGGCGGTGGCACGGCGGCAGCGGGAGGCCCCATTAGCTAAAGTGATACCTCAGGTTAAGAACAGTTTCAGGTTAAGAACGGACCTCCAAAGCGAATTAAGTTCTTAACCCGAGGTACCACTGTATAGGGAACAAGGTGTGGACTCCAGTGACGATGGACCCACATGGGAACAACCATGAGGTGGATGCAATCAAGCCTACTGTTGTTGGAAGACTCTGGCTCTCAGAATTCCTGGTTCGGGACCATAACAGGTGACACCACTGACTGTTTCACCTCGAGCAGCAAAAGATCATGGGCTTGTCCTGAACTGAAGATGCCAGAACGAGAGAATGAATCATTACTTTCTCTGCTGTCCTCACACTGGGAAACACTTGCTTATGAGGACTCCAATCGGAGAACATCCTTTACCAAAGGTGTCATGGACTTTGAAGACACCTGAACTCAGGACGCAAGGGGAAAACATGCAAAGAGGAAGGCACGCTTGGCAAACCCTCACCGTGATCAACTCCCGCCCAGAAACCAATGTCCCCACTGTGGAAGGACATGTGGATCCAGAATTGGCCTCCACAGTCACTTACGAACTCATTGTTAAAACCATGTTTATGGAAGACAATCTTACTCAGCTACGAGTGATCGCCAAAGAAGAAGAAGACATGGTGACAAAACCTCACAGTGAGGGATGGGGGCTATTACTGATGTATTTGGAAAGCCTTCAGAGAGTCATTGTTGCCTCTCAATGCAGTATATAGTCATGTACAAATGTGACTCCATAAAAATACAGTGCTCAAACCAGTTAAAATGATTACAGTATTTAGTTTGATCGTTGGAACATATCTTGCTGACATACCACCATAAGCAGAACGGAATCCAATAGCTGGGGGGAGATATTTGATACAGTTTGTTGTTGTTGTTGTTTAATGATCTTTATTAGGAGTTTAAAAATTACAGAAAGAGAAAAAGAACAATGGAAAATTAAACATAACAAAACTATACCTTACAATACATCAAAAAACAAAAAACAAAAAGAAAGAACAAAAAACAATACAATAAAACAACAAAAAACATTTAAAAGCACATCCAGCCTTTCCATGTCTTTACCTTTCATATACTTGTTTCATCGACCTCCTCGCACCTCCCTTTTTTGTATTCTAGTTCAATTAGCTATTTCAGCAAGTCCTTTCCATCTTTCTCAATTTTCGTTCTAAAATTTAACTTAAGACATTCTAACCTTAACTTTTCCACTTTGGTCCATTAACAATCTATTTTTACTTAATTCTTTATAACATTTCTGCTAAAGCCATATAACTTCATTCCAGCATCCTTCTAACATTCATTAATTTTGCAATATTTCTGTAAATATACTTTAAATTTTTTCCAATCTTCTTCCACCGACTCTTCTCCCTGGTCTCAGATTCTGCCAGTCATTTCCGCCAATTCCATGTAGTCCATAAGCTTCATCTGCCATTCTTCCCGGGTGGGTAGATCTTGTGTCTTCCAATGCTTTGTGATAAGTATTCTTGCTGCTGTTGTAGCATACATAAAAAAAAGTTCTATCCTTCTTTGGCACCAATTGGCCGACCATGCCCAGGAGAAAGGCCTCTGGTTTCTTCAGGAAGGTATATTTGAATACCTTTTTCATTTCATTATAAATCATCTCCCAGAAGTTCTTAATCCTTGGGCACGTCCACCAAAGGTCAAAGAATGTACCTTCAGTCTCATTACATTTCCAGCATTTATTATCGGGCAAATGATAGATTTTTGCAAGCCTGACTGGTGTTATGTACCTCCTGTAAATCATTTTCATTAAATTCTCTTTTAAGGCTGATACAGTTTGAATTCTAATGGCAACCTACCTAATGCACACAAGTTGTGAACTGAATCACAGCGATCCTTTGAAATTTGCACTCCAGATTTTGTGGTGAAGTCCTTCAGCCACATGGTGTGCACAAAAACCTGTTTAATAGGAGAAACTGTGCAGGAAAAAATGCTTTTATTCATGAAAATAGCATACAAAAAAATTAGGGAAATTGAACCCGAGTCTCTTCAGCAGTAGTCAACCACTAACCCAAGGGATAGCCAAATTGATGGGGCCCCCTATATGTTATTGGATAACTCTAATAATTCCTGAATATTGGTCGTACTGGCTGGGGCTATCCGAAACACCTGGATAGCATCACCTTGATGACTGCTGCTCTAACCACTTCACGGCACTGACTCACATAGATTTTCTTTTCTTTCCTGATTTTGACCAATCCATTTGTTCCACTATATTAGTTACGTTATCATAATCGCTGAGGTTTCAAATCAAGCAGGGCTTTATTGGTAAATAAATAAAGACTCTTTGAACAGGGCCTGAAATAATGCAGAAGTGGAATGACTTTCTGTGTATACATCATAACAATGATCCCACTTACAAACTCTGTGAGACCAAGAGATGTCCAGGCTGACAGAGAGAAAGAGAGCGGATTAGACTGCAAATCGAAGAATGGCCTCCTTTAAGTTGTGAGAAGATAATGAGGCAAATCTTAGTCACATAAAGCTACAAATTATCTTCTATCATTCTTTCACATATTACAGTTTTCAACATGCCACATAACTTTGCATTCTCCTAACAGCCTAAATATAAAAAACCCTAGAAACTTCTGAAACTAGGTCATTAAAACTTGCTAAAAGTACGCACATTAAGGCGATTACTATCCAACACTTCATTTTATATAACTGTAACTAGCAATGTTAGAAGATCAACTGAGTTTTGTTTTGTTCAGATTCCCTCTAGGGAAGGGAACAATTGTTAGGTGGCTCCTTTTGGCTTTTTTTTTTATGAACCACGCTTAAAATTTTAATGTGACAACAAGAGGAAGACGCTTTTTAAGCCTGAAGGTTTTGTGTGCCTAGTGCTCAACATGAAGCAAATGTCACTACTGGAGAGTAAAAAGAAAAAAGAAAATGGGTGGCAAAATTTAAGTGTGTCCCCATGTAGGCAAGTAGGTCATTTGGGGTTTACATAATATCCATGTCTGTTTCTCTGCTCTCATTTTAACATTTTATATTTGTATTTCAGTTGTGACACCTCGCGGTAGCATTTCTTTCAATCCAATTAAATGAATCATTATAATCATTGCAGAATTCCAGGGAGATGAGAAATGTCAGCTGGATAAAGACAAGAGTAACAGGATTATGTTCCTTTCTTTGAAGGACACACTTTCCTCTCAGGCTGGATGGCTCCCTTAATATTTCATGGCTGAACATTGGAGGTGGAAATAAACATAGCTTGGTGCCAAAGTTTATAGGGGCAGAAGGTAGCTCATGGAAGGGATTGTTCCCATACTTTCTCCCCCTCTGCATTCCCCTGTGCCTCTGAAAAGCCTCTTCTGAGGGTGGGTGAACCCAGCTAAACAGCAGTGACAAAGGGAATTGCCCAAAATCAGGTGCACACTGGTACAACACATATTAAACACTAGTGATTTCTAGGCTGGATGGCTGCAACGTGCTATGCATAGGGGGGCCTCAGAAGATGGTTTGGAAACTTCAACTAGTGCAGAATTCAGCAGCCGGTTTCCTCACTGGAACTCAGTTCCAGCACCTCTCAGAGAACAAGTGAGGTGTACATTGTGAGTTCCAGCACCTCTTTTTCTAGAAAAATAGCACTGGGCATTGCCATTCAAATGGTGTGTGCAGGGTCAGATTTAGGTTTGATGAGGCCCTAAGCTATTGAAGGTAATGGGGCACTTTATATGTCCAGCTGTCCTTTGTCAACAACAAATTGTCGCTGTGTTTTTGTGTTGAATATATGCTATATGGTAATCTATGGACTTAAAAAAAGACAAAGGTAAAGTACCCCTGACAGTTAAGTCCAGTCGCGAACCACTCTAGAGTTGTGGCGCTCATCTTGCTTTACTTTGACGTGCTCTCGAACTGCTAGGTTGGCAGGAGCTGGGACCGAACAACAGGATCTCACCCTGTTGCAGGGATTCAAACCGCTGACCTTCCGATCGGCAAGCCCCAGGCTCAGTGGTTTACACCACAGCGCCACCCGCATTCCGTTTATATATCTAAAGCCATTTGCACATAACAAAACACGTATTTTATCAAAGTAATTGTTGAACTGAAATACAATTAAGAAGAAGTATATTAACAGTGAAATACAATTAAGAAGAAGTATATGAATGGTGAAATAATTATTAAGCTCTAACTTAAAATGATGTAGGTTTTATTTTATTTGTTTCTTATCTTACGTTTTGGAAATGTACATCCAGTGGTTGTTTTTTTTCTTTTAAATTTTTTGGGGGACCCCAAAAGAGTGGGGCCCTAAGATATAGCTTGTTTAGCTCATAAGTAAATCCGGCACTTGGTGTGTGTCACCTCATGTGACTGATTATGCAGGATGGGGGAACCCCAAAAATATTTTATTCAAGTTGGCACCCCTGGTCAGTGCTATGCAAAATCTTCAGGGTAGCAGATTGCGACTAAAAGTGGGGAGAAACTTCATCACAATACACAATGTTCAACAGTCAAAGAGAGTGGGAGATGTTGAATTCGCCTTCCTTGGTATCTGCAAAGAGTTGGAGAGCCATCTGTCAGAAATGCCTATATTGCAGTTGCTCAGCTGGACAAAGGGATGGATTCGATAAACTCTGAAGTATATTCCAATTCCCTTACTCGATGTGATCCATCAGCTGCAGCCCTGCACTGCATGAGCATGCATGCATGGTTCCCAACGGATTAAGCACACACGGACATACCAAACAGATAAAAATTGGATGAGGGTTTTGAAAACGCAATGGATTCAAGGAATAGGAGCCATATGTGCTGCAGAAGCACAAATAGACAGCAATTAAGGGTTTGTTTTTTGCTGCTTCTCCATAAAGATATGACAAAAGGATGTGCATCCACTTTTAATAACTTTTAGGGAAGATAGGCCCCACTAAGAATACATTATTAGTTTAGTGCTATTTAGAAAACATGAGTGAAACAGCACTTAAAGTCACTTAGGGCAAAGGCGTGATTTATAGACAGTTTAGAATTAATGATATTCTGGCAACGCTTTGAGATAAGAAGCACATCATATGGCTGGTGTGATTAATGTTCACAATATATTATTTCCTAAGGTATTTTTTTTTTTTGCAATAACAATAATTACATCCAACATTTGTGGTGATGGTATATTAAGGAAATGCATGTGGTTGGATTATTGTGCTGAAGTCCTCAAAATACTACTTGGAGATCAGTCCTGTCGCCTTCAATTAATCCTCAGCAAGTAACATGAGGATTGATGTCAGAATAGAGAAATATTGGTATGTGTGTTTTTCTTTTAAAAATAAAAATAGCAAAAGGCTTTATCTTGCTCAATATTTGAATTTGAATTCTGCATGTTTAGAAGTTAACATTTCATCGGTATGTTTACTCAAATACTTTAATTTGGGGGGGGGGGTAAAAAATCACATTTTAAACAAAGGGCAATTGCCATTAAATGCTGCATGCCTGCAATTTTCATCTTGCGATGGAACTTCATTTATCAAAATGGCCTGCAGGATTAAATAATTAGAAGTGCTATTTATAAGCCTACGCTGATCATGTGGGGATAGTGAATTTTGATAATGTTGAGCTTCAAATAATCAAAGTGATTTGATACTGGAGGTTTTGCTTTTTCGGAAGATTAATTTAGGTGCATCAGACATGCACAGTCATTTTGTGAACCAACTCTATCTAATTAGCTCCTACAACCTCTAAATCTCTAATTTGTGTTTATACAAGCTGCTTTGGAGGGTGTTCAATATTATCTAACCATTTGCTGATGGCGGGTGTGGGAGAATGAAAGCATGGTTGAATGTGTCCTGTACTGCATTGTACTGTTTTGTTTTAGTCATGTATATTCCACTTCTGGAAAAACAAACAATATCTTTTGGAATGTTAGCCCCATGGGGGGGGGGCTTGTTCATTGTTTCGTTGATCCACTACTGCTTTGATGCCATTTTTCCTGGATAAAGACTTTTCTTTTTCCTTTCCAAAATGACCCCAGCCAGTCAAGGATCATAGCAAATATGATTACAGTGGTAACTTGGGTTACATACGCTTCAGGTTACATACGCTTCAGGTTGCAGACTCCGCTAACCCAGAAATAGTGCTTCAGATTAAGAACTTTGCTTCAGGATAAGAACAGAAATCGGGCTCCGGAGGCGCAGCAGCAGCAGGAGGCCCCATTAGCTAAAGTGGTGCTTCAGGTTAAGAACAGTTTCAGGTTAAGAATGGACCTTCGGAACGAATTAAGTACTTAACCCGAGGTACCACTGTATGTCATCTTGTCATGGGAAACCAGTTAAGAATGAGGGCAAGGATTCATTGGATCACCATTAACTTCACTCTGAATAGGTGGAGATTTTGACTCTCTTTTGGAGTAACACCTCAAATAACTTCCAAATAGGAGGGCACTTTTCATTACCATTGGTGTGTGTGTGTGTGTGTGTGTGTGTGTGTGTGTGTAATGAATTGCTCCTTTTGGTTCATTCCTATTTTTTCCCCTGCTTCCTTCATAATTAAACAAGATGGGGCTGTTAGAATTCCTGCTCCATGATTGCAGTCATGGGATTGTTGTCTATCACAGTGTTTCCCAACCACTGTTCCGCGGCACACTAGTGTGCCGCGAGATGTTGCCTGGTGTGCCACGAGATGTTGCCTGGAGGGAGGCGGGCGAGTCGGGCGGCGAGAGGCGGGGCGGCGGCGGCGAGGAGAGGCCGCCCAGCGCGGGGCTCTCGCCGTCTGCCTGCCTGGCTGCCTGCGAGCTCGGCGGGCAGCGCCTCCGTCCGCAGCGCCCGCCTCGCGGCTCTCATTCCCTGCCCCTGCCAAAGCTCACCCAGCCAAGCCGCGCTCTCCTTCCTGCCTCACTTTGCTGCCTCCTCCCCCCCCACCCCCAAAGCTTGGAGGTTCCCCGGCAAGGGGGAGGGGAAAAAATGGTGAAACTTACACTTTCGTGCGTCCCTCCCGGCGTGACGCTGCGCGCTGACGTCACGGGGCTGTAATGGTGGTGTGCCTCGAGATTTTTTTCATCAAACAAGTGTGCCTTTGCCCAAAAAAGGTTGGGAAACACTGGTCTATCACACGACAGTATATGTTTTGACTCCACAGAGTGGGATGTGACGGAACAGGATGTTTGTGTTACTGTGTTCATTGAAGCTCGACTATTGTCCTTTGTCTTTTTCTCTCTGCTGTCTGATGCTAAAGAGAGAGGGAGCCATGTTGCAGTGCTCTGTGTGTGTTTATATGTAAATAATGTAGATTAGCCAAAATGCTGAGTTGCTGAGGTCTGTTATGCATGATGCGCAAACTCTGTGGATCCCTAAGTTGGTTGGCATTGGTTGCTGTAATGTTCAGGCAGAAGAAAGCTTTTGAAGCTCCCGAACGATCGACCAGGAGGGAGAGAACATGCCAGCTGAGCATGTGTCTCTGCCAGGGTCCTACTTGAGTGTAGGCCGAGCTCCTGACAGGGGCTTGGTCACCTAAAATAGTTAACTTTATTCAAAGTTGTGTTGGAAATGTAAAGAGAAGGAAGCTACTTTCTACTATATGTGGTGGACATGTACATTGGTAAAGGCTTTCTGGGAAATGATATATACTGAATTAAAGAAAATGTTTAAAAATACACTTGTTAGAAAAACCAGAAGCCTTTTTACTAGGTGTAATGGGTGAAGAGTTACCAAGAGAAGATAAAATACATTTTATGTATGCAACAACGGCAGCGAGAATGCTACTAGCCCAGAGATGGAAGGAAGGAGAAATAACAACAAAAGAAGAATGGCAGATGAAATTGATGGAATATGCGGAAATGGCAAAATTTATGGGGAAGATCCAAAACCAGGAAGATCAAATATGTTCTCAAGACTGGAGTAAATTTATAATTTATTTAAAAGACCACTGTAAACAGTTGAAATCTTTGACAGGGATGTAATGGCACTTGTAATGTGGAATTATTTATGGTAATTATGATCATATAATAGATGGATAATGGTAAAAGATGCAGCAAATTTAAACTTAAACATGGAAGCCATGGAGGGAGGGAAGGAAGGAGGTCCGAAGTTTCAAAAGAACCTTGTATTTTAATGTTTAAAATGGTTATGTTTCATATGTATAAAATTATCAAAAACCCAATAAAATATATATCAAAAAAATAGTTAACTTAAGAAATAACTTCCTTCCCTGCCCCCACCGATCTTCTGAGATATTAAAGTGAATGGCCTACTAATTGTATTGCCGCTCTTACGGTCTGTGTACACACAAAAGAATTGTAAAGAACTGTTGTCTAGTTAATTGAAACTGTTGAAAAACCCACAAAGAGCTTCAAAGTAGATCATACGAAATAAAGCCTTGGGAGGAGTTGATTCAATTACATAGTGACTGTGGCACAGTCCTTAGCAGTATTCAAGTCCTCTACCTGGAGCCATTTCCCAGCATGCTTTGAAACAGACCATTATTGCTGTGCTGTGTTGCTATCTTGAAGCTTTTAATAACTTATAAATAATGAGGACAAATTACTTAAATCCCCTTCACAGAAACGTATGCCTGTAAAGGCAGACTTCTTGTACATTTCCCTACAAATAGTCTAATTCCTTATAATCCTCTTATAAAAATTCTATTCATACCCATTTGAAAGATGCATTGTTGGTGTTTGCTGTTTACCCAATAAAGACTTATTTGATGCAAATGGACTAAAATACCCACAGGTGCCTCTCTTACAATCATTCCGAAAGCCAACAATGTGAAAGGGATAGAAAGATTTGTGGTGCTGTTTCTGGATCTGGTCCAAAACACTATGTGTGACCCAGTGATCACATTATTAACCAGCAGGTTTGCTTCACCATCGGCTCCTAGGTGATGGTTCGCACAAAATGTAGAAAGGAGGTGGTACTGACCTGTACCCAGGCACTCAGCAGGAGCTTTAGATGGACATCTCATGTACATGCAAGAAACCATTAAACTAGACACCCTGTGTATTTGGGCACAATCCCAGGGACAGTATTCTCCTTACTGCTATGGCTCTTGAATACACGCTTTTACTAATAATGCAGAATTAATGCCTGAGTCAGGGTGGAACAGTTGTCAGGGGCTGGAAAGAGGAGGAATGGTAGAGACAGCTTCCCCCTCCTTCTGAACTGTAATGGGATGATTAGCTGCTTGTGCGTAAAATCGTGCTCCCTCAGAGTTTGTGCGGCTCCACAAACCTCTGTGTGTGACAGAGCTCCTCAAACATGTCTGCTCTAGTCACTCGTAGAGTCTGACAGTGGCTGTCTGCGGAAGCGTTTCCAGCAAAGAAGCTCCTTAACGGAAACGCGTCTCCTGGACTCACGGCGTGACAGTTTCCGGCGAGGCGTGGGTCTCCCAATGGGAGCCTCAGATACCTCCCCACTGTTCTCGCTGGAAGCGTCTCTGAGCCCTCCCTCCTGCTCGCATTCCCTCAGAGATCCACTCCTCCCCCTGCTGGTTCCTGCTTCAGCTGTTGAGTCTCTTTCTTCCTCCCTGAGCCCCTCCACCACCTGTTCCTCCGATGGCAGTTCCCTGACATCCACCTCCCCTCCAGGGCCCCCCTCACCCCCTCCCATTTCCTCTCCTCTGGGAGGTGAAGGGTTAAAACCCCGAAAAGAATCTTCTTCATCTTCAGACGTCTCGAACAATTCCCTCCATCGATCGCCGTCCTGGCTCGCTGAATCCTCCTCCTCCTCGGAATCTGTGAACCCCTCCAACTCCTCTTCTTCGTCGGTGGTGGCAAAGTATTTCCTCCGGAACCTCGCTACAGGCTGAGGTTTACGTGGGAACCTCTGATGAAAAGTTTCTATTAAAACTTCGTCATTGACATCCTCTGCCCTAACCCAGGTGTTTTCCGACTCCGGTTCCCCTTCCCACATTACCAAATACTCTACTTGATCTCCCTTCCACCTGGAATCGAGGATCTCCGCTACATGGTAGCTGTGTTCCTTCTCCTCCATTGCTGGCCCCCTAGTGACCCTCCCTTCTCTGTCCCCTTTATACGGTGACAGCAACGACCTGTGGAAAACTGGGTGCAGCTTCATGTGGTTCGGTAACCGGAGTCTGAAAGCCACTGGGTTGACCTGCTGCGTGACTTCAAATGGGCCCAGCCTTTTGGGTCTTAACTTCTTACAACCCCCTTTGAATGGCAACCCTTGGGTTGACAGCCACACCTGGTCCCCCACCCTAATGCTTTCACCTTCCCTTCTGTTTTTGTCTGCCTGCCTCTTATATTCCTCCTTAGCCCTGTTTAAGTTGAGTTGGAGCTGGCGATGGATCGCTTCCATTTCTTCAACGAACTGTTCTGCAGCTGGAACGCTCCAGTTCTCCCCTTCCCCCCCTGGGAAGGCTCTGGGATGGCACCCGTGATTAGCCAAAAAGGGGCTCATCCCCGTGGACACGTTCTCTGCATTGTTGTAGGCAAATTCTGCCAACGCCAGCTTCTCCACCCAATCATTCTCTCTGTCATTCACATAACACCTCAAATATTGCTGGAGAACACCATTAGCTCTTTCCGCCTGCCCGTTGGTTTCTGGATGACGGGCCGTTGAGAAATTAACCTCTACATGCAGTAAGCTCATGAGCTTCCTCCAGAACCTGGAAGTAAATTGTTTCCCTCGGTCTGAAACCACCCTCAAGGGGGCGCCATGCAACCTAAACACATTTTCTACAAACAATTTAGCTGTTTCTTCTGCTGTGACCGCATGTGAGCAGGCTATAAAGTGGGCCATTTTAGTTAACAGGTCTACCACAACCATGATGGCTGTTTTCCCTCTAGACCTTGGCAGATCAGTCATGAAATCTATTGCCACTGCTTCCCATGGTCTTTCAGGTGTGGGTAGTGGTTCTAATAAACCTGCCGGTGCCCGCCTCTCCCCCTTGGCTCGTTGGCATTGGTCACACCCTCTCACATACTCCCGCACATCTTCCCTGACCTTGGGCCACCAAAATTCCCTGGTAACCAGCCACATGGTTTTGTGTTGCCCAAAATGCCCTGCTGTGGGGCTATCGTGCAGTTGCTTGAGTACCTTCTCCCTCAATTCCCCTTCAGGTATATATAACGCTCCCTTGTAGTACAATGCCCCGTTTCTCTCCTCAAAACCCCCGGGTTTGTCTCCCTCCCTCCTGAGACCCCTGAGTTTGTCCTGGGCGTATTCATCATGCACCGTTCCCTCTACCAATTCCCTTTGCCCCACCAATGCCGCCCCACACACCCAGCGGTCCTCTGGAATGACATGGGTCTCTTCGGGTGCTCCCTCCCCCTCCAAATATTCAGGTTTGCGTGAGAGAGCGTCCGCCCTAACGTTCTCTGGGCCTGGCACGTAACAAATCTCAAAGTTAAATTTGGAGAACTCCTGGGCCCATCTCAACTGCCGTTGGTTGAGCACTCGCGCAGTTCTCCAATACTCTAGATTCTTATGGTCCGTGCACACTTGCACCTTATGTTGTGCACCAATTAGCAGGTGCCTCCATTTCCGGAAAGCCTCATGAATAGCAAGAAGTTCCCGGTCGTACACCGTGTAGTTCCTCTCGGATTTGTTCAGCTTTCGCGAAAAGAAGGCACACGGTCGCCACTCTGACTCCTCCTTCCCCGGCTGCAGAAGAAGCACCGCCCCTATGGCTCTGTCTGATGCGTCTGTTTCGACCCTCAGCTTCTTTTGTAAATCCACATGCAGAAGTTGTTCTTCAGAGGCGAAGGCCCTTTTCAGTTCCTCAAACGCTCGCTCCGCCTCCGCCGTCCAAACAAACTTCTTTTTACTGCTGAGACAGTCCGTAATGGGCGCCGTCAGGTGGGCGAAGTTTCGGATGAACTTACGATAAAAGTTTCCAAACCCTAGGAACCTCTGCACATCCTTCTTGGTTTTGGGTGTTTTCCATTCCAGCACTGCCTGAACCTTGCCGGGATCCATGGCCAATCCCTTGTCTGACAGGCGGTACCCCAGGAATTCCACCTCCTTGGTATGAAACTGACACTTCTCCAGTTTCACCCACAGCCTGTTGGCTTGCAGCCTGCTCAACACTTCTCTGACGTCTCTCACATGTTGCTCCTCATTCTCCGAATACACCAACACATCATCTAGGAAGGCCACGCAATTCTTGTAGAGCAAAGGACCCAGTACGTGGTTCATAAAAGATTGAAAGCACGCTGAGCCTGCTTGTAATCCAAAAGGCATAACGAGATATTCAAATGCCCCCAAAGGGGTAAACATGGTGGTTTTCCATTCATCCCCTTTCCTTATACGTATCAGGTTGTACGCCCCCCTTAGATCCAGCTTTGTAAAAATCTTTCCCTTCCGCACCCTGGTCAAAATATCATCAATCCTGGGCATAGGGAAAGCCACTGGTTCAGTCACTGCATTTAACCGCCTGAAATCACATACAAGTCTCGGCTTGTCCGTGTGCTTTTTATCCACAAAAAACACTGGGCTACCCCCCGCTGCTTTGGACTCTCTGATGAAGCCTCTCTTCAGGTTCTTGTCAATGAACTCTCGCAACTCCTGCATTTCTCTGTCTGACATGGCATACAACTTGCCTACAGGAAGCTGTGCTCCAGGGAGTAAATTGATCTGGCAATCAAAGGGCCTATGCGGGGGTAGTTGGTCAGCTTCCTTCTCGCTGAACACGTCGCTGAGATCTGCATACTGTGGTGGTACCTTCACCTTCTCCATTACTTCAGTCCCTGCTAGGGTGGCTTGGGCCCCTGCTGAACCCTTTTCCCCTTTGCAGTGTTCTAAGCAATGTGCTGAACCAAAGGAAACCACTCTTTGATGCCAGCCCACCAGCGGATCATGTAGCGCTAGCCAGCTCATTCCCAAAATAATGGGAGCGCCTCCCAAGGTGGCCACATTAAACGCTATCAGTTCTGTGTGCCTTGCCACCCTCATTATCATTGGGACGGTCTGCAAGCTGACTCCTCCTCCCAACAACTCCCTGCCATCGATCGTGGTCACCTGCAGGGGGTTGCTTAAAGGGATCGTCTGTATCTGGTGTTCAGCAGCAAACTCCTTGCTCATAAAATTGCAGGAGCTGCCTGAGTCCAACAGCGCCTTTATTTTTAGGGGGTGTCCATTTTGCAGCTCTAGCGACACTTCAATCACTAGAGCAGGTTGAGGAGCTTCTGGCACGGGCACTTTCACTGCTCTTTGGCCTGGCTGCAGTGCCCCGACTGTGGCAACCAGGCGTTGGCTTTTACCTGCTCTGTTTCTCCCTGCTCTCCTCCCTCAACAGCTCCCACCATCCCTTGCCATTCCTTCCTCTGGGGGCAGACTCTGGCAAAGTGGCCTGGCTGTTGGCAGAGATAGCATTTCCGGGCGCCCTTTCCCTCCTTCTTAGCCCCCTCACTGGGTTTTGAAAATGCGCGCGCGCGCACTGTTCCGATTTCCATCGGCTCTGCCGGCGGGAAAGCTGGCTCAGGAATGTCTGGAATGCGGAACTCCTTCCAACGTTCCCCTCTCCCTTCCCGCCTTTCCAAGGCTCTTGCCTCCTGACGCGCTCCTATGGTCAGCGCAGATTTGGTCAGCTGATCCATAGACACCGCCCTGGGGCTCCGGGACAGTTCGTCTTTCACAGCCGAAGAAAGACCTTCTTCAAATAGCATCTGAATGGGTGCCGCCGATAAATCCCAACCCAATCTGTGAACCAGCATGGTAAACTCAGTCCAGTACTCACGGACAGATCGGCTTCCCTGCTTGCAAGCCATTAGCTGTCTGCGCACCACCCCTTCCTCAATATCGCTGGAAAACATGATATCCATTGCACGAAAGAACTTCATCGTGTCCTTTAGGACGTCATTGTGCGTTGCCATTAGGGGTCGAACCCAGTCCCGCGCCCCCTTCTCAAGATGCCCAATTACGAAAGCAACTCGCGATTCCTCATCAGGGAACTCATCAAACTGCACATTAATGGCATATTGCATCTCTGTCCTAAAGGCATGGTAATCCTTGGGGTCCCCCCCAAACTTCTGCACCAATCCTGGTACCTTTCTGGGGAACTGAGTGGCTCTCCCCTTCTTGTCTGCATCCTGAGCCCTTCTCTCCTCAAGCCTCGCCGTCTGCAGCGCAAGTTGGACTTCCAACGCTCGGTATCTTTCTTCCAAGCTTGGACCAGCCCCAACCCCTGCTCCTCCGGTTCCGGCTGGGTCGCTCATGATGCTTTCTCCTGCACAGGCAGCGTACAGAGACTGTCAGACTGCTGTAATGGGATGATTAGCTGCTTGTGCGTAAAATCGTGCTCCCTCAGAGTTTGTGCGGCTCCACAAACCTCTGTGTGTGACAGAGCTCCTCAAACATGTCTGCTCTAGTCACTCGTAGAGTCTGACAGTGGCTGTCTGCGGAAGCGTTTCCAGCAAAGAAGCTCCTTAACGGAAACGCGTCTCCTGGACTCACGGCGTGACAGTTTCCGGCGAGGCGTGGGTCTCCCAATGGGAGCCTCAGATACCTCCCCACTGTTCTCGCTGGAAGCGTCTCTGAGCCCTCCCTCCTGCTCGCATTCCCTCAGAGATCCACTCCTCCCCCTGCTGGTTCCTGCTTCAGCTGTTGAGTCTCTTTCTTCCTCCCTGAGCCCCTCCACCACCTGTTCCTCCGATGGCAGTTCCCTGACATGAACCTTCCAGAGAAGAGGAAGACAGTATAGATTTAGAGCGGTGGTTAGCGGAAAGTCACGGTTCAGAGGCAGATGAAGGACAAAGTTGGGAAATAATGGGAGAGGAGGGGGGGAGCAGAACCTGAGCAACTGGCTGACATATTCTGACTAGAAAGCATTCCAGACCCCACCCCCTTCTCCCAGAACCCGGTGAGCATTGAAAGTCGGAGAGCAAAAGGCTCGGAGGCATGGGCCTAAGCAGCCACTGTAAGTTGGGTGGTGCTGTTGACAATTGAGGAGAGATGGTGGGGTGGAGAATACTCGAAGCAACGCCATTAAGTAGCATTTCTAAGCTTCTCTCTGTGAATATTGAATAAAAGACATTGGTAAGAGCTTTCCCTGCTTATCTATTCCTGGCAGCCTACTGTGGGGGGATCGGATTCTGTGACGCCTGACAACAGTACATAAGAACATAGGAAGAACCTACTGGATCAAGTCAATAGCCCATCCATTGGCCGAGGGGGTCCCCCCCCCCCAATAAAATATTTGAGGGTGGTTCCAAAGTTGATGGGCACTGCCATTCAAATGGTGTGTGTGCTACCACATCATGTGTCACGAATGAACCAGCCACCAGGGAAGCTTTGCAGCCAGCCCGTAGTGAAGGTTTGCAACCAGACACCAGTGAAGGTTTGCAACAAGCTGAGGAAAGCTGCCAGGAACAGAGAGGGTTAACTGCCAGGCAGGATGAGCCTCAGCAAGTGCCAACTCCCCCGCCCCCTTGGAATGCCAGTTGATAAAAAGAATGGCTGGTAGCCAACACTCTACTGGCACAAACAGAGAAGGAAGCAGTTTGTCTGAGCAGGAAGAGATTGGAGCTGAGCCAATCCCTCCTAAGAATAGGCTAAGGGGAGGGCTGCTAGACCGGAAACAAGGCAAAAGGCACAAAGTGAGAAAGTTCAATATCTTCTGTAACCGGAAGGAAAGTTCAGAAGGGTCATCATGACAGATGAGGCTGTCGGCAAGTTAGAACCATCTGGAGAACTCTGTTTTTGCAATGAATCTTCCTTTTTAATTAACTATACTTGCTGTGTTATCAAGTCGGAAACCGGGACTCCTGACATCATGTGATCGATTTTGTGTGGTGGGGCTTACCAGCCCCCCCCCCCATATTTTATTCAAGTTGGCACCCGTGGGCCCATCCTATGCTCACAATGGGCACCCTGATGCTTGTTGGGAAACCCAGAAGCAAGATTACAAGAGCACTCTGGTTTCCCACATCTGGTATTCAGAACCTTGCTGCCTCCAACCATTGGAGGCAGAGCAAAGCCATCATAGCTTGTAGCTATCAAGAGCCTTATCCTTCACGTAAGGGAAATTGGCTGGATTTATTAAAGTGTGCTCAGCTTAACCTCTCCAATTCCATCTTTTCCCCAAACCCCAAACCTCCATCTCCCACGTATCAGTTTCATCTTGGGTTGAGTTGTGTATATTCAGTTTCCTGTGTAAGAATAATATCTCCTACCTGTATCAGAGATGCGTTTTCTTTGTCGTGTGAAGGTAAAGTCATCTCCTTCCCACATTTACAAGAGATTTAATAACCTTATATGCCTACTTTTCAGTGGTGATTGGCTGGATCGCCAGGCCTTTGTCTCATTGATTGAAGAACCTTTTTCCCACCGAACCATTCAATCACATATACATTCTCAATTCAGTTATTGTAGGTTGATAGTCATTTCTCTTTGTAATGCAGACAGGAAACCCATTGTTGTTTAAGTCTACTCTGAACTTGGGTAATACGACATAGAAGTATCTGTTTTTAAATGACTTCATCAAAGGACCCCATAAATTTGGAAGCAACGTGTCTGGCACTAGCATATTAGTCAGGTGGTGATGGACATTTTGTCTTAAAGAACATTTGCTGCTTCACTATTTAAGTTTTTTGCCAATTTTATATATATATATACATATATACATATATATATATATATATATATATATATATATATATATATATATATATTTGCTTTCGTAGATTTTCACGGGTACAGGAATGCAGGTTTTGGTATCTTCGGGTGTCTTCCCGTGTAAGAGTTGGGGTGTCTAGGCGACGTTTCGACGAGGTCTCACTCGTCATCTTCAGGCTGGTGCTTTCGGCTTCTTGTTACTAGAACAGAGCAGGATCTCAGTGTTTGAGTTCCTATAAATACTGTTGAGGGGGTGTGGTGTATAGCCTCCAACGTTCTGGGCAGAGAGGAAGTTCCCAGGTTAGTGTGCCTTTTCTTCTTTTGTTCCTTAATTACTTGAGGGATATCTTGAGTGATTTCTTGAGTGATATTCTGAGTACCACTTAGGAGGGTCATTAGGTGTGGATTAGTTGCTAAAGCTTTCGTGTCTTGACCTCTTGAGCTTGTGAAGAGTTTTTCTGAGAAGATGGCTGTACTGCACTTAGTTGTGCTCTGGCTTGGCTTCGTGTATATGGGCGAGCTGTGGTTTTGTGCCCTGTGCCAGCCAGATCTGTGTAGGGATTGCAGGGGGGTGCAGCATCCGGAGGTGCCACTATGGTTTGGCTACTGGATGGTGTCTGTAATTTATCTGTGGAGAGGGTCTGGGTTTGGGTCTGGTGTGGTTGATTGGAGATGGCGTTCTGTGTGCCTCTGGTTCTGGTGTCGGTTTTTGTGGGGAGGGCTAATTTCCAGATGTCTGGCAGGCGGGACGTGTCGTCACGCTTGTTCATGTTGTGAGGGTGTTTCTCTATCTCGATGGCTTCCATGATTATTCTCTTGTGGTGATGTTCCATGTTAAAGAGCAATTTGGAATCTGCAAAATTAATTTCGTGTCCTGTTTCTTTCATGTGTTGGTAAAGAGAGGAAGTTTTTTCTTCTTTTTTGACGGCATTCTTGTGTTCTGCGATACGTGCATTTATTCGTCTGTTTGTTTGTCCAATGTACGTGGCTGGGCAGACTTTGCAGGGTATTTCATAGACCCCTTGGTTTTCTAACTGGATTTTATCTTTTGGGTTTCTGAGGATATTAGCTATTTTTTGGTTGGTGCAAAAGGCTGTTTTGATATTGTGTTTATGGAGGATTTTGCTAATTTTATCTGTAGTGCCCTTGATATAAGGAAGGAGGGCCATGCCATTGTTTTCTTCTGTGTCTTGGTTTTTGGGGGGTGTTTCTTTTTGGATTAGCTTCGTAACCCTGTTTTGTTGGTATCCGTTGGCGATTAACACATTTGAGAGATTCTGTAACTCAGTTGTCAAGTGGTCTTTGTCAGCCAGGCGTTTGGTTCTGGAGATGAGAGTCTTGGCTACGGAGTTTATTTGTGCAGGGTGGTGGTGTGATTGTGCATGTAAGTAGCGGTTGGTGTGTGTTTTTTTCCGGTAGATAGTGTGTCCTAGGGAGCCATCAGGTTTTTTGTAGATTAGGACGTCAAGGAAGGGAAGTTGGTTGTTGGCTTCTATTTCCATAGTGAATTGTATTTTGGGGTGTAGGCTGTTGAGATGTGTGAGGAAGCTATCTAGTTTTTCCTTCCCGTGTGGCCAAATTACAAAGGTGTCGTCAACATATCTGAGCCAAAGTTTGGGTTTGTGTTCTGACTTGTCTAAAGCATTGGTTTCAAAGTGTTCCATGTACAGATTTGCGATGACCGGTGAGAGGGGTGATCCCATAGGTGCTCCTTCTATCTGTTTGTATCTTTGTCCATTGTGGATGAAGTACGTGTTGGTTAGGCAGTGGTTGGTCAGGTCCAGGATGTATTCGGGGGGATTGTATTTGTTTTGAATGGCTGTCATTCATATACACGAAGCCAAGCCAGAGCACAACTAAGTGCAGTACAGCCATCTTCTCAGAAAAACTCTTCACAAGCTCAAGAGGTCAAGACACGAAAGCTTTAGCAACTAATCCACACCTAATGACCCTCCTAAGTGGTACTCAGAATATCACTCAAGAAATCACTCAAGATATCCCTCAAGTAATTAAGGAACAAAAGAAGAAAAGGCACACTAACCTGGGAACTTCCTCTCTGCCCAGAACGTTGGAGGCTATACACCACACCCCCTCAACAGTATTTATAGGAACTCAAACACTGAGATCCTGCTCTGTTCTAGTAACAAGAAGCCGAAAGCACCAGCCTGAAGATGACGAGTGAGACCTCGTCGAAACGTCGCCTAGACACCCCAACTCTTACACGGGAAGACACCCGAAGATACCAAAACCTGCATATATATATATATATATATATATATATATATATATATATATATATATATATATATATATATTATTAACATTGTATATGTATATTCTGATTTTTATTCAATTTAAATTTATTTTACTTTAATTAATTTATTTTATCATCCTGATCATTGAGTCTTTCCCATTCTGCATACCTATGACTGCTCTGGGTAACACAAATATTTGGTTTGTTCCCCCAAATGATATTTGAGTGTTGGCATTTCTAGCAAGGTGCAAAGGTACTCCAACTGCACCATACCCACCAATATTCCCCCAATGAAAAGAGGGGTGTCCTATTCAATACTACAAAGAAGAAGAGGAGGAGGAGGAGGCGGAGGAGGAGGAGGAGGAGGAGGAGGAGGAGGAGGAAGACAACAATGACTATTAACCCACCCATCTGACCGGGTTGCCCCAGCCACTCTTGGCAGCTTCCAACATATATAAAAACATAACAAAACATTAAACATTAAACAAACTTCCCTATACAAGGCTGCCTTCAGATTTCTTCTAGATTGTATAGTTACTTGTCGCCTTGGCTCAGGGGTCGCTCAACTCCATAGCCTCCAACATTTCTCTGATTAAAAGAGGGGCATCCTAAGAAAAAGCGGGATATTCCAGGTTCAAATGAGAAACTGGGATGGCTTCTGTAAAACCAGGACTATGCCTGGAAAATTGGGATATTTGGATGGTCTGCAGAAGCACTCCAAAGTTTTTCTAAACTTTTCTGGGAGCAGGACAGAACAGAGAAGCTCAATAATACCCTGATCTGTCATAGCAAATGGTAATAAAAAGGTAAAGGGACCCCTGACCATTAGGTCCAGTCGCGGACTCTAGGGTTGCGTGCTCATCTCGCTTTATTGACCAAGGGGGCTGGCATACAGCTTCCGGGTCATGTGGCCAGCATGACTAAGCCACTTCTGGCCAACCAGAGCAGTGCACGGAAATGCCATTTACCTTCCCGCTGGAGCGGTACCTATTTATCTACTTGCACTTCGTGCTTTCAAACTGCTAGGTTGGCAGGAGCTGGGACCGAGCAACGGGAGCCCACCAACATTTCTGAAGATATGTCTCTGCATTGATTTCATGTAGTTGCCCCTTTGGGAAGAGCCCATTTCTTTGAGTCAGCTAGGATGGAAGAATGCAGCTTAGTGCAACGGGCCTTATTTGCATCTGCTCTTTCCTTGAAGCACATGGTGCTCTGAATTATGTGGGTGTTATGCAAGGGTGAGATGTGTGGAGGGATTTGTGAAGGATCCTTCCTTAGTTCACATGACTTTCACCTGATGAGATTCTGGTTGTTCCCAAACTTCTCAATTCACTGAAACTAATGCTTAAGAAGGTAGCATGTAGGCCCTGATGTCAGAGCAGTGATACATTCTCAGGCTGTGATTCACAGGTCCATAAACATGTGATTCACAAGTACACCTTGTTTCCTGTGGCTATGTGCTTTTCCACTATTTGATTTTCTAAGCAAAGTGTTTTTTACACTTCCCTGAGTTTACCAAAAAAAACAAAACCAACCCTGTCACAGTTCAGCCTGTGTAGGTGCTGTTAAATTTTTTTGGGGGGATGGGGAATCCAGATAATTGTGCATTGCTGTTTGTAGTTTGCTGGTCACATGACTTCACATTGACAGGTTTTAACATTTAATTTCATAGCTGCCAAGCACTGCAGAAGATGATGTGGATGCAAATATTTGAGGTAACCTTCAAGGGGGATTTTTGTCTATCTATTCGTCGGGGTATCCTGGCAAAACAACATTTGATATAAGCAGAACTCGGCAGAGGACAAGATCCGGAGCTCTAAAATAAAGAAATGCCATTATTAAATCTGTTTTGCCAAATCTTGCCTTTCGAGAACAGAAGAAAGGGGAGTCCTGAAGAATCAGACCAAAGATCCACCTAGCAGTGGCGTAGCGTGGGGGTGCAGGGGGGGCTGGCCACACCGGGCGCAACATCTGGGGGTTAGGGGGCGCAAATCCACGGGTTAGGGGGCGCAAATCCACGGGCTAGGGGGCGCAAATTACTTGCCTTGCCCCGGGTGCTGACAACCCACGCTACACCACTGCCACCTAGTCTGGTATCTGAATTCAAAAAGTGCCCAGCTAGCTCTTTCAGGGAAGCTCACAAGCAGTAATGCCAGCCCTCCACTTGGCAGAGTGAGGGGGGGAAACTCAGGTGGTTGGTGCTAGGGGACGGAGAAGGTGGTATGGTGTTAGAGGACAATCTGTGTCTGCTGCATGGCCCGTCTTGTCCTGCACCTTCTGCGCTAGCCTAGGGTCCCATTGCCAGTGCTGAAGCAAGATTCAGAGGCCAGGGCAATCATCCTCTTTGTGTATCAGGGCTGGGCAGTGGGCAGCAACCTGAGGTTAGGCAGGAGATGTGAACTACAGTGGTACCTCGGGTTAAGAACTTACCGTATTTTTCGCTCTATAAGACGCACCAGACCACAAGATACACCTAGTTTTTGGAGGAGGAAAACAAGGAAAAAAATATTCTGAATCTCAGAAGCCAGAACAGCAAGAGGGATCGCTGCGCAGTGAAAGCAGCAATCCCTCTTGCTGTTCTGACTTCTGGGATAGCTCCGCAGCCTGCATTCGCTCCATAAGACGCACACACATTTCCCCTTACTTTTTAGGAGAGAAAAAGTGAGTCTTATAGAGCAAAAAATACGGTAATTCGTTCTGGAGGTCTGTTCTTAACCTGAAACTGTTCTTAACCTGAGGTACCACTTTAGCTAATGGGGCCTCCTGCTGCTGCCGCACCGCCGGAGCATAATTTCTATTCTCATCCTGAAGCAAAGTTCTGAACCTGAGGTACTATTTCTGGGATAGTGGAGTCTGTAACCTGAAGCGTCTGTAACCTGAAGTGTCTGAAACCTGAGGTTTCGCTGTACAAGCTATGGGACATGTCAATGATCACAACCAAGTAGCTAGGCCGCAGCAAGAAACAGGCCAAGAGTCAAAAACAAAGAGCAAGTCAAGACCATAGGGCAAGGCAGGAGTCAAGACTGAAGAGCAAACCAGATTACAGAACTGAAATTGGCTGTGGATTGTTGCTCAGCTAGAAAAAGAAACCCTGTATACTTCTTCCTACCCAGAAAAATCTAATAGTCAGCCTGGGTGGATGGAGTCAGCCTGGAAACATTCTTCAGCGAGAAGGCTGCCACCTTCAATTCATCGTTTCACCCACACTACGTAGCTCCTGGCAGTACTGTATATGGTGTGGGTGGCTGCATCACCATCTTGTCTTTTGCTTCAGGCAGCAAAATTTCTTGGGCCAGCCCTGATAAAGGGACATGAGAGTGCCTCTCAACATTCAGCTATTATTGCTAATAGCCGTCGATCGACCTACCTTCCACAAATGTGTCTAATCCCCTTTTAAGTTTGCTAGCTCTTTTTCCTCTCTGAACGGTGGTTTTATTTAAAGTGTATGCTTTAATACCTTATGAGAGATGGGGGTGGGGGTGTGCTAAGCTCTAAGCAGTATAAATCTATTATGAAAACTTCTCCCAGGAAACAAACATTGGCAGTTAAGTACAAAAGGGTAGGAAAGGTTATCCTGCTCCCACCGCTGCTGTCAATATTTTTCAAAGGAATAAACAAAAATGGATGTAAACATTTTTCCAATTTGTGATTCGCCGGTCAATAAAGAGAAAATGCTAATCATACTAATTTCCTCCTGCCGGAGAAGGGATGCATCAGTAATCTATTAACATGCAAGGGCCATCGGGGTTAAGCTGTTCAAACATTGCCATTGATCCCTCCGCCTTCTCCCGCGTGCTCTCTCCTCCTTCTCACTCAACTGGTACCAAGTAACACTTCTTTGTGGTTGTGTTGTAAAAGTTTGCTCCCCCGAGAGGCTCTGCAGTTAAGACATTAATTACGAAGAGGTGAAATATTTGACTAATCAGCAGCAGGAGTCTGGAGGGCTCCAAAGCTGAATGACAAATGCCAATATCTACTTTAAGGGTTGTTGGATCAACAAGCCAATACAGTGAAACTGATCCATCATCTTGTCACCAATTCCCATAGCAGTTTCCGAAACCTGCCAATTAAAAAAAAATGTAATCATTATACATCATTCAGCAGTGATTGCAAGGTGCATGATAAATAGGGACCTTCTCCTTTCCCCTGTGTTCAGCATTCAATGTCTACACAAACATAGACACACACACCTAATTTCTTTGGCTGTTCGCAATCCGAGAGCTGAACTTTAAAAGAACACACGTTGCAAATGTATCCCCCCCCTCCCTATCTATCTGGGGCTTTCTGTTTTGTCAAAGTGGTGTAAATATTCATGTAGACTTTTAGAATATAGCAACAAGCAAACAAACAAACAAAATCTATAAAGCTGCACTTCTAATTACCCAGAAACAGACTGTTTCATTTCTCATGCTTCTAATTTGTTGGCAAGCAATAGGGCTACCAGGACAGGGGGTCCCCAATGTGTCTCACAATATCTGTACCAAAGCCCACACGCTTCATTCATTTTCAGAGTCAAGAAGGTACAACTGCCAAGTTATTGCATTTCCTCACAAATAAGACCTTTGATGAAATGGTCCCAGCTTCTCTCCACAGGCAAGGACCATCATTCAGCTGTAGAGATCATGCCTTGCATACAGGACGTTCCATGCTTGATCCCTGGTACGGATGGAAAAGATGGAAAACATGCTTGCTTTCTCCTGCTCTGGAGGGTAGGACTCGAACCAATGGCTTCATGTTACAAGAAAGGAGATTCCAACTAAATATTCAGAAAAACCTCCTGACAGTAAGAGCTGTTCAGAAGTGGAACAGACTCCCATAAGAGGTGGTGAACTCTCCTTCCATGGAGGTTTTTAAACAGAGGTTGAATGGTTATCTGTCATGGATGCTTTAGCTGAGATTCCTACATTGCAGGGGGTTAGACTAAATGACCTTCCAACTCTATGATTCCTTTCTGAAACCTTGGAGAGCTGCTTCCAATCAGTATAGAGAATACTGAGTTAGATTGACCAATGGCATGGCTCATTATAAAGCAGCTACCCATATTCCTAACACTCAAGGTCAACTTCTGGGTAGACGAAGCAGGCAAAAGACTAGCTGTGGTTGTGGATTCTATCCCAAAGCCTTCCTTTTCCCTTGCACTTGCAGTACCTCTTTGCCTGAGACTCCAATACTTGGTAGTGTTCAGGAAACATCTGGGAAACTGATGTTCATCAAATTGAGGTCGAATCTACATTTTTTTGTGCAATATTATTTCTGGATTGCACGCTGAGAAAAGAACTTGGCCCTCTGCCTCAATTTGGGTCTTAAGGCCTCAGAAGCTCAGAAATATTAAATGATTGGGCAAGGGAACTCTCTTGTAGTTAACTCACAACACTTCTGTAGCCCCCGGCCTGGCATTGCGAACAGGACATTCTTCAGCTAGTCAAGCTAGACCTTTTACAAGTAACGGTCTTTTGTGGGGTGGAAGTTGATTGAAGAAAAGAAGATGACTTGTGGGTGGACAGCTGTGTGGGTTTTGAGTTATTCACAGCCTCGGGTCTCAAGTTCTTTTGTTTTCTTCTCCCGAGGTTTTATTGGCATATCCTCAACTTCCATCAGTTCAAAGTAAACAAATAGATATTGCACTGTACTTCAGGGAAAGCACGACAGTGGTCTATTATCCATGTTGCTCATGGTTATGAATTTAAAAAACACACCTGTTAATGCTACTAGGGCCTAACTCTGGGCCGGATTTAGGTTTGATGAGGCCCTAAGCTACTGAAGGTAATGGGGCTCTTTCTATGTCCAGCTGTCAACAACAAATTGTCACTGTTTTTGTGTTGAATATATGCTATATGGTAATTTATGGACCTAATAGTTATCGAAAGCCATTTGCACACAATGAAACATGTATTTTATCAAAGTAATGGATATAGAAATGAGCAAACCAGCGATATTTTAGGGAGCAGGCTAGCAGGCGGGGCCCATTATTTACATCACAGGAGCCTACACAACACAAAACACTGTTGCTGTATGTAGGTTTTATTTGTTTTTTATCTTATATTTTGGAAATGTACATCCAGATTTTTTCCCATTAATTTTTTTTTTTGGGGGGGGGGCCAAGAGAGTGGGGCCCTAAGCTAGAGCTTGTTTAGCTTATACATAAATCCGGGACTGGCCTAACTAGCTCTGTAAGAGTGACTCTACCTTACGGGCATCTCCTCCCTCAATCACCCTGACCATCCCTAGTGAAAGGAGATGCATGGTGTGACATTGGAGGTTTTTAAACAGAGGTTGGATAGCCATCTGTCAAAGATTATTTATCTGTGATTCCTGCATTGCAGGCGGTTGGCTTAGATTACCCTTAGGGTCCCTTCCAACTCTACAATTTTATGATCATGGCTGGCATTGTGTTATATGTTGACTGTTATTTAACACAGTGCCGGATTTACGTATAAGCTAAACAAGCTATAGTTTATGGCCCCACTCTCTTGCCCCCCCCCCCAAAAAAAATTTAAAGGGAAAAGAAAACTGGATGTGCATTTTCAAAATATAAGATAAAAAACAAATAAAATAAAACCTGCATACAGCAACAGTGTTTTGTGTTGTGTAGGTTCCTACTTGTTATGTGCAAATGGCTCTAGATACCTATTAGGTCTATAAATTACCATATAGCATATATATTCAACACAAAAAACAGAAACAATTTGTTGTTGACAAAGGACAGCTGGATATATAAAGAGCCCCATTACCTTCAGTAACTTAGGGCCTCATCAAAACTAAATCCGGTCCTGATTTTAATGGTATTGATTGTTTTCATTTAACAACAATAGCAACAATTTTAAAAAAATGGTTAGTGTTTCCCACTCTGCTCCACCATAGAGAGTGGGGAAATGATGAGTACTAATGCCATCAATTGGGTGCCGAGGCAAGGAGGAAGGGGAGGCAATTTTCAGAGCAGTTTAGCAAAGTATTCTCTGAAATTCCTCCTCTCTCCTGTAAAAGGGGACGGAGGTTGGAGCTACCTGAGAGAGGGGGCAGCTTGGGGTGAGCTGTGAGGGGATCAGGAAAGATGTAGGCGAGTTATAAAGGAAGTGGGGTTGGTCAGATGTGGAGGAAGAACAGTTGCCAAAGAGATAGGCAGAGTTTATGAGCGAAGCAAGCTGAGGAGGATCCCATGTTGTTGTTTAGTCGTTTAGTCGTGTCCGACTCTTCGTGACCCCATGGTCCAGAGCACGCCAGGCACTTCTGCCTTCCCCTGCCTCCCGCAGTTTGGTCAAACTCATGCTGGTAGCTTCGAGAACACTCTCCAACCATCTCGTCCTCTGTCGTCCCCTTCTCCTTGTGCCCTCCATCTTTCCCAACATCAGGGTCTTTTCCAGGGAGTCTTCTCTTTTCATGAGATGGCCAAAGTATTGGAGCCTCAGCTTCACGATCTGTCCTTCTAGTGAGCACTCAGGGCTGATTTCCTTAAGAATGGATAGGTTTGTTCTTTTTGCAGTCCATGGGACTCTCAAGAGTCTCCTCCAGCACCATAATTCAAAAAGAGGATCCCATAGTTAATAAATATAATCTCAGTTCCAATATTGAGTGTCACAAATCATCTTTTTGCATATGGGGGCAAAAAAAAATTGTGATCCAACTCCTCCTACAAATCACTGAACTTTTTGTTTCATACTTTTAAATTTATGTATTCTTGGCAACTTGCTGAGTTGAAGCAACTAAGTAAGGGGAATGTAAGAATTTGGTTTCCACATTTGCATTCTGAGCAAACAGGAATTCCAAGAGAGGAATTAAAATTCATCCGGCAGAAATCCTAAATTGACATCTGTAATCTAGGCATTGTTTTTAATCTTTTTATCTGATTAGCACTGATGAGCAAGAAAACATAAAAGCACCCCTTTAAACAGAAAAAAGACAGGATTTGCTTTTCAAGCAATCAGATATTTAAATGTTCACAGAACAAACACGCAAATAAGTATACAGAAGGCCTAGAATTATTATTTCTTAAAGCCAGTGGTTTGAATTTGAGGGATAAACACTCACATTGTGGGAAGACAGGTAGAGTCAAAATGAGAAAATGAAATAATGTAAACAAAACATCTTTGTCAGATTCTTCCCGTGGGAGATTATAATGTGCAAGGGAGAATCTGGAGAAGAAACCATAGGATAAGCCAGTAATTCTGAAGACTTTAGGAAGAGATATGTAAGTTTTACTATAATAATCCTATCTGAGTATGGATTTGCTAATCACTGTCAGAATATTGTAAACAAAGTGAACTGAGTGATCTACAGATCACCCTTCTGTGCAAAGTGTCAAAATAGGAAGAAGGGGATGCCCCTGTATATAGCAGTTGAGGCTGTGTATCAGTTGGTGCTGATTTCTTTGTAGAGTGAGGAAGGACATTTGAGGCCCATAGTTTATCCAAAGGGCGATTGGCTTTGTGAAAGCTGATAGCAGATTTGGGTTGTGGGATATTAACATGCTACATTGCAGCAACAGCTCATTGCTACATCCATGACTGGGGTCTATGCGGTTCTGGACTCTGAGCTAGCCATGGACTTAATAGATAGCACTGGGCAAGTAATTCGTTCTCAGCCTAATTTCCCAATCCGTATAACCATGGTCTGTCATACAAGGTACCATCAAGAGGCATAAGTTAAGGACATATTTTTAATGCCAGTTGAAACTGAATGTGAAACCAGCATCAGTTTGTACAAATTTCCTCATATCTCTCCCCAACCCCATCTTCTAAATGGATTGCATGACAAATACCACAAGTGAGAGTCTATTTGCACAAGCATCTGCTGAAGAGACCCTGATTCATAAGGAGCAAATCATGGGGAAGACCCTGGCGTTTGTATGAGGAGCAGCTCAAAGCTGGCCATGAATAAGAAAACACCCATCCATGTTGCGTTCCATGTGGCTGGCTTTCAATGTAATTGAGGTGCTGTTCTCTAATGTACTATCTTAGTGTGCCAGTGATCCGTGAAATCAATGGTTCCTACGATAGAATGCCAGCATGGGAATGCACAGGGCCAGCAATACAATGAGAAGCTTGGCAAGTGCTTTTTGCGGAATGGACGTCATATTAACATTGATATTGGTTGATGGTTGATATTGGTGCAGGCGATCTTTCAGAATCATAGACTTGTGGAGTTGGAAAGGACACCAAGGGCTGTCCACTCCAACCCCTACAATGCAGGAGTCACAGCTAAAGACTCTCTGACAGATGGCCATCCAACATCTCCTCAAAGACCTCCAATGATGGAGAATCCATCACCCTCCAAGGTAGACTGGCCCACTGTTGAACAGCTCTTACTGTCAGAAAATTCTTCCTAATATCTAGTCAGAATCTCCTTTCTTTTAATTTGAATCCATTGGTTGGGGTCCTACTCTCTTGTCAGGCTTCGGACAATCAGCTTCCTCCCCACCCACGCCTGGCAGTAGATAAAAGGATCAAAGAAAGGAATGTCTTCACACTTCTTTTCTATTTCTCATTTCTACAAACTCAAAGAGTTTGTTTTGCCATTCTAATAGTGATGGGATTTGTAGAAATGGCAAAATTGATGGCAATTATTAGAGGCCACTCAAATCAGAGAATAATTAGAGAGCGGGATGAAGTGAAGGAATACATGAAAAAATATGGTTCTGGAATTGAAGTATTAATAGAGAATGTGTAAAACGTGCAGGGGTAAGCAAGAAAATAATAATAGAATCAATTGAATAATTATTAAATTATAAAAACACAACAAGATGGAAGAAGTAAAATATTGAGATCACACATGGGTGAAGGGGAGTGGGGGGTATATGGGAACCTATAATATCATTTATAATCTAATTTGTTAATTGTGTTGTATTTACATATAGCAAGGGGAAGCCGAGAGCAATTAGATATATTTTAATTTAGGTAATCTGTGTAATAAATTTATGTTAGAAAATGAATATGGATTTTGAATTTGATGTTTGTAATTTATTTATTTTTTGGTTTTAAAATAGAAATAAAAAAGGAACGTCTTACCAGTTGGAAACTTTAATAATCACAGTGCGAGAACAAAGAACACATCTCCTAGAAATGGCGGCGCTCCCATTTAAGGATCACACTCCCTTCCATCCCTATTAATCTACATCACTCCTACACTTTTTAATCTGAGTTTGTAACCTCTGTGCTTTCTGTTCTGAGACTTTCTGAGCTCTTCTCGACCTTGGGGAGATTGGAGGAATGCTGTCCAATGACTGTGAATCTGTTAACCCTCTCTCTTCCAGTGTTTCTTCACCTAGCTCAGGCATAGGCAAACTCGGCCCTCCAGATGTTTTGGGACTACATCTCCCATCATCCCTGGCCACTGGTCCTGTTAGCTAGGGATGATGGGAGTTGTAGTCCCAAAACATCTGGAGGGCCAAGTTTGCCTATGCCTCAGCTAGCTGTTCCCATCCAGGATTTCCCAGCTTCTGCCTTCTGAACTATGCCCCTCTGCAAACCACTGTTCCAAATCTATACTGTCCTCCTGCTGCTGGGAAAATTCAGGATCAGGATCAGAGGGAGGGTGTGGCTCCCACCATTCCTCCTTAGTGTCGCGCTCGGCAGCATGGCCCCTGACATCTCTATAGCAGCAGGAAAAAAAACTTCCTTCATCACTCATGTGACAGTCCACTTAGGGCACTGTACCCTAGAACTGACACCATGAGCTAAGTCTAGTAATTCACTGGCAAACAGTGCAGAGCTTTCAGGGCAAATGACACATGTCTCATGAAGTATCTATCCTTGGATGTTTCTGGCTGAGTGTTGCATTACAACACCAGGATGGGGAGAAATCATGTAGACTGTCAGCTGTTCAACAGCTTTCAAAACTACTTAGTCTGAAGGACCTGCTGAGGAACAGGAATGTGTGAGGATTTCAACCATTGCAATTTAATATACAGAATGACCTGATCTGCAGCTCTCTAGCTAATGTATGGATCACAACGCAGCTCTCCACTCGATTTTACACTTTTCCAAATGTTCTGACGCAGTTCTCAGAAGTAGAAACTTTTCCAAATATGCACTGAAATTGGTTTTTTAAACAAACAAACAAACAAAGTGGATTTTGGAGGGCAAAAACATGCAAAAATGACACAGACCAGAATTAGAGAGCTTACGGATTGATAATAAAGTTCAGATCCCTGAGCCCTTAAACAATACAGAGTTGTCCGTTTTGCATAATGGCATATACTTAGTTGGCCTACTATATTTCTTTAAATAACAAACAACCATTTTAATAATATTTGCAATGTAGATAATAAGTGTAGATTTATAGCGCTTGTATGCATTTGCACAGAATTCTCAATTAACATGAGGAATCTCTACTGGTAGATAAAGATAAATAAATGCAGCATTCTATGTATTTGTTGCTTCCAAAAGACAAAATGACATTTTGATAGGCCAAAATGTTGGCAATATATTGGTGATGTAGGTAACTTCAGCATTTTCTCTTGCATAAGGTGCTTTGTCATTTTATTCTCTGAATATCCCCCTACATGTGACTTATACTAGCCCAGATACAGATGTAGACATTTTTGTTATTATTTCAATATTCCAGCCATAGACCCAAGAAAATTGCTCACGATACATAATTTATCAGATGAGTTCAACCTATGTCTCAGCTCTCTGAATACCAATAGGGCCATGGTGATCCCTTTGCACACATCAGTTATTCTGATTCATCCGAGCATTTGTTTTTAAAATACTTACATATGAACTACATCACCCAGGATTGGTCAGACAAGGGCCATCTCACATGTTTTGCATCACCAATCCTAGGTCTGCCTCTGAGACTACACTCAGGAAAGAAGTGCAGCTGGTCCTGGTGACTGGACCTACAGGATATGCATATTCATATAAGAACACAGAAAGCTGCCACAGAAAGCCAGACCATTGGTCAATTTTCTACACTGACTGACAGCGACTCTCCATGATTTCAGGCAGGTTTCTCTTCCAGGCAGTGACATAGCTTGGTTTGCCAGTGCCTGGGGCTGTGCAGGGGGAAGGAGGGAGGGAGGGAAATTGCAGCTGCAGAGATAAGAAAAGAAGAGTTATTGCGTCACTTCCTGGATCGCATGGAGAAGCTGTTTTCAACAGAGCCCAGCAAAGGAAGCACATAGCTGTATTGAGGCAGCACCAGGTGTTGAAATTTTGTGCCCCTAACAATTTTGTGTATGGGGCAACCACCCCTGTGCCCCCCCCACACACACACACTACGCCACTGCTTCCAGGACTACCCAGATGTGCTGGGGGTTGAAGTTGGGCCCATCTACAGGCAAAGTTCTATCCCTGAACTCTGGTCCTTTCCACACAAAAATATTTATCACAGTCAAGCTTCTTCTTAATTCTTAGGGCTAAAATCGCATCATATTAGTTGAGTTCAATGCCTGGCTCAATACTCATCACAAATCTTGCAAATGTTCCTACTAATGAGCATAGCAGCAACAATAGATGGAGGATTGTATTTGCTAGAAAGCTCTATAGTCACCGCCATTTTCAGTTGATGCTAATAGGATTAAAGGTAAAGGGACCCCTGACCATTAGGTCCAGTAGCGGACAACTCTGGGGTTGCGGCGCTCATCTTGCTTTATTGGCTGAGGGAGCCAGCGTACAGCTTCCAGGTCATGTGGCCAGCATGAGTAAGCCACTTCTGGAGAACCAGAGCAGCGCACAGAAACACTGTTTACCTTCCCGCCGAAGCAGTACCAATTTATCTACTTGCACTTCATGCTTTCGAACTGCTAGGTTGGCAGGAGCAGGGACTGAGCAACGGGAGCTCACCCCGTCTCAGGGATTCGAACCACTGACCTTCTGATCGGCAAGCCCTAGGCTCAGTGGTTTAACCAACAGCTCCATAGCAAAAGTGGCTCACCCAGGGTGGCAGAGCTGCAGTAATAGACTCCCGCCAAAGGCATCACTGCCACTTACCTGGAGGGGCCAAGCAGTGAGGCCAGAGCTGTGCAGGAATACTGGCAGAGCTAATCTGGTCTTCTCTCTGGTGTGCCTACATGGCCCCATCCTCACTGTCACTTCACCCATCTGGCTCCCAGTAAGCAGCAGTGCTGCTGCTGCCAGCAGAGGTGGATTTAAGGGAGCACGATTGATTTGGTTGTACTGGACATGGAGCCTTGGGGTTGCCCCAGGAGGTACCACAACTATGATGCAAAATGGGAAGCAAGAGATGGAGAACACTGAATTCTGGTATTGCAAGGGTGCCACCGAAACTTGAGATCCCGGGTCTGCCACTGCTGCCAGAAAGCTTTTGCAAACCACTTCTTCTCGGTAGTAGTTTAAAAGCGTCCACACATTTTGATTTTTCTATCTTCCTCCTCCCTTTCTTTTTCCAACTCTGCGAGATTGACCACTGACAAAACATATTAACATAAATCTTTGGGGATCTTTGGGGACAAGTAGCAGCTCTTTGGAAGGCAGCCAACTCATTGAGACCTGTTTTTACGGGTGCATGCTTGAGAGTTCCTGAGAAGTCACAGATGTGTAGTTTTAATGCAGCATGACAAATGTATCATCCTATGGAGTAATTGCTGGGAGCTTAAGGGTATTAACTATTGAAATGAAAACATGAACTCTGCAAAGCAATTTGGTCAGCTGTACAAAGAACTAACTGACTTGGATCACAGAGTTATTATAAAACAAATTGCATGTGATAGCAGGGGTATTATTAGTGATCTCTGTGCTGTTGCCAATTAATTGTAACAAGAGTTAGCTGAAGCCAGTGTGGTCCTCATATATACAGTGGTTGACAACCTAATTTGAAGGCAGCCAGATCAATAGCCTGGAATTTTCTCATTTTTATTCAAGCAAGTGGATCTCACTAATGCAAAACACTTTATTGGCTACTCAGTGCAAGAAACTGAGTGGCTGATTATAATGTGGTTCAAAATGATTAAATAGCAGTTTTGCTGCTTCCAGAAAAGTGGGCGACATAATTTCCCCCATGAAATAATTCCAGAGTTCCTGGCACAAAATGATGCAGTTGCCTAGTTCACATAGATGTTTGTGCAAGTCCAAATATTGTCTATGAGAACTTGGGTAGTCTTCAACAGCAAATAATAGACTTTCTTCTGTATGTAAAGCGCACCAAACATGACAGCTTGCCAGTCTCATAAAATGGTCCTACAAACATCCAGTATTAAAATACCCCAGGAGAGACCAAAAGGCAAAGTGAGACTAAGCAAAGACCAGTCATAAGAGATCTTCTAAACCTTCATATATTCATCAAGGAGTATGGGGAAACTGGCTTGGAAATCCCACAACCACAAAAAACAACAACAGCTATTCAGATAGGTAAATGGCTGCCACACAAGTCCAGGGGCATCACAGTAGGTGCAATAGTTAGTGATCTTGGTTCATCATGGCCCACTTTCCCACAAAAAAGACTTGTCCAACTGAATTCTACTCAGACCCCTGAAATCAATGGACCTTTGTGGGGACCATTGATTTCTTTTTCATTTTTTAAGTAAGTTGTTTATTTAAGATTCGACAATAACAATAAATCAACAACAACTAATACATCAATTCACTATTTGCTACAGCTGACTATCTTTAACCATAGTTAACAAACTGCAAAACATCGCTTCGAGTTAGTCAACATTTCATATTTAACTTTATCTCTTTCTTAGCAGGTCAGGAAAAAAAGAGACTGAAAGGAGAAAGGGAGAAGAGAAGAAAACTAAGAAAGGGAGAAAAAAGAAGAAAGAAATTAGTAAAGAAAAGAATTTTAAAAAGAAAATAAATACATTTAACTTCCGATTAGACTCACAGTTCCAAATTACTGTATTGTTTTCTTTGTTTTTATCAGATAATGAAAACATTGTGTTTCTTATTTTACAAGAATCATTCTAGTTCTGCCAGGAGATGTTTATTATTACAATAGTTTCCCAAGTATTCTTTAAAGATTTTCCATTCTTTCTGTACTTTCTCTTTTGGATATCCTCTGACTTTCCCTGTCATCATAGCCAACTGCAGATATTCTATCATTTGGGGACCATTGATTTCAATGGGCAGGATTCAACTGATGAGTTCCATCAGATGAAATCCTGAACAAGGTCTTGCATTTCTCCAATGGATCTGTACCCTAGCTCCCACTCCCCCCCACCCCATAAACCCACTGCACCTCCCAAAATTGGCTTTGAGAGGTCAGGAGAATCCCCAGAACAGCATGGAGGGAGCTGGATAGACCATTCCATCTAGCAAGCCAAAATGCTTACCCTGATAGAATGATCACCTTCGTGTGACCTTGAATTCCTCCCCTGGTTTCTGCCTTGTGCTTGCTGTCTGTACCAATCAACAAGTTCCACTTGCACGGATCAATCAAACATACAAGGCTGTTTGCATCAGCCACAGGGAGAGAGGTGCTTGTGGGACATTTCCTCTTTTTTGCCTCAGATGTCAAAATACCACACCTTGGGAACTCTGGGCTGGTACATATCAGACATGTGCTATCTCTATTGTTTTTTGGGGACCTATTGAAGAGGTTCCTTTTTCAACAAACCTTTTTAAGTGGAGATCTTTATCCCAGTCTGTATTAGTCCTGGATATGGAAAAAAAAAATGTATGATTTCCCCCCCCAAAAAAAAAAAATTCAATCACTGTAGCTGTTTTATCAATGAAATTGTGCAAACGCTTTTATTGCAGGTGTGTGTTTTAATTGTGGTATCACTCTGAGGTATTTTATGGGAGGTGATGCATACATGGAATTCAATATTAAATGAAAATTTATTTATTTACTTTGCAGGGGGTGGAAATCACCGTTTTCTGCTCTGCTTTAGGCAACAGCATGCATTGGGCTGGCCCAACACAAACACATGCATGCCTTATATGCGGCACAAACACAAGAGAGGTGTGCTTGTTTGTTTTAACTTGGCATTAAAGGCCAACAGCATCATTTTGCTGGACCGAGTCTTGTTCAGCTAACAAACAAACATTTTCTTCCTGCTGCTCCTTGCTGCGCCTTCCTAATTCCTCTGCTATCAATAAGTTACAAGATCCAGAAGTCCTGGCTGAACGAGAAGGAAAAAAACAATTCAAGCCCGCGGGGATACTGAGCATCTCTGGTAGATATGAAAACAACAGCAGTAGACCGGGATGATTTCATGCAGGCTCCATAACATCAAAGATGCTGATGTTCGCCTTTTGCCAGGACCTATTTGCATTATCAGTGCAGTCATTATTTCCACACTTTGGTCTGCTTATATAGCCACAAGTGATGCGCTTTTGCCGCATAAATAATCCTCTTTGCTGGATTTTCTTCTGTGACGGCTTTATGGCCACTGACCCTTCCACGAGCCAGGTAATCGCAAACCCCGGTTTCCAATGAATCACTCTGTAATAAAGATGTATGCACGTTGCAAATTGAACTCCCCTTTTCCCGCGACATAAACATCCGAAACATAAATTATTTACAGCGGGTTTATTGGGTGCCAAATGACAGCCCAAAGGTCGCCTCCGGTGCGTTTATTTCTGCATCTTAAAATCGCTGTCAAACAACTTTTACGGGGGCGGCGAGTTTAGGATGCTTCTCCATCTCTGCCAACCGACCTAAGATTGCCGCATTGAAATTGCCACTGCAGACTCATAATAAAAGCATATTGGGTGGCGTGACATCAATACTTGTAAAGCTCCAAGGGTAGAGGGTGTTGAGGGATTTCAACTCACCTGACCATATGCTGTCTTTACCATACAAGCCGTTACTAAATGACAAATGTATTCGTGGGCTGCAGTCTCCTTTAACTAAGCCAATAAACTGGGACTGCCAAATCTCCTGTCCTCCTTCCAGTCAATCACTGCCATTCTGAAGATAATACGGTATTCCATTATTCTTCTGAAAGTACCATTCCCTGCTTGTGTATATAGCATCTATGGGGGGGGGGGAGAAACTCTGCCACAATTCTGATCTGTTGTGTACCAATGAAAGCATTATGATTTCAGCCCGTTATTTAACTCCAGGAAGAAAAGGCAGGAATTCCCACAAGGCTACTACTAGGAGTAGCAGTGCCAATGCTTGCAGTCGTAGGAGCTGCTCTTGAGACAGTAGCAAAGCAAAGTTTAAAAAGAAAGGGGGGAAGGTGCTGTTCTATTCATTCACTTAGAAAAAATATATACACTGCTTAGTTAGAAAACTTCCACCAGCAGTATACATAAAACAATAATCAATAAAACAAAGATAAAACCAGAAATAATTACAGTAAAAACATGCATATATCAGTAGATTATATGTCTGAGTAGGCTTGCTCATTTTTTTAAAAAAAATGTCCCTTTCTATTAAAAAAAATTGCATATGCAGATTGTATACAAATCGGTGTCCTCTTTTTTCATTTTTTGTGATTTTTTTGGTGACATTTAAGTGGCCACCCCAGAACTAATGCTAGTTGTATGTATCATAGGTGCTAGAAACACAACCGAGCATATATGATACACAAAATAAGTAATATAAGGCCATCCCACTTCACCATCTCAATTTACACAAACCAATCAATATACGCCATCCAAATGTCTGAATAGGTTTCCAATCAAAATGGATGTTTATATATAAAAAAGGTACTTTTAAATGTAACAAGTTTGTTAAGGTCTTTAGTCCATTGTATAAAAGTTGGCGAATATTCATGCTTCCAGACTCAAAGTTTTAGCAACCATGTTGTTTAGTCTTTTGGCCGTGTCTGACTCTTCGTGACCCCATGGACCAGAGCATGCCAGGCATGTCTGTCTTCCACTGCCTCCCGCAGTTTAGTCAAACTCATGCTGGTAGCTTCGAGAACACTGTCCAACCATCTCGTCCTCTGTCGTCCCCTTCTCCTTGTGCCCTCCATCTTTCCCAACATCAGGGTCTTTTCCAGGGAGTCTTCTCTTCTCATGAGGTGGCCAAAGTATTGGAGCCTCAGCTTCACGATCTGTCCTTCCAGTGAGCACTCAGGGCTGATTTCCTTAAGAATGGATAGGTTTGTTCTTCTTGCAGTCCATGGGACTCTCAAGAGTCTCCTCCAGCACCAGAATTCAAAACCATAATTAGCAACCATAAGGGCTCATAAAGTTCATTTTTTGTTGTCTGTAGATAATCCCCATACAACGGGAAGTACACGAACTTCTGCAAATATTAAGGATTTTGCCAGTGCAAAATTAATATAGGCAACAACTTCTGACCAGAAAGGAAATCTCACTGAACAAACCACACAGTGTGCCTGAGTGAGGCACCAATAGCATACACCTTCATCATCTATCAGAATGGAACAACATTGTCTTCTTAAAACATTGTGGAATCCAGAACACCCAAAATAGCATTATTGTTTTTTAATGGATCAGTCTCAGTTCTAAATAGAAATAAATATTCTCTATGAGTCTGTGATCTTCCCTGCCTGTGATCTTCAAATGAAGGGTGGTATAATAATAACAGTAGCAGCAGCAATAATATCCCTCTTAAGTGTATCAGGGGGTTTGGGGTCATTCAAGGTCCTTGATGGGCCATTAGTGGATCAGTAATTATCTGACTTTGGGAGGGCTGTTTAATAAAGCATAGTAGTTTTCAGGTTATATCTTATTATTTTATTCAAGGCCATTCAGGCTTATATGTGGTAACAGCAGGGGTGAGATTTTTTTTAGGGGTGTGGGGGTTATATTCCAGCCGATTTTTGCGGAGCTTCCAGTGAATAAAATTGGCCATTCCTATCACCTTCAGAAAAGAATTTTTTTGATATGGTGAATATCTTCTAATTCAATTAGTGAAAGTTTTGTAGAGTTTTTCATGTCTCAGATAGGAAAAAGACTTCAAAGAACCCCAGTAGTCAGCACATTACACAGTAGTATCATAACTGGCAATTAGAAACATTGGAGATCACCTTTATCAGGACTTTGAACTACCTTCAAAGGCACTCTTTGTGTGAAAGAGTGCAAACCAGTCTTTTTTTCATGGGGGAGGGGACGTACCAGTGCAAAACTATAATTTATTGTGAAACTAATAAAGCTGGTTTATCATAAAGGTTGAGGGCATGAACTATGACTTACGAAGCCCCCGTTTCAAAACACAGCTGTGCCATGAAGTAACTGGCCTGTCCTAGGATGAAAGCAGAACACAGACAGGGATGCCAAAAAGAGTGGGGCAGGGGTTCAGTCTGAAAGCAGTCTCCCTAGATTCTATGTCAATATAACACAGCGAGCTGCGCTTGGTAAAGGATGCTCCATTAGGACAAATAGGACTCTGCCCCACCAACCTCAATCTGCCCTCAGTCAGACTCCACCTGCCCAACATCTTACTTACAACCAGTCCAAGGGGTGTCAGGGAGCTGCCAAGTGAGCCCAGGTCATCCACAAGGCAGGAGAACACAGGAGTCACAGAATGCAATTAGCTTTGTATTAACAGCTATTGGCGCTGTGGGTTAAACCAGAGAGCCTAGGACTTGCCAATCAGAAGGTCGGTGGTTCGAATCCCCACGATGGGGTGAGCTCCCGTTGCTCGGTCCCTGCTCCTGCCAACCTAGCAGTTCGAAAGCACGTCAAAGTGCAAGTAGATAAATAGGTACCGCTCCAGCAGGAAGGTAAACGGTGTTTCCGTGCGCTGCTCTGGTTCGCCAGAAGTTAGTCATGCTGGCCACATGACCCGGAAGCTGTACGCCGGCTCCCTCGGCCTATAGAGCGAGATGAGCGCCACAACCCCAGAGTCGTCTGCGACTGGACCTAATGGTCAGGGGTCCCTTTACCTTTACCTTTATTATTAATAATAATAATAATGGAGCAGAGTCCTCTGGTTCGTCTTAATCCAGCTGAGACTTTGCTGAAACTGACCACTATAGCCACTTATTCTGGATCCCTCCCAAGCAGACGAAGGCTGCGTTAATGGTCTGGGCTCCTCCTCTGAGCCTCTTTGGCCTGTTGCTCAGAAACATGCAGGACTTTCCTCAATTGGGGTGTAAGAGGGGGAGACAAGCCAGAAGGACTGGGACTGTGTGGCAACCTCTGAATCCTCTCTGTCTGAGTCTGTGCTCACACTGTGACTCACAGTCTCTGACCCTTGTCCTGGAAGGCCCTCCTTCTCCTGATCCCCCTTGATCGCTCAACCCCCCTGCTTATAGCACCTTCCAGTTCGTCCTTTCCCCAGACTTCTCCTCAGTACCCCACCACCATGATCCAGGATCTAAGGCATCATCTTCTGTGTCCTTCATGGGGAGTTCCTTGAGTGGGCGGCTCCCACCACTCTTCCTTACCTAGTCAGTCCAGGACAAGGAGGGACATTTCCTGCCAGCTTCCTCCTCTCAGTGTTGCCCTTGAAGATAAAGATCCCATAGTCGCCTTTGACTGGAATTAATGGTCCAGGGGCCCTTTACCTTGCCTTTTCATCGGGGAGAAAAGCACTGTATTCTGCTCTGGTCAGACCTCACCTGGAGTACTGTGTCCAGTTCTGGGCACCACAATTCAAGAAGGACACTGACAAACTGGAACGTGTCCAGAGGAGGGCAACGAAAATGGTCAAAGGCCTGGAAACGATGCCTTATGAGGAACGGCTAAGGGAGCTGGGCATGTTTAGCCTGGAGAAGAGGAGGTTAAGGGGTGATATGATAGCCATGTTCAAATATATAAAAGGATGTCACATAGAAGAGGGAGAAAAGTTGTTTTCTGCTGCTCCAGAGAAGCGGACACGGAGCAATGGATCCAAACTACAAGAAAGAAGATTCCACCTAAACATTAGGAAGAACGTCCGGACAGTAAGAGCTGTTTGACAGTGGAATTTGCTGCCAAGGAGTGTGGTGAAGTCTCCTTCTTTGGAGGTCTTTAAGCAGAGGCTTGACAACCATATGTCAGGAGTGCTCTTATGGTGTTTCCTGCTTGGCAGGGGGTTGGACTCGATGGCCCTTGTGGTCTCTTCCAACTCTATGATTCTATGAGAAGAATGGGCTCTGTATCCCATTGGCGCTGGTTCTGCTTACCCTTGGTCCCCTGCCATCTGCCTCAGCAGTCCCAGTGGTCACCAGCCACCACTGGCTGCACTCTCGTATAGAAACAAATGGTGAAAATGTTTTGGGGGATTGTAGGAAAAGACCTGCCAAAGAAATTGAAAAACATTTTAATGTTTGCGACAACAGCGGCAAGAGTCTTAATAGCACAAGGATGGAAGAACAAGGAAATCCCGACCAAAGAACTGTGACAAGAGAAATTGATGGACTATGCAGAACTGGCGAAACTGACACACAAACTACATGACAAAGATGACTGTGACTTTAAAGAAGAGTGGGAACCTTTCACAAAGTACTTAAAGAAACAACAAAATGAATTGGACTCCTTGGCAGGTTTTGAATAAACATACACAAACTTTTTATTGATAACATCTAGATAGATAATTTAAGGATCTTTACAACTTTATAATATGCAGAGAATAACATGTGCTAAGAAACCAGAGAGAGGAGCTGAGGGAAGTCTGGTGGGGGTGGGAGGGAGGGGATTTTTCTTTCTTGTTTTCTTTTTGAGGAGGGGGGGAATGGGGGGAATGAGGGTGATGTATTTTTGATTGATTGTCATTTTGAAACTCCTAAAAAAAAAAATTTTTTTAAAAGAAATAAAATGTTTCAGAAGGCCTGTAAGCGCCATCTTGGTAGACAAGATAACCTCGAGACTAATAGTTACGTGCTGCAAGAATGAACTCACATATGTCTATCCACTTGCTTTGAAATGTGCCATTTGGTTGCTCTATCTGCGGGCTTGGGACACTTGGCTAGTGGCCTAGGGAGGGGAGCTATTTATAAGGCTTGGGACGTATGCCACCTATGGCTTCATCAGCCAGGTGGACAATGGGAGGTTCTGGCCAAACTGATGTATGCTTTCTAAGTAATGCAGAAAGGGGAGCGTGTGGTGCTGTGGTCTAAACCACTGAGCCTCTTGGGCTTGCTGATAAGAAGGTCAGCAGTTCAAATCCACATGGCGGGGTGAGCTCCCGTTGCTCTGTCCCAGCTCCTGCCAACCTAGCAGTTGAAAGCACACCAGTGCAAGTAGATAACTAGGTGCCGCTGTTGCGGGAAGGTAAACAGTGTTTCCGTGCGCTCTGGTGCTCATCTCGGTGTCCTGTTGCACCAGAAGCAGTTTAGTCATGTGGGCCACATGACCTGGATAGCTGTCTGTGGACAAATGCCAGCTCCCTTGGCCTGAAAGCAGGATGAGTGTCACACCCCATAGTCTCCTTTGAGTGGACTCAACCGCCCCGGGTCCTTTACCTTTACCTTTTAATGCATAAAATGCTTATCTAGGTGCAGACAGTAATGGCAAACGCTGGCTATTTCAGTGTTCGCCCTGAGTCAAGTCAGCAAGGCTTTGCAGGCTTTTGTAACTTTACATTTTCTTCTAATAAAGAAGGGACTGATCACTTTGGTGCTTTGGTCCCTGCCATATGGTCTAGGATAGGGATAGCAAATGGGATGTGTTCCAGGTATTGGACTCCAGTCAACATGGCTAATGGTCAGAGATGTCAAGAACTGTAATCTGTCAACATCTGGATGGCATTATGCTGGCTATGCCTTGTCTAGGAGGATTCCATAGTCAATAGTGTCAAAAGCAATAAAAGGAAGGTCAGTTAAGACATGTGTTAAGGTTTGAATATTTGAGGGTTTGAATATCTGAAAGTTACCTTGACTACTATATAACCTGTGTCTCTCTTTTTGTACTTTAACATAAAATAAGCATGGAAAACATGTGTGTGTCTATAAAGGTGCATGCGAGAGTGAATGGAGGTTATTGAATAGCATTGTCTTCAAAGAAAAGCTTGAAATATCCATCAGAATCACTAGCAGAAAATATTATTTTTTTAAAATGAGAGATAACAATAGCCTCGTGTTGAGATCAAGATTCCTCTCCAGGTTTTCAAAGAGCTGCGGTCCCATTGAAGAGAAGACTTTTCTTTCTGATGTTAGGGCAAGGATTTATAGTCAGGCAATAATGGTCTCAGCTGTACTTTGTATACTACTTAAGTTCCTGCTCGCCATATAAGCTCTAAATTTGCTAGGTGTTGTTCAGCAATAAAAGGACTTGAGTGTCCTGTTTGCAGACCAACTATCTAAATATAAATCTCCATTCAAGAAATGCATTGAACTTTGGGCACACAGGAAAGACCCATTTTAAATATTCTATCATGACACTACCAGATACGCCCTTTAGACTTAGACCCCTAAGTTCTACAGATGTCCTTGGACTCTAACTGCCAGCATTTTCAGAATCATGGCAACAGGGATACAGTGGTACCTTGGGTTAATTACTTAATTCGTTCCAGAAGTCCATACTTAACCTGTTCTTAACCTGAAGCACCACTTTAGCTAATGGGGCCTCCTGCTGCTGCCGTGCCGCCGGAGCACTATTTCTGTTCTCATCCTGAAGCAAAGTTCTTAACCTGAAGCACTATTTCTGGGTTAGCGGAGTCTGTAACCTGAAGCGTATGTAACCTGAAGCATATGTAACCTGAGGTACCACTGTATATGACAGTCATAGACCAACAACACATGGAGGCCAGATGTTCCCCCTATGCCTAATATAAGGACTGGTTCTTACATGCATGATCATCACTTAATAAAGTGAAGATCACATGTTGACTTTCATGGATCACTACAGAAATCATACCACAGACACAATGTTCACTTTATTTCCAACTGCAGTCCAACTGCACTGGCTACCAATCAGTTTCCGGGCCCAATTCAAAATGCTGGTTTTGACCTATAAAACTTTAAATGGCTCAGGACCGCCTATTCCCATATGAACCTACCCGGACCCTGAGATCATCTTCTGAGAACCTTTTTCATGTGCCTCCTCCTCAAGAGGTCAGGAGGGAGGCAACACGAGAGCTGGCCTTCTCTACAGTGGCTCCCTGTCTGTGGAATGCTCTCCCCAGGGAAGTTCGCCTGACGACTTCACTATACAGTGGTACCTCAGGTTACAGACTCCGCTAACCCAGAAATAGTACCTCGGGTTAAGAACTTTGCTTCAGGATGAGAACAGATATCGTGCGGTGGCAGCGTGGCAGCAGCAGGAGGCCCCATTAGCTAAAGTGGTACCTCAGATTAAGAACAGTTTCAGGTTAAGAACGGACCTCCAGGACGAATTAAGTTCTTAGACTGAGGTACCACTGTACAGGATTGCTTTCAGACGGCTCAGGGGTCTGATAACTCCATACCCTCCAACATTTCTCCAGTGAAACCAGGGACATCCCAAGTAAAAGCAGGACATCTTGGGATCAAATCAGAAACTGGGACTGTTTCTCTAAATCAGGGATGTCCCTGGAAATTAGGAGTGCTTGGAGTGTCTGAGATTGGACCCTGGTGGTGTAGAGATTGCATATTGTCCAAATGTATTGTAAACCTACATATCTTACACGTTGGGAGCTTTTATTCCCCATTCTTCTGGCTAGTCTAGTCTGAATTAATACCTTCTGGCCTGTACTGTGGATTGCGAGAGCAGTGTTTTAATTGGCTATGTTCATTGTTTTGTTTTGTTTTTATCTTGTACAAGGGAGTTGAAGATTTCAGACGGTGGACATTTCCAGCCACTACCTGGGACCTGGGGCCTTCTGCCTGCGTGAGCTGCAGCTCTTCCCTATATCCCCATGCCATTTTGATATTTTAAATAAATAGGGTAAGCAGATGTTGAGTCTATCTTTATACACACGACCCCTTTCTAAAGCTTTGCTTTGTCGCCTAACCCACATGTAATTTATTATGTGAGAATACAGTGTTACGGAATGTAAATATACCCTTTTAGAGAAGTTATGAATTGGCAAAAGATGCCTTTTGCAGCTTTAAAAAGATGCCTCTTGCAGTTTTGAAACAGACCTTTCAGTCAAATGCCATCTATTCATTTTCTAATGTATCGAGCCAAAGAGGCAGTTATGCAGCGTGAGACTGTTTTACTTGATGGATGCTTATTTATCACTAGTGTCACTGGTTTATGAATTTAAAATAAAGAAAATGCAATCTAATTTAACCCTTTGCCACATCTCCCTGAGCTCAGTGGATAGAATTGCAAGTCAGCTTCCTTCTGTACTTGTGTTTCTATTATAAAACCAGTCATTCAGTCTTTGTATCTCCGTCCTGGAGATAGCATGTAAGCTAATTTCTACAGTACCTGATTTGAGTCTTCTACCGATAGGCTGGGGACGTGGGTGGCGCTGTGGGTAAAACCTCAGTGCCTAGGACTTGCCGATCGTATGGTCGGTGGTTCGAATCTCCGCGGTGGGGTGAGCTCCCGTCGTTCGGTCCCTGCTCCTGCCCACCTAGCAGTTCGAAAGCGCCCTTAAGTGCAAGTAGATAAATAGGTACCGCTTTCTAGCGGGAAGGTAAACAGTGTTTCCGTGCACTGCGCTGGTGCTGGCTCGCCAGCTGCAGCTTCATCATGCTGGCCACGTGACCCGGAAGTGTCTTCGGACGGCGCCGGCTCACGTCCTCTAGAGTGAGATGAGCACACAACCCTAGAGTCGGACACGACTGGCCCGTACAAGCAGGGGTACCTTTACCTTACCAATAGGCTGCTAGACCACTTCCTTTCACCTCATGCTACTGTTTCTGAAGAAACCTTGAATGCCTTTTAAAGGACAACTTTAAGCAGACGTCTTTGTGAGGGGGAAGTGAAGACAGGTGTCAACTACCCAGTCCAACTAAAAAAGAGGGAGACATACCTCAATCATCCATTTTCTGTACAACTTTTGAGCCTTTCAGAGTGGGGGACACTGGCAATAGTGTTCCTTTTTTGGCTCATAAAGTATTGTCCAGAACATCAAAATGCATTGCTCTTCACAGAAAACACACAGCAAAGGCAGAGTCGTCTTTCCCATTGGTCTTCATGGTTTGTTGCGCCAGGGCGCCGGCCTCTCAGGAACTCCCTAGAGAGTGGGGGAGCTGCACGGCTTTGCTGACAGCCTCCCCTTTCCCTGCACGTCCGCCAGCTGCGCCCCACCAACTATATGGCTGGCAGTGGGGGAGGCAGAGGACATTTTCCACTGCCCCCTCTCTTGTTTTGGAGTTGCCGGGGGGGCACCGTAGGGATCTTTGCACCACAGCACCGGATATGCTTAAGACGGCCCTGAGCAAAGGCATCACAGAACAATCCCATCTACACCTACTGTCCCAGTGTACGGAAACCAGAATTAAAAACCCAAGTGTTACAAAAGTCACATGCCCTCCCCACTCTCTGCAAAAATCCTGGGGGTCCAGGCACTCCCTCTGGGTCTGTGTTCCTTCAGAGAATTGATACACAGAGGAGACTGTCGTAGCTTTAAGAAACATGGTTTATTCACCTACCCAGTCAGCACTGAGGGAGTCCAGATCTTACAGCATGGCCATTTCAAGAGGGGCTTGTCCCCCACTACAGTGCAGCCCTGGAATCCAAAGTATCTCTCCCAGCCAGCCTTCAGCCAGCCTACCCAAGATGGATCTCAGTCTTCCTTTGTCCTTCTTCCCAGAATACCCTGCTAAAACCCCTCTTTTCCTGTCACCTCACACCCAGTTACCCTGGCAACCTTCCAAACCCCCAGTCTCTGTTCACATCTCAGGACAAGGGGAAAGGACAGTTCTCTTGCACAGGCAATGGTTCTCAATGGCCATTTTGTTTTGTTTCTTAATGACCCTAGTTTGGCCAGGTCCTTTCACATAGGCAGCTTATATTTCTCCCTCCACATCCCAAATACAGTCGTACCTTGGATCCCAAATGCCTTGCAAGTCGAACATTTTGGCTCCTGAACACCGCAACCCCAGAATTGAGTGTTTCCCATTTTGCAAATGTGTTCTTTGGAACCCGAAGGTTCGACGTGAGTTCCGCAGGTTCCAACTGGCCGCAGGAGCTTCCTTGGTTTCCGAACATTTTGGAAGTCAAATGAACTTCCAGAATGGATTCTGTTCGACTTCCAAGGTACGACTGCAATAAAAATCCTACCATTTATTAATTTCTAGGGTTTTTGGGTCCTTCCCCATCTATAACACCAAGTATCTAGAACAGGGATGGGGAAATTGTGGTCCTTCAAAGGCTGCTGGACTACAACTCCCATCATCTCCTAACCAGTGGCCATGCTTGAAGGGTCTGATGGGAGTTGGAGTCCGATGATATCTGGAGCACCACACGTTCCCCAACCATGGTCTAGATGAAAAGTAAATACAAAAAGCTGATATATTGAGGGCCTTCTCGGTAGTGGGACCTGCCTTGTGGAACGCCCTCCCACCAGATGTCAAAGAGATAAACAATGATCTGACATTTAGAAAACATCTGAAGGCAGCCCTGTTTAGGGATGTTTTTAGTTATTGATATTTTGATGTATTTTTAATCTTTGTTGGAAGCTGCCCAGAGTGGCTGGGGAAACCCAGCCAGATGGGTGGGGTATAAATTATTATTATTATTATTATTATTATTATTATTATTATTATTAATTCTCATCTTCCTAATAAGACAAAAATGCCACTTCCTGAAAATAGTGGAATAAGTTCAATCAAGTCTGCATGTCTCCTTGACCATAATATATGAAACTCCTTGAGAAAACACATTAGTCTTCTTGAAACTTTTAAAATTCTTCTTATTTCCCTGAAAAACCTTCAGTGTTTCATCTGAGAGGAAACTCCCAAATTTAATTCAGATTCTGTTTCAGGCAAAACTTTGCTAGCAAGTTCTTAGACCAAATGCTGGCAAAATGTCAGGCCTAGGAGTCAACTCCTTGGAGGCCCCTTTGCCCCCCTAATAAAATATTTGAGGGGTCCGGGGGTCGCTAAAGTTGTGTGGCATTGCCATTCAAGTAGGGTGTGTGTGTGTGTTGCATCTTGTGATCGATTATGTGGGGCAGGGCTTATCTTTTCCCCAAAAAAATATTTTATTCAAGTTGGCACGCCTGATGTCAGGGTATTTAGGAGTAAAAAAAAAACTGCTGGCAATTCTCAGTGCTACAGGCATTCTGAGATAACATCAGGATATTGAAGAGGGAAAGGTATGTGTGCTCTGGAATAAACCGACCAGCTCAATGGTGGTGGTTGTTTTCTTTTCATAAAAGCATTGCATGTTATGAGTGCAAAGGGTTTTGCACAGGCCATTGGTAGTAATATTGCTGGATAATTTTTTCTGACATTTGAAATTTGCATCCTTTTCAAATGTAGGCCTAGCTGCCAGAGTAACATGTAGCTGCTTGGAAAGATTAGCTAGCTGGGCTGACCTAAGAAAACTCTTGTCCTTTTCAAAATTGACAAAACTTTTGGGGAAATTAAACCAAAGCAAAATTTCATTTGCCTACAACTAATTTTGCCTTCTTCTTTTTTCGCAAAGGCATCAGAACATTTCAGAAGGATGAACTGACACTGATTTCATTTGTCTAAGTAGATAAATCATCTGTATTGAACTTGTCTCTGCCAGCATGACAGTGCTTATCCCTGATTTAATTTGCAATTTTTCCTTCCTTCCTTCTTTCCTTCCTTTCCCCCTTTCTCTTTGTCCTGAAGAACCAATGTTCAAACAGAGAAAATATGAAAGTTATGTGGGTCATGCATTTTAATCAGGGCTTCTATAGAACATGATGGCAGAAATATTTCCCACAACAGGAATTTTCTCCCTCTCAGATTCATTAATCTACATTGACTTTTGGTGACATTGAAGTATTGGAGAAGGAAATTATCTTTTATGAGAGAACAGAGTGGAGATATTATTTTATTTGATTCTTATTCCCCACTAATACAGAGAGCCCTTTTTGTGAGGTATTGGTTCTGTAAAATGTGTTTAATGGCATTTCATAAAGGCACACAGTAATGGAATCAAATGCTGGTATTTAGCATTCTTGGTCATCTGATCTTACTTGTTAAAAAGAAGAAAAAGCAAGAATAAACATTACCACCTCTTTAAGACATGCCTGAAAGTCTCTCTGTTTCTCTACCCTTCTAACCCGTGAACTCATTTATTAGCATGGACAGAACATACAGAAAGTTGAGAAAAGGAGGGAAATTATGAATTGTGTTTGGGGAAAATCTGCAAGTGTTCATCTGAGGAAGAAGCTGTCAACTGACACCCCATTGCAGGGATTCAAACAGCCAACCTTTTGTTGGGCAAGCCCAAGAGGCTCAGTGGTTTAGATCACTGTGCCACCCACATCCCTTTTGATAGCTTCAAACACCCTTACCACTGATAAGTCACACTTCAGTTATTAATTTGTAAATATTTTAGGTGACTTTTATTCTTTTCAACATATCTTTCACACGTGTGTGTACACATACAGTTTACAGCTGAGAGATGTTCAAAAAACCCCTCAGAGCTTACATATCTTTCCACTGGAGAAGGCATGGCAAAATCTACACTGAATAAGACGAATATGCGGAAGCATACTTTCTTGACTAAAATTATGGGTAGTATTTTGTTATTTCCTTTCCGTTTATTGATACACAGTCTATGAACTTTGCATTGTCCCTTAACTGGATCGATATTTTCTTACACATTGAATGGAAACTCTATCAGAACACTGTAGCATTTTCTTTTCATATTTTTTGTCTCTTGAAATAGTAGCATTTCCTTTTATCCTATGTCGGCTGCTTTAGGATTACTTTAGGAAGAAAAATCATGGTACAATTGAATGAAATTGTAGCCATTGATCAGTGGTACCCACCTTTTTCTTTTTTCACAAAATAAATAGAAAATAGATACGGTAATTACCCATAGTTTCCTACAAATTCAAAGAAGAATATAATATAAATGAAAATCTCGACCAGTAAGAGGCTGAACAGGACTTGGGAATTATGCCATTTGAAGGGTCAGCTACCAGCGTTTGCTGGGGTTTTTTCGGTGATAATGCTTAACCTACTTTTTTTTGCTGTTTCCCACCCATTTTGTTTTATACTGTTTTGACATACTGTATTTATCTCCTGATTCTTCTCTGTATTGTGATGATCTATGGTTTTCAGCAATAGCTTTGAACAGATTGATTGGATAAACAAAATTAATAAGTGATAGTCCAATTCTGTCCATGACTTGCTTGAGAGTGAAATGAGGCTTACTCCAAGGGAACAAGGGTATAGCTAGCTGCTTCGACACCCGGATTGGCGGAAGTGGGGCGATTCGCCCACAGGGGCGCCACGGCAATCTGCGCACAGGGGTACTGCACGGGGGTGCCACAGGGATTCGCGCATGGGGGCACCGCAGCAATCCGTCCAGGGGGGCGGTGCGGTGAGCTGCCCACAGAGTCCGCCTGGCAGACACAAGCCCCACGCTGCCATTTTGGGCAGTGCGGGGGCCCAAACCACCACGTCACTCCCAAGAGAGACGTGTGGCTCAGGCATGCTGCAGGCCAGGCCCTGTGGTAAGTGTCGACCCCCGCGGTGTGCCATTTTGTCACCGCCCCCCCCCAAGGATGACACCCGGGGTGGACCGCACCTCCCCCAACCCCCTTCCTACGCCCCTGCAGGGGAAGTGTGATGAAGATGGAAGAAGAAGGTGGTACAATTATATTCAGTACATACACCAGGCACAAAGAAACACAAATGCAATGTTAAAAGAAACCTTGATGACACTGTAACTTTGATATTAAACGTAGTTTGTTGCGGTTTACCTAGCAGGTACATTTTACATGCAAAGTGATTCTCCAGCTACGTTGACAAAAGCCCATTTTTCCACATTGTTTAAGCCAAAAACTATGAAAGATTTATTGTTTTGCCCACATACTGTATTTATATCCCTGATCATCTGTTATGCTATGTTCCAACAAGTGAACAAAGGCACTAAGAACAAAGTACAGGAAATTATCATTTTTAATTATTAAGCTTTGTACAATAGGTATGGTAAGAATATACATAAGTATTCCAAGGTAATTTTGTACTGGTAATCATAGATTTTATTACTTACCCAATTCCTGTATTGGGGGAAATGATTGCTTCTATATTATGGTTTTATACCTGAACTATAATTGCTTGTTATTACAAGGCTATTAATAATAATTCCTTATGTAAAGTGCTATTTTAATAGAATGACACAGTTCTGAGCAGAGAATTCAAGAAATGTCTTCCCCATTTCAACGTGTAATTCATTCCTTTCGCATATAGGTTTTTAAATGGAATAGATGACGGGGGACTGAGTTGACTTTGTAATGACAGCCATTTTGGTACCACATTTTTAGGGACGCTTCGAAATCCCCCCACTTTGAATTAATTTAGCCTGCGTTATCCAGAAGTTTGAAATCGGCTGATGCCTAGCACACAGTGCTATTCTCAAATCTGTAGGTTCTCAGTCTCATCCTATGTCTAATTGCTCAGGAATAAGTCCTGTGGATTTCCCCCCAGTAATGTGCATAGGGTTTCAACCTTCCTTGTGTATAGTATTGTTCCAGGGTGGTTAAGTTTAAGCAGCAAGAATGCTGTGATTCTAATGAGAGAGAGGGAGAGAGGGAGAGAGAGAAAGAGAGAAAGAGAGGAAGGAAGGAAGGAAGGAAGGAAGGGAGGGAGGGAGGGAGGGAGGGAAAAAATGAAAACTTTCCCTCTGAGGATTCTTGTATGGACATATGCAAACACACAAACACACACAGAGGGGGGGGAGAGCGTTCTTGCAAACTCAGACACATGTTCCTCTTGGGGGGGGTTGCCTCACTGGCTGAGAGGGCATTGGCTGCAAGTGTGCCCTCACAGCCAGTGAGGCATAAAAGCTGGGAGCACTGTCCTATCTCAGCACAGTTGGCAGAGAAGCAACCCCCACCCTTGGTCGTCAATGTTTCTTATTTTCCAGGTCCATTTCATGGTGTTTGAAAATGTTATCTGCTTTTCACACTGCTGCTTTAGCAATGTTCCATTCCTTTCATTCACAATTTAACCATTATTTTGCTTCCCGTGTATCTCCTGATCTTGCTAAGGTTGCAAATGGCTGCCATATTCAAAGCCAGGAAGGAATTTCCCTGTAGGCAAATTGACTGATCTAGATCACCCAGTACTGATCCAGAGGCATTTTCAGGGCAGCCTGTTAATGGGGGTGTCAGTGGATGTCCCTGTCCTGAAGCAAAGCGTGCGCCAGATGAGCCACAGTTTAGGATGGCCAACTTGGAGAGGCCATAATCCTGGCACAACCTTGCAGCGGTTCCAGTCCTCTAACAGGAGGCTGTAATGGATATACCACCCAACAGCTGGGCCAAAATCCCACCTACATCTATAATCAAGAAAGTTGTGGCCATGTTTAATCCAGATCATTGTCTGCCTGAGCTATTACGGTAATCATATAAAAAGGTAAAGGACCCCTGGACGGTTAAGTCCAGTCAAAGGCGCCTCTGGGGTTGCGGTGCTCATCTCGCTTTCCGGCCGAGGGAGCCGGCGTTTGTCCACAGACAGCTTTCCAAGTCATGTGGCCAGCATGACTAAACTGCTTCTGACACAACAGAACACCGTGACAGAAACCAGAGCGCACAGAACGCCATTTACCTTCCCACCACAGTCGTACCTATTTATCTACTTGCACTGGTGTGCTTTCAAACTGCTAGGTTGGCAGGAGCTGGGACAGAGCAATGGGAGCTCACACCGTCGTGGGGATTTGAACCACCAACCTTCTGATCAGCAAGCCCAAGAGGCTCAGAGATTTAGACCACAGCGCCACCCACATTCCTTTAATAATATATTACATATAAACACTGCCGCAGTGATGGGAGGCACTGCGACTGAGCCTCCAACAAAAGCACAGCTTTGGGCAGTGTTGATACAGGGCCCAGTGTGATGAACATTAAATGGGATTCATTCATTGGCTTCACTGAACTTTGAATCACACTCATGATGCTCACAAAACCACTCACACAGCACTAGATATTAGATTTTACCTTAATGAGAACTGGAATCTTTATCAGGCCACAGGGATTTGCCCCAAACTCTTTAAATTTTAAACATACAGGCAGCAATAATAAGAAAAAAGTGACCTAGGTTCAACATTTCATCCTAGCCCCCTTTCTTATTTTATTGGAACCATCACCTCCTCATAGAAGGTTCTCTTTATTGCCAACTTTATAAGCGTAAAGGGAGGAGGATGGAAATCAACAGTTGCCATGAAATAAATTATTCTTTTTTGTATCATTACAGACTTACAGTGTTGCTGATATAGACATTGTGGATTGGGGCCAAAAAGTTGGAGATTTTGAAAACAATAGCGTGTAATTTTTGCAAGAATGAAATCATTCCCCAACATGGAAAAAATAAGATATTTTACAACTGCAGGGTGACAAGCAAGCAAATTGTCTAAGGCTATAAAGTAGTCAGTATTATACAAAAATGGCTGCTTATGTGAGTTTCTCTTTCATGCCTGATTTGGGCAATTGTGCTCTTTTTGTTTTAGCTTTCATTGTGTATATGGCACAGATGCCCATTATTTTGTTTTTTTGAAGAAGGGGAAAAAACATTTTAAACAACAATCTATGAGTGTAGTATTCATGGGCATGTGTTGAGCCCAGCATTTCTGAATGTATTCATTGCAAGAGAAGAAATAAGAAAGAACTGATATTACAAAATGTGTCTTTACTGATATTTTGGTAACAGCGTTGGCCCAAGGTATTTTGCTATCTTCAGGCTGTTTCATTCAACTCCATGCCAGCCCTGGCCCTGTTCATTAAAGCAAAAGTGTATTCAAATATAGTAAGGTAGTCAAGTAATCAGTCAAAAGATAGATACTGATAAATTGGTTTGATATTTAGTTACAGGTGTGCACCAAATATAAGATTCAGTTCAGGCACCAATCCGACAATTTGGAATGGGAAACAATTTACTTCTACTGCTTCAGGGGCCACCTGCTTCACCTCAAGTCCAAACCTGAACATCACTTCAGAAAAACAAAGCACAACCACACATTTTCTTTTGGAACAGATTGGATGAATTTGCAGACATGGTAGCGCATTCTTAGTGTATAATGCCTACTAAATATCATAACAATAGTTGGGGAGAGAAGCTGTTCTGGTTATATTTACAGACTGGGCTTTTTAAATGAGCCGTTTAGAACTTATCTATTTTTGGCAGAAGTATATAAAATTTTGGGGATGCGGGTGGCGCTGTGGGTTAAACCACAGAGCCTAGGACTTGCTGATCAGAAGGTTGGCGGTTCGAATCCCCGCGACGGGGTGAGCTCCCATTGTTCGGTCCCTGCTCCTGCCAACCTAGCAGTTCGAAAGCACATCAAAGTGCAAGTAGATAAATAGGTACTGCTCCGGCGGGAAGGTAAACGGAGTTTCCGTGTGCTGCTCTGGTTCTCCAGAAGCGGCTTAGTCATGCTGGCCACATGACCCGGAAGCTGTACGCCGGCTCCCTCGGCCAGTAAAGTGAGATGAGCGCCTCAACCCCAGAGTCGGTCACAACTGGACCTAATGGCCAGGGGTCCCTTTACCTATATAAAATTTGCAGGCACAATACCTCCTTCAAAAGGAAGGAACCTAATTTTAGAAGGTTTTTTACCTGCAAGGGCAGTTTTTACAGTTTGGAGCAAGGGTTAACAAGGATTGCTTTATCACCTCTATTGTTTTGTGGATAATTTATATGAAAATATCATACTTTGTAGAGGTGCCTCTTGGTAAGGGTATTTGGTAAGGGCACTGTAGAGGTTTGGGGGCTAGGGAACTATGATGAATGGAAAATATTTAGGCATTTTTGTCTTGTGTTCAAAGGGCATCAAAGTCACAGAAACGCTTCATCCTCGATGGAGTAGATGGATGATTCTCCATTGTGAAACTATATGGAAGTATTCTGTATGTGGTGCTTGTGCACAATTTCTAATACAGTGGTACCTCGGGTTAAGTGTTTAATTCATTCCAGAGGTCCGTTCTTAACCTGAAACTGTTCTTAACTTGAAGCACCACTTTAGCTAATGGGGCCTCCCGCTGCTGCTGTGCCGCCAGAGCACGATTTCTGTTCTCATCCTGAAGCAAAGTTCTTAACCCAAGGTACTATTTCTGGGTTAGCGGAGTCTGTAACCTGAAGCGTCTGCAACCTGAAGCGTATGTAACCCAAGGTACCACTGTATAGTGAACTTCCAAGTCCAGGGAATTTTTAAAAAGTGTTTGACTTCTCCTGTGGCTTTGTGTACAATTTTCTGAGTTGGGTGATCAAAGCCATCTTCGGGTGCTATTGTTCCTGTAGTGCTCAACATGAGAGAGGAGATGTGTTCAGTAGCCCCCTGGCAGAAACCCACAGAAGCATTATGGCAGTTAGGAGTGCCAGAGTCCTCATGTGTACAACTGTGTGCATGTAGGTTTCCAAACAATCAGGGTTCCAGGTCACCTAAAAGCTTTCATGCGTAGAGCTGTACATGCAAAGGCACTGTTAGTAGAGACGGTTGTGCTGTTTGTGTGGATGCCATGGTACAGGGCTCCTCAGTGCATGCCTGCTTCCCATACAGTTATACCTTGGGATAAATGTGCTTCAAGGTAAGTATTTTTGGGTTGTGCTCTGCGGCGACCCAGAAGTAACGGAGCACGTTACTTCTGGGTTTCGCTGCGCGCGCATGCGCATACGGTCAAAATAACATCACGTGCATGCGCGGAAGTGGTGAAACGCGACCCGCGCATGCGCAGACGTGGGTTGTGTTCGCTTCAGGATGCGAACAGAGCTCTGGAATGGATCCCGTTCGCATCCCGAGGTACCACTGTATAAAGAAGACTTGGTGGTATCAGATTTTACTCTCCAAATCTGAAACAAAGCTCTGGAACAGGGGTCAGCAACCTTTTTCAGCCATGGACCAGTCCACCATCCCTCAGACCATGTGGTAGGCCAGACTCTATTTTTTTTTGGGGGGGGGGGGTAGATGAATGAATTCCTATGCCCCAGAAATAACACAGATATTTATTTTAAATAAAAGGACACATTCTACTCATGTAAAAACACCAGGCAGGCCCCACAAACAACCCAGAGATGCATTTTAAATAAAAGGACACATTCTGCTCATGTTAAAACACATTGATTCCTGGACCATCCATGGGCCGGATTTAGAAGGCGATTGGGCCGGATCTGGGGCCCGGGCCTTAGATTGCCTACCCCTGCTCTGGAAGGACCCAGATTAGTTTTGTGCCACTTTAGAGGAGGACTGGCTGCTGAGGGCCCGAAGGACCCTGCCCTTGCCTCTTTCCACCTGGCCTGGGGCAGGGCTTGACAGGCTTCACAAGGACTGCAGCTGCTTTTAAATTGTTTTTAATTTGTATCTGTGTTGTTTTAAATGAGACCATCTTGCCTGTGAGCCCTGGAAGACCTGCACCCCTTTCCCTTGCTGGCCTGGGGAAGTGGAGTACTGACTGACTCCAGCTACAAAAGCCGAAGCCGTTGAACAGATTCTTGGGCTGGAGTATTGGTTACTGGGGGGTTGAGAGAGAGCTGTTGCTGTTATTGATATTATTGTTGTATCTTTAGTTTTAGATCTTATGATTTACATGGAAGTTGTTCCCATTTGGTTGTGTACTTTTTGATGTGTTTTATTTATTGTTGATAACTTCTGTTATGTTTGTAATTATTAAGTAAATCTTAGAATCATAGAGTTGGAAGAGACCACTAGGGCCATTGAGTCCAACCCCCTGCCAAGCAGGAAACACCATCAGAGCACTCCTGACATATGGTTGTCAAGCCTCTGCTTAAAGACCTCCAAAGTAGGAGACTCCACCACACTCCTTGGCAGCAAATTCCACTGTCAAACAGCTCTTACTGTCAGGAAGTTCTTCCTAATGTTTAGGTGGAATCTTCTTTCTTGTAGTTTGGATCCATTGCTCCATGTCTTGTCATGTTGTAAGAAGCCTTGAGCATAGTTTCAGCTATGGTAAGGCGGAATACAAATAAAATGATGATGATTCACTTTGGGCAGTGCGTGAATATCTCTGAATCAGCCAGCTTTGCTTCTGGATCCAAAAGTAGCCCTTTTATAAAACAGCATTGTTGTCGGGATCATATAACAGTGTCTTTGAGAAAATCTTTTTCTTTTCTTTTTTAAATGCACTTGGTTGGCCATAACAGAGAGATAACTTAGCACTGAATTAGTTAAAGCACCAATTGGCACCAATTTAAAATGTTTCCGTGTTATTTGCTCTCTCTTGTCATCATCCGGGAATAGTTGGCTCTTCTCATATTATGCAAAAGAAAATCTCCGTCGGGAGGGAAGGAAAAGGCTGTCCATTATTAATTAGATATAAATTATTCCTAATCTATACACAATGCCTAATCCCTGGTTCACAGAAATGCAAATTGCACTTCAGAAACAATATGTTAACAAGTCATTTGTCAGAAAGAGACAGGAGCCCAAGCCCAGTATAAAATATAGAACAAACACTTCAAGCTTATTCCAAAGAATACACTGATTGAAGGTTACCCTGAATAACAAAGAAATCCAAGATGGATGACAGCAGGAACAAAATATTTCACAGGGAAAACACACAGTTTACTTTAATATGGAAATGCCCACACAATAGCCTTTGCTGGTAACTGTGTTTCACCTCAGTGAGTGGGGAGGAAGGAGGAAAACTGAAACAAATCCTAAAAGGTGAACTTTGCACTTTTGCTTTGGTTAAATATTTTTCTTAGGGTCCTTACAGCTAATTCTGCCCTTTAAGTTTTTCTTCCTAGTTGTTCCTGGGACCAAGTTCACAACAAGTTCTACCTGATATGAAGGCTGACTTCATTCATACTATGCTGACATAATTATAAGAATTTAAGACGAAAGTGTTTTAATTCTGTGCACAGTTTTGTACATTTCTTACCTCTTTATCATCAGTTCCAAATAAGGTATGTGGATTAGGTAGTGTAAGTAAACCACATAGTTATGTGATCAATTGAGTAATAAGGAATGTCTGCGCATTATGCATGATGGACAAGGGTAATAATAATAATAATAATAATAATAATAATAATAATAATAATAATAATAATAATAATTTTTTATACCCCACTCATCTGGCTGGGCTTCCCCAGACATTCTGGGCGGCTTTCAACAAAATATCAAAATGCAATAATGCATCAAACATTAAAAGCTTCCCTAAACAGGGCTGCCTTCAGATGTCTTTAAAAGTCTGGTGGTTGTTGTTCTCTTTGACATCTGGTGGGAGGGCATTCCACAGGGTGGGTGCCACCACCGAGAAGGCCCTCTGCCTGGTTCCCTGTAACTTGGCTTCTCGCAGTGAGGGAACCGCCAGAAGGCCCTCGGCGCTGGACATCAGTGTCCGGGTAGAACAATGGGGGTGGAGACGTGGAGATGTTTGGAGAGTCACCACAGGGGCAGAAGGGGGGGACCTGTGGCCGCCTTCCCCCCTTTCCTCTTTGTTTTGACCACCCTGTGCTCCCGGGCTGCTGGAGGAGGCATGCAGGGACAGGACGCGAAGGAGGGAAGAGAGCAAACAAGCAGAGGATGGAGGGAACTCTGGACCCAAAACCTGGAATCCCCCCAAAAGCTCAACAATTTGGTCAATCCTTCCCTTAAAAAAGCTCAACATCTCCACGCAATGACAATGGGTAGATCACTGGCAGTCTTTTTATACTGTGAGTAGATTGCAGTCTCTTGGGAGTCCAATTAGATTTCAACGTGGCAGTGGGGAGGGGTGTGACTAGAAATTTTCCACACTGGTACCACCTGACCTTGCTACACCACTGAGTAACCATCAAAATGGTGCCCAAAACAAATTCAAAGTAAATTTGGAGAGTTCCTTCTTATAGGAAACATAAGGAGCATGTTGAGGGACAGAGAAATGATTTACCGTATTTTTTTGCTGTATAAGACTCACTTTTTCCCTCCTAAAAAGTAAGGGAAAATGTGTGTGCGTCTTATGGAGCGAATGCATGCTGCGCAGCTATCCCGGAAGCTGTGCAGCGATCCCTTTTGCTATTCTGGCTTCTGGGATTCAGAATATTTTTTTCTTGTTTTCCTCCTCCAAAAACTAGGTGCATCTTATGGTCTGGTGCGTCTTATAGAGTGAAAAATACGGTAGATAAAATTTTTTGGGTGTGGGTCAGGGTGGAGTTCAAAAATCCATTTTATGAAGGTACAAAACATTCTTGCAGCTCTGGTGATGGGTAAAACCTTTCACATTGATCTGTGAAACACAGCAGAGCTCAAAATCTGGACTCCAGGTATAAAATTCCTCATGTACCAATAAGTTTCTCCTTTTGAGTGGTTTTGCTAGTTGTATCCTTCAGCTGCATTTCTAATATGGAGAACAAATATTTTAAAAAAATGATTCTTATACTGCAAGCTCACCCTGTGATAGCCTGGCACTAGTGGATCACTTTCAGTCAGCTTTTCCTGTTATATGCAGCAGATTTTAAGATGTTAGGTACTAGATCAGGGGAATCCCTGATCTGAATCTTCTGCAGAAATGAATTATCTCCACCATAAGTATGTGCTTCAAAACTTTAGAGCATAACAGTCTTAAATACTAGTTACAAAAAACTTTACAAAATAATGAAGTAACATATCACGAGCAAGCAATGAGGTTCAATCCTTCATGCAGTTCAGTGAACTTCCCTCTCTCTGGTCCCAAGGGAGATCCCAAGTTTGTTCACCATTGCAGAACTTCTCTGCAACTTCTGCTGCTGCTCCTAGCCATCTCCAAACAAAATCACACGTGGCCTTCTCACGTTTCAGCTTCCTTCTGTGAGAGCTCTGCAGCTCCTGTTTCCGGAAATGAGTTATCAGATAGTTTATCTCACTCTAATTATCTCACTTCTCTGACACTTTTGCCAGAGTGCAACCATTTTGCCTAAGGTAAACTTCCCACTACAGCATTTTAAATACAATGCATTCAAACACAGCATTTTATGTACATTAAATTTATAATGGTTCACAAGAAAATGATTTATTGCATGCTCTTCATATACGGCAGGATAGAGCGTGGTGCTGATAACGCCAAGGTTGCAGGTTGGATTCCCGTCTGGGACAGCTGCATATTCCTGCATTGCAGGGGGTTGAACTAGATTATCCTCAGGGTCCCTTCCAACTGTACAGTTTTAGGATTCTAAACATGGGGTGGGGAACAACATCATGATCAGACCTCCGAAGCGAAACACAGTAGATGGTCATTGGTGTGACTGAAAAATGTATTTCTCTGTTGTCTTAAACAGAAAGTTAATCTTATTTTATTTACTGATCAATCAAATAGATATGGTTTGGGAGACTTTATTGCAGACCTGTTTGTTTTCATGCTTGTCATAAACAATTAACACATGGATCCTAAAAAGTTCATTACATCAGCTTATGCCATCAGATTCTTAGGTTACTTGATTAGGAGGGACCTACTCCTTCACGGATGTGGGTGGCGCTGTGGTCTAAATCACTGACCCTAGGGCTTGCCGATTGGAAGGTCAGTGGTTCGAATCCCTGCGATGGGGTGAGCTCTCATTGTTCGGTCCCAGCTCCTGCCAACCTAGCATTTTGAAAGCAAAGTGCAAGTAGATAAATAGGTACCGCTCCAGCGGGAAGGTAAATGGTGTTTCCATGTGCTGCTCTGGTTTCACCAGAAGTGGCTTAGTCATGGTGGCCACATGACCCGGAAAAACTGTCTGCAGACAAACGTCGGCTCCCTCAGCCAGTAAAGCGAGATGAGCACCACAACCCCAGAGTCATTCACGAATGGACTTCGCTGTCAGGGGTCCTTTACCTTTACCTTTTTACTCCTTCACAGTGCCTACAAAATACTGAGAAATATATATCAGAAACTATCTGTTTCATCACCTTCACTCTGACCTGCATACTAACTTGCAGTACCACAAACCTGCTGCCATTTTATGTGGTCAACTATTACAGCAACCCGCCCTTGTAGAGGTGGCCGAATATTGGATAAAGTAATTCACTGAGCAATATTCAATGAATAATAAACCAGGATAAATTATAATAATGATAAATTATTTAATGCTTTTTATTTGACCAGCTAGAGAGCTTGTTGAATAACCCAAAAGATTACTCTTTAAATAATGTATTTGAAGAATAACAGCATTATTCATTGATTGCTTGACAAATGGTATTTCACCTTTTTTCTTTTCGTTTTGTTTCTTTTCTTTTCAAATCACCAAGCACAATAGCTCCTGGCTATTTGCTTGAACTTTGCAAGGTCTCTTGCCCAAAGACACCTCCCCCACATCCCTGGTTTTTAGACAGATTGCCCACCCCACCCCAAAAAAGGGAAGGGGAAAGTGATTTCTATTTTCCCATTTCAAAACAGTTAATTCTGCCATGGTGGAAAAAGTGCTATGCTTCTTCTTCTGAGATTTGGCAGTCTTCATCCCTTCAGAAGGAAGCCGAGAAATATATATTTCTCGGTATTTTGTAGGCACTGTGAAGGAGTAAAAAGGTAAAGGTAAAGGACCCCTGACAGCGAAGTCCATTCGTGAACGACTCTGGGGTTGCGGTGCTCATCTCGCTTTACTGGCTGAGGGAGCCGACGTTTGTCTGCAGACAGTTTTTCCGGGTCATGTGGCCAGCATGACTAAGCCACTTCTGGTGAAACCAGAGCAGCGCATGGAAACACCATTTACCTTCCCGCTGGAGCGGTACCTATTTATCTACTTGCACTTTGCTTTCGAACTGCTAGGTTGGTAGGAACTGGGACCGAACAATGAGAGCTCACCCCATCGCGGGGATTCGAACCACTGACCTTCCAATCGGCAAGCCCTAGGCTCATTTGCACCCAATTCTGGCATAAAATGGGGGGGGGGACCAAACTTTTGATATACAATGGCTGAAATTGTTATTTTACATCATCGAGTTTTCTGCCACCAGAACCATAAGCTGTGAGAAACATCAGCAACAACTCAGCAAGGGTCCTGGCTTGTGAGGAACTAACATGTGGTTTCTTCAGCAGCCATTTCCAGCAAGGAAGCAGCTCAGCTCCTGCCGGAAGCCAATGTCCCCACTGTGGAAGGACGTGTGGATCCAGAATTGACCTCTACACTCACTTACGGACTCGTTAAAACCATGTTTATGGAAGACAATCTTACTCGGCTACGAGGGATTGCCGAAGAAGGAGGAGGAGGAGGAGGAGGAGGAGGAGGAGGAGGAGGAGGAGGAGGAGGAGGAAACATAAAAAGTATCCAGCTCTTGCACCTTTTGGAAAATCAAAAAATCCACCCTAACAGAAATTTTACCCCTGAAAAGAGGACATGCTATTTGCATATGGATTCATTGGTGCAGGAATAGCAAGAGGAGGAGGAGAAGTAGGGCAGCCAGTCTAAGATGAGGAAGGAGCTCTATATATCCAAATGATGTGCATTAAGAGCACTCAGTGTGAGCAATAAACTGGCCAGCTTCAAAGCACTTCGGCTCTCAATGGAAGTGAATAGGCCCAGTATACACACACACACACACACACACACACACACACACACACACGTATATAAGTGGGAAATGGGAACAATAAGATTTCATTGTTTCAAGATACAATCATAATTTAGGCATAATGGTGCTCATTCCTGTCAGCAATATTAGGATTTTAGCTTAATACGTTTTTGAAACATTCTAGAGGAGGAATGTTGATCACTGGGATTGAATGACTGGAGAGAGAGGGAGGGGGAGCCCAGAATAGTGGGAAATTAAGCAGGCACAGGGTTCCTACGCTCTGTAAAGGCACCATTAAAACGGACCCGAGAGTGTTATTTCATTGCATTTATGCTTTACCATCCTCTTACAAGATTTGGGTAGCGTGTATGAGTTGACAGTAGGTGTGTGCATTGGCTCTATGTACTACCCAAATTTACCCAGGGGTGACTGGGGTGAGGTTTCTGCCTTCCTGAGTCAGATTGCAACCGCACGTGCATGCGCAGAAGTGCTCTGTGCACCTCACACATGTGCAGAAGTGCTGAATCACACTATGGGAAGAAGCACACCTCTATTTATGTAATTTTTGGGGTGCGAACAGACTCCCAGAACGAATTAAGTTCATACCCGGAGGGTCCACTGTACATTACTTGTGGTAAATGAGTCACCATAATCACTACAGGGCCATGAAAATTTGTGTCCTGGGATTTTCAGACTTGTCTACCCATGTACTATCTGAAACCCAAGGGGTGCATTGGTTTCCAGATGTAAATTTTTTTAGCTCTCCTACCCCACTAGTATGCTAAAAAAAAAAAAAAGACCTTCACTGGGGACAGAAGCTCTCCTCCTTGGGGCAACAGGATCCTTGTTGCAGGGTCGGCTAGTTCCCAAACCTTATGGGAGTGTATTTTTCCTACCCCTCTCTTTCCTAGGGATCTATGATTCTTTTCTCTGCAATACCCCCTTCCCCAATGGAAGTCAGTTGAGAAATTTCTCTATTCCAGGGAGAAGCAGCTGTATCTCCAAAATCCATGGTGAGGAACATAACACTACCTGCACCATTGACCCTTACAGAGTCCTTGCTGGGGGGCGGGGGGTGACATTTCCCCAAATGTCTTTCTTGGGGGATATGTGCTCTTTCCCCCAGCACGATTCACTCCTATTATTTCTTCTTTACCCACCCCAAAATAATAAAGTCTGTCCTTGCAGCAGAACCCAACTACCATACTGCAATTCAGCAGCCTTCGTCTCCTCGGATGGGGGTGACTATGCCAGCCAATTGCATCAAAGCCTGGAAGGGAGAAAAGGGAGGTTTTATAAAGAATCAAATTTAAGGTTCCCTGCATGAAACTCCCTGGATGTATCTGACTACAACTTGACAGGATTAATCCACTTGTGGGGAGGGCACTCATATGCCTGAAAATTTTATCCACTTATGCAAAAAGGAAAACAAGTGTTATAGCTGACCCCAGCTAGTGAATGAGGGGGAAACAGAGCTTTTTTAAAAAAATAAATATTTAATTTTGTCAAATTCAAGGGTAGCTCCAAGGCAAATCCTGTGCTCAGTACACACCTGTAGCTGACAGCAATCTTGTTACATAGCTTAAACTAAAATATAAAGACTAGCCAAGGTAATGAGGTGAGCTTAATGTCTGAGAAGGTATTTGAACCTAGCAAGCTTGCCAATTCAACACTCTAGCCAAGGAAGGGAGAACCAGTGGCCATTCATATGCTTTTGGACTGTGACTTTTCGACAATGACTCTGCTGGGAACAGTGACTACATAATCGCATGAGCACTGTTCCAGAGTATTTTTCATTCTCATGTATATTATATCTATTCAAAAAAAGATTGGTTAATGAAGAAATTACATATCTTTCTACTTACGAGTGTTGAACTAATTGGCTGGTGAAGAATTCAACGAAACAGTAGTTGTTATCCGGAAACACTGTTCAGCAGAGTTCAGAGTTGGACATCAGAATTGGATATTTGCTGATTATAGCAAGCTTCACAGCTTGCTCTCTGCCGGGAAAAGTCTGGCACCGTGATTCATTTAAGGACTTTCAGAGACTTCAGTTTGTTAGTTTTGATGTTTTGAATTATTCCATAAAGTTTTTCACATTGTAATTCTTTCTGGCCATCATGTTGCTTTTGATATTGCTGGGAACTGGAATACAGCAATAGCTGGAGGACACCAGGTCGCCCCCCCCCATCACCACTAAAACCACTAGATCTTGGTGGATTTGCTGCATGGTCCCGATTCCAAGATGTAACCATGAAGAATCCTGTGCAATTTGGATTGTGATAGGGTGGAGAGCCTAGGTACAAGGTAAGGTAAAGGTAAAGGGATCCCTGACCATTAGGTCCAGTTGTGGACGACTCTGGGGTTGCGGCGCTCATCTCGCTTTACTGGCCGAGGGAGCCGGCGTACAGCTTCCGGGTCATGTGGCCAGCATGACTAAGCCGCTTCTGGCGAACCAGAGCAGCGCACGGAAACGCCATTTACCTTCCCGCCGGAGCGGTACCTATTTATCTACTTGCACTTTGACATGCTTTCGAACTGCTAGGTTGGCAGGATCAGGGACCGAGCAACGGGAGCTCACCCTGTCGCGGGGATTTGAACCATTTGACCTTCTGATTGGCAAGTCCTAGGCTCTGTGGTTTAACCCACAGCGCCACCTGCATCCCAGGTACATGGTACAGATGCATATATGCAGGCTCCCTTTTCCAGTGTCACACAGAACGTGCTGCCAATGGAAAAGGGCTGGGAGGCAAGCAGGGGCAGCCCCACTTCCCTTTCCACTCAGTGGTGGTTCTCATGGAGGGCTTCTTCCAAGCAGCCCAATCTATTTGTTTTCGGAGGACCCTTGCCATGATTAAAGAGGGGGATCAGACCCTGAATAACGCAAGGTCTGGAGAAAAAGAAGTGTTCTGAAAATTAACCGTATGGCCATTTAAAGATTCAGACTATGGTTGGGTGGGGTTATTTATTTATTTATTTATTTATTGAAAAAAAAATAAAACTATGTTGTGATATTTTCCAATAAAAGTCACACACACAAATATCCCTTTTAGTGTGAAGGGTTGTATGAACTTTAAAACTTGTTTGCTATTATTTTGCACTTCTTACTGCCTTTGTTGCCCAATAACCGATAAATCAGCTCTACCTTCTCTGTCTCTTAAGGGGAAGTGTTATCTAAGGGGTGTACGCATGGATGAACACACAAAATCCGCAGTAAGCCCCTTTGAATCATTGCTACTTGTCTAAATCCAAGGGGGAATCTACCTCTTGATTTGACTGCCAAAGCACAGACTCTAAAGAGAGTCTGAGCTCTAAATTACTGTCAATGACTGCAGCATCGCACACCTTGTTGAGCAGCAAAAGCTGCTGTGGAAATATACCACAAGCTAGAAAGCTGCACCTCTCTTTCCTGTCTTCAACTATGAATAATTGACTTCACCTTTTCTTGTGGATGTGCTGGTCATTATGACATGGTAGCCAAATGTGTAATGCAAACATAGGAGAAACAGTTTGAGCATACTTTATTCACCAGTTAACACATCCAGAACTTGAGAACTCCCTGCCTCATTGTGGGATAGTAAAGGTAAAGGGATCCCTGACCATTAGGTCCAGTCGTGGCCAACTCTGGGGTTGCGGCACTCATCTCGCTTTATTGGCCAAGGGAGCCGGCGTACAGCTCGTCCGGGTCATGTGGCCAGCATGATGAAGCTGCTTCTGGCGAACCAGAGCAGCACACGGAAACACCATTTACCTTCCCGCCGGAGCGGTACCTATTTATCTACTTGCACTTTGATGTGCTTTCGAACCGCTAGGTTGGCAGGAGCAGGGACCGAGCAACGGGAGCTCACCCCATGGCAGGGATTTGAACCTCCGACCTTCTGATTGGCAAATTCTAGGCTCTGTGGTTTAACCCACAGCGCCACCTGCGTCCCATCATTGTGGGATAGTCAGCCTCATATAACCAACATGATTAAATGTAATGAATGCATGCAGGGGTTAATGCCATAGAGTAAGTTGTCCTGGCAGGCTTAGCTAAATCACTCCCTCTTCTTACCTTGGGAGGAAATTAATCAACCCTATTGTTCAGTCTACATGAGAAACTGTGTGTGCATGTTTATACATCCAAATAAATATATCAGAGACAGCTGAAATGTCCTCACTCACTGGTGACTATCAGAAAGTTTTTGCTTATGCTAGTAATCCACACAGGGATTTTCTGGTCTTTCCTGTGCTAGTCAAAGTCCAGCCCTATGTGGTATTACTCCATCAATCTGCTTTGGAGTGATATGTTTGCTAACACTGCAAGCAACATGAACAACACATGGATGAAGAAGTGGTGTAGTGGTTAAGAGCAGTGGACTCGTAATCTGGTGAACCGGGTTCGCTTCCCCGCTCCTCCGCAAGCAGCTGCTGGGTGACCTTGGGCTAGTCACATTTCTCTGAAGTCTCTCAGCCTCACTCACCTCACAGAGTGTTTGTTGTGGGGGAGGAAGGGAAAGGAGAATGTTAGCCACTTTCAGACTCCTTAGGGTAAGTAATAAAGCAGGATATCAAATCCAAACTCCTCCTCCTCCTCCTCTTCCCCTCCTTATCCAGATTATCAATATGGATATAGGCCTTTCCATTTAAAATCTTGTGTTTGCCTTGCAACACAACTGCAGTGATTTGAAATATTTCTAAATGAGAATTGGCTGGCAAGGGGGCATGTACTGTAACCTTTCTGCTCTCTGACAGCTTCTTTCCCAGCCATTTTTGATCCCACTGTACACAAGTTGGTTATTCTCTACAGATCACGTGTCGAACGTGTGCATTTGCATTGTCTCCAAAAGTTCAACTTTAGAATACACAGTCGATGAGGCTAACATAGAATCATAGAATCATAGAATCATAGAGTTGGAAGAGACCACAAGGGCCACCGAGTCCAACCCCCTGCCAAGCAGGAAACACCATCAGTGCACTCCTGACATATGGTTGTCAAGCCTCTGCTTAAAGACCTCCAAAGTAGGAGACTCCACCACACTCCTTGGCAGCAAATTCCACTGTCGAACAGCTCTTACTGTCAGGAAGTTCTTCCTAATGTTTAGGTGGAATCTTCTTTCTTGTAGTTTGGATCCATTGCTCCGTGTTCGCTTCTCTGGAGCAGCAGAAAACAACCTTTCTCCCTCCTCTATGTGACATCCTTTTATATATTTGAACATGGCTATCATATCACCCCTTAACCTCCTCTTCTCCAGGCTAAACATGCCCAGCTCCCTTAGCCAAGGAACATGTTGTTCCTTCCTCAGAACCACAGCCTGTTTCTGCTTACCAAAGCCAGAGTTTGGAATAGCTTAAGGCAGCCAGGAGCATGCGACAACACTGACAAATGTCGTAGCTATAGGAAGCGTTCCTTTCCCCCCCGAGGCTGAGTTTGCACTTTATTTGAATGAAAATGGAGATTAACGTTTGTGAACTTAATGGGAAACAATGGTTTTAATGCAACTTTAGAAGAAGAAAAAGAGAGAGAGAGAGAGAAATGCAAGCAGGAAGCCTTCATGTTTTAAGCCGAGGGCTTTACCATGTTCCAAAGCTGCACAGCCAGCATTTCTGAAAGAATATGACAAACGAGCCACTGGTGAACCCAGCCTTCCAGCTAAGGATATGTTTATACGAGGCTTCTTTACATAATGATTCCACAGAGAAAGGGGAAGCTCGTAACGATGGTCTCCTAGCATCGTGATCAGCAGATCTGTCTCGAATTATTATTATTTTTTTAAAAAAAGACAAACCAGAGTTTCCACCAGGACCTGTAAGCACCATGCCTCCTTGCTGCTCCCTTTCCAGGGACCAAGGGCTCATGAACAATTTTTAAAAAGCTGAGGGAAGTGTGGCAGTTACAGCATGTCAAGGTAATTTATGGGTGCGGATAATTGGGCACTTGCTTTGCCTCTTGGAAGAATAAAGCAGCGGAGGCTTCTTTCCAGGAGAGATCTTGCTTGAAGTGGAAGATGAGATGGGGGAGCATCTGTGCAACTGCTGAGAATAATGCAAGTATTGATGGATATATTTGTGGTGCCGGAAACCCCAGTCTAGGCGTTGTTGTTGTTTAGTCATTTAGTCGTGTCCTGCTCTTCATGACCCCATGGACCAGAGCACGCCAGGCACTCCTGTCTTCCACTGCCTCCTACAGTTTGGTAAAACTCATGCTGGTAGCTTCGAGAACACTTTCCAACCATCTCGTCCTCTGTCGTCTCCTTCTCCTTGTGCCCTCCATCTTTCCCAATACCAGGGTCTTTTCCAGGGAGTCTTCTCTTCTCATGAGGTGGCCAAAGTTACTTCGATATTATTGAATCAGAAAGTAATAAATAGTAAAGATAATAGGTTTGATACCTATATATACAGTCATACCTCGGGTTGAATGTGCTTCGGAATGAGCATGTTCGAGTTGCGCTTCACAGCAACCCGGAAGTAACAAAACACGTTACTTCCAGGTTTTGCCACTTGCGCATGTGCAGTCGCTCAAAATGACATCACGCGCATGCGCAGAAGCGGCAAAAAGCGACGCACGCGTGTGCAGACATACCGTTGCTGGTTACATTTGCTTCTAGATGTGAACGGGGCTCTGGAACGGATCCCGTTCGCATCTAGAGGTAGCACTGTACTCAAAATAATTAAACAGATGAACAAATAGATTATACTCACACACACACACAGTGATCCATGAAGGAGAGTCTAGTCGTTACTGTGAGCTATATGGCAGCTGCAGGAAAGATGGCGCATATAGTGGTACCTCGGGTTACAGGCACTTCAGGTTACAGACGCTTCAGGTTACAGACTCCGCTAACCCAGAAATAGTACCTCGGGTTAAGAACTTTGCTTCAGGATTAGAACAGAAATTGTGCGGTGGCAGCGGGAGGCCCCATTAGCTGAAGTGGTACCTCAGGTTAAGAACAATTTCAGGTTAAGAACGGACCTCCGGAATGAATTAAGTTCTTAACCTGAGGTACCACTGTACTGCAAAGGGCAGCTTCCACCCATCTCAAAGATAGTCTTACAGTACAGAGGACACAGTCTTGTATCTCAAGGGATGTCAGAGGACAGTCTTTCAAATGAAAGAGTCCTCTGTGTGGAGGCCTGTCTGCATTATGGTTTTGCTCCCTATTGATCTCCAGAGCAGACCTCAACGTATAATAAGCAGAGGAAAAGCTCAAATACGATGCAGCATTCCCCAAAATAACTCGGAGGCAATTGGCTTCATCCAGCAGAGGGGTTTTTTTTTACTACTGAAGACAAATTAGTACAGTGGTACCTCAGTTCTCGATCGTCTCCGTTGACGAATGTTTCGGAACCCGAACGCTGAAAACCCGGAAGTAAATGCTTCCATTTTTGAACGCGCCTCGGAAGTCAAACAGCTTCCGCTGTGTGTTTTTCAGTTTTTTCAATTGAATTTGCAGGCAGCCCTTTGCACCTCAGTTTTCAAACATTTCGGAACACAAAAGGTCTTCCGGAACGGATTACGTTCGAGAACCGAGGTGCCACAAATCCATAAACTCAGGATAGGCATAGTCTCTTAGCAAAAATCCAGTTGCGGTAAAAAAACTTAGCTTAAACTTACAATAAGACTAAAACCTTATCACTAAGCATACTATAGGCAGAACACCACACCAGAATGGCTGCAAGATAGCCACTCGTGGTTTAGAACTTCTATTACATTTGCATCTCCATGGTAGTCAGAGGGCCACTGAATACTGAACACACAAAATGCTGAGGAAGACACCTCTCCATTCTTAATCCTTCAGAATTTCAGACGTGTCATTCATCCCATATCTTCTAACCGTAGTCATCCCCCAATATGCTGGCAATACATACTTCAAGAGATTTTGCGCTTGTATGCTTTCCTTGAGCTCTACTTTTCCAAATGCTGCTATACCCCAACAGCAATTATTTTGTACTACAAATGCGATACCGTTTTCTTTCCTCCCCCCAGCCTTGTTGGAGAGAGTTAAGTACCCCCTCAACTTGTTATGATTTTGTCTAAATAAAACCCGTGAATCTGAATTTAACGGTGAGCACAGAAGTCCATTACCTGCCACTTATTGAAATGATACTGGGGTTCCTTGTCGTTTTTCGGGGGGGGGGCTGCCTCCTTTAAATCTCTGCAATGGTTCCGTTTGGGATTTATTGTGCATAGCTGAAGACTTGTGTGCGGATCTCACAGTCCGTTGGGCAATTGGCTCTGGCCCCATCCCTCACATAATAAATAAGTTAGATAATATTGAAGAGCCTTTAAATTAAGAAAAGGTTAAATAACATTTTACGAGTTCCCTCGGTGGCTCTCTGGGCTGGCACCATGTTTTCAGTAATACATCATTACAGCAATAGCACTCTATTGTATTATTGCAATACTATTATGAGGGAGCTGTTGCTTTGAAGTGCTTACTAAATAGGCTGCCTTGCCCCCATGAGCCTCTAAGCAACTAATAAATCGTGCACCATTCAGAACTGCTTAGTAAGATCTGCAAGGAGCAACATGGTGAACATAACTTAAATCGCACATCTGGCTTGCGGGTATCTTCTTTAGCGATATGCCCTGTCTTGGGCATCAGCAACAAACATTTGATTTTTCAAGCCTGGTACTACTATTGCTAAAATAAATAATAACAGCAACAACAACAGCCTATACAACTAGTAACACTTGAGGAATTCAATATTTGTGTCATAGACAGTCAAAACAGGCCCTACTGGTCTAATATGACTTTGTCTAGACCAGGCTTCCTCATCATTAGATTCTGGTTTTTTTATTGGTGTTTTGGATTTTGTGCATACATATGACCCTTTATCATCTGGCTCTGGCATTGCGACAACCTATGGATATTAACAAAATAGCTTATTTTCCATTTTGGGGCAGGTACGTAAGATTCTTGACACTGTAGTCTTATACATGAATAAATTTCTATACAATTTAGGTAGTTCTGTCCCTATGATTCCCAAGAGAAGTCCCAGCAAAGGAAGAATGGATTTTAAAAAATGGCAAAACTTACCGGAAGAGTAAGAAATCAAGATAACAAACTTTTTATAAAAGAATGGAAATGGTTTATTGAATATTTATAGATAAATTGTAAACAGGTAAAAACCCACACGCAGGATTGTTGTCATAACCTGCAGCTACATAGAGAATATATATATATATATATATATATATATATATATGTAGGTTTTGGTGTCTTCGGGTGTCTTCCCGTGTAAGAGTTGGGGTGTCTAGGCGACGTTTCGACGAGGTCTCACTCGTCATCTTCAGGCTGGTGCTTTCGGCTTCTTGTTACTGGAACAGAGCAGGATCTCAGTGTTTGAGTTCCTATAAATACTGTTGAGGGGGTGTGGTGCAGAGAAGAAGTTCCCAGGTTATTGTGCCTTTTCTTCTTTTGTTCTTTAATTACTTGGGGGATATCTTGAGTGATATCTTGAGTGGTATTCTGAGTACCACTTAGGTGGGTCATTAAGTGTGGATTAGTTGCTATAGCTTTCGTGTCTTGACCTTTTGAGCTAGTGAAGAGATTTTTCTGAGAAGATGGCTGTACTGCACTTAGTTGTGCTCTGGCTTGGCTTCGTGTATAGGGGCGAGCTGTGGTTTTGTGCCCTGTGCCAGCCAGATCTGTGTAGGGATTGCAGGGGGGTGCAGCATCCGGAGGTGCCACTATGGTTTGGCTACCGGATGGAGTCTGTAATTTATCTGTGGAGAGGGTCTGGGTTTGGGTCTGGTGTGGTTGATAGGTGATGGCGTTCTGTGTGCCTCTGGTCCTGGTGTCGGTTTTTGTGGGGAGGGCTAATTTCCAGATGTCTGGCAGGCGGGACGTGTCGTCACGCTTGTTCATGTTGTGAGGGTGTTTCTCTATCTCGATGGCTTCCATGATTATTCTCTTGTGGTGATGTTCCATGTTAAAGAGCAATTTGGAATCTGCAAAATTAATTTCGTGTCCTGTTTCTTTCATGTGTTGGAAAAGAGAGGAGGTTTTTTCTTCTTTTTTGACGGCATTCTTGTGTTCTGCGATACGTGCATTTATTCGTCTGTTTGTTTGTCCAATGTACGTGGCTGGGCAGACTTTGCAGGGTATTTCATAGACCCCTTGGTTTTCCAACTGGATTTTATCTTTGGGGTTTCTGAGGATATTGGCTATTTTTTGGTTGGTGCAAAAGGCTGTTTTGATATTGTGTTTATGGAGGATTTTGCCTATGGGATCGCCTATGGGATCACCCCTCTCACCGGTCATCGCAAATTTGTACATGGAACACTTTGAAACCAATGCTTTAGACAAGTCAGAACACAAACCCAAACTTTGGCTCAGATATGTTGACGACACCTTTGTAATTTGGCCACACGGGAAAGAAAAACTAGACAGCTTCCTCACACATCTCAACAGCCTACACCCCAAAATACAATTTACTATGGAAATAGAAGCCAACAACCAACTTCCCTTCCTTGACGTCCTAATCTACAAAAAACCTGATGGCTCCCTAGGACACACTATCTACCGGAAAAAAACACACACCAACCGCTACTTACATGCACAATCACACCACCACCCTGCACAAATAAACTCCGTAGCCAAGACTCTCATCTCCAGAACCAAACGCCTGGCTGACAAAGACCACTTGACAACTGAGTTACAGAATCTCTCAAATGTGTTAATCGCCAATGGATACCAGCAAAACAGGGTTACGAAGCTAATCCAAAAAGAAACACCCCCCAAAAACCAAGACACAGAAGAAAACAATGGCATGGCCCTCCTTCCTTATATCAAGGGCACTACAGACAAAATCAGCAAAATCCTCCATAAACACAATATCAAAACAGCCTTTTGCACCAACCAAAAAATAGCCAATATCCTCAGAAACCCCAAAGATAAAATCCAGTTGGAAAACCAAGGGGTCTATGAAATACCCTGCAAAGTCTGCCCAGCCACGTACATTGGACAAACAAACAGACGAATAAATGCACGTATCGCAGAACACAAGAATGCCGTCAAAAAAGAAGAAAAAACCTCCTCTCTTTTCCAACACATGAAAGAAACAGGACACGAAATTAATTTTGCAGATTCCAAATTGCTCTTTAACATGGAACATCACCACAAGAGAATAATCATGGAAGCCATCGAGATAGAGAAACACCCTCACAACATGAACAAGCGTGACGACACGTCCCGCCTGCCAGACATCTGGAAATTAGCCCTCCCCACAAAAACCGACACCAGGACCAGAGGCACACAGAACGCCATCACCTATCAACCACACCAGACCCAAACCCAGACCCTCTCCACAGATAAATTACAGACTCCATCCGGTAGCCAAACCATAGTGGCACCTCCGGATGCTGCACCCCCCTGCAATCCCTACACAGATCTGGCTGGCACAGGGCACAAAACCACAGCTCGCCCCTATACACGAAGCCAAGCCAGAGCACAACTAAGTGCAGTACAGCCATCTTCTCAGAAAAATCTCTTCACTAGCTCAAAAGGTCAAGACACGAAAGCTATAGCAACTAATCCACACTTAATGACCCACCTAAGTGGTACTCAGAATACCACTCAAGATATCACTCAAGATATCCCCCAAGTAATTAAAGAACAAAAGAAGAAAAGGCACAATAACCTGGGAACTTCTTCTCTGCACCACACCCCCTCAACAGTATTTATAGGAACTCAAACACTGAGATCCTGCTCTGTTCCAGTAACAAGAAGCCGAAAGCACCAGCCTGAAGATGACGAGTGAGACCTCGTCGAAACGTCGCCTAGACACCCCAACTCTTACACGGGAAGACACCCGAAGACACCAAAACCTACATTCCTGTACCCGTGAAAATCTACGAAAGCATATATATATATATATATATATGAGTAAGTTAAGTTAATTTGGCTATGCAGAAAATATGAAAATTAAATTAAGGAACTGCAGAAAGAGGGGGAAGGAAATCAAAACGATTGTAAAATCAGTGAAATGTATATATCTGAAAAGTATAAATAAAGTTTAAATAAATAGCTTATCTATTTTATCTCGCTTGAGTACCGGTTTCTGCAGGAAGGGGGATGGAGTGTGGAACTGGATTCATGCCCTGGGCACAGAAATAACTAGTTGCAGCACTGACTATGTCTAATTCAGGACAAAGTACTCTCCTTCCTCTCGCACAGCTGCAATTGCACACATCAGAGCTGAAGCCCACACACAGCAGAAAGAAGCTGCTCTCAGTTTAATGGGAAGGAGAACTTGGAGATCTGCCTGTTAACGGGGGCAAACGGTGACCCCCTGTCGCAATCCATTAAAAATGCTATACAGTCCTATCTGGGTAAAAACAAGAATCTGAAAATGCAGGAAGGGGCTGGTTTCTGAAAATGGTATTTTTCTCACCAAGAGCAAGAGTTCAAATGATCAAGAGGGCACAGAAAGGCTAACATGCCAATTTAATCTCACCGAGTTGCTGTTTTAAGGGGTTGATTGGTGTGCCAGTCTCTGCAGATGGGTAGATGTTCAACTCTCGGGATATTTCTTGCTTCCCACGGATGAGTTTAGGACCAGCATGCAGTCCTCCATGTTTCTACACTGATAGTGGAATGCGCGTATGCCAATTCTTACGCCGACTTCTAAAATTACCTACATGCGTAAGTAATGCGGCTATTCGTTTAGAAATGAAGATCCCCTCAGTGGAGTTAGTTCTATGGAGGAGAGTTTTGATTTATTGGATATCCCTATGGCATAAACTCCCGAACCACTATCTCATTCAATGCATGTGGCGGGATGACTTCACAAATTTGTGGTCAGGAAAAATCCATGCCAAATTGCTGTCCTATGAGATCTCGCCCTCTGAATTGCTCAAACTGGATCTAAATGTGGCAAAAAGGTGTTTAAATCAAAGGCTGGATGATACGGAGCTATACCAAAAAAATTTAGCTGGTGGTGGAGTCTGCTCGCCGTTAAATTTCGGCATAATCCCTATCTACCATGCTCCGTCCTACTTAACATCGCTTATGGCCGCGTCTCACCGATATGCCTTCATTAGAGCTAGGTTCAATGTTTTTCCAACAAATGTCCTGAGACATAGATTCACTAAGGGCCAAGTCCCTTCAATGTGTGCTTGTGATACGAAAACATCTGAATCTCTACAGCATGTCATGTTTATCTGCCCTATGTACAGTTCAGCTCGTGCTAGTATACTAAACTCCATAATTCAGCCGATGGCTGACAAACCAGTAGACCTACAGCTTGCCTGGGTTCTTCAAGATGTGGATCCTTATATTACCCTACAGGTTGCTAAATTCCTAACAGCCGTCCTCTCGTACAAGAGATGGAATGGAATGTTAGCCGATTATTGATAGTTATAAGAATTTTCTACAATGACATCAGATATTGATTTTAGCGTAGTGCCTAAATCTTAATCTTAAATTTTTCTTTTGAATTGCTAATATCTGTCCTTGTGAGCTGTGAATTGTGTTATATTACTGGTGGCTTGTACGAGCCCACTGTTTTATTTGATATGTTTTGTTGTGTTGTGCTTTATGATGGGCGTAAAGCCGAATAAACATTTTCATTTCATTTCGTATGCAAAAAAATGAAAATAAAAAAATGCCCAGGGACCACAGCTGTCCATGATTGTTTTCATATATTTTCAAAAAATGCATCACACTTCAACTGATATGGAAACTGGCATTGTGGCAATGATGGAAACCTGTCATTTTCTGTAATGGTCCAAAAAAATCCATATAGGAATCCATAGAAAACATATAGAAGAACACCAGATCTGGCCCAAATGGAAGAACACCAGATCTGGCCCAAGTCACCAGCCAGGGCACTAAAGTTCACTGCCTTCCAAGACATGTCCATCATAATTAAAAGTCCTCCTACCTCTCCCTCTTCCTCCATCCAGTAAAGCTCAGGGTATTTTCATACTCTCTTTGGTTTCATTTCTCAAAGAATTGGCCTTTAAAATGCCATGTTTGGGGGCACCCAAGATGCCAGGGTCACTTGGGACTTTAGAGCATTCCTGATCTGACTCGAAAAACATTGTCACAATCAGCCCGTGTTTTGTTAGCCCCAAAATGGAAAACGAGCGAGGTCCCAACCAAAGAAAAATGGCAATTTAAACTGATGGAATATGCGCAGCTTGCAGATTTAACATATAGAATAAGAGAACAGGAAGAACGTACCTTTAAAGAAGACTGGAAAATGTTTACTGAATATATGGGTGAAAATTGTGTTCATTTAAAAATGCTGGTAGCATTCAAATAAGTTTTGATGGGTGTGGCAATGGATTACTGAATGGTTTAGTAATCGGGGTCAGCAAACTTTTTCAGCAGGGGGCCGGTCCACTGTCCCTCAGAACTTCTGTGGGTCCGGACTATATTTTGGAGGGTGGAGGGAAATGAACAAATTCCTATGCCCCACAAATAACCCAGAGATGCATTTTTAAATAATAGGACACATTCTACTCGTGTAAAAACCCACTGATTCCTGGACCATCCACAGGCGGGATTGAGAAGGTGATTGGGCCCACAGGCCTTAGGTTGCCTACCCATTGTTTAGTTCATGTAAAATATGCTGGGATGTATGGTATGCAAAATGAACCACAGAAAGAGAAGAAGGGAAGTCATTGATTTAAGCTTGTTTAAATGAATATTTTGAAATATAAATTAGAAAATTTAATAAAAAAGCTATCATCTATCTATCTATCTATCTATCTAAACAGTGCAGCCTGACTCAGGAATGTGAAAACCTCACCCAATTCATTCTTATTCACTTTGTAATTTGGGAAGGACACAGAGTTGAGACACATCTCTAACTGGTAATTCGTTTTTGGAAACGTTTCCACTTCCAATTTAAACTTCCATCACAAAACCAGTCACGATAGAAGGTTGCCATCCAGGCACACCACATGACAAAGAGAGAACAGGTAGATATTAGATAACTCAAGCACTTGCACATTTAGGAATACACTGTCTATCTTGGGAAAGCTCATTTATAGAAATAGCTGGTGGGTAGCTTGCGTTTAAGTCTACTTGTATGTATCATTTATAGGGGTGACTCATTCGCCAAAGATGCCTCCGAATATAAATAGTCAAGTACTTTCATTCCATGCTGACATGAGTATTCACAAATTCAGCTTGGCCTCAGGCATAAACTTAGCACGTCAAGGCTCCCAAGCCCATGGCCAACAAGGCACAGATTGGTATGCCAATTATAACAAAACTGCCTTTCAGAAGCCTGTGCTACAGTTGAAGACGACAAAAGCTTTCACTCTGGCAAAGGGGGAGGCCAAACTTCCCTGAGTCATTTAGAAGTCGTATCTAATAAGAGAGTTTGTGGGATTTGCGTATAGTTCACCGCCTGTTTCACAGGGTTGAAAAGGCATGTTTCTGTCCTGTAATTTTGCAAAGATGCCAACACAGCGCTTCCTTTTCTTACAGGAAGAAGATTACTGTACCTCTTAGGTAACAAGGCTTTGCCATTCGGAAACTACAATTAATCCAGAACTCAGCTGCCAGAATGGTGACTGGGAGCAGCCACCGGGACCATATATAACAGCAGCCTTAAAGGAGGTACATTGGCTCCCAGTATGTTTCGGAGCACAATTCAAAGTGTTGGTGCTGACCTTTAAAGCCCTAAATGGCCTTGGCCCTGTATTCTTAAAGGGGCATCTCCACCCCCATCGTTCACTGAGATCCAACTCCGAGGGCCTTCTGGCAGTTCCCTCCCTGTGAGAAGTGAGCTAACAGGGAACCAGGCAAAGGGCCTTTTCTGTAGTGGCGCCCGCCTTGTGGAACGTCCTCCCATCAGTTTTCCTTCAATTTTCCTTTAATATATATATATATATAGAGAGAGAGAGAGAGTACTCATAACTCCCCACAATGAATAGCCATTTTGTACAGTGGTTTGTTTGTTTTTTAACTGAAACTAAACTGCAAAATTTGGACCTGTGTTCTAATCTGTGCATATAAGAGGAAACTACAGATTAGGTCAGTTTGCTTTGAAATGTTAACCAGACAAAATCCTCTTCCACCCCTGCCACTTACAAAAACATATATAACGCAGCCAGAATTTTCAGAATATTTGAAGAGTGTATGTGATGAGCAAACAACACTAGTGGGTTTTAAAGAAGCTTTGTGAAAAAATAAGGAATATTGCAAGAATGTAAATAAGGTTATAAAGGTATTTTTAAAAGGCGATACTAAATTTGAGGAATGCGTAGACAAAAAATTTAAATACGGATGATTGTCAGAGAAGCTGAGGGAAGTTCAAAAGATGAAAATATGTTATTTGGGAAATTGTTTGATTGGAGATATTTGTGTAAAATTTAATAAAAATCTATTAAAAAAAAACACAAAAACATATATAACGCAACCAGCTGCTTCTGTCTTGGAAGATATCCCCTTGCAGTGATTGGTGCTCCCAGTAACATCTTTGTTGGTGAAGATATAAATGGGCTGTAAATCCACACTTTACTGTGTTACCCAAAAGGCTTCCCAAAATAGTGATGTGTGGGACTCAGTCCTGTGTTTTCTGAAAGCAAGGTCTGAAATAAGTTGCGACCCATATAAATGAACACTGCTTTGACTGATCCTTTCAAAAAGAATCAAATGTAGCTTTTTCTTATGGAAAGTTGAGGACAGCAGGAACCTCTAGCTTCCTTTTCACATTTTGTCGGCATCACATTGCTGATAAATTTATCCCAGTTGTAGATGGCTCCCTCCGGAAAGACTGGGCATTGTTAAAAGCAGAAAATGAATTTAAGCCGATGTCAAGGTTCCCCGCCGTAACGCAACGCCTGCTGCGGAATGCCAGTGTGAAATGCCTACACTCGGGAACGAGATAAATGTGTGAATGCTTGTATCATGCAAATGGATTGCCTTGAGCTGTGACCATTCAAAAAGGTGGTCCACTCTGAAAGATACGGCTGTTTGGAATCCCACTGTTAGCATTCATGTATTTCTGATGAACGGTAAGGAACAATCTGATTCCCTATGTCCCCAACACAGCTAATAACAATAGCCTGCTACTCAAATCGATAACAGCCACTGGATCGCCAAAGAAAATTGTTGATGCATTCATACATCATGCAGTGACATGATACTACATGGCGCACCATGGGCGATTTCAGCAAAATGTGTTCATTGGAGGGAAGCGGCACTTTGTGCTTTAAAAGCATTAATACAATTGTTTTAACTTTAAGCTAGAAAGAATCCAGAAAACAGTAGGCAAAGTGTGTATTGATGTTCATTCAGCAGAAAGGCCTTCCTCAACCTTGTGCCCTCTTTGTTTTGGACTACAACTTTTAAAATGTGTTGGGGAGGTGGGGGTTATTGGGTTATTTGCTGTTATCGTGCATTTTGTGTTTTTGGATCATGATTTTATGTAGTAACCGCCCTGAGACCTGCGGGCAGTGCTTTTTTCTGGGGAGGTGCAGGGGCACGCATACCCCTAAACATTTTGTGAATCTAAGTTTGGCCTCATTGAGGGGCAGTATTTCAATATGAGTAGGAAAATGAGAGTACCCCTAAACATTTTTTTAAGGAAAAAAAGCACTGCCTACAGCTATAGGGTGGTAAAGGTAAAGGTAAATGTACCCCTGACCATTAGGTCCAGTCGCAGACGACTCTGGGGTTGCGTGCTCATCTCGCTCTATAGACCGAGGGAGCCGGCGTTTGTCTGCAGACAGCTTCCAGGTCATGTGGCCAGCATGACTAAGACGCTTCTGGCGAACCAGAGCAACACACAGAAACGCCATTTACCTTCCCGCTGGAGTGATACCTATTTATCTACTTGCACTTTGAAGTGCTTTCGAACTGCTAGGTGGGCAGGAGCTGGGACCAAACAACGGGAGCTCACCCCGTCCCGGGGATTCGAACCGCTGACCTTCCAATCGGCAAGCCCTAGGCTCTGTGGTTTACACACAGTGCCACCCGTGTCTCATATAGGGTGGTATCCAAATTTAATAAATAACAACAACAACTCCCAGGAACCCAAATCAGCCTGACCAAATGGTCCGGGATGATGGGAGTTGTAGTCCAACAATATATGGAAGGCACCAGATTGGGCAAGGCTGCAGTAGAATACGAAGAGGACTCAGTCAGTTTTCTCTGAAGGATTCTGTACTTGCTTACATTACACAGGCACCTGGTTGGCCCCTCTAAGAACAGGATGGAAGACTAGATGGGCCGGTGGCCTCATCCATATGGTCTTATCGAGCAGGGATGCTTCCCTATGATGTTCGGGTAGAAGGGTTTATGCACGCAGAGGAAAAGGACAATAAAGGGTTAAGTTAGGTATGCGGGTTAATTTTCGGTGTGCTTGTCCTGCACCTGCAACCAGTTAGGCATGTGAGAATGAGTCAGCAAACATGTGAGAGTGACTCAGCACAATCTAAAGCTGCTGGAAAGACCATATGTTACAACTGTATGTAACCTATAAGCTGTGGAAATGCATTACATTGTCAGCAAAGGGACTGACACTACCTAGAACTGTCTGGTGTTTTTCTGTTCCATTGGCACACTCTGCTGGTGTGTCGAATGGGCACTCTGCACATGCCCCAACATGTGATGCTACAATGAGCCCACCCACTGATTTCTTGTTATCAGGAGTACTTTTAATGGTTTTGATGTGATTGCTCAAAGCATTTCTACCCATGCATGAATTTCTGAATGTTGTCCTAGAATATACTCCCTTAAGGAACAGACATGATTTGTGTTCTTGCTCCTCCATCACAAACATGTTCAGACTGGCTGACAATCATTAAATCACGACAATGAGAATAATAGTGACAAAACCAGTACAAAATTTATAATGCAGTCATAGTGCCCATCACTAATGGACTAATTATCATAGGAACATAACCCACTGAAACTATGACAAGAAATTTATTCAAATAGATTTGACTAGTACACAAACTTCATGGGTGAATACAAAAATTCTGTAGAACTACACCTACCAAACATCTAAAGGGTAATACTTAATGTAGACCTATTAAAGGGCTGGATAGCTCAGTTGGAAGAACATGAGACTCTTAATCTCAGGTTTGTGGATTTGAGCCCCATGTAGGGCAAGAGATTTTTGCATTGCATTGGGTTGGACCAGATGAACCTTGCGGCCCGTCTCTACAATTCGATAATATGAAATTAACAGACATGGCTGATTTAGGTTCAAAGATTTCAACGGGTCTACTCTGAGGAGGAGAACTTTTTCTACAAAATTATGAGAAACCAGTTCTGTTAAGATTCCAAGAGAGGCTGATTGTGCACAGTTCTTATTGGTCAGTTACTGTCACAAGGTAACACATTTCTTGACCCCCATTTGCCTTCCTTAAGAAAGAGGTGCTTGGATTTCTTTATTTGTTTGTTTGTTTGTTTATTTTGGGGAAAAACAAGACAGCCTGCCCGAAACATGGGGGAAAGCGTTTAGATTTGGAAGCAAGTACATGTATCATTGACGAAATGGAGGCAGTGAGAAATTTTACTTTTTTCAGCTCTATGATCACTGCAGATGGTGACAGCAGCCACAAAATTAAAAGACGCCTGCTTCTTGGGAGGAAAGCAATGACAAACCTAGACAGCATCTTAAAAAGTAGAGACATCACCTTGCCAACAAAGGTAAAAGCTATTGTTTTCCCAGTAGTGCTGTATGGAAGTGAGAGCTGGACCATAAAGAAGGCTGATTGCCGAAGAATTGATGCTTTTGAATTATGGTGCTGGAGGAGACTCTTGAGAGTCCCATGGACTGCAAGAAGATCAAACCTATCCATTCTGAAGGAATTCAGCCCTGAGTGCTCACTGGAAGGACAGATCCTGAAGCTGAGGCTCCAATACTTTGGCCACCTCATGAGAAGAGAAGACTCCCTGGAAAAGACCCTGATGTTGGGAAAGATTGAGGGCACAAGGAGAAGGGGACGACAGAGGACGAGATGGTTGGGCAGTGTTCTCGAAGCTACCAGCATGAGTTTGACCAAACTGCGGGAGGCATTGGAAGACTGAAGTGCCTGGCGTGCTCTGGTCCATGGGGTCACGAAGTGTCGGACACGACTAAACGACTGAACAACAACACATGTATCATTGGTGAAGAAGGAGAGAAGAAAAGCTCAACCTGGAGCCCATCATAACCGCACACTCTCTCCATCTCCTGTTCTCATGCTCGTCAGCATAAATCTCAACCTAACATAAGAGAGGAATTGCCTTCCTCACCCTAACCCTAAATTCATTTATTTTACCATTTTACCTCCAAGTGGTCAAGTTCTTATGGGCACTACATACTACAGTAAACTTGCTCACCGTGAGATATTTATAGGCAGTCATTAATTAGTATTTGTTCTAAAAATGGTAGCACTAATTAGTCGGGAAAAGAACCAGGCCTAAGTTATTTTAAAGGACAAAGTCAGCATTAATGTTGATTACCACGCTAATTAGTCTTGGTGAAAAAGTAGGCCATTTGATCAAGACCAATTAGTACTCTGCCATTACAAAGGCACATTGCAATTAAAGTTAACCCCTTTTTAGTTTACCTCCTGCCAGCTTAGCTTAGATCCCAAATAGATGGGAGCATTCTCTAAATGGATGGTTTTAATAATTTAGGCAAAATTTACACCAGACCAGTTTTCCACATTAGCTACATTTGGCCTCCATTCCCTAGACACCAGTGATCCACAGTCTCAGTGATTAGTTTTCACTAGCTAAACAAACCATTACCACACCGAGGTGTCCATGTCTAAACAGATCACTCTATCTGAAGAGGCAAAATCAACCCAACATTTGAGAGACTAAAACTTGGAGATCTTTCACAAACCACAAATCATTCTGAGCCAATACTAAGTCCTTAAAAAAGCACAGATTGCTGAATTTGTTCATGGCACAAACTTCCCGCCCCCTTAAGCAGAGTTTTTCTTCGTTGATTTATTTCTCTTTTCTATTATGACTCCATGGCTGAAATTATTTCCAGTCTGTGTAGTTCACAAGGACTCTCTGTATGTGACATACCACCTGCCTGCCTATCAGTCTATCTTTATAAGACCAATATCCTGGACCCCATCACATGTGATCCCATGGCAGGCCACAACAGATTTATTATATATATATATATATATATATATATATATATATATATATATATATATATATATATATTGCATTTTAAATAGAGAACCAGTAATATATTACAATATTACACTGAGGGGGCAGAGAGGTTGGTGCAGTGCAAACACATCAGCAGAACCAATCCAGTGTTACTGCTAGTGCGTTTCTACCGCAAAGGTTTCCTTGCTCCTCCCTCTTTACCTCCTGGTAAGGCACGCGGGTGGCATTGTGGGTTAAACCACAGAGCCAATCAGAAGGTCGGTGGTTCGAATCCCCACGATGGGGTGAGCTCCTGTTGCTTGGTCCCTGCTCTTGCCAACCTAGCAGTTCGAAAGCATGTCAAAGTGTAAGTAGATAAATAGGTACCGCTCCGGTGGGAAGGTAAACGGCGTTTCCGTGCGCTGCTCTGGTTTGACAGAAAGCAGCTTAGTCATGCTCGGCCAATAAAGCGAGATGAGCTCCGCAGCCCCAGAGTCGGCCATGACTGGACCTAATGGTCAGGGGTCCCTTTACCTTTACTTTAAGGCACAGCAACATTGGTGACACAAGGTCATGACAGTGTCACCACTGCCCCTCCATGCCAACTTTAACTGCAAAGAGCACATTCAGACATTCAGGAAGAGTCCAGTACTGTCCAGAAACCAGCAATCCAATGTACCTCCATCTTGTTGGGATAGTTTATCAGCCCTCATCCAATCCTTTACTGCCATTGACCTTAGACAAAGGACTTTTAATTAGGACTGAGAGAAGTTAAAAAGGATCTAGAAATATGGTCAAATTTGAAGCTTTCCTTGTTAGGCCGAATTGCAGTTATTAAGATGAATGTATTGCCTAGAATGTTATTTTTCTTTCAAGCATTGCAAATTCTTGACAAGATGGACTGTTTCAAGAGGTGGCAGAAGGACATTTCAAAATTTGTCTGGCAGGGCAAAAAACCCAGAATAAAATTTAAGATTTTAACTGATGTAAAGGAAAGAGGGGGATTTGCCCTGCCGGACTTAAAACTGTATTATGAATCAGCAGCTTTTTGCTGGATGAAAGAGTGGCTGCTCCTTGAGAATACAGATATCTTGGACTTGGAAGGTTTTAATAATGTATTTGGATGGCATGCATATCTATGGTATGATAAGGTTAAAGCGCACAAAGCTTTTAAAAATCATATTGTTAGGAAAGCATTATATAATGTCTGGATCAGATATAAAGATTTGTTGGAAAATAAAACCCCAAGGTGGCTGTCGCCAATGGAGGCTAAAGCCATGAAAAAACTCAATATGGAGGCTAAATGGCCAAAATATTGGGAAATTTTGGAACAAGAGGGTGATAAATTGAAACTACAGAGTTATGAGAAATTGAAAGACAAAGTGCGAGACTGGCTCCATTACTATCAAATAATGGAGGTGTATAAACAGGACAGGAAATTGGGCTTCCAGGTGGAGAAATCAAAACTAGAAACAGAATTGTTAGAACCCAATGCTAAGAATTTGTCAAGAATGTATAACTTGTTGCTGAAGTGGAATACACAAGATGAAACAGTTAAATCAGCTATGATTAAGTGGGCACAGGACATTGGTCATAATATCATGTTTGCTGACTGGGAACAGTTGTGGACCACCGGTTTGAAATTTACGGCATGTAATGCCTTAAAGGAAAATATTATGAAAATGATCTATAGGTGGTACATGACCCCAGTCAAGCTAGCAAAAATCTACCATTTGCCTGATAATAAGTGCTGGAAATGTAAAGAAACTGAAGGTACTTTTTATCACCTTTGATGGACGTGCCCGAAGATTAAGGCTTTCTGGGAAATGATATATAATGAAATGAAAAAGGTACTTAAATGTACTTTCCCTAAGAAACCAGAGGCCTTTCTCTTGGGCATCGTCGGCCAATTGGTGCCAAAGAAGGACAGAACTTTTTTTATGTATGCTACAACAGCAGCAAGAATTCTCGTTGCAAAGTATTGGAAGACACAAGATCTACCCACTCTGGAAGAATGGCAGATGAAGGTGATAGACTATATGGGACTGGCTGAAATGACTGGCAGAATCCGATACAAGGGGAAAGAGACGGCGGAAGAAGATTGGAAGAAATTTAAAATTTATCTTAAGAAATACTGTAAAATTAATGAGTGCTAAAATGTTGAGGTTAGAGAAAAAAGGGGATCACAGCTGCAAATGATTAAGTAAAAGAAAAGAACAAGGGAAAATTGGATAAAATTAAGGGGGAGGATTTGCTGAAATTAATTTCGAAATTGGGATGCAGAAAGGGGTGGTATGGGGAAGTCGGTGAAATAGGGTTTAAGAAAAAAGGATTTTGAAATTATATTTGTTTGTTTATGTTTTTGTTTGTTTGTATTGTGTTTTGTTTGTGTTTATATAAATGTTGAAAAACCAATAAAATTTTTATTTTTAAAAAAGAGAGAGCTTGGGGAGATTCTCTTTACTAGCAAGCTCTTAGATCTTTCTATTATTGTAAAATAGAGTCAGCTTAATTGCAATCAATGGATAATGCACTGGGGGGGGGACCTGGCATTGAGGCACGCAGAGTGTACGGGGAAGGGGAACAGAAGACAGAGAGGGCACTGGCAGCTTACTGGGCACTGGCATGGCCAACCACTCAGAGAGGTCTAGCCTTGGATCCCCCGATCAATGGTGAGCCCAGGCTGGCACCACAGAGATAGGAAAAGGTGAAGAGTGATCCTCACATCCACACTTCCTGGCTCTGCTCACAAAGCAGGTCTTTGTACCAAGAGCAGGTACGTCCATAGAGACAGGAAAAAGTAAAAAAATACCATATTTTTCAGTGTATAAGACGCCCCCATGTATAAGATGGCCCCTATTTTTTGAGCCCAAATTTAAGAAATAAATATTTTAAACATTCTGTGTATAAGACGACCCCCAATTTTAAACTTGCAAAACTTGGGGGAAAATATAGTCTTATACACGGGAAAATACAGTAATAATAATGTTTGCACTGATAGCCACCACCAGCAGTTCTAGAAGGGAAAGCAAGTCATTCACGGATCCTATCAGATCTGCAATCTGTGAGGTGCCACTAAAATAGGGACACTTGGAGGATCTGAAGTTAGATGGGCCAGTTGTTCAACTCATTCCAGGGCATCTGCCTATGTTCCTATGGTAGTAATTCCCTATTCTGCAATACTGTGGTTTATCACAGAGGACACCAGCATTCAGATCAGGGGGCTCTTGCTTGATGATCCTAGTAGACCACTTTCCTGCACCTAACTGATTCAACAGAGGCCTCATGTGTAGGTTTGTTCCCAGGTCTGTTAAGAAGGCAACTGCTTCTCATCTGACAGGGCTGAGAAGTGAACAGGGGGAGGAGATGAGTCAAACTGAGCCCAACCTATAAATACAGCTAATAACTACCTTACCTCGAAAAAGGAGCAAATGTAAAGACATAACAGGCAGGTAATGGACAGCATTTAATTACCACACGTGGAAAATTGGGAGAAGGAAATGTGCACAGGTTAACTGACGTTTCCAGTCTAAACTATGAATTTATAAATAGAATGCAATGGACTCCTAAATGAGCGCCCAAAATAAACTAAAAGAAGCAGCCACACAACACCAGATGGAACCAAAGGCAAAGAACATACAAGAACATACAAAACAGGAACATACAAATTACTGCTTTCCATCACACTTCTTATACATAGAATCATAGAGCTGGAAGGGACTTTGAGGTCCAACTCTAGTCCAACTCTCTGCAATGCAGGAATATGCAGTTGTCCCATTGGGGGATTGAACCTGCAACCTTGCCATCATCAGCACCATGCTCTAACCAACTGAGTTATCCAGGCTGCCTGCCTTAGGAAATTCTAGTGCATCTTGGCTACCTCAGGTTGGTGTCATTCCTCACATATTGGCAGGAAGGGTAACAGTTTGTGGGGCTTCCCTTCTCTGAGAGGTGCAGAACGATGAATAAATCCAACCCAGTGGCTTAATAACTTAATAAGGGCTATAAGGGCCTTCACAGTAGATGCTCCTAGACTTTGGAACACCTTCCCTAGAGAAGCTAGACTGGCTTCCTCCTTGTGGTCCTTCAGCTGGTAGCTGAAGACTCTCTTCTTCCATCCAGCTTTGGGTAGTGACAGCTTTTAATGAAAGGTTTAGTCTCACCTGCCACTTTAATAATAATAATAACAACAACAACAATAATCAGTGCTTTTTTACTTAAAAAAATGTTTAGGGGTACTCTCATTTTGACTCAAGAAAATCACAATTTTATAGTTCAAATTGGGAAAAATAAATACAGTAAATGGATAAAAGTACAAAGATTCACAAAATGTTTAGGGGTATGCGTACCCCTGCGTCCCCCCAGGAAAAAAGGCACTGATAATAATACCCCGTCCAATGGCTGCAGGACATGTTATAGTTTTTGCCAAAACAGAGGACATTGACTCACTAGATTGAGTTACAGGTAGGTAGCCATGTTGGTCTGCTGTAGTTAAAACAATTTTTTTTAAAAAAAATCCTTCCAGTAGCACCTTAGAGACCAACTAAGTTTGTTATTGGTATGAGTTTTCGTGTGCATGCAGACTTCTTCAGATACTGGAAGGAATTTTTTTTCTCACTAGATTGAGTTGCCCATGTCTCATGCCACAGGCTTTCACGGTGTTTGCAGTTCCTGAAGAAGGTATAATTGCAGTGCTATTTTTTATCTAGAAAAAGAGGTGCCATGAACTTCTCACTTGTTCTCTTAGAATGGCAATGACCCCCACCTGAAACGTGCTGGAGCTGAGCTCTGGTGAGCTCTGACTGGGGGAAAAGGAGCCCTGCATAATTGTCATCTGAGGATGTGTTCCCTATAATTCATTGCTGCAATTGCCAGGGTGGTGAAAATCATATGCAAAATGACATTGCCTTGCAATTAACTAAAAGGTTTCCTGATTCAATCAATCTATGTCAAAAGTACATCTGACAGACACTGAGCTTCAAAACAGGGAAGATAATCTATCGCTTGATGACAAATGAGAATCACTTGCGGGGGGGGGGGTTAGAAAAACTACCCCTTGTATAGTCCAACTATTAAGGAAGCCTAAAATGCAGTGGATATGAGGGAGCTTAAAGAGTGTGAAATTGGGATGGACAATAAACCTTTTTAGCGAATGTCAATTCACGTGCAATTGAGAATGCTGATCTTAGGCTGGGAGTAGCTGCTACCCACTGGCTGCCCACAGATCAGTCATAGTCTCTATGTTTCATAGAAACATCTGGTTTAACCCCCTACAATGTGAAAATCACAGCTAAAGAACATCTAACAGGTGGCCATCCAACCTTAAAGCCACTTTCATCTTCATCTGGTACTCCAGATGTTGTTAGATTCCAAGTCTTATAAGTCCTAAGAAGCATGGTCAGGGATGATGGGAGTTGTAGTCTAGCACGGTCTCCCGATCAGTGCCTATTTATTTACTTTGAAATAAGTGCCATTGTATTGTGGGGTATAAATGGCTGCTTACCCAGTCACGGGGTTGTGTCCATCATGGCAAACGTCCACCCACCAGGGAGCAATGCCTGGAACCAACAGCTGACAGATTGGGGAATTCCCAGGCCAACAAGCATTCCCGCCAGCTGCTTGATTTCAATTTCAGCCAGTCTGGCCAGGCTGAGTGGGTAGGGTTGGGGAGCCCATTGTTTGGAGTATAAATGCTTTGAATCACAAAGGGCAGTATTCAATTAAGGTTTTTTTAAAAAAGGTAAAGGTAAAGGACCCCTGACAGTTAAGTCCAGTCGCAGACGACTCTGGGGTTGCAGCGCTCATCTCACTTTACAGGCCAAGGGAACTGGCATTTGTCTGCAGTTTTTCCGGGTCATGTGGCCAGCATGACTAAGCCGCTTCTGGTGAACCAGAGCAGTGCACAGAAATACCATTTACCTTCCTGCCACAGTGGTACCTATTTATCTACTTGCACTGGTATGTTTTCGAAGTGCCTAGGTTGGCAGGAGCTGGGACAGAGCAATGGGAGCTTACTCTGTTGCGGGGATTCGAACCACCAACCTTCTGATCGGCAAGCCCTAGGCTCTGTGGTTTAGACACAGTGCCACCCGCGTCCCTCAACTAAGGTTTACTCAGAGTAAACCCAATGAAAGTAAGGAACCTGTTCATGTTCAATCATTTCAATGGGTCTACTCTGCAAAGAAAAAAAAAAGTTGACTACCACCCGAACTGATTTGACATTCCCATAAAACTTTTTAGAAATAAATGGTAGAAAGTACTTTTGTTTTAAGACAGCAATTATAAAGTTTTCCCTTTCTCGGAGAGGGAAAGATAGGCAGTGCCGACAGCCAGAAGAAAGGAGAAACTTGTACTGTTTTCTGAAGCAAAGTTCTGCTGGTGCACAAGCAAGTTGAGTATTTTATGGTCTAAGGAGCAGCAACCTCCTACTGCGCTTGTGTCATGCCACATATGGTTCTGTGATAGATATTGTCATCACGCTGCAACATGCCTGCATGGGTTCAGTCCCAAATCAAGGGAACGTCACAGCAAGAAGTCTGGAATTAGGCACAAATGTTATTGTGACAGGAAATTAATTATGAATTGATGAGCCAGTTACAGTCCGGAAAATAAAATAAAATACAAAGTTACTTTTTGACAGGAACCTCACACTGAAAGACTTTCTAGGCTTCAAGGATTTTAGCTGACTTCTTGCCACATCATATATTTAATTTCCTAGTGGGGGAAATTAACAGAAGTAGCAAACGTGTAAATAAGGCCTTGTCAATTGGGCAAATGGAGAGGATGGATTACAGGAAATGTACACTTTACAATACTCTAATTTTGGATCCGAGGAATTTGAATTATTCTTACCTACCCAAGCTGCACAATCTGCATTCTTCTTTTTACAAAGAATGCTTGATAACCCCCCCCAACCCTATTCATTTTAAGGTATGTAATATTGCTGCCTCATTTACCAGCCCTCTCCCCCCTACAGTATAGCATTTTATAAGAGAATGAAACAATTTACCGTAGTCTATTAAAATAGCAATTTACTCCCAAGGAATAGCCCCAATTCCCTTCCAACAACCTTTCTGATAATTACTTCAAATGTGTTTGCCTCTTCTGCTAGAATTGTCCTTGCTCTATGTCCACTTTCTTTGCTCACAGAGTTGCAGGCATAGAATCAAATCTGATCGGCTATGTAGTGACGTGACATTTTCAAGTCACTATATATTAGCACACAAACCCTGCACAACTACTGCTGTGTGAGGGGGAGAATAAGGACTTGCACTATGGCCCAGCCACACACACACACACCATCACATCACTTCCATTTGTTGTTGTTTAGTCGTTTAGTCATGTCCGACTCTTCATGACCCCATGGACCAGAGCACGCCAGGCACTCCTGTCTTCCACTGCCTCCCGCAGCTTGGTCAGACTCATGCTGATAACTTCGAGAACACTGTCCAACCATCTTGTCCTCTGCAGTGCCCTTCTCCTTGTGCCCTCCATCTTTCCCAACATCAGGGTCTTTTCCAGGGAGTCCTCTTCTCATGAGGTGGCCAAAGTATTGGAGCCTCAGCTTCAGAATCTGTCCTTCCAGTGAGCACTCAGGGCTGATTTCCTTAAGAAAGGATAGGTTTGATCTTCTTGCAGTCCATGGGACTCTCCAGAGTCTCCTCCAGCACCATAATTCAAAAGCATCAATTCTTCAGCGATCGGCCTTCTTTATGGTCCAGCTCTCACTTCCATACATCACTCCTGGGAAAACCATAGCTTTAACTATACGGACCTTTGTTGGCAAGGTGATGTCTCTGCTTTTTAAGATGCTGTCTAGGTTTGTCATTGCTTTCCTCCCAAGAAGCAGGCATCTTTTAATTTCGTGACTGCTGTCACCATCTGCAGTGATCACCATCTGCAGTGATCATCACTTCCATATATTTGGGTATAAGACAGCTTCCTATGTTCCTAAGATCAGGACCATGGACAAGGACCACCATGCTGGCTCAGGACCAAAGTCCCGCAATTAAGGCAAAAAAGGGGGGTCTCTCAGTGGTGTCCTGGAGCAGCTAGACATTTATAGCCTGGCCTAGGAAGTCAAGATGAAACCGCTGCCGCCCCCCCCCCCCCCAGTGCTATATCTGGCAGATGGAGTCCTTGGCTTCTTCTAGGCAGCAGGGTTCAAGCTGCAGGGACTTTGGAAAAAATCTCATTGGGTCTTTCCTGAGGAGTCTGAAGACTCATTTGGTGGAAGAGGTATCTCCTTGGAGTTCAGGGGGGGTGAGATACAGGTTCTGCTGCCAGTAGCTCATCATGGAAAGGCCCCAGAAATGGATCCATCTCCTTCTCTCGAGAGCTATTATTGTAACTGGGTGTTACTGATTTGGGGCCATGGAATCTGAATCCAAATGCGCCCCTCTGGTTATCAATCAAATGGATTCCTCTGTGAATGGAGAGGGAGAGTGCTGGCTCCCTATTCCTCCCTAATACCATATTGGCCCAAATACAGTGGTACCCCGCAAGACGAACGCCTCGCAAGACGGAAAACCCGCTAGACGAAAGGGTTTTCCGTTATGGAGGCGCTTCGCAAAACGAATTTCCCTATGGGCTTGCTTCGCAAGACGAAAGCCCATAGGGAAATCTCCGGGGACCTCTTTTAAATGCTAGCGGTGGGGAGCAAAGCCTTTCCCCCCCCTCCGGCCTTCAGAAGAGGTCCAGGAAGGCTGGCGGGGCCCGAAAGGCTTTGCTCCCCAGCGCCAGCATTTTAAAAGCAGTCCGGGATAGCAGGGAAGCGCTTCCCGCTATCCCGGACGGCTTTTGAAGGCAGGAGAGATCCACGAAGCCTGGGCGCGCTGATGTCAGCGGGCGCAGGCTTCGGCATGCCGGCAAGTCTCCGCCAGCAGCGGCCGCTGTGGCGGAGAGGTCCGCGAAGCCTTGGCCGGACAGCTTTTGAAGGCAGGCGGGGGGAGCAAAGACTTTCGCCCCCGCCAGCCTTCAGAAGAGGTCCAGGACCTCTTCTGAAGGCTGGCGGGGGGCAAAAGTCTTTGTCCCCCCTGCCTGCCTTCCCAGGGGCTTTTAAATCGCCCCGACAGCGGAGAAGTCCTCCGCTGGCCCGGGGTGATTTTAAAATGCTGGGGGTGGGAAGAAAAGCCCTTGTCCCCCCCCCAGCCTTCAGAAGAGGTCGGGGGACAGACTGTCCCCGGACCTGGTCTGAAGTCGGTTTCCCTAGGAACGCATTAATTGATTTTCAATGCATTCCTATGGGAAACCGTGCATCGCAAGACGAAAAACTCGCAAGAAGAAAAAACTTGCGGAACGAATTAATTTCGTCTTGCGAGGCACCACTGTATAAGCTGCACCCGAATAAAATTGGAAGGGGGGAGCAAAAAAAATACCCAAATATAAGCCGCTCCATTCCTCGCTGCTCCTGGCTGCATACTGGGGTGGGAGGAGCTGCGCTGAGTTGCCAGTGCCTTTCCCCTTCCTAGCTCTTTCCCTTCCCAACCTTGGAGGAGAGAACAGGGGACTGTGCACAGGGCAGTCGCCACTTTGCCACGCTCCTGGCGCTGTTTGCTCCACTCTCCTGGCTGCATACTGTAAGGTGGTGAATATAAGCCACACTTTAATTTTTCATGGTCGGAATTAGGGGGGAAGTGAGTCTTATATCCAGGCCAATACGGTATATTTCAGAGGACTGGGGAACCCTTTGGAACAGTGTGGGAGTCCATGGCAAAGGCCACAGGAGAAATGTGGGAATGTGTGGCACAGTCTGTGTCCGGTCCGAGGCTGAAGCAGGGTCCAAGGCAGGGAGTCGGGTGTGGTCAGGAACTCTGGCAGAAAGCAGGACAGGGTGCTGGCAAAAACAGGTAACCAACGATGTTGCTCCTGCAACCTGGGACTGGGCGGGCTGGCCTTTATCTTCTCTGAGGCATAGAGCGGCCCCAGTCCACAGGTGACTCACCTCTCCTGGCCTGGAGGCAAGCACTCCTCCTGCGAGAACTTAGTTCCCTCCGCCTCTCTGCCCTGAGCCTCTGCAGCTCAGGAGAGGCTGGAAGGTTACTGGACCCAGAGGCAACCTCAACTTCCCCTGACAGGGCTGGGAGAGGAGCACCTGAAGGCAATGGGTCCTCCATCACCTCCGGAGCCAGAGAAGATTCAGCTGGTGTCTGCTCTTGAGGATTTGGCACAGGTGAGGACCCTTCAGGCTCAAGCCCCAGCCCCGGCTCAGCCAGCCCTGGAGGCGGGGACTCCTGTGCAGGCTGGGATTCCTCAGGTTCAGCCTCTGAATCAGATTCCCAGGCCATCACAGTCAGAAAGACTTGACTAGGCACAACCCATGAAATTTTTAATCTACATCCAATGTTGAAAAAAAATCACACTAATGGGTTTGGGGGTGTATTTTTTTACCCCAATGAATTCCAATGTATGGTGGGGTGGTATTTTGGCCCCGGATAACATTTGTTTCTGTGGTGTCAGAAGAAAGGTGTTTGACAATACCCAAACACCCAGAAAATAATATTTCATTTTTAGTGTGAATATTTATGGGGCTCTTTCTATGCATAAATGCCAACAAATTAGAAATCATGCAACACCATGAAGCAATCTTTGCTGATTAGTCACATTTGAAATATTTGCGGTCGCATGTTCCACCAAGTGAAGCTTAGATAACTTTTTCAATCTGTCACATAAAGCATTTTGAGGCAAAACATTGTGAGATGAGAAGCTACCTAAATGGAATAAATAAAGGTCAACATTGTAAACTTGGAGAGATTAAAACTTGGAGAGATGTGGATCTTTGATGATTTTCATTCTCCAAAGGCTTAGTTGCAGGTCTTTCTTAAAACGTGTTTTCTTCAGAGAATGATAGATGATATTGCAGGACCTTCTTAACATTCTCTACTCACAACAAGCTTTAGGTCACATTTGAACCACTGGACTCCCCCACAGCTGTGTAAGTTGTGCATTAGACAAGCATAAGTTACGCAAATTGTAAACAAGATTTGATTCTGTTCGACCGCTAAAGAGCTACGCTATTCAGGGAATGCCTGCATATAACCGGTTGTTCTGAGAACAGACCCTCCAAAAATTACAGGCTTAGGAAATGTTCCTCCTTCACTCCACACACTTCTGGCTAGTCAGCAATTTGTTTAATGGGGAGGCCGTTTTGGGGAGTAGATGGAAGAGCCATGGAAGGAGAGCAGGAGGGTTTCATCCTGCAGGGTGCTACCCCTTTTCTACAGAGCAGGTACTCACAAAGGAACGGCAATATGCAGCATAACCCCTCCCCCATTTACCGGGGGCAAGGAATTATTCCATCCAGTTGGATGCATTGGGCAAGGGTGGCAGAAGGGAAGGAGACACAATACCCCACATTAATAATAATAATAATAATAATAATAATAATAATAATAATAATAATAATAATAATAATAATAATATATTACTTATACCCCGCCCATCTGGCCGGGCCTCCCCAGACACTCTGGGTGGCTCCCAACAGATTTAAAACAGAATAAAACATAAAACATTAAAAACTTCCCTAAACAGGGCTGCCTTCAGATGTCTTCTAAAAGTCAGATAGTTGTTTATTTCCTTGACATCTGGTGGGAGGGCGTTCCACAGGGCGGGCGCCACTACCGTAAAGGCCCTCTGCATAAACCACAGTGATGTGCCAGAGTTATCCCGCTCCCAATCCTAGCATCCCCTACTTGTGTAATTAATTGATACAAGAAGAGAATGGCTGAAGAGGGCTATAGTCACTGCTGAAAATAAAGGATAATATTAATCAGGAATGTCACAGCAGCAACCTGATTGCGAGTGTTGGCAAAAGGGCAACTCTGACTAGATTGTGCAGTGTTTAATACTTGAAACAAGTCATTTTAACTTTCCATATCTCCGTATCTAAGATCTTCCCATCTTGGGAGAGTGCTAATCATTTGTTTATTTCCTGAGCTGATTTCAGCATTCTGGCAGATACTTTATGAAAGCCATAAATGAGCCAAAAATGGAGAAATACCCTAATATTGAGAGTAATAAATATGCTTGTCAGGAGCCAGAGGCTTCTGCAGACACCCATTAACAGAGAGTGCCCTCTGAAGAGAATAGTTAGAGTTAAAAGAAAATAAATCTTCATTGTAATAATCATAAAAAAGCAATTGTAGGCTGATGTTCAGTGGTCTCTGGGTACTCAGGTGCTAATAACACTACTGTGTTAATGCAGACTTAAACGTATGTTGATCTGCATGTTGATGGCCTTTCCTTTAACACTAAGATAGACATATTGTCTTCCTTAAAATTGGATGTATCTGCCCATGAGAGATAAAATCTGTTCCCCTTGACACTCATCCTCCATGGTTCCATGGATCTCTGGGGGGCTATTCAAGTGCAAGAAGTTTGAAGATGGCGGCAGTTTATCCCCAAACCAGAAGCAGTCAGGTTTAAGCATGGAGAGTTTTTCTAATGTCAGTGGAGCTACGGAGCCACCACACATGTTGGACGGTATACATATTATATCAGGGGTCAGCAAACTTTTTCAGCAGGGGGCCAGTCCACAGTCCCTCAGACCTTGTGGGGGGCCGGACTATATTTTGGGAAAAAGAAGAAGAAGAATGAATTCCTATGCTCCATAAATAACCCAACCCAGAGATGCATTTTAAATAAAAGGACACATTCGACTTGTGTAAAAACACGCTGATTCCCAGACCGTCTGCGGGCCGAATTTAGAAGGTGATTGGGCCGGATCCAGCCCCGGGCCTTAGTTTGGCTACCCATGTATTATATTATTTAAAGGATAACTGGGGTACATTCTAAAAAAAAATGTTTAGGGGTACTCTCATTTTCCTACTCATATTGAAATACTGTCCCTCATTGAGGCCAAACTTAGAATCACAAAATATTTAGGGGTATGCGTACCCCTGCATACCACCAGAAAAAAAGCACTGTGTATTACCAAAACAAAAAACAAAAACACCAGAAAATGCATTATAAAGAAGAGGACAAAAGAGGACAAATGTCTGCATTAAATTTACTAACGTTAATTTATGCGCCACCCCATTAACTTGGATAATTGTGCAAATTTTGTGCGGGTGAAATTTAGGGCAGTGTGTTACCATACAGTTTTTCCCCACCATTTAAAAATTAGCACAACATGGCAGTATATCAGTCAAAAAGCCACAGGTCCATAACTCAACAGGTAACCATGTGAAAGGAACACTGGAAACTAGGACAGAAGTGCTAGCATTAGAATCAGGAAAACTAACAGAATAATCCCCAGGTCTGAATGCACCTTTAATGAGTTCAGAATAGAAGGTAGAATCTTAAAATCAAAGGCAATTAACTGGTGGGACAACTTTTTCCGGGGATATAGTAGAGTCTATTTGATTTGGAGCTTCAGGGCAACCTAAGAACCACTTCTATACTATATTTATGAATGCTTCTTACAGAAAGTCATAGGCGACTGTTTCCAGCATATGTTAAACAGAACAGAACAGAGATGCCTAATGATGGGTGTTTTCTAATCAACAAATTACAGTACCAGAAGGGAAGGAGTACCTCTTTAATTTCCAGAGGCATACCTTTCAAAATGATGTGTATTTCTGTGCCTAATATATTGCATGTGGGTGTTGTCTTAAAATATGGGAGGGCAGGAGATGTTTTGGAATAAATTACAGCTGTAGTACCTTGATAGGACTGGAGGGACCACAAACCACGGCTGAGAATATACAAAGACTAATATCGATTTCTAAAAGGCTAATTAAATTTTAAGTACTTCCTAAGATTGTACAGTGTTCCTGGTACTCACTTGTTTCAACTTGATCCTACCAAAGGCTGGGGGGTGGGGTAGATGCATTCAAACTGCTTTCTGTAACATTTTGAGCTTAAAACTTGGCCCCTTTGACCTCCAGAGTTGCAAAACCTTAATTACATATCTAGTGAAAATTTGCATGGACAGAGCTGTGTTTTAAAAATCTTATGTGTGGTTTTTCTCTCTCTCTACAGGTTCTTATTGGATAAGCAGTTCACAACTTAAAACAGGTTCCAATCCGCTAGATGTGGTGTGAGGAACACACACCAGATGTTGCAGAACAGCAACTCCCATCAGCCCCAACAGGCATAGACCATTGGCTGGGGATGATGGGAGTTGTAGTTCAACAACATCTGGTGGGCCAGAGGTTCCCTGTGCACACAGTCCATACCCTCAAAGGTCCTGCTGCATTCCCTCTTCAGGGGCTTTGGCCTGGATGGGATGTGGTCTTGACTTGTGGCCATTTCTCTTATTTGCTTTGTAAGATCTCACGTAGCTGAAGGTGCTGTGTGTGGTTTTCTCTCTCTCCCTGTTTTATCCTCACAACGGCCCTGTGACATTGGCTGGGCTAAGAGACAGTGACCTTGCTCAGGGTCACCCAATGACCTTCATGAATGAGTGGGCTTTCAACCCTGGTCTCCCAGATCCTTGTCCAACACTCTGAACTACTACGTCACACTTACTTGCCTCAATAGCTTAATGCCTTGGTAGAAAGCAGCTCCCAGATGGTTGCTCAGGATGGAATGTGGTCCTTTGGCTTGAAAAAGACACACACACCCCGCCGCCGCTGCACCACTGCCTAGTCAAATACTGTGATTGTATAGCAAAGCAAACTTATACTGAGTAAACAACATATCACTTCAGGGACTACAGGGACCTTCGTAGGGTCTAACTATATCGAGAAAGAATGATATTAATTTAAATTAGCAATTCTAAGGAAACATAAAACCAACTTAGCATGACTTTTACGATAGTTTTGTGACTTTGGTTTTGAATAGACTGTAAAACAGCCTAATACTACTAATTTTAAAACCCATTACCGAATCAATCAATTCCATAGAATATATATATAGAGAGAGAGGGGGGGGGTTGGATAATAGTATAAATCTGACTCACTGCAGGTTGCTTGGAATATGTGTTTTTGTAATGAACAGTACATGGATGCCTCCTTAACATATCCTGAAGTCTGGTGGCTTACTTACCACGAGACCTAATCATTCCATAGGTAGTCTCCCACACAGTTCTTGTCTGAGGTTGAACCTCCAAGGAAGTGTCCATTTGCTTCAGCCCAGTTGCAGAGTCATAGAACTACCACCAAAAGCACAAAAAGATGAGTTGAAAAACTACTGTACATAACTTTAAACCAGTCTCTTGAGTTTCTCCCATGAGAAGGAGAAGGAGTCACTTTACTTTCTCTAATGCCAGGCCACGACTACGGGCAATGGTACCCAGGTGGTATGTTCTCTAGCCTAATGTCCCGTAGGCAAAACATTGAGCTAGAGAAAATTGAGCTAGAGAAGATGGGCCGCTGATCTGCAGCTAACCAAGGGAAGTCCTGCTCTGTTGACAAGATGACAGCACATGATGATGCAATATGGAAAGCCAAGTACCTGAAAAGGAAAGTAGTGAGATTGGAGACTGGGAGTTGAATGTACTTTGGTAGCTATAGGTTAGCGGAAGTGTGTCCCAGAGTCTTAATCACATTCATATTTAGTTTTTAAGATGAAGAATCGTTGAGTGTTTTAGTATAAGCTCAGTTTGTTGCAATGTTTTAAGATGGGCATGGGAATAACACTGGAACTGGGTTGGTTTTCAACCTTAATTCCTGGTTTTTACACAAGTATTTCTTTTTTATGCTTCCACTATGAAATGCCTCAGGCTTCATCTTAAAAGTTTGTGAGGTGGAAAATCTCAGAAAGTATTTACGTATATTTTGTTATTGAAGAAGGCGGGCCTCTCTGCCAACTTGCATATAGATAATTAACTACCCATGAAACAAAAGTAATTTCCATGTAAGAAGTAGTGGGGAAGCACAGAAAGTGAACATCTATAAAGGTTTTTAAATCCGAGATTAGGCAGGAAAAAAGAAATGATATGGTGAGCATATATGTTTCAGATATGTAGTTGGACACATTTCATGAGTAGTCTTATCAATCTCTATGGAATGAATGTTTTTTTTTTAAAAAAAAAAGTGAGGCCTTGATGCACATATTTCCCCTTCTAGTCCAACATGTCATTATGTAACTAGATAGCACACACTAGCAATTTCCACCTGATCTCGGCATTTTGGAAATATCAAGCTGTGAAGTATTCTACACCCTTCATCCCAAGTTCCCATGGATCCTCAGAATGCCAGGATATCTCATACCTTCAGCGATCCTAGAGAGTCCAGCACTCAGTCTCTTTCATTGTAGAACTCCTCTCCCCAACAGCAAGGTTATACAGGAATCAGTGGACAATATCACATAGAGGTTCTGCCTTCTATGCCTCCACCCAAACCAGCAGTCCTATTAAGGTAATTTCTCTTACCACCCCTCACCCCTTCCTTACCAGTTCCTCTTTGCCTTCCCACTCTGTCCTCTCACCTTTCTCTCTTCTCTGCCCTTGCTGACTTCCTTCATATCTCTGCTCCCACTTCCGTGGCCCTCTGCTTATCTCTGCTCCTCTGCCTTTGTTCTCATTATCCTATATACCTCATAATCCTATATACTTATAGAGTGAACTCATTTTCTGAATGTGGATTCTTACACAGTCGAAACAGGACTGTCCACAGTCAAGAAGGTGGGGTCAGCGGGCAAGGGAGAATCCCAAGGTTTGTAGAAGTAGAAACAATCGTTTGAGGTAGGAATCAGAAGAGTAACACCCCAAAATAATGAAAGATGAAAGGATGAAAGATGGGACAAGGCCATTTCCCAGTATCTGCATGTTCAGCAAGGTGTCTGTAAAGAGACAGCTTTCTGCTTGTCCATAGGGTCCTCGCACTACTGAACACAAAAATATAGGTCTGGCGTACCATGAAAATGATGTGAAGGGTGGAAGTTGATCTCAAATGAGCGTCCTGAATGAGAATCTTATTTGTCCACATTTGTAGCTCTGTTGAAGGACAAAGGTCCATACACTGCTTCACATTGTTTTTGTATCATGCCAGATTGATAATTTTAAGACAGTTTTGTGACTTGAGCTTGCTCTCCTGGAACATGCTTGGAGTTCTGTTTTTGAGAGACAGGAGAAATGAAGTGGGGGGGGGAGGTCATGTTGTGAAGCATAAAAGCAGAACATAACTTGAGTTTTCTAAATCCTGTACCAAAGAAACATAATCCTGCCATATATTGATTGCTTTCCAGTAGACAGCGGAAGAGAGACTATGAAATCTTTTGAGACACAAGCAACATCATTAATTCTGCTGATGGTAACACTGGCCATGCGTAAAGGCTACTGTCTCTATGACTCACTCCCTGAAAAGGACTGGGAGTAATAATATAACCACAAACATAGGCCTCTCTGTTATATCTTTATTGGGCAGAAATATTCAGTCAAAGATTAGGACTATTATATCCCCTCGATATGCTTCATGTACTCAATTTTCTCTCACTGAAATGAACCTGGAAGTTCTTAATTAAGTGGTATTATTTACATAAACTGAAGGGTCTCAGATTTTAATTTTACCTGAGCCACAAACACATTAGATGGGTTCTGGCAAATCACTGTTGCTTCAGCCCTTCATCTGCAACATGGGAATAAGGCAGGGCTCTTGAAATGTGATATATAATTATTTCAATCAGGGTTGGGGAACCCTCTTGATATTGTTGGACTCCTCTTCCCATTAGTGCCAGCCATCATGGTCAATGGTCGGGAAAGATGGAAGTCAAACAACATCTGGAGGGTCATAGGCTCCCAACCCCTGATCTATGTATTTATTTTCAAAGTCAAATCAAGCTTTGGATTATCAGCTAGGGCAGCCATTCTCAACATAGTCCCATCCAGATATTTTAAATTACAACTTCCACCACCCCCAACTAGTGTGGCCAAGGTTCAGGGATGATGAAAACTGTAGAACAACTCATCTGAAGAGCACAAGGATGGGGAATGCAGAGATAGGACGAGGCTGTGTTTGTACAAAAATAAGTGAAATGTCAAATCAAAGAACTGAAGACCTAGATCCCCCCCAAAAAAAACCCCACAATGGTTTTTCAATTAAGCCCCGTTTCCCAATCCAAAAAACACAAGTTATTGTTATGATTAGGTTCCTGGTTTAAACTCATTGTCTTTCATCACATCACTGAGAGATGTGGTCTTTTTCACATCTTCAAAAATAGATAAAGTTGCCCCAAAGGGAAACAAAATATGGAGATTCTTGAGGGAAGTTTAAATATTTTTGAGATGGTGAGCACAATTTTGGATGGAGGTTTAGCAAACGTCTCCAAACTGCCATCGAATTTTACTTAAAGTGCGATTCAAAACAATCTTGAAGGACGCTACTCCTCAGATGAAAAATATAAGGAATTATTAGGGAAGCAAAGAACATGTTGCATTTCTAAATGTGAGAGAATCACATAGCCAAATTCTAGTTCAAAGAAGGTGTGATCTACATCCCATTGAAGTCAATGGCAACGCTCCATTATTGATTTTCCTACCTCCAAGGCTCTAACTACATGAGTTGCTAATTGTGTTGCTGGCAATCACACCGTTGCTGTTTATCTTTGTTTAATTACAGGCATGAGAAGTGATGTTCATCAGGCATACAGAGCACAGGGAGAGGAGGTTTGTTTGTTTGTTTTTAAAAAAATGTTTTTAATTGAAACCTTTAAACGTACAATACAATAAAAGTCAAACTAGTCTAAATAAAAATAAAAAGGGAACAAAAGAAAAAAGGAGGAGAGAGAGAGAAAACAGAGCCTTCTTTCAAAGGTAGGTCTTAATCTTGTCCCCAAACCTAGATAGCATCTTAAAAAGCAGAGACATCACCTTGCTGACAAAGGTCCATATAGTTAAAGCTATGGTTTTCCCAGTAATGATGTATGGAAGTGAAAGCTGGACCATAAAGAAGGCTGATCGCCAAAGAATTGATGCTTTTGAATTATGGTGCTGGAGGAGACTCTTGAGAGTCCCAAGGACTACAAGAAGATCAAACCTATCCATTCTGAAGTAAATCAGCCCTGAGTGCTCACTGGAGGGACAAAACCTGAAGCTGAGGCTCCAATACTTTGGCCACATCATGAGAAGAGAAGACTCCCTGGAAAAGACCCTGATGTTGGGAAAGACTGAGGGCACAAGGAGAAGGGAACAACAGAGGATGAGATGGTTGGACAGTGTTCTCGAAGCTACCAACATGAGTTTGACCAAACTGTGGGAGGCAGTGGAAGACAGGAGTGCCTGGCGTGCTCTGGTCCATGGGGTCACGAAGAGTCGGACATGACTAAACAACAACAATCTTGTCCCACACAAAAGAGGATGGACTCTCCCCATTCTCACCTGGGTGCTTCCTTTTCTTCTCCCACCCTACCACCCTGAGAGATCTTCCCTTCCCAGTCAGGGAGAAGAGGTTTGCAGCCATCCTGCACCATGATCACTGTGAAGATTGCCCCCTGCACGGCACTAATGGGAACCCCCTCCCCACAAGCCTAAACACAGTTGGGGTGGGGGGTGCAAACACAAAATTTTCATTGTGATTACAGCAGTTAGACCTCACTGCCCTGTGCACTGCATTTTCAAATAATATTGTCTCCTCTTAAAAGGTAAAGGTCCAGTCACAGACGACTCTGGGGTTGCGCGCTCATCTCGCTCTATAGGCCGAGGGAGCTGGCATTTGTCCGCACACAGTTTCTGGGTCATGTGGCCAGCATGACTAAGCCGCTTCTGGCGAAACCAGAGCAGTGCACAGAAACGCTGTTGACCTTCCCACCGGAGTGGTACCTATTAACTTCCTTGCACTTTGACGTGCTTTCGAATTGCTAGGTGGGCAGGAGCTGGGACCAAACAATGGGAGCTAACCCCTTGGCAGGGATTTGAACTGCCGACCTTCTGATCGGCAAGCCCAAGGCTCTGTGGTCTAAACCCGCGTCCCTCTTAACTGTCTCCTCTTACCGGGAAATAAAGAAAGAAGATAGATCAGTGTGTTGCACATGGCACAGTGAGCACAACATGGAGCTAGGCTTTAAACTGAGGCAACAGATCTCAAAGCAGATAAGTACACGATTAGTTCTGTACATTCACCTACCCCCCTGAAAGTGGAACAAGCAAACACCGATACTCCACATTGATGAGCTTTGGACATTTGGGGTACTCAGAGAGCTTCTCTCTGTCAAAAGCCCCTCCATTATTTGTCCATGAGCCATTTATGTGCCCATAAGGGCAAGCTAGATTGCAATTGCACTGTTTACTAACAGTGGTATGTCCCAGATGACCTAACGGATGCTGTATCTCAGTATGTGAGAGCAAACATTGGCAAGAAATATGCAAGCCAGCATTTTCTCCAGCTGCTCAGTGAAACCGAGAATGATGGAAAATATGGACAGTTTATTTTCTAACAAGCCACAATTGCTTTTCAAAACTCAAATAGTAGCATGTTTCATCAATAGACTACTTACGAAAATGCAATAGGCAGCAGGAAAGTAGGAACATCTGAACTCAGGATCTTTATTCTTTTTAGGGTTATTGATTAGCCTAATGATGCTTCTATTGAACGCCTTTCAGAAATGCATTTCCCATAAAAAAAGAAGTCACTGTTTTCATTTTCCTTTATTGGAAAGTGCATGAAATGTTAGCCTAATAAAGAAAAATTCTAAAGTAGTGGGCAAGTTCGGAAAGCTTTAAGCTGCTCTGAGCAAAACGTTTCCAGGCAGCAGCATTTCCACGCAAAGGCTCTGAGACGGAGAGAAAACAAAACAACCCTGTTCAAATATAAAACGATGCAGTTCAGATTTCAGAGTTAAAAGAAGCAGTAGAGAGCCCTTCAGTGGCATGTCTCATATCAACAACAACAACAATGGTGCCGTATTATTCTGTGTCAGCACCCTATGCAAAAGACTGAAACCTGACAACCTATATTAACCCTTATATTCTTCTTATTATATTATCCATGCTCCACTAGCACTACAGTGGTACCTCAGGTTACATACGCTTCAGGTTACATACGCTTCAGGTTACAGACTCCGCTAACCCAGAAATAGTGCTTCAGGTTAAGAACTTTGCTTCAGGATGAGAACAGAAATCGTGCTCCGGCGGCGCAGCAGCAGCAGGAGGCCCCATTAGCTAAAGTGGTGCTTCAGGTTAAGAACAGTTTCAGGTTAAGTACGGACCTCCAGAACGAATTAAGTACTTAACCTGAGGTACCACTGTACTTTTGCAGACCTCTCCTCTCTCTTAAGGATTTTCAACCAATTTTTGAAGCCAAAGGACCACTCAAGGCAGCTGAATTAAATTAAGCAAATAACAACAAAATCAACATAAAAGCTATCAATAATTGAAACTATTAAGTTCCGTGTTATAGACATAACGGTGGGGAAACATGGCAAGAGGATTGTCAGCAGTTTGCTAAGACGTTCACATCACTTCTAAAAATTAAAATATTACAGATCGTCATAAAAAACATTCAGTGGGGTCCGTTGAGCATTGAAACCCAGAGAATATTTCAGCAACAAAAATACTGTTACTCAAAAAGTCTCTCAACATCTATCATGTCTAAGTGCTAAGGCAGACACTCCCTGCGATGATCTTTGCATGCTGGGGGAGGGTGCCTCTTGTGTGGGCAAATGTGGTTCTTTGCAAGACTGGACCAGGACTGTGTCACTGTGAACTTTTCAAACCCAAATCCCCAATCTACAGGGTTCATTTCAAATAACACTCAGATTTAGAGTTGCTCTTTGTCCCTTACATTTCTGTTGAGTTAGAATAATTGCTTTGTTTCATGCACAGTCTATATTTTACTGATTCATAAATAGTGTTTCAGCTTTTGTGACTTGGGTAGCTGTTCCGTATTTCAATATTTGCAGAACTTGTAATATAGCATACAAGCACTCTATGGGTAATCCATGGATGTTTAAATATTGATACAATGGATTTATGTAAGGAAGCCTTACCCTGATCAATTGGTAGCTTACCTGAAGGGGGGAAATGAATCTTTTAATCAAATTTAAATGAAGTATCATTCAGTGGTAGTGTCATGACCATAAATGGTACGAATTTCTTGCTTCGGTGAACATGCTTGTCAGAGCTGCTTCCAGATCCTAGCTCACAGAGGATCACGCTAGCCAGCGATCATTAAGTAAAAGTCTTTATTGAATTACAGTTTCCATTCTCACGCTGCTGCGTGCAACTCTACGTCTAGTGGCTAGATCGGCGAAGCTCCGTCTGAGTCTCCGCCCCTTGTGCACCAACTTAATATCCTAGCCCTGCTCCACCTTTTCCGCCTGACTGTTCTCCTCTGGGTCCCTCTGCCCCCCGGGGTCTCTTCCTTCCGGGATTCTTCTGACGCCGACCCCCCGGACCCCCCTGTCTCCTTGCGCCGGGCTTTAGGACCTGGCTCTCTTTCAGGGCTGCCTACTGTGTCACTTTCCTGTGCATTTGAACTTGGCGCGCGCGCCCAACCTTCCACTTTCCGTCTGACCGTTTCTTCGCTCCCCGATGGAGGTGTGGCCACTCCTGACTCATGCCCTCCCCCCTGTTGTGAGCTGCCAGCGCTTGCTCCCTGGCTCCCTTCCTCTTCCCTGCTCTCTGGCGGTGACGCTGGTCCCGATTTCCAACTGCTCTCCTCTGAGTCCCCTCTGGCTCTATCTTCCTGGGGTGCCCCCCTAGACTCCCCCCTTGCCCTGGCCACTGGTGCTCCTTTCTGTGAATCTTCTGATTCACTGGAAAGGCTCGGAGATCTCGGGTCGTCGTCATCACTCATCTTTTCTTCTGCCTCCTCCCCTTCGCTCTCTGTTTCCTCCCTTGCTCTTGCCTCTGCTCCTGAACCCCTGACATCCATCCCCCCCTCGAAGCCCCCCGTTCCCCCCTCCCCTCCTTTCGGTGCGGGAGCTGGGTGCTGCTGTGTCAAAGGGACGAACGTCGGATACCGTTCGCTTCCCGTGGCGGGCCTCCATCTGAAGTCTCCCGGTTCTTCCTCCCTGCCCTCGTCGATGACGGTCACCTCCGCTTCCATCTCTGTGCCGCCGTGCTCGAAACCAGGGTCGTCCCCGAAAACGTCCATGTCCGTCTCTCCCTCACTTCCTCCTGGCGGCGTTGCTCGTCCTGGACCTTCCAGCCACTTCCTGCGCCACTGCTCCTCTGGTCTGTCGTCCCACCAATACGAGGGTTCTGAGGCAGATCCCGAGGGGGACCCCTCCGGGGAACGGGCGTCTCGTATCGGGTCCTCGTCCGAGTCGAACCCCCGGAACGTGCTGGCAGAAAGCGTGGGCGTGAAAAGCCAGTCGTCGAAAAAGTCTTCTGGCATTGGCCTATGTGGGAAGAGGGCATGAAACTCGTCTTTGAGCAGAGGTTCGTCCAAGGCGTAGCCCGGCACCCAGCTGTTCGCACTGGCCGGGGTGCCCTCCTTGGCGAGAAAGTATTCTACCCCCTCTTCCCCCCATCTGGAGTCCAAAATCTCCGTGACTTCGTTGATGCGCTCCTCCTGTGCCACTCCCGCGTGCCCGGTTCTTTCTCTGAGTGGACTCGGTGCCGTTCTGGGTTCCTGAAACCTGTGCGGTGCCTTGTAGGGAGTGAGCACCGATCTGTGGAACACCGGATGCATTCTGGAACCCTCCGGAAGCGCCAGCCTGAAAGCTACCGGGTTGACCTGCTCTTCGACTTGGTAGTTGCTTATGTCCTAGTTTCTTCTTGGCCAACGACCTGGCCGGCACTGCGTGGGCTGCTAACCAGACCCAGTCTCCCACATGGATCTCTTCGCCAACCCTTCTGTGTTTGTCCGCTTGTACCTTGTATGCGTGTTTGGCCAGCTCCAAGTGCCGCCGCAGCTGATCGTGGACTTCCTGCAACTCCGACGCGAATGCATCTGCTGTCTGCGGCTCCCCCTCCCCCATTCTTTCCAGTCCCGGGAAGGTTCTGGGGTGCCTCCCGTTGTTGGCGAAGAACGGCGTGACCCCCGTGGACACGTGCTTCGTGTTGTTGTAGGCGAACTCGGCGAGCGGCAGGTAATCCACCCACGTCGCAGGCTGTTGATTCGCATAACATCTCAGGTACTGCTGCATGATGGCATTGACCCGCTCCGCTTGCCCGTTGGTCTGCGGGTGTCTCGCCGACGCCAGGTTGATCTTGACGTTCAGGAAGCCCATCAGCTTCTGCCAGAAATTCGAGATGAACTGCCGCCCCCGGTCGGACAGAATAGACCGTGGCAGACCGTGAACCTTGAACACGTGGTCTATGAACAGTTTGGCAGTTTGCTCCGCCGTGGCCACCTTAGCGCACGGAATGAAATGTGCCATCTTGGAAAACAAGTCCTCCACCACCAGCACTGCCGTCTTGCCCCTCGAGCTGGGCAGATCCGTGACAAAGTCCAGGGCCACCCTCTCCCATGGTTCGACCGGAGTTTGCAGCGGTTCCAACAGTCCGGCCGGCGGTCTGTGCACTGGCTTGGCCCTCTGGCAGGTGTCACACCTCGCCACGTAGTCCGCGACCTCCCCTCTCATTCCGGGCCACCAGAAATCCCTGGCGACTAATTCCACCGTCTTCTCCTTGCCAAAGTGCCCGGCAGTGGGCGCGTCGTGCAGCTGCTGCAGCACCTTGGCGCGAAGTTCGTCTCCCGGCACGTAGATGGCCCCTTTACGGATGAGCAATCCATCTCTCAGCTGGAACCCGTCGGTCGCTGCCGTGCCCCTTTGCACCTCTGCCATCTTTGCTTGCGCGAAGGAGTCATCCTGCAACGCTCGTCGCACCGCCTCCAGGTCCACGGTTGCAGCGGCGCACGCCCACACTGTTGGTGCAAAGATGTGCATGGCGGCCGCTGGCGTTGCGTCCTCCAGATACTGTGGCTTACGGGAGAGAGCGTCCGCCATGATGTTGGTGTCCCCCGGGACATACTCTATTCGGAAGTCGAAGTTCGCAAAGAACTCAGCCCAACGTATCTGCCTCTGGTTCAGGAACTGTGCCGTGCGCCAGTGCTCCAGATTCTTGTGGTCCGTGCAAACTTGCACCGTGTGCTTGGCGCCGATCAGGAAGTGCCTCCAGGCTTTGAACGCTGCATGAATGGCCAGCAACTCCCTGTCCCAGATGGTGTAGTTCTGCTCGGACTTGCTGAGCTTCCTGGAGTAAAACGCTCCCGGCCGCCAAACCCCCTGCGGGTTTTTCTGCAGCAGGACGGCCCCCACGGCTCTGTCCGAGGCGTCTGTCTCGACCCTCATCGGCCTGCTGGGATCGACATGCAGCAGCTGCTCCTCCGACGCGAAGAGACGCTTGAGTGCCTGAAAGGACTGCTCCACCTGCTCTGTCCAGATGAACCTCTTTTTCTTGGAGCTAAGCGTGTCCGTGATGGCCGCTGTCTGCATAGCGAAGCCTTTGATAAACTTGCGATAGAAGTTCGCAAAGCCGACAAACCGTTGGACCTCCTTCCGGTTGCGTGGGCTTTTCCAATCCAACACCGCTCGCACCTTGGCGCTGTCCATGGCGAGCCCCTTGTCAGACAGCTTGTAGCCCAGAAAATCCACCTCAGTCACGTCGAATTGGCACTTCTCCAGCTTGGCGTAGAGCCTATGCTGCTTTAGCCTGCTCAGCACTTCCTTGACGTGTCTGTCATGCTCCTGCTGCGATTCCGAAAAGATCAGGATGTCATCTAAGAAACAGACGCACGTCTTGTAGAGAAGTCCCGCCAGCACGTGATGCATGAATGCTTGAAAAACGTGGGAGCCATTTTGCAATCCAAAAGGCATAACTCTATATTCGTAGGTGCCCAGTGGCGTGAACATGGCTGTCTTCCACTCATCTCCTTCCCGCATGCGAATGAGGTTGTACGCCCCTCGCAGGTCTAACTTGGTGAACACGCTGCCCTTCCGTACCTTAGCGAGGAGGTCGTCGATCCGGGGCATGGGGAAGTCCGATGGCTTGGTCACACTGTTTAAGATGCGATAGTCCATGACAAGTCTTTTTTGGGGCGTGTCCCGCTTCTTAACAAAGAATACAGGACTGCCCCCCGCTGCCTTGGACTCCCGGATGAAACCGCGCTCCAAATTATGATCTATGAACTCCTTGAGTTCTTGCAGTTCGTCCTCAGACATGGAATACAGCTTCCCTTTAGGCAGCGCCGCCCCCGGCAGCAGGTCAATTTTGCAGTCATATGGTCTGTGAGGGGGTAGCCTGTCTGCCTCCTTCTCGCAGAAAACCTCCAAAAATTCTGCGTACTTGTGGGGAATCGCTTGCAGCGTGCCTAGCAGCAGCTGTGTCTCCTCTTCCTCTCCTTCCTGCCGGGGCACGATGCAGTGTTCAGCACAAAAGGAAGAGCCGAAGGTCAGCTGCCTCTGGTACCACGCCAGCGTTGGGCTGTGCTTGTCCAGCCAACTCATGCCCAATACAATGGGCGTGTCCGATAGTTGAGTGACGTTGAAGCTGATGATTTCCCTGTGATTCCCAAGTCGCATCACCATTGGTGGCGTCTGCTTCACCACTTGCCCCCCGAGCAGCTCCCTGCCATCCACCGTGACAACCTGCAGGGGCAGCGTGGCCGGCAGCAACTGTATAGCGTGCCGGTCGACAAAGTCTTGCCCTATAAAGTCCGCATTGCTTCCTGAGTCAATGGTGATTGGCACATCCATGGTGATTCCATTGGGCAGCTGGAGCGATGCGGTGAGCCTCACTACTGGTTTGGGCGGGAGGGGGTTCACGGGCTGTAAAATCTCTGGGGACTGCTTCACTGACACGTCTGGCTGGGCCCCAGTGCCTCTTCCTCCAGCCAGACTGCGTCGTTTCCCTGCTGTGGTCCTCCGTGCTGCGTTGCTGCAGTTACCATTGCTGAGGCTGCAGTGTGCTTGCGGAGCCTCCGGGGACACTCTTTCGCCATATGCCCTGGCTCCTCGCAGATGTAACACTTCCTGTTCCCTCTAGGAGGCTTCGCCGTCACTGTTGTCGGTGCTAGGGCTCTGGCTGCTGACTGAGCCCTTGCACTTCCAACCTCCATAGGTTCTGTCCCTCCTCCAGACGGAGGCGTGGATTGCGCACGCGCTGCTTCTCTGGGAAGGAAGGAGGAGCCCCTGGCTGGTTCGCGCCCTCCACGCCCTTCGTCCCTGCTCCACGGACGTTCTTCCAGCCGCACCCCCACCGCCAGCGCCCTCTGAACGATCTCCTGCGTGGTCCTGGGTCTCTCCCCCCTCGCAATTTCATCTTTAACAGAGCCGTGCAATCCCTCCCAAAACAGGTCTCTTACAGGGGCCGAATCTCTGTCCCATTCCAGGGCACTGACCAAAGCGAAAAAGCGGGCATGGTACTGCCTTACGCTGGCCCTTCCTTGCTTCAGTCCATGTATCTGCTGCCGAGCAAGATCCACGTCAATGCTTGATAAAAAACATCCATCCATCGCTTTAATAAAGGCATCCGCATTTTGGAGCGCCGGATCATTATCCCTCCACAAATTGCGCAGCCATGCTTTAGCATCCCCATGCAAATGGGACATGATGAATCCCACTTTCTCTTGCTCATCTCTAAAGTCTTTATTCAGCAGTTGCAGTGCGCACATTACGTCTGCTCTAAAATTGGGGTACTGTTGCAGGTTCCCATCGAAGTGAGAGACCAGACCGCCTGTTCGTCTCGCCAACCCAATTCCCTCCTGTCTGGGTGTCAGTTGCCCTTGCTTCGTAAGCATGTCCAACCTGACCTGGAGATCCCTGCAGGCGGCAGCTGCCTCCTCCTCTCTCTTCCTGGATGCGAGAGCCTCGGCATTCAGTTGTGACACTGCTTCTCTGAGTTCCGCTATCTGCTGCTCAGCCGTCATGTCGGCTGCCGTTCGTGAGCTCGCTAGTAGGCACCTGCTTCTCTCCTCTCCTCGAGGCTGTAGATGCCCACAATCGAGAGACGGAGCTTACTGTCAGAGCTGCTTCCAGATCCTAGCTCACAGAGGATCACGCTAGCCAGCGATCATTAAGTAAAAGTCTTTATTGAATTACAGTTTCCATTCTCACGCTGCTGCGTGCAACTCTACGTCTAGTGGCTAGATCGGCGAAGCTCCGTCTGAGTCTCCGCCCCTTGTGCACCAACTTAATATCCTAGCCCTGCTCCACCTTTTCCGCCTGACTGTTCTCCTCTGGGTCCCTCTGCCCCCCGGGGTCTCTTCCTTCCGGGATTCTTCTGACGCCGACCCCCCGGACCCCCCTGTCTCCTTGCGCCGGGCTTTAGGACCTGGCTCTCTTTCAGGGCTGCCTACTGCGTCACTTTCCTGTGCATTTGAACTTGGCGCGCGCGCCCAACCTTCCACTTTCCGTCTGACCGTTTCTTCGCTCCCCGATGGAGGTGTGGCCACTCCTGACTCATGCCCTCCCCCCTGTTGTGAGCTGCCAGCGCTTGCTCCCTGGCTCCCTTCCTCTTCCCTGCTCTCTGGCGGTGACGCTGGTCCCGATTTCCAACTGCTCTCCTCTGAGTCCCCTCTGGCTCTATCTTCCTGGGGTGCCCCCCTAGACTCCCCCCTTGCCCTGGCCACTGGTGCTCCTTTCTGTGAATCTTCTGATTCACTGGAAAGGCTCGGAGATCTCGGGTCGTCGTCATCACTCATCTTTTCTTCTGCCTCCTCCCCTTCGCTCTCTGTTTCCTCCCTTGCTCTTGCCTCTGCTCCTGAACCCCTGACAATGCTTTTAGACAAATTTTTCAACAATAAGTGATTTTTTCTGTGTTGACTAAGAAATTGCCTACACTAATATTTTAAATGGTCATCTGTGTTTATTTCAGTCAGTTAATACATTTCTGGAATCAAAAAGCATGATAGCTAATTGACTAAAATAACATTGACCAACTGGTAATTCTTAGCTAAAAAAACATTATTCTGCACAGTCCAGTTCTCAGCACTGGCACAGACATTTCTTAGACTGGAACAAAATGGGAGCCCCCACTGCAAATTCCTACGCACAGAAAGAGAACTGTTTTACAGGGATCTGAAGTCACCAAGTCAGGCAGAAAAAGAATGTGGGGAGATGCATATCAGGCACAACCCACTTCCAAATTTGCAATAGTTACTTTCCCAGTAAATTCCAAACGTTAAACCTTAGCATCCTTCACAAGTGAGTAAGTAAGCAGGAAGGGCCAAAGCTCAGTAGCAGACCATCTGCTTCATGGTACAATCTCTGGCATCTCCCGTTAGGCCTGGGGAAACCCCAATCCGAAACCCTTGAGAGGTGCATAAGGAACATTTCCTTATGTTCCTGTGTTGTTTTTTCTACTTTCAAAAAGATAACCGTGTGAGCATTTTCCTCCCCACTGTAACAGCAGTTATATCCTATTTACATCCCTGCCCCTCCAAAAAACCGAAGTGCCCCTTCACATATTTGTAATCCGCCAATGGAGTGGCAAAGATACAGTGGTACTTCAGGTTACAGACGCCTCAGGTTACAGACTCCACTAACCCAGAGATAGTACCTCAGGTTAAGAACTTTGCTTCAGGATGAGAACAGAAATCGTGTGGCGGCAGCGGGAGGCCCCATTAGCTAAATTGGTACCTCAAGTTAAGAACAGTTTCAGGTTAAGAACAAACCTCCAGAATGAATTAAGTTCTTAACCTGAGGTACCACTGTAGCGAGGGAAATGGACTCCAATCCAGATTTTTTATTTTTTTTATTTAACAGCATTTTTGAACTGCTTAATGTTGCGAAATCTCTAAGTGATGTATGAAAACATGAAGATAAAAGCAGAACAGTATCATAAAAGCAGAAATCTATTGAGAGTAGGGTCTAATCTTATGGGTCATGGAAAGCCTGGGGGGACACTTATGGGTCATGGAAAGCCTTATGGGGGACAATGCTATGCATAAAGTTCAACTCATGCAATGGGGCTTTCTCTCCCTCTCCTCACTCTGCACACCCTCAAAATCTGCTCTGGAGGGTCCCCCAACCGATTTTGAGGGTGCATGGGTTGGGATTGGGGACTGCGTGGGAGAGGAGACGTAAAAGCATTGTGCAAGAAGATGTCTGCTGAGCTAGTGTTGGATATGGCCCTATGTCTTTAGAAGACATAGAATCATAGAATTGTAGGCACCCTGAGGGTCACCTAGTCCAACTCCCTGCAATGCAATAATATGCAGCTGTCCGATACGAGGACTGAACCTGCAACCTTGGCATTATCAGCACCACACTCTATTGAGAGTAGGCTGCTGCCAGCGACTCCCAGCCGGTTGCCCAGGAACTGTCAGCTGCGTCCCATTGGGGAGAGCTTGGAGGTAGGTAATTAGGCAGGAATGTGGAACGAGGGAGGAGCAGCCTAGTTGCAGTAGAAGCCTAAGCGCCGAGAACAAGGAGAAGGAATGGGGGAGTTCAAGGGGGAAGACACAGACTGACAGTTTAAGCTCAGACGCAGAGGGAGGGCCACTGGAAATAGCCCATCCCATGACGCACAGGTGTGCAAGAATTAATGAGAGGCATGAACAGGAAAGGAAGTGAAGGGGGGCTTTAAATGCCATGAGTAGAATTTCCCCCAGAGGATCTATGTTACCTTACAGGACTATATGAGGGCAGGTGGTCCTTCAGGTAATCTGCTCTTGAGTTGTTTGTTGTTGTTTAGTCGTTTAGCCGTGTCCGACTCTTCGTGACCCCATGGACCAGAGCACGCCAGGCACTCCTGTCTTCCACTGCCTCCCGCAGTTTGGTCAAACTCATGCTGGTAGCTTCGAGAACACTATCCAACCATCTCATCCTCTGTCATCCCCTTCTCCTTGTGCCCTCCATCTTTCCCAACATCAGGGTCTTTTCCAGGGAGTCTTCTCTTCTCATGAGGTGACCAAAGTATTGGAGTCTCAGCTTCAGGATCTGTCCTTCCAGTGAGCACTCAGGGCTGATTTCCTTCAGAATGGATAGGTTTGATCTTCTTGCAGTCCATGGGACTCTCAAGAGTCTCCTCCAGCACCATAATTCAAAAGCATCAATTCTTCGGTGATCAGCCTTCTTTATGGTCCAGCTTTCACTTCCATACATTACTACTGGGAAAACCATAGCTTTTACTATACGGACCTTTATTGGCAAGGTGATGTCTCTACTTTTTAAGATGCTTAGGGCTTTATAAATTAGAAACAAGGCATGGCTTAACATGGCCAGGTGGCTAATCAGAGAGCAGTTCCCTCATCACAGGTGAGATATGTGCATGCCCAGGTGCTCCACTCAACAATCTGGCCGTTCCGTTCTGCTCTGTCAGATCCATCTCCACAATCCCTTCAGTTGCCTTTTGCACAGTTCTTCCCACATGCATGTCACACCAAACGAACCAAACCAAGCAAATTAAGTGAGCCGGCAACACAGAAGAGGGCAGAAGGGCAATAAATCAAACATGCATTATACATTGGATCTCCTCACATGCAGGGCCTCTTTCCTTTGCGATGCCTGTCAAATTAGGCCAACTATTCATTTCTTTGGCACAGCAGTCTAAAAAAATGAAAATTTATTCTTAGGGAGGAGGAACATGTGAGGAAGGATGCTGCTATACTGTGAAAATATTCTGGATACCTCTGACTTTTTAACCAGTCCTCCCATCCTGGAATCGTGCCCAGTTCTCTCTATTTCTCTTTGCTCTCTGCAGAAAACGATGTGGCTGCAACTTTTTAATCAAGAGCTGTCCTCCTATCAGAAGGACTGCTCCTCCGGGTTCTGTCGCTACTGACCTGTCATAATCATAGGAATGAAAACAACGATATGTACCCAGCAAGCAGAGGAATAATTGGAAGCATCTAATCCATACTGTTTTCTTTTTTGGAATTATAATGGCCTGGTGAGTGACTGGGGCTGAACCCAGGTCAGCCGAGTCTCAGGTGCACACCTTGGCTTCGAAGATTCTATACATGGTGTCTGGATTCTGGAATAATGATGCTCAATAGTTTCAAGAACTTAATGACTCATTGTGATGGAAATTAGCTGTATTTGTTTGGTCAAACTTTTTGATCTGCTCCATATTTGCTGTCTAAAACTTCCTCTGGAAACAGCATGGGAAGAACAGAGGGATCATCACTGGGCTTGGTAGAGCTATTTGCGTGGCTATTCCCTCCCCCCCACAGGTGGAATAAATAAAGACAACGGACACAGCGATTTAGGTTAATGGGCGAAAATGGCCACAACTTTATTGATTACAGGAGAGAAGGGTATTGGCTTTAGGCATTGGCCCCTAACTGACTATCCGGTCTAACCGGGAAGGGTTAAACACCAACAGGGGGAGCCACCCGAGATGCGTATCCCTAGGCGCTCCCCGAGGGGTTACCGCTCGGGGGCGCGCTTTAGGCCCTAGCCTCCGTAGGTTTCGGACGAGGCGTCGCCCCTCGGAGTCCTTTAACGAACTACCCTTCAAGCATTGGGGGAGGTGATGGCGCTCCTCCCCCCCAACCTCATCTGCATGACAATACCCCGGCCAATGCCTACCGCCAAAAACCAAGTGAGTTGTGACGATTTGCTACGAGGTAGGCGGAAAAACCAAGTGGCTCACAAAACCAGCCAATTAGCCAAATGGAAAAACTCCTACCAGGCCCCTTGCGGCGACCAGCCGAAGCCCATAGCAAAATCGGTGGCAGGACCTAAAGGGCGGGTGGGTGGGAAACCGCGTGGTCTCCCGGGCGAAAAGGGGTGAGCCGAGGGCTGCCCCGACCTTAAGTGGCCTTTCTAAGGCCCGCCCCTGCCGCCAGCCGATTGGCTGGCTACACGGGATGTATGCAAATTGGGGGAATCCCGGGGCCTCCCACGAGGCTGGCACTCGCCTCGCGAGAGTGAGTGGGCGGTGTCGGGATCCCGCAACCCCCCCTCCTCCTGAGGTCGGAATGGGCATTCCCTCCTTTCCCTTGAGGGATAGCTCAATCGGTAGAGCATGAGACTCTTGAAAGATTCCTGCATTGCAGGAGGATGGACTAGATAGTCTTCATAGACCCTTCCAGCTCTACAATATATTATTCTATGATCCCCATCCAGGTCTTCCCTTATTCCAATGTCCCTTATATAGTAACACTGCCTTACAGAGGGGGGTGTCCGGCTACCCCACCCACTGACTCTGAAAGCCCTGTAGGAAGTTGATGCAGGAGAGAGAGAGAGAGAGAGAGAGAGAGAGAGAGAGAGAGAGACTGTGAGTAACACCATGGGATGGGTTACTCCCCAAATGGTGATGCCAGTGGGACACGGATTCTTTGCGGAAGCTAACGCCTAGACATGTGATCAGACTAACTTGACCCATAGCTAATTTGGAGCAGGCATGGCAGCAGTGGCTAGACTAGGACATCAAGGACCAAGGTGAAAAAGTTCGAGCTGCATCACTTACGGACTCACTTACGGCCTAGGACCCTCGTACCTACAGGACCGCCTCTCCTGGTATGTCCCACAGAGGAACTTACGATCTTCAAACAAAAACATCTTGGAGGTCCCAGGGCACAAAGAGGTTAGGCTGGCCTCAACCAGAGCCAGGGCTTTTTCGGCAGTGGCCCCGATATTGTGGAACACTCTGCCACAAGAGACTAGGGCCCTGCGGGATTTGACATCTTTCCGCAGGGCCTGCAAGACAGAGCTGTTCCACCAGGTCTTTGGCCAGGGCACAGCCTGACTCCCTCCTTTGGAAATCTTCACAGAACTCTAGCCCAATGGCTGCCATCAATTTGATTTGAATTAATTTTATAATGAAATGATTTTAGAATGTTGTATTATTTTATTGTTGTTAGCCTCCCTGAGCCTGGCTTCGGCTTGGGAGGGTGGGATATAAATAAAAAACAATTATTATTATTATTATTATTATTATTATTATTATTATTATTAAAACTGTGTTCATGGAAGACAATCTTACTTGGCTATGAGTGATCTCCAAAGAAGAAGAAGCACCAGATACGAATCATAATCTGAACATAAGCTTTACTACATTTGCAGCCCCAACCATAATTGTATGCGTTTCTGGCTGATGAATTTCGGTACAAAGAAAGAGGTCCTATCTTCACAGACCTTTTAGAACATTTGTGTAAATCAGGGTATGGGAAACTGTGGTCCTCCTAAAGTATCTGTCCTTGGCCACTGTCCTCCTTGGCCACTGATGCTGCTGTCTGGGGTTGATAGGCGATGAAGTCCAACATTTCTGGAGGTCCACAGGTGCATCACCTCTGGCAAAAATGTCTGAACTTTAGGAAAGCTGCAGCTGCTTGGTGAATCTGGAAAAAGCTGCATTAGCTTGCATTCAGATTAAACAAACAGAATTGCCTTGCCTCCTTTGTCCTTTACACAGTAATCCATACTATATCTGGATGCAAGCAAAGCCTTTCAGAATAGATTTGCCTTCTCTTCCCCTTTGTTTGCCAGATACCACACACAGGCTCGCTCATTCACACCCCATAGCCGCAAGTAGTGTTTCTGTCTGCCATAAATTTATGTAATTACATTGAAATGTCTTATCAATAATTCAATTATTCCATTAGTTTTACATTAAGAAATAAATAGAGTTAATACATGTATAATTTATCTGCCTATAAACTAAATAGTTTAAAATGCTTTTTTTTCTGGGCCTAAAGTGGTAATAGCTTATAAAATGAGAAAACTGTAATAAATCTAATCACCTGTACCTTGAAACATCCCATAAGGTAGAGTATATTGAAGATGAACTGTTATGCAGTCCACAAGAATAAGATAACTCTGATAAAATGCCTCTATTCACTGGTAAAGTCTGGGCTTGGGCCTGGTTAATTAAAACACAACTTGTAATTATTTGATATGATGAGACACAGAGATAGCACAACCTTCAAACTTTGCTCTTGGTACCTATTGGCTATTCTTTTTTTTAAAAAAAGTATAATTTTCATTATTACCATTTCCAAAATCACATTCACCTTCAAATAAACATCTCCACCATTAATATCTTTCTTTTAATAAAAACATTCAACAACTTCCTTCTTCCAAGGTTTATTTAATTTTCCCACCATCCCTGCATATTCTTATATATCCATTTAGATCACTTTCTCCCCTTATTCTTCCTTTAATATATATTATACATATATATTCAACAGAATCTACCTTAATGCTGCTAGTGTTTTCACTTGTTTATAATTATTTTCCAGATACTCCACAAAGCTTTTACACTCCTCTTTACAGAGAGCAAGAGATCTTCTTGCTCTCTTATTTTACTTGTTAGACCTGCCAATTCTGCATATTCTATCATTTTTAATTGCCAACGCTCCTTTTAAAGGACCTCACTCACCCACCATTTGGGGGCTAAGAAGATCTGAACTGCTGTAGTGGCATACATAATTTTCCTGACTCCTAGGTACTTCCCTCTGTACCATTCCCAGAAGAAATGCCTCTGGTCTGGGGAAAAAGTGCATTGCTGTTGTTGTTTTAAAAAAGACACCCCCATCTCTTTATATATCATTTCCCAGTACAGCTGTACACCATCATGTTAGAGTTATATTGGAAGAGCGATGGGTTGTTAAACAACTCAGAAAATTGTAGCTCTTTGGGGTGAATCTTCCTCTTCTTCTTTTCAGGTCACTTGTAGCAGAGTAAGATTGTCTTCCATAAACACGTAAGTGACTGTCAAGTCCGATTCTTGATCCACACGTCCTTCCACAGTGGGGACATTAGTTTCCAGGCAGGAGTTGATCATGGTGAGGGTTTGCCAAGCGTGCCTTCCTCTTAGCTTATTTCTCCCTTTCATCCTGAGTGTGAGCGTCTTCAAAGCCCATGACACCTTTGATAAAGGCTGTTCTCCAATTGGGGCGCTCACAGGCCAGTGTTTCCCAGTTGCCTGTGTTTATACTACATTTTTTTAGATTTGCCTTGAGAGAGTCTTTAAACCTCTTTTACTGACCACCAGCATTACGCTTTCCATTTTTAAGTTGGGAATAGAGTAGTTGCTTTGGAAGACGATAATCAGGCATCCGCACAGCATGACCAGTCCAACGAAGTTGATTAGGGTTTGTATCTGATGCAAAGGGAGTTGGTGCTTCTGAAGAATATGATGCTGTCTTAAACCTACAACTATGGGAAGTATCCAAAATTGTTCTAACAGATTGCTGTGGCACTGCGAGTGTTTATGCTTTTCCTGATGGGGAAAAAATATCCCTTCTCCTCCCTTTGGGTGCTGTTATTCCCTAAGTCAATTGGGGGGCATTTAGAAGGAGGAGAGAGGGTAACAGATAACCACTGTGTGCAGTTGAAAGCAAACGCTTAACACTTAACTCCTAACAGCCAAAACTCCATAACCTCCACCGACCATTTCTGCATTCGTCAGCAGCATTACTTATTCATCGTCTCAGCATTAAAGTATTTGTATTGCAATGCAAAGTTGTTGCCGGGATTAAAAAAATAAATAAAAATTAGCTCCTTGTATATTCATACATTTCAGCTTGGCCGGAAACTTCTGTCAGACTATAAAACATTTGAGTCACTCTTTTCACAATAAAGTTGAGTCATACAGCACTCTTACTGCCAAGTTTCTTGCAATAAGGTAGTTATTTGAAGCAGAAAGTCACAGGGGAAGCGTAGAAGGGATCCACACGATCACAATAATTTCCAAAAAAATTATTGTAACCATTCTAACCTGAAGGCTTGGCTGTTTGAGACCTCTGTCACAGGTCAGGGGACAATGAAGCATAAGAAACTCTGATATTGGCAAACTATCATGTGAACTCACTGCATACCCTCCAACATTTCTCTGAAAATAGGGGCATTCTAGATGATGATGATGATGATGATTTTATTTTATTTCCCAGCCACTCTGGGTGCCTTACAGTACATATTACAGTACCTATTAAAACACAGTACGTCAAACATTAAAAACTTCCCAATACAGGATGTCTTCTAAAAGTTATGTAGTTCTTTATCTCCTTGGCATCTGAAGGGAGGGCATTCTGCAGGGTGGGTGCCACTACCGAGAAGGCCCTCTGCCTGGGTCCCTGTAGCTACACTTCTTGAAGTGAAGGAACCATCAGAAGGGCCTCAGTGTCCAGGCTGAGTGATGGGGATGGAGATGCTCCTTCCACGTCTCCACTCCCACATATTAAAACATATTAAGACTACCTATACGTAGTTGCTTTGAAAAAATAGAAGCAGCAGCCATTAACGTCACTTTGAGCACCCTCTGGCAGAAAATGTGAGTCAGTCACACATTCCTGAGATACAAAGAGAACCTATTTTGTGTGAATGGTTCTTATGGACCTTCTCCTTCTCCTTCTTCTTCTTCTTATTATTATTATTATTATTATTATTATTATTTATTATTATTATTAGAACCATAAAAAGAAGCCCAGGAGCAGCTGGTTTTTGAGGTTTCCCATCCCTGATTAGTGGGATGGTAACATAGGCATTCTTCAAAGAGGGTGGTTTTCTTAGTCATAGAAACCTGTGTTCTCAAAATGCGCTGTGTGTGTGTGTGTGTGTGTGTGTGTGTGTGTGTGAGAGAGAGAGAGAGAGAGAGAGAGAGAGAGAGAGAGAGAATTCAAGCTCAGCGCATCCACTTCACTTCCCTTTCCTGCTGCAACTGTTGGAAAACTGAGACTAAAGAACACTTCCCCTCCTGACTGAGAACAGCTTGGAGTCTTACTGCCTCCCTGCTGTGCTCGGCAAAATCGCTATGATTCTTTGACAGTTGGAGCTTAACCGCCCCGGCCCCCTGCTTGCCATGCTCGTGGGGGAGCTGAGAAAAAGAGACAGTGCTCCCACGGCTCAGAAAGAAGTGATTTCTTGCCTGTATGCTCCCTTTAAAAAAAATGAGAGAGAAACCTTCTGAGAGAAGCAAGCGTAAGCAATTCCTTCTCAGCTAAGGTAATTGTTTCAAGTTTGGAAGTTGGCAAACGTTTCTCTCAGTTTCCTGGAGAACTCCGATGTCTGCTGTGCCATTTAGAACTTGAGGAGAACAATTAATGCTACCCTGGTTCCAAACATGCCATTTAAGGATTCAAGCACATTAAAATGCACTCGCACCTGTATGCTTCTGCTGCAGCTGTGAAATTCTTTCCATTTTGTCGGATGGATTTTGTGAGGATGAAGAGGCAAATATTTTCTCCCGGTACTTTTCTCCCAGAACCTTTGCATATATGTGGGAAAGTGCTTCTAAATACAGCAGTACCTCAGGTTAAGTACTTAATTCGTTCTGGAGGTCCGTTCTTAGCCTGAAACTGTTCTTAACCTGAAGCACCACTTTAGCTAATGGGGCCTCCTGCTGCCACCTCGCCGCTGGAGCACGATTTCTGTTCTCATCCTGAAGCAAAGTTCTTAACCTGAAGCACTATTTCTGGGTTAGCGGAGTGTGTAACCTGAAGTGTATGTAACCTGAAGTGTATGTAACCCGAGGTAGGACTGTAAATGTCTGAGCAATTCCTTACAGCCATGAAGGTGGCATGCTCTCTTTTTAATTTTAAAACGCCAGCATTTCCAGGATGCTAATTGCTGTCTGTTTGTAAATAGGTAAAGGTAAAGGACCCCTGGAGGGTTAAGTCCAGTCAAAGGTGACTATGGGGTTGCGGCACTCATCTCGCTTTCAGGCTGAGGGAGCCGGCATTCGTCCACAGACAGCTTTCTGGGTCATGTGGGCAGCAGGACTGAACCGCTTCTGGCGCAATGGGACCCCATGACGGAAGCCAGAGTGCACGGAAATGCTGTTTACCTTCCTGCCACAGTAGTACCTATTTATCTACTTGCACTGGTGTGCTTTCAAACTGCTAGGTTGGCAGGCGCTGGGACAGAGCAATGGGAGCTCACTCCATCGTGGGGATTCGAACTGCCAACCTTCTGTTCAGCAAGCCCAAAATGCACAGAATCCCTCTTTGTACACATATGACCTGTTACTATATTTCATGTAACGGACTCTGGTCCATGAGAGCTTATGTCGCAACACACAACAGGAATATATCATGATTCTCTGGCAATGAATGTGGGGAACATTTGACACCCTAGATGTTGTGGAACTGCAAGTCTCATCAGCCTCAGCAAGCATGGCTAATGGTCAGAGGTTGCTACATACCTTCCAATATCCATCAGATGAAAATAGGGACATTTCTCACTCCCCACAACTGACCCTCCTCGACCCCCCCCCCATTTTTGTCACACACACCCCACCGCAGAGCATTTCCTATCAGAGGAAGAGTGAGTGTCACAACCACTGTACCATCAGGACACAGCACCCAGACCCTCCACCATTCTGAGAAAGCCTCTGAATTCCAATTTTTTTTTTATTCTTCGATAGATTGACAAAAAGCAAAACACGCACTAATAAATAAATTTTTGAAAGGGGCAAGATTAGATGCGGGTGCACAAAGCATTTTTTGTTTTTGTTTTTTTAATCAAAACTCCTTGTGCTCTCTTTCTTCCTGACCAGAGTGGCTGCTTCTGGATGCGAGGGCGATCTGGCTGCAACATCTGTCACCCCATTGATCACCTGGGTTGATTCGGCTGTTCTGGCTGGCTAGGCAAGAGTCCCCTTCCTCCCTCACCGCTCCGTGTGCGTCCCTTCCAAAGCTGGATGAGGATAATCATCCCAGATTGTAGGAGAACGTAGGGGCTCCTTCCAATTCTGTGATTCTGTGACACATGAACTACAAGTTCCATAACATGGAAGGTGCCAGAAAGGTTTTGATGTGCAAGTGAACGTTGCTTGTCAAACTTCCTTGGCATTTGGGATTGAGTCTGTTCCCTGAATGTCATTTTAAAGGAAGCATTCGGTACTTAATAACTACACTTAATTTCTATGCTGGAGGAGAAAGTAGGGGAGGATCCATTTATAAAACATGCATTATTTACCCAAGTGACTGAAAACAACTCCTGAGGAGCTGTTTCGGTGTTTAATATATTTATTATTCAGGGAGTTTGTTTTTTGGTATTATATATTCATGTAACCTTTAATGCAGATTGGGAACAAAGATATGTGGTGGTTGCTAAGGGTATCCATCAGTAAGATTTGCTATCGTTCTAGAACAGTGGTTCTCAAACTTTCCCCTCCCCCCCCCCTCTGGACCGCATTTTCAGAATAAAACTCTGCTCGCACCACATCAAATTTGTTATTGATAAGGAATATATTGAGAAACGAAAAGAGACAACTCAGAATGGTGCTTGATTTATAAGATGGAACGCAACTACTGTATGATGTGAACATGGAACACCCAGAAAGTAAAAAAATAAATAAATAAAAATGCATCTATGTACGAACATGAATCATTCCCAGAATATAATATTGATTGCCCTTGAATCTTCCTGCCACATTTGCCATCCTCTCCTGCCACACCAGTGCAGGTGCCACACCCTTTGAAAGACACTATTCTAGAACTGCCTCTCTCTCACATTCATGGCTGACTCAGACAAGCATTCCCTGGCATGGTACAGTCCTCTTATGAATAGTGTACTACCCCAGAATTTACGTTGGTGTGTGGGTTAATATGAAAGTATTCTCCATGTGAAAAATATACATAGCAGCAAGCTTACATAGCAGTGGTGATCTATCATCAGGAATGCAAACTTTCCAGAAGGGACATCATATTGATGGAAGGCACCGTCAAATAGCAATCCACAATCTCTCTCACACACTCACTCACTCACTCACACACACAGAGAGAGAGAGAGAGAGAGAGAGAGAGAGAGAGAGAGAAGAGAGAGAGCACTTGGTATAGTCAGTTGAGAGGACTGGATCATGTCTGAGAGAATCCATTTGATTCATATTTCAAACACATGACTGCAATGCTATATACCACATGTGGGGAACCTTTGGCCCTCCAGAAGTTGCTGAACTACAACTCCCATCACCCCTAGCCATTGGCCATTTTGCAGGGGCTGATGGGAGTTGTAGTTCAGCAACATTTGGCAGGCCAAAAGGTTCTCCAAGCCCTTTGGCAGGAATAGCAAATGCCATCTAGTCCAAACCCCTGCCTATGCTACAACACCCACAATAGGTTTTCAAAACTTGTCTAGAGCAGAAACTTGATGGATTTTTCTAGGAAGAGAGTTCAACCATTGCAGCACTACCACCAAGAAAGCCCTGATCCTGCCAAACTTGTCCTAACCAATGACAGGCCAGAGATCAAGTTCTCTGGTGTCAATGTTAAAGTTTGAGTAAGTTCTTAGCAGAAAGTGTTTGATAAAATATTATTCAGTTTTGCTAGGCAGGAGAGTCGATTGGGACGTCTTGTACAACAAACCACTCCCCCCCCCCAAATCAGGGGTTTTTCTGAGGTGTGTGTGTTATTTTGCAGTAAGGAAAGTAACTGGAAAATGCACTAGAATGCTATGTGATAACACTTGCTTGGAAACATTGTCATCTAACCTCCCTGCAAACCAATCACAATGAATACTGAATAAAGAGGTCAGCTGGAAATGCCCCTAGTCTTCCAAATAAACACCTCTCCAAGCAGTATAAACCACAGTGTGGACAGGCGGAGTCCCCCAAACCCTGGGCAGCCCCCATGTGGAATAATGACTCAAGACAACGTGCTATGGGGTTAAAATTGGCCACAACTTTATGTTTCAGATGTGGGTAGACCTTGGCTCCGGAACTGGGCATTTATCCCTCCCACTCTCCCACCGGAGATCTGGGGAACATCAGGGTTATCCAGTGTGGGAGGGGGGATGGGCTGGCTCTGGAGAACATATGCTCAAGCAGAGAGAGCCCGCCCCCATTACACCACCATTGCAGGGGAGAGCAATGACAACCTCGAGGCCTCCCCTCAAAACAACCCCTTTAATGGGGAACCCTGGTATCGCCGTTGCAAAAAGGAGGGGGGTGTGGGTCACCACTGCATGCCTCACCCCCAATTTATGGAAGATAGACTAAAGGATTCCGCCCAAGGCCTGATACCGCCAAAGTTGTGACGTTTTGCTACGGGAAAGGCAAACCTGCCAATGCAGGAGAATTCCTTTCCAGCCCTTCAACAGCGACTTTGACGTAGCAGCGCCCGCGTACCTGTGGAGAAAGGTTTACGTGCAAAAGAAGTCTGAACTGAGGGTGGGAGAAGCTCTGGAGACAACCGATGATTCCCAGGTAAGATCCGTCCCCTATTGTGTGGGCAGGTAGTCCCTCCCCTTACCTGGCCTGATCACCTTGGCAACACCTCCCCAAGAAGGATTGGGCTGAGGTAGGCAGAGACCTCCAGGTATCCCACCTCGGGGAAGGCGAAGCCAAGCCTGTGCTAATGGTGCCGCATAGGGTCCAGGGGGCTGTGCGCAACCAAGCAAAGGGCACCCCACATTTAATATGAGGAGCGGTCATTGCCCTGCATTTCCCCTCCTGGATTTACATCAGCTAAGGGCTCAACCAGACTTCCTTTTGTGCCACACCTTCCAGGCACAGGTCTGGACTTTTCAGGTCCCAATCCTAGTGGTTTTGGGGGGTTTTTTTGACCTACCATTTTCCCCTGGGGAAACCCACCGCTTGCCACTGAATTGGAACAACCTGAAATCTGCAGAAAACCCGAGTGCTTTTTGTTCCAATTCAGTGGCAAACAGTGAGTTTTCCCAGGGAAAGCTGTGGGTCGACAAACGCTCAGGCCTGTGTCTGGAAGATGCAAAAGGAAGTCTGGTGGAGCCCTAAATGCGAGCTGATTTGGAAACCAGTGGGTTAAACCACAGAGCCTAGGGCTTGCCAATCAGAAGGTCGGCGGTTCAAATCCCCGCGATGGGGAGAGCTCCCATTGCTCAGTCCCTGCTCCTGCCAACCTAGCAGTTTGAAAGCACGTCAAAGTGCAAGTAGATAAATAGGTACCACTCCGGTGGGAAGGTAAACGGCATTTCCATGCACTGCTCTGGTTCACCAGAAGCGGCTTAGTCAGGCTGGCCACATGATCTGGAAGGGACGCCGGCTCCCTCGGCCAATAAAGCGAGATGAGTGCCGCAACCCCAGAGCCGGCCACGACTGGACCTAATGGTCAGGGGTCCCTTTACCTTTACCTTAGTCTTTAAGTATGAAAAACAAAAGTACGGTAAGTTTGATACTTTCTGGAGCTGGAAGGTCCTGTGGCAAACACTAGGCAACCACACACGCAAACAATGCCTAATAAATGCATTCAGGCTTTTCTCCTGAATCTTTAAAATTTAAGCCCTGCTAGCGCCATCGCTTTGCAATGTCAAGGGAAGCAGCAGCTGCTGAGCTGAACAGAAGGACCATCCATTTTACTGTTGCTTTGTTTTGAAAAATGCTAGAGTGAGTCGGGGAATAGAACCAGCTTAAATGTCAGCACTTGGAAGTGGGGTAAACAGCAAGCAGCTATCAGTAATCCATCTCCTTTGTTTTTAAAGTAATGTTTTACTCCTGACAGGCAATTTAATTGCTAGTAGGAGTAACCACTAGACCTGAAGAGATGAAAACTCTGGGACCAATTCTTTTTTTTTTTTTTTTTGAGCCCGCAGTTTTTCTTCATATTTTCAAAGCAAATATGGCTTGAGATGCCATTAGCTAGAACTGGAACCGCGTTCTCGTAAGGAGTTTGAGATTTCCAATTAATTCTTTTCAGGGTCAAATTGTGACCCTAGACTTTAGGATAGGGGGGGGGGAAACCGAGAGTTGTCTCATAGCCATTTTAGCACAGGATCTATTTGTGGTTGCAGTGAGGAGGCAAATGATCACAGCTGTTGTTTTTTAAGTAGAAAAGACATTGGACCTTGCTCTATACTGAGTCTGGTCACTGGTCTATGAAGCTTAGTATTATCTACACTGATTGGCAGTGATTCTTGAGGGTTTCAGACACATGTTCATATCTGAAGTTGTTGCTGTTGTTGTTACCTCAATATGTATTGCTTTACAATTATTTTTGTAGGCTGTGCTGCAGAGAGAGAGAGAGAGAGAGAGAGAGAGAGAGAGAGAGAGAGAGAGAGAGAGAGAGAATAGAAAGCTACAACTGCATCAGTTTCCCCCCCTAAAAACCAAACTACCATCTGGTTAGCACAAAAATGAATCGTGTGGTTTATATGACTCTTTTCCCCCTTGCCAGATCTCCTTAAATGCACTGGCAAGAGTCAAGCTTGGATGCAGAGGAAACAGCCTGTCAGGTTTGTCAGGCTTGAAGAGATATATTCAAAATGATTATTATTTTTTTCATGTGGCTCCATTTAGCAAGGTCAAACTCTTCTTGGACTTATTTTTATTTATTTATTATTTAAAGGGGGGCTGTATGCAAAATCCTCCAGCATTTTCTTTAAAAAAAAATGTTTACCTTCCCTTTATTTGGTCTTTGCGCAGAAAGAAAGAAAAAATCTCATTACATTTTTAAAAGGCAGAACATGATCTTTCCAAGTTAAGGACTAAGCAGGGAGGATGTTCTCTTACCATCTGTGAAGGTCACGAGTTTCCAGAAATATGATTGCAACAAGAATGTAGCCAAGCCATCATCCTTCAGGGCTGTAAGGCTCACTAGGTACATCAAAACACCACCTCTATTGATGGTTTGCTAGATGGCAAAATGACATTGACCAGAATTTTAGCCATGAATGGCTCCTCTTCTGGAGGAAAGGGAATGTTATTCTGTTCTCAAACCAGGCATATACACCCTACACCTTCCCTGAACATGCCCTCCTTCTTAAACATGATTGTATCATGTATCAAACGAGGGAGCAGAAACAGAACAGTTGAGGGTGATGTGCTTGATCATCCTTTCTTCCCTTCAGGTGGACCTAAATGAAGTTCTCTCCCCCTGTAGATCCATAGACCTGTAGATCTATAACTTATCTCATGTCCTGAAGCCATTGTGCTATACTTTCTCCTTCATCCTACCCAGGACAGGTAGTGATGGGGCTGATATCTAGTAGGTGTCTGGTTGGCCACTGTGAGAAGATGCTGGACTAGTTAGCCTTGTCTTCTTATCATCTTATGATGTGGACCTGGAGTAGGGCAACGCACCACATAATGGCTTTGGGCTAGGGTTGCAAGAAAGCATCATTTTCTGTTGCATCCTGCACACATTGCACACAGCACCGTTTCCATTTCTCTGCAGTTCAACCTCCACCAAAAGCTACCCTATTCCTCTAAATTTATACAACTTAAGTTATTTGTGTAATGAATTAATTACACAAATTATGTCAGCATTGCATTATTCCGCCCCACCCATTTCACTGCAAAGGAAATGCAATGCAGAGTGGAGTGGGGGATGTATTTGATTTTGGCAGACAAAAGCAATAGCAACAGTGATTACCAATTGAATCTGATGCATTGATTTCTGTTCTAGACATGGGATGAGTCAGTGAATGTTAGCAGTTTGTGTTTTCATCCGAATTCTCTGATGTCCCTACTTCGGACACAGTACAAATTGCACTAGCTGTAATTATTGGGAGTGTTGACCCAACCTCTGCATCTTCCCGCACAGACTTTGGGGCAGGTTCCCTCCCTCCTGGATTCCCTACCAGGGCCTCTGTCACTGATTTTAAGTCTCTGGTAGGTTAGTATGAGAACAGGCCATCCTTCAAGCAACTTGGCCTCAGCTGTTAAGGGCTTTAAAGGTCATGACCAGCACTTGGGGCCCCAAAGCTTACAGGCAGCCAGTGTAGCTGACACAGAGATTTTAGCATTCTGCACCAGCTGGAGTTCCTGAACAGTCTTTGAAGGCGTGAAAAATGTGTTGAAATAGTCCAGTGCATGGTCGCAAGATCTCCCATAGCCAAATAGTGTCGCAGCTGGGAGATCAGCCTCACCTTATGCAGGACAGACCTTGGCTGGATCTACACTGACCTTTTTAAGGTTGCAGACCATACTGGTAAAATAAAAATGGTCATTACCTTGTTTCCTCCATAACACAGTTTCCCTTACTGCCGGTTCCTGGTGGCCGCGCCCTCTGGTGTCACCCTTTAGTAACACATTATGAATTTTACAAGCCAAATGTAACGTGTCTATCTACGTTATGATAACTGTTCCTTAAATGTTATAAACCACGAGTGCAGATCCACCCTTAGTCACTGAAGTCACCTGTATTTTAACAGATAATGTCATTTCCACAAGTAGTCCGAGGATGTTCACCTGGTCTTTCAAAAATTCCAGGGAAGGGGCACTGATGGTGGACTTTGCTGCTGAACAGGGATTTGAACTCAGGCCTCTTAAGTCCAACACTCACCTACACTGAAACCTTCAAACAAGCAATGCAAATTTCTCAGTTTCTCACGGTATATTATACTTCTTCCATACCCTTTTTTGGGGAATCATGCCAAACTAGGATACAGTGGTACCTCTGGATATGCACACCTCTGGGTGCGTATCCTTCAGGATGCGAACACAGCAAACCCAGAAGTATTTTTCTGGGTTTTGCCACACACAGAAGCGTTCTACTCGCCATGTGCATGTGCAGAAGCGGCACCTCTTGTTGCGAATTCCTCGGGATCCGACCGGAGCTCCGGAACGGAATCCCGTGCACACCTGGAGGTAACACTGTACTTTGCTTCCATCCAGAGGTAACCAGCTGTATGCAAATGAATTGTTCTCTCTGTCCCAGAAACTCTCTTGAACCCCTTCATGATGAAAGGCCCTACACAAATGCGGTAGAATATTGTTATTGTTTTCTTTATTGAGTGGCAAATTCATGCTTGTTATTCATCATGAAATTGGAAAGGGAGGAAGCAATCATTTTTGCCTTGATATATGTACATATGCAGATCTCAAAGGAGGGGTGGAATCATCAAAGAAAATGACTGATCTTTTGAATAATAAGGGTTTGCCTTTCAAGATGGGGAAGATGTAATATGAGCAATTTCATGGAAGCAGGAGATAGATCTGTAGATTATACAGCAGTGCCATACAGCAACGATCTACATTGGCCCTGAAACTCCTCATCCAACTCAACTCAGTAAAAACACACCATCGGTCCCTGCAATCTATGTCAACTTTTCATTGGCTACATTCATACCATGCAATTATAGCGCTATCATACCACTTTAAGCAGCCGTGGCTTCTCTCAAAGAATTCTGGATGTTGCCGTTTGTTAAGAGTACTGTGCATTGTTAGAAGACCCTGAGGGATGCGGGTGGCGCTGGTGTCTAAACTACTGAGCCGCTTGAGTTTGCCGATCAGAAGGTCACCGGTTCGAATCCCCATGATGGGGTTGCTCTGTCCCAACTCCTGCCAACCTAGCAGTTCGAAAGCACATCAGTGCAAGTAGATAAATAGGTACCGCTGGGGGGGGGGAGGTAAATGATGTTTCCGTGCGCTCTGGTTTCCATCACGGTGTTCCATTGCACCAGAAGCAGTTTAGTCCTACATGACCCAGAAAGCTGTCTGTGGACAAATGCCGGCTCCCTCAGCCTGAAAGCGAGATGAGTGCCGCAACCCCATAGTCGCCTTTGACTGGACTTAACCATCAAGGAGTCCTTTACCTTTACCTTACTTTACTCATTTTAACATCCTTAAAATATCAATGACTTCCCTCCTTCTCTTTCCATGCTTCATTTTGCATATCATAAATCCCTGCATATATTACAAAACCATTCAGTATTCCATTATTACATCCATTAAAACTTATTTACCCTGTTGTGCGGATTCGAAACGCCAACCTTCTGATCGGCAAGCCCAAGAGGCTCAGTGGTTTAGACCACAGCGCCACCCACATCCCTTGTTAAAATTATATATATGTATATATATTAAAAGGGGCATGGGTGGCGCTGTGGGTTAAACCACAGAACCTAGGACTTGCCGATCAGAAGGTCAGCAGTTCGAATCCCCACAATGGGGTGGGCTCCCGTTGCTCGGTCCCTGCTCCTGCCAACCTAGCAGTTCGAAAGCACGTCAAAGTGGAAGTAGATAAATAGGTATCGCTCTGGCGGGAAGGTAAACGCCGTTTCCGTGCACTGCTCTGGTTTCACCAGAAGCGGCTTAGTCATGCTGGCCACATGACCCGGAAGCTGTACGCCAGCTCCCTCGGCCAACAAAGTGAGATGAGCTCTGCAACCCCAGAGTCAGTCACGACTGGACCTAATGGTCAGGGGTCCCTTTAGCTCTGTGTTTCCAGGGTTTGAAAAATGGGTCATTTCCAGCCCTACCTGAAGGTACCAGACATTGAACCTGAGACCTTCTGTGTGCAACCTATGTGCTCTGTCAGTATCTTACATCCTAGCTGACACCTGTAGAAGCAAAAGAAAGTCAGGCCACATCACAGCACATTTTTCATATTACTAGACATTACTGGGGAGAGAAAGGTGGTGACATGAGGCCATTGTTTCTGGTGGCAAGCACAGATCCTGCGTGATGTTTCTCGCTGCAGCCCGAGGCTCTTTTTAAATCACAGGCATCATTCCCGCAGCTTGAGTAAGGGCAGAGCTGACAACTAATCTGCATCTAAATTACTTGCTCCTATAACTGTAATTTTTGTGGTTATCAGACAAACAGTGGCTCATTCTATCAGCAGGGGTTTAATATACTGTAGGTCATTTATTGATTTCCTCCCCCCCTTGCCCTGGAAGCCTTGTCAAATCCTTGAAGCTTTCAAAAGCTGTGTTGAAATTGGCTCATCCCTTGGCTAGACATACAGCTTGTGGGTTTATCAAAAGCAATTAGCCAGTTCTTCCCCACTTAATAAGTGACTGAGCGAGAGCGGACACATTTGCTGAATATGCTTAAAGACACATAAAATATTTGTTTGCCGCGGGTTGCATAAAACAAAGAGATTAGGGAAGGTTCAGCAATTAGTAACCTGGAAGCTGGCGCTGCCGGGAGATCTGGGCTGGACAGCAGCTCAAAGGCACTTGGAATATTTCTGCAAATATGACTTACTATTTCCCATTTGTCAGTCGAATTTGGAACCCCATGTTTTCACCTTTACCGATGTTTCTGGGGAGGCTTAGGAAACGATGGTCTGAGGTCATGGTTTTCACACGCTGAAGGGGAAGATGTGCACTATTTGCGGGGCACAAATATGCATTTTGCTAAAGGAGGAGAGAAAGCACCCTCAAAATCTGCTCCAGAGGGACAAATTCAAGGGCCCTTCAGAGCAGATTTGGAGGCATGCAAGGGGAGGAGAGATGGGGACAGTCCTACTGCACAACTGGAAGTTGCTAGTGCTGCACTGGATACAACCCATTGTAAAGGTAAAGGGACCCCTGATCATTAGGTCCAGTCATGGCCGACTCTAGGGTTGCGGCGCTCATCTTGCTTCACTGGCCAAGGGAGCCGGCGTACAGCTTCCGGGTCATGTGGCCAGCATGACTAAGCCACTTCTGGCGCACCAGAGCAGCACACGGAAACGCTGTTTACCTTCCCGCCGGAGCGGTACCTATTTATCTACTTGCACTTGGACATGCTTTCGAACTGCTAGGTTGGCAGGAGCAGGGACCGAGCAACGGGAGCTCACCCGGTCGCAAGGATTCGAACCGCTGACCTTCTGATCGGCAAGTCCTAGGCTCTGTGGTTTAACCCACAGCGCCACCCGTGTCCCTTCAACCCATTGTATTTTATTGTAAATTGTAGTTTAAATTTTCTTTTCGTGTGATGCTATGGGCTTGGCCTCGATTCCTTCTGATCCTTCTCCCTTACACATTGTTTCCTTCATTCACCAGTAGGAACTAATATAGTTTCACTCAGCATTAAGCGAACTGAACTTTCTCAGAAGAGAATTGTGTGAAAATTTCTCCTACCTATAGACTGCTCAAGAATTCTGCCTTCTCCACTAGAGAACATCCTTCAAAACCCCTCTCATTTCACCACCCGCAAACAGAGTGGAGAATTTTTCGGGAGCCCATTTCCTCTGTTGCAGGCTGAACATTCGCTGCACAAGGCTTCTACTTGTAACTCCCAGAAATTGGTGCAGTAATCAGGGGCATGCTGCCTCTGTACAGTTTATTTACGTTGTGGAATTATTATTCTCATTATTTTATTATTTCTTAATCTATTTATACGCTACCGTCCCCCCCTGAGAGGGACTCAGTACAGTTTACAGATAAAATAAGAACAGTTGCTTGATTGTAAGGGGGGACAGACCTCAAAGCATAATTAAGTGCCTAATTAAATAATAATAATATAAAGGCAGAACACAAATGTTTTAAATGGATGGAGAAATAATAATGTGGCAAGTCAGACACACAGACAGGGAGTTGAAGAACTGGTTTATTCCCCTCATAGTGTCTTATTTCCCCCCAACCATGTGACCATTTGGTTGATCCTGAGCAAGGTACAATTGCCATCAGTTCCCATTACAAATTATGAGGATAAACCAGTCTCTCTGCTGCATGTGTTTTCTTGCGCCTAGCTGTTTGTGTACATGTGCCAGGGCCAGTGAGGGTGTAGCATGGGATGGATGGCCGCACGTTGGCCAACCCATGTGGAAGGGGAGCAGAAGAGTGCTGCTGGTGTTCAGTTATTTCCATGACGTCTGCCGTTCACCTTTATTCAGGACCCAGAACTCCCTTGCATGCTCTCTTAGATAGACCTTCAAATATTGATCAGGTTTCGCTTCTCTGGAACCATTTTTAGAGAAGATGAGAAACTGCTTCATGCAAATTAATGCATGACTCTGTGATCAGCTAATATATAACCTGGGTCTGCAAGGAGTAGTTAATTTCACTGTTCTGAGCCATGTTAATGCCTTCCCCCGCACCCTTTTTATATTCAATTGCAGGGAAAGTTGCCTATTGAGTATCTGATTTAGTCTTGCCTGCTTGGATGCCCTTTAGGTAAAGGACACCACTCACGATTAGAATTAGAAGTGTTCTTATTCAATCCCCCGTCCTGTCTTCCTCCCCCGCAGCCAGAGGAGAAAGAGAAAGAGGAGCGCAAAGAGGCAGAGACTCAAACAAATGTGGAGATGCGGCAAATTCTCCAGCCATTGAGCAATGAGGTTTCATACGCTGCTGGAGGACCCATTCATCTTAATCCATCTGGAAAGGCGTCTACTTGCAATATTTCACAATCTAAGTACTTTCTGACAAATCTATTAATTATGCACTCAAACAAATTATTTGCTGCCTGTGGAGAATTGCTACTGGATTTCCCTCTTGAGCCAGAGTCCTCTCTCTTTTCCTTCTACTTTTAACGCTTTTGTGGTAAAAACATAGCAATGTGAGGACCCCTCCTGATAATTGCCGTCAGCTTTGTCAAACTTCTTTGGCTATTCTCGAAATGCCTCGGGTATGTCACCAGAGTACTTTAAGGAACATTTAAGTCCAGAGGATCCACAAGCAAGGAAGGGTGTTTCATCAAAAAACATGTAACTCCACAGACTCTACCAGGCAGCTCATTTTGCCATTTGCCAAGCCTGAAGATGGCAAACAGAAGGCTGATTTGACAGCCATTTTTATTAGGACCAGGGTATAAAGTCTTCATTGGTCCTGAAATTGTTTTTTTGATCTGTGTTCCAATTTGTATGCGAGTCCAGGTGTCTCGGATGGGGTTAGAGCAAGGGTCGGCAAACTAAGGCCCAGGGTCCAGATCCTGCCAAATCGCCTTCAAAATCCGGCCCACGGACGGTCAGGGAATCAGAGTGTTTTTACATGAGTAGAATGTGTCCTTTTATTTAAAACGCATCTCCGGGTTATTTGTGGGGCCTGCCTGGTGTTTTTACATGAGTAGAATGTGTGCTTTTATTTAAAATGCATCTCTGGGTTATTTGTGGGACATAGGAATCCGTTCATTATTATTTTTCAAAATCTAGTCCGGCCCCCCAGAAGGTCTGAGGGACAGTGGACCGGCCACCTGCTGAAAAAGTTTGCTGACCCCTGGGTTAGAGCAAACAAATTTCTTCCTCATCCCCAACTAGCTGCCAATAATTTTATGAGGAGATGTGTGTGTGTGTGTGTGTGTGTGTGTGTGTGTGTGTGTGCTTCTCCAAAACACTTCATGAATAGCATAGCATCCCAAAGCAAGCTGTATCTGTTCTGTTTCCTGCACACATTTCCTCGCATGCATGTCTTACTGATTTCAGTAGGACTCAACGTATGCATGAATACCAGCAAGAATGCAGGAAACTTCAAAACTGTGGGTGATGCCTTCGTACCGCCTTCCTCCTAGTGTGGTGTAGTGGTTAGGAACGGTAGACTTGTAATCTGGTGAACCAGGTTCACGTCTCCACTCTTCCACATGCAGCTGCTGGGTGACCTTGGGCTAGTCACACTTCTTTGAAGTCTCTCAGCCCCACTCACCTCGCAGAGTGTTTGTTGTGGGGGAGGAAGGGAAAGGAGAGTGTTAGCCGCTTTGAGACTCATTTAGGTAGTGATAAAGCGGGATATCAAATCCAAACTCTTCTTCTCTTCTTCTCCCCACCCTGCATCAGTACAGCACTGAGCCTGCCAACGTGTCAACTAATATTTTACAACAATTCTAAGGTATAGGCAGGAAATGAAATTAGAAAGCCTCTGTTTGCTGTTCGGTTAGTGCATGGAACGTCCTTTATTCTATGGCATGTGAGGAAAAATAATTGCGCCATAAGCTTCACGACCACTGTTATTCTTCTTCTGCCATAATGAAAGCCGTCCTCTGTCAAACAGATGCAATGGGATGTAGTACACATTGAATTTAAACTAGAATTTACAAAGCGGGGTTAGCACTTCTTGGCCTGAGCCTTTTTGTTAGCCTGAGTAAATGAATGAATAAATAAATGTGATGATAATAGCATACCCTCCAACATTTCTCTGATGAAAATAGGAATGCCCTATTCCATTCTACTACTGCTACTGCTACTGCTACTACTACTACTACTACTACTACTACTACTAATGCCCTCAGTAGGAGTGGTGCCATTGCTACCTTATTTCAAAAAGGAATATATTTGGTAGTAAGAAATACATTTACTAGCCTATTTGGCAAAAAGGCACACAATAGCAACAGGGGTTCATTTCCTAGCTTACTGAAGAAATCTAAATGACAATAGTAGTAGAACGGGTGATAATGGTAGAGGCAGCAGTGCCAAAAAATAAGAAATAGATCAGCAAAAAAAGAGCAAATGATGACAAAGATTTGCATTAAAATATCATATGGCAATTTACTTGTACGGGTGCACATTTAGAAATAATTACCAGGTCCTAAATGCTGATGGGCAACCACTCACTCTTCTTATGGTTCAGATATAGACCAGACAACTTTTCAGATGGAGGGTGTCTTCAAAGAGAGGAACATCGCCTTTAATGCAGGACATACAGCCACTCTGTTTATGCGCCTCATCCATAAGTTAAGGAACCAGTTTGTTATGCGCTGCTAGAAATCCATGTGCAGATTATCAGGCCACGCAAACAGATACAAAAGTAAATTTGGGGAGACAAAGGAACGACGCAGTTCAGAATGGTATGTAGCAGTTCTGAGTAATCACTGGAATGCAATATTTTTCAAAGCATCCCGTCATTAATACTAGGCTCTTTGCTATTGACCTTCATTTACTGAAAACAGGTAGTTGGGAATCTGTCAAGAGACAAATAAATGAGAAGGCTGAAGTATGAGGATGTATCTTTCTAAGTGTGAGAAGGAATGAATTCTACGTGATCATCCCTTCGCTTACATTAAGGACATCAATTCTGTTTGGACAGACACTGGTGATGTTCTTCTTGCATGTTTAATGTTGTTTGGGCAAATTAAAGATCAGATCTCACTCTCTGAGGTTTTGTCTCTTGTTCCAAACAAGTCATCAAAAATGAAAGACTGGAAGATCGACGCTGCGATAAAGAGTAAACATGCATTGTTTTGAATTTAATGTGGTTGTTCTCGTTGTGGAAGGCGGTGTGGGCTGGAATCCTATACCCCAAGATGCTTAATTTCCAGCATTCCTTCCTTACCCTCTTCTTGCCTACATACCGAAGAACTACATGTTGCATTAAAGAGGTGGCTGTCTTTTAATGACCCCTCCACAATGTCTTGTAAAGCTTGTGAAGCTTGGAAATGTACTGGAAGACAATGCAGATCTTTTGGGACCAATGTTATATACTCCCAGCGGCTGCTCCCAGTCACCAGTCTTGCAGCCAGTGGAACCAATGTGGAGCCTTCAAGATTTTTTGTAGTACAACTCTTATCAGCCCCAGAAAGCATAGCCAATGGTCAGGGATGATGGTATTTGAAGGTCACAGAACGTGGAGGGCACCATATTACCTATCCTTTAAGCAATGGTAGAGTTTAACACCGGGCTACAATTTTCTGTGGCACTCACACTTTTCACCTAGCATTTAACTGGTGATTTGGAGGCATGTTTCATAAATGACTTGTAATAGTAATGATAATGATTCATGTGAAAATAGATAGGTGATAGAGAGCAACAGCACAAAAGACTCCTGTTTATCCTAATAACAAAACCAGTATAGTTGTAGTAAAGGCTGAGCTACACATTACACTTACCAAGCAAGTAGCCAGGTCTTGTCTATTTTGAACCCTCAAGGCTCCCCTCCCTAGAGGATAAGTTGGAAAGACTGGAATTACCCACTCCTCCTCCCAACTGCTAGGTTACAATCAGGGACAGCATTAAGGGATGGCATGGTTGGGCTCCTTCTGGTGGCCCACACTCCAGTAGGAGTCCCATTGACAAGAGCCTCCTGAACCTGCTCCTCTCCTTCACCACTGCAGCCTGCTGTGCACCTGCCTCTTGCTTTGGTCCATATGTGATGGAGGAGGCAGTCTGAAGGCATGCTCTATTTAAGAGGGCAGAGCACAGTTAATTCACTGTGTGTGATGGCCTGGGATTCGGACTCAGAGGCTGAACCTGAAGAATCCCAGCCTGCACAGAATTCCCCGCCTCCAGAACCAGCTGAGCTGGGGCTTGGGCTTGAGCCTGAAGGGTCCTCACCTGTGCTGGATCCTCAGGTGCAGGCACCAGCTGAGTCTGCTCTGGCTCCTGAGGTGATGGAGGACCCATTGCCTGCAGGTTCTCCACTCTCAGCCCCATCAGGGGAAGGTGAGGTGGCCTCTGGGTCCAGTAACCCTCCAGCCTCTCCTGAGCTGCAGAGGCTCAGGGCAGAGAGGCGGAGGGAACTAAGTTCCTGAAGGAGGAGCGCTCACCTTCAGGCCAGGAGAGGTGAGTCACCCGTGGACCGGGGCCTCCCTATGCCTCAGAGGAGATAAAGGCCAGCCCACCCAGTCCCAGGTTGCGGGAGCAACAACGTTGGTTACCTGTTCCTGCCTGCACCTTGTCCTGCTCTTCTGCCAGAATTCCTGACCTCACCTCCCTGCCTTGGACCCCACTTCAGCTTTGACGGACAGCCTCCATACCACACCCTCGACCTTGGACTGGACTTGGACCTCACTGCACGGTTAACCCTCGGGACCAGCACACTGTGCCTGAATTACTACATAGTTAATTGTGACTCCTCTTTTCTTGAGACATGATTAACCCAGGGTTTTTTTATGCAAATGTCCAAGGTGGATTAACTGCAAGCAAATGCCTCTGCCCTCTTTATTTGCCTGCAAAGGAGATGACTTTTTGGTTCTAAATAGGCAGATCCAGGCTGCTTTCCACTTTCTGGGTAAGTGAAACCTGCCACACAGCTCTAAGAGAGAGAATAACCACAAAAGACCATGCAGGGCTGCAACATTCATAAGGGAAAGGGAAAGGGACCCCTGACCGTTAGGTCCAGTCGCGGACGACTCTGGGGTTGCAGCACTCATCTCGCTTTATTGGCCAAGGGTCATGTGGCCAGCATGACTAATCGCTTTTGGCGAACCAGAGCAGCGCACGGAAACGCCGTTTACCTTCCCACCAGAGTGGTACCTATTTATCTACTTGCACTTTGACATGCTTTTGAACTGCTAGGTTGGCAGGAGCTGGGACCGAGCAACGGGAGCTCACCCCGTTGCGTGGATTCGAACCGCCGACCTTCTGATCGGCAAGCCCTAGGCTTAGTGGTCATACTGAGACCGAGCCTTAAATAGGAGCTGCAGCTCCCCTTCTGTAGGAGGAGCCTCTTCGTTTAAAGGCACTCATCCTGCTTTAGCAGTTGCTGAGTCCCAAAGAATGGGTGAGATTGTGGTTGCAATCAGACTTCTGAAATGGAATCCTAAGATTCAGAGAAGGGCAATGCAACCTTGAGAGAACCATTCGCACAATGGGTTCCCTTTGTGCCTGTGTCTCTGGTTCATTATGTACATCTCTAAGGACAATTCCCCTCTTATTCTGAATCCCCACTCTCAATCCCTGAAGAAGGGGAATCAGATTCCTACAGGTTCCTACAGGATTAGGTGCTGTGGTTCCAGAAGTATGCATTAGTGCTGCTTGACCATATAGCTACCATTATCACCATACTTTGTGGTATCAATGAGTGGGTAGCCAAGCTTTCTAGGACCCAATATAGAACAAACTACACATTTGTGCACTGCATAACTACAGCCCTCTGTACACACATGTAAGGGGGGAAAGATATGAAGTCTGTAATAGTTCCCCTTCCCATGATTTACTACAAGTGACTTTGAGGCAGTCACATCCTTCTTCAAAATATCTCAACAGAGATGACCTTTAAAGATTTTCTGACCGTTTTCTACAGGCTTGAATCAAAGCTGTTCATCTTTGAAATTATATTTCACGTGGAGCCCAGCTTTTTTTATATAAATGCGGGTTGTCAGGTCTAGGACAACGGTGTTCTTTATGTTCTCAGCTCACCTACAGTTTTGATACTTTTATGCAATCTAATAATATTTAGCATTTCTGTAACACTTTGGACGTGTTCAGACAGTTTCACATACACTAAAATTGGCCTAGTACCTGGTTTCTTGAGGAAACACCTTTTCCCATAGATCATTTCTAGCATAGCATCCACTTTGTCGAATTCACTGCCTACATCGCCATCTTCCATTGTCAATACATTTTTATATTGGATAGTTTTTCTAGTGAGTTGTTGGCTGTAGGAAGTGGAAATTTTGAATGGGGAAACCTGAATAGCTTTTGTTACATCCCAGTTTTAGGTTGTTATATTTTCCCCTCTTCAATATAGCACTGAGTCAAAACATAGTTTTAAACCTGGATTAATTAGTGTTTGTGCCATTTTAATATTGTAAACAACTTTGGATTTTTTTCCACAAGCAAACAAAAGTGACTGAATGCATATGAGCAGGGGGCCTCCAGAAGTGCCAAGTGACTCAGCAAAAAGTCTGCTGATCAATGGAAGCTTAATGGGACCAGGTTTGCTCAGCTACTTTGCTCATTGTGTGAGGAACCTTTATGGGTGGTCAAGGGACCTGTCCTCCATTCTGGTTCCTCCACTGAGCATGAAGATTGGTGTAAGGAAGGCCGTGTGAATGGTGGGTGAGTAGTGGTGGGAAGAAGACTGGAGCTAAGTGGCTAGAAACTGACATGGAGGCAATTCAGAGAGGTTAATCAAAAGATGGGCAGAAGTGGTTGCACCATTAGAAAAGAATAAGCAGTGGGTTGTTGTTTTTCCCTGGCGGGACTCAGCGGTACGCATACCCCTAAATATTTTGTGAACCTAGCGGGAGAAGAAACTCATTTTTTAAAAAAAAAATAATTAAAAAATGAGTTTCTTCTCTAGCCCGGTGAATCGTCAGTTCTGTTGCTACCCCTGATGGTGACCTCATTTCCTGTCACAGTGTTTCCTAAGTCTCGGGCGGAAGCTAGCGTTTAATGTGTGAAGTAGGAGTTCGAATCTAGCGCAGTGATCGGTCAGTTTTGTTGTTACCACCTCTGAGCTGTCAGCTGTGTAATACGAGGTAATGCATGTTCTTTGTATGCTTGTCCATTTACCATACAGGCCCAAATATAAGCCAGTTTATATTTAGGACCGTACACTGCCGGCAAAGCAGTGCAGCTCCTCCCCCAGGAAGCAGCCCAGGAGCATGGCTGCTCCAAAGCCTCCCCTGATCCTTAGGTCCAGTCGCGGATGACTCTGGGGTTGCGGCGCTCATCTCGCTTTACTGGCCGAGGGAGCTGGCGTACAGCTTCCGGGTCATGTGGTCAGCATGACTATAAGCCACTTCTGGCGAACCAGAGCAGCGCATGGAAACGCCATTTACCTTCCCGCTGGAGTGGTACCTATTTATCTACTTGCACTTTGAAGTGCTTTCAAACTGCTAGGTGGGCAGGAGCAGGGACCGAGCAATGGGAGCTCACCCTTCGCAGGGATTCAAACCGCCGACTTTCTGAGAGCCAGTGTGGTGTAGTGGTTAAGAGCGGTAGTCACGTAATCTGGGAAACCGGGTTCGTGTCTCCGCTCCTCCACATGCAGCTGCTGGGTGACCTTGGGCTAGTCACACTTCTGTGAAGTCTCTCAGCCCCACTCACCTCACAGAGTGTTTGTTGTGGGGGAGGAAGGGAAAGGAGAATGTTAGCCGCTTTGAGACTCCTGAAGGGGAGTGAAAGGCGGGATATCAAATCCAAACTCTTCTTCTTCTTCTTCTTCTGTTCAGCAAGCCCTAGGCTCTGTGGTTTAACCTACAGCGCCACCCACATCCCAAAAATGAGAGTACCCCTAAACATTTTTTTAGAAAGAAAAAAAAGCACTGAGAATAAGGTAGAGACTTCAGGAAGGGGATGCTGGGGGTTGAATACAGCAATGAGATGTTGGAAGACAGGAGGAGAGAGAGAGAGAGAGAGAGAGAGAGAGAGAGAGAGAGAGAGAGAGAGAGAGAGAGATGTTGCTTGCCCTCCACCTCCTCCTAAACCAACCTGTCTTCAGGTGTGGAGGATGATGTCCTGTTACTACTACTAATAAATAATTTATTATTTATACCCCGCCCGTCTGGCTGGGCTTCCCCAGCCACTCTGGGCGGCTTCCAACAAAATATTAAAATACAGTAATGCATCAAACATTAAAAGCTTCCCTAAACAGGGCTGCCTACAGATGTCTTCTAAAAGTCTGGTAGTTGTTGTTCTCTTTTGCATTCCACAAGGCAGGTGCCACTGCCAAGAAACGTGACTTTGTTGTGACTTCACCAGATTGTTCATGTGACGGTTCCATCTAAAAAACCAACCCACTTTTTTTGGTTTCTAAAGAATCCTGGGCCATGCTGGGCACTTCCTCCTAAAGCGTAAAAAAAATGGAAAAGAAATCATTTAAAAGTGTGAGTGGGGCTTGGAAAGGGCACAAGAAAGGGAAAACATGAATTTGACCAAGTTTCTACTATGCTGATGTGAGTCTGGTAGGGCATTCAAAAAGCTGGCTCATCTTCTTTCAGTTCTCCTGAGATAACTGTTGAGGACAACATTTTCATCAATGAGAGCAATGGATTGTTTAAGTGTCAGGATAAAAGCTATGAATAATATTTTACTTCCTTTGCTTTTGAAATTCAATGTCTCTGTTTGGAACTTTAACCTTTTCGAAGTTCAGAAATTCTCCTTTCTTCTTCCTTACCATTCCTGATCCTTTCTGTTAATTAACTAGCATCCTTGTTACAGTTTCTTATCTAAGCCATATTTCCTCCTACCTTAATCCTGTTTGAAAGCTAAAGATAATGAGATGCCAGGGAGGCCCCTTTTAATCTTGTTGGTTGTTGACTTCAAAAACATTATGTCAAAAGGTAAAGAGACAGCCTAAAGAAAAACAGAGTAAGTTTCAAGGCGAAAGGTTACAACATATATCGTAACTGCCAGAATCAAAGTGATCTCAATTTGTCCCCCTCCCCAATATTTTCCTCCTACAACAGTATTAGATTAGCCCTTCAGATAGAAAACTCAACAACAGGGATAACATTGATACTTTCAGACTCCTACCAACCAGGGTTAAATGAACTCATTTGGCATGAGATTTGGCATCTTCGTTACTGTGGCTGAGGTTTTTGCAGCGGATTGTTCCAGTACTGGCCAAGGACTATTGCTACCTTGAGGCAAAGGAAAAGATGGTACAAAAGATGACTAGATATGTGGTTCACAGTGGCGTAGCGTGGGTTGTCAGCACCCGGGGCAAGGCAAGTAATTTGCGCCCTCTAACCCGTGGATTTGCGCCCCCTAACCCATGGATTTGCGCCCCCTAACCCAACCCCCCAGATGTTGCGCCCGGTGCGGCCGGCCCCCCCTGCACCCCCACGCTACGCCACTGGTGGTTCAATCCTATATCTACAATCCTATATCAACAGCCTCGGTCCAGTATATCTGAAGGAGCATCTCCACCCCCATCGTTCTACCCGGACACTGAGATCCAGCGCCGAGGGCCTTCTGGCGGTTCCCTCACTGCAGCAAAACCACAGGGAACCAGCCAGAGGGCCTTCTTGGTGGTGGCGCCCGCCCTGTGGAATGCCCTCCTATCAAATGTCAAAGACAACAACAACTGACTTCTAGAAGACAACTGAAAGCAGCCCTGTTTAGGGAAGCTTTTAATATTTGATGAATTATTGTATTTTAATGTTTTGCTAGAAACTGCCCAGAGTGGCTGGGGAAACCCAGCCAGATGGGTGGGGTATAAATAAATTATTTATTTATTTATATATTATTATTATTATTATTATTATTAGGCTGATGGGAATCATTTAGATGTGCACAGGCCACTCCTGCACTAAGGCGTCCTATAAAGATAAAATTTCTGTATAGGAAAATTATGAAAACATACCATCACTGCATATGATGAAAGGGTACATGTCTATTTCAGTAAGTGCAGATCAGCTGCACATTTAGTGACCCTCTGAGCAAATTGCAGTTTTACAGCCTTGTTTTGTGACCTTACAGGTGTTTGACAACACCATTATTTTTCTGTTCCAGGAGGATAACGAAGGCTATAGTCCTAACTGTATTTACCTGGGGGGGAGTCCCACTGAATTCCATGGGACTTCTGAGCAGACATGGCTAGGATTACATCCTAAAATCTCTGTCTGGGACAGAGTCTTCACAAAGAGATGAGTATTGTTAATATTGCCATAAATACAGAATTAGCCAGAAAGCCACCCAATAAAAGCACTGCTAATTGTGCAAAAGAATCAACGGAAACCTATCAGTGTACTGGTTGGTTAACATAGCTAAGTCACTTGCCATGATATTCCTACGCTGTAGGAAATGAACAAAGATAATAGGGATATAGAGGATGGGAAAGGGATGAGTTCATTTTTGCAGAGGTGTTTTTTCCCCTCTCCCAAAGGTTAAACTATGTGAATTTTATTCATGGTTGGAAAATGGCACTCTAGTTACTGCAGGTACGTATGCAAGCAACACAGAGATGGTAATTTAATCCATTGCCTACATTTCTAAAATGGCATCATTATTCTCCGTTATCGCTACTCAACTTCTGCTACACAGCGTGGCTCTATTACTGAACTGCCGTAACTTTCACTCCTATCTGGACTTTGTAGTGTTCCATTTTCTTCCCCTCCCAGTCTTTTCTTGAGAGAGAAGGGGGGGGTGTACCATCCATTCAGGATTAAGCCACAAAGCCAAGGGGGGAAACATAACAGAAATGAAGGAAACTAATCAGCAGGAAGAGAAGGGAGTGCAGCAACCAATAGCCAGAGTAACAGAGAGAGAGAGATTGTGGGAAAGTGGCGGTAGCTCCCTTTGTCATGTTCAAAGGGCTAAACACCAAGAAAAAAAGTTCTTAAAGGAGGAGTGTAGTCAGCAGCTTCAAACGAGGTCTCTGAACTACATATACATACACACATGTACATATACACACACAGGGAATTATAGCTTACCCCATCACAGAGCTGCAATTTTGGGGAGAAACCTGTCCAATTGATAGAGGACATCCAAAGCTGTTCAAAATTGTCTCAAAGCAAGAAGTTTCATGTGAAAACCAAACACATCGGGGGTGCAATACAACTATAAGATGGACTTGAATAAGATGGACTTGTCGAACTGGAGTATTGTCAAACCAAAGAGATGACTGCGGACATTCTCACCAAGCCTCTACCAGGAGAAAGTTTTGAGAACAATTGAGTCAAGATGGGATTATGGGTGGTTTCTTAAATTCTGCATACAATTGTTATACTGGCTTGAGAAGGGGTTTGTGGGATAAATTGCAGTCCCCGATAACTAGCATTTGTACCTCTAGTTAATACATGATGGGGTTAAGACCAAAGAGTAAACTGTTGCTGCCAAATTTGACTAGACCACACTCTCTTACCTCTGGTGAAGAAGTTATAGAAGAAACCCTGAGGATCATTTAGTCCAACTCTCTGCAATGCAGGAATATGCAGCTGTACCGTAAGGGAATCAAACCTGCAACCTTGGCGTTACCAGCACCACACTCTAACCTATTGAGCTTTCCAGTAGGCTTCTTTGTTCAATCTCAATCTACCATGCAAACTCCATAAAAAATGGAAGTCTGACCAGGGATCCAGTGAATTCTTTTACCAAATACATTTAGATCATTCCTGCATGTTAGGCTTTCCATATATCCCCCACATGTTTCTATCTAGTGCTAACTATATTGGATGTGTGTTTCCCCTTTGCAACACTGAGGAACAGGACAGTGGGGAGAGACCAGAAAACTAAAACGTTCCAGGGGAAGTTCTTCCAACAGCAATACCATCGTAATAACCATTTCTGCCTAGCTCATCCAAAGAACATGATGGAAGAGCTTAATTCATTGGCATCTATGCTTCACAGGCTGATGCGAATGCTAAATGATTACAAGATGATTGGCACAATGAACTCTCCTCCTCTCTTTTTCCATTCTTTGTAGTGCTTTGCAGACTTGGCAGAGCCACTGGACAACCTGCAAAACCTATGTGAACTAGCAAGCCAATTCAGCTTTAAGTTCAGCTATCTGCCTTGCATCAAAGCAGCAGAGTGGAGAGACTAGGAGAAGCAATTGCTTTGCTATGCTAATATTACACACACACACACACACACATGACATTCAGCCAATGCAACAGATTAGTTGGAGGCTGGTTTTCCCCCAACCCCCCCCCAAAAGTGTTCGTGTTTTGGTTTAAAATGAAGATAAGCAAGGCTGTGCAGGCATACAGCAAGGAGCCAACTCCCGTCTTCTTCAGAGATTTGAACTCAAGTGAGAAAGTGAGGCTCTAAACTGAAATCGCTGTGTTTGTCAGTTGTTGTGTTGCAACACTAAGCAGTGTTGCAAAGAATGACAAATTAAGTGTTGCATATTTATTTATAATTTGTATTATTAATGCTTTCTTGTTATAACAAGCCTCATAGGACTTCCCCATTGATTATAACGGGGAAATCAGCCACTGATAATGTTTCATATTTGTAAAAAATTGAATTAAAATTTCCTGGCATACTAGTTCCTTCTATGGATGAAGCCTGCCAAATTTCAGGCAGAGTAAAGGTGTGTTTGCTTACATTTGATTTGATGGGACGAAGGAGAATGGACCTTGCCGCCACTGCCTTTCCTCTGCCCAAAGGCACACCTTGGCTCCCTTGCACCCTTAGCAAGGAGCTGTCTCTGCAAACACACCACATCCCATGTGTCTTTGGCAAGGAACTGTATCCACACTTCCTAAGCCAGGAGAGACCATGGACCAGAAACTCAAAAAGGTTCTTTTTGGTCACCTGTCATGTTCTACCAGTTACTTCCACCTTGGCCATCGGGTCCAGGACCGGTCTACTCTGCTCTGCTCCAGCTCCCCTCCTCCTCCCCTTCTGTTGGTCCGTCTGTCCATCTGTCCATCCACCATCCACCTGTCCCTCCATCCATCCATCCACCTGCCTGCCTCTCTCCCTCTCTATACTCACTGCTTCTTCCCTTCCTACCTTTTTGGCCTGAACCAAGGGGTTGTTGTTGTTGTTTAGTCGTGTCCTACTCTTCGTGACCCCATGGACCAGAGCACACCAGGCACTTCTGTCTTCCACTGCCTCCTGCAATTTGGTCAAACTCATGCTGGTAGCTTTGAGAACACTGTCCAACCATCTCGTCCTCTGTTGTCCCCTTCTCCTTGTGCCCTCCATCTTTCCCAACATCAGGGTCTTTTCCAGGGAGTCTTCTCTTCTTATGAGGTGGCCAAAGTATTGGTGTCTCAGCTTCAGGATCTGTCCTTCCAGTGAGCACTCAGGGCTAATTTCCCTAAGAATGGATAGGTTTGAGCTTCTTGTAGTCCTTGGGACTCTCAAGAGTCTCCTCCAGCACCATAATTCAAAAGCATCAATTCTTCGGCGATCAGCCTTCTTTATGGTCCAGCTCTCACTTCCATACATCACTACTGGGAAAACCATAGCTTTAACTATATGGACCTTTGTCGGCAAGGTGATGTCTCTGCTTTTTAAGATGCTGTCTAGGTTTGTCATTGTTTTTCTCCCAAGAAGCAGGTGTCTTTTAATTTCGTGGCTGCTGTCACCATGTGCAGTGATCATGGAGCCCAAGAAAGTAAAATCTCTCACTGCCTCCATTTCTTCCCCTTCTATTTGCCAGGAGGTGATGGGACCAGTGGCCATGATCTGAACCAAGGGGTACCTGGTGGCAAGTCCCACTGGTGTACATGATCCCATGACAGATGCTAGCAGTATCTTAACATTTTAAGCCACTGAGCCTCGCAAGATCAAAACGTTTTATGGCTGGTCAATGGAGCAATGGAAACTTCTCTAAGAGAGCCAAGCTAGAAAAAGACACCATGAAAGCAAGATGGGGGGCGGGGGGATGTTTCACAATTAGCATTCTGTTATGCCTTCAGCTAGAGAATATGTTGACAGAATGCAATCTGCAGTTAGCAGAGCAGAAAGCAGAAACGTTCTAGTATTGACTGCAAACACATCAGCCTTTAAAGAACCTGTAGGAGTGGGAAGAAAAAAAACCATAGCCCCCCCCCAAAAAAAAGACAAAAAGTATATTCAAATAATTTTAATGCACCATTTGGTAATGTTCTCAGAACAGATTCAGCATTTTGCTGTCCCCCTTACACTTTTGTCGAATGAGTGACGGGTCACATTCCTCTACTACTGTTAGCTCTTTAAGCTAACAGGGCAGCATTAATCACAAGATAATTTTTTCCCCTATTGCTATTCTAAGTAGGTAACGATTTGCTTCCATCGCGGTTTTGCGAATTGGCACGAAAAAGTATCTTCCGCGTAGCCACGGCCGCTCATTACATTCAAAAGCAGCTCGGAGCCAGCAGGAGTTCAAAAGACCATTTATTAGCTAATGTACAGGTTGAGCAAATAAATGTATCGAGGTGCTGAGGCAAGCATACTGGCACTGCCAATTTAACAGCAGTGAAAGAGGAGAGCCTCGAATCAAAATCAGGGAAAACTGGTTTCAGTCACACACAAACACATCCCAGAAAAGCTGGCTCACGCTATATTGGTTGGCTTGCTTGCTTGCTTGCTTGCTTACATTTGTATCCTGATTATTTTTACATCGTGGAAACCAATATGGTTTCAAAGCATCCAAACACTGACCATATCCAAGCTTCTTTGGCTTCTGCATTGTAATGGCCTCCTATAACTTCAGATCATTCGATTTGCAGAAAAAAAATATGCATTGAAATGTGTGCTTCAATGATATTTCGTTTATGTGCATATTGATCTGGGAATCGAATTATGGGTGAACCTTTGGCCAAAAGTGGCACAGGCTAGTCAAAGGTTGTTGATTCATCCATCCTTAAACACATCTGCCCCAGACAACATTGCTCCAGATATCTGGATGGGAGGGAGGGCAAAAGAGAAGGCCTTTTGAGTTGCGGCTTCCCATATGTGGAAGGGGCAGGAGAGAGTCTCCATTGGGCATGTGGAAATCATTCTACTCCCCCATGAGTTTAGTTGAATGCTACCCTTTCAGATGCTGGTGGTGGTTGCTCATGAGTAACCAGGCAGGACTCTGACCTGTCCTTTACAGGTTTTATTGTGCAAACTATTTACAGTGCAGATACACAAAGTTCATGTCCATCTTAGTCACTTGCAGAATCTGGGAGTGGCCCCTTCCGGTTTCTCCCCCAACACAAGAACTTAGGCACCCCAAGTCCCTGCCTCCCCTCCTTACGTTTCACCCCTCTGCGAAGGCTGGGCGACGGAAGGGGCATGCGTCCTTCTTGGCCAGCTTGGCTCGGTGAGGCGCTGGGACTCTCAGCATCATCCTCAAGCTCTTTACTGCCAGCCTGGCCAGGTGAGGTGCTGGGGCTCTCCCCAGCATCCTCAAGCCCCTTCCCCGCTTGACTGGTCCCTTCCCTCTCTTCTCCACTGGAGGTGTGGCTTTCTCCACTGCTGGAAGAGTCGCTGCTCCTCAGGAGTTTTGGAGGCTCTCTGTATCCCAACGGCCCCCCTGCTTCCCTCCCTTGTTCCAATGGCAGTCCCCTAACATACCCAATAACAGTAAAAAATAAAACAATTATTTCCAGCACCTCTTGGTTGATGCCCCAAGCAGCTGCAGATGATGATGATGATGATGATGATGATGATGATGATGATGATTATTATTATTATTATTATTATTATTATTATTATTTATACCCTGCCCTCCCTGGCCAAAGCCAGGCTCAGGGCGGCTAACACCAGTAAAATTGCAATAAAAACATAATAGGGAAAAAAGCACAAGTTAAAATACAGGTTAAAATGCAATACAGCCTCATTTTAAAAGTAGCCCATAGATCAAAACCATAAGGGGAGGGGAACATAAGGGTCAGACAGAGTCCAAACCAAAGGCCAGGCGGAACAGCTCTGTCTTGCAGGCTCTGCGGAAAAATGTCAAGTCCCACAGGGCCCTAGTCTCTTGTGACAGAGCGTTCCACCAAGTCGGGGCCAGTACTGAAAAGGCCCTGGCCCTGGTTGAGACCAATCTAACCACCTTGCGACTTAGTATCTCCAAAGTGTTGCCATTTGTGGACCTTAAGGTCCTCCATGCGGCATACCAGGAGAGGCAGTCCTGCAGGTACGTGGGTCCTAGGCCGCATACTGTCTATATGTTCCTGAAGTAGGCTGAGACCAAGGTATGTCAATCTAGCTAAGCATTTTTATTTATTTATGTTTTATTTATTAAATTTATATACCAATCTATACCCATAGATCTCAGGGCAGTTCACAACATAATAGGGGGGGAGGAAATACATAATATAAACAAAGACAACCCCAAAATTCCCCTCATCCAATAAACTTCCAGTGTGTACATCATATAGCAGACTGTACAAAAACCTTAAGAGAGTCTGGCATTTCCACGTTGTCTGGTGACAAGGGTCTCAGAGTCATACTTGCCTTATTTGGCTCCAGTCTGCCCCTGCGTGTTCTAGCCTCCCTTGATATAATTTCATTTTACTCTGCGAAACCAAAAATTCGAGTGGGAGGGCTGCCGTCTCCTTTTCTGCAAGCGCACGGTGAGTCATCAGTGTCACCCCATAATTTATTGCTAATGGGAGCCATGCATGTTATGAAGTCAAGTTTATTTGCAACCTTGTGGCTCCTATCATAAAATGTTAATAAAATACATAAATAAATAGTTGGCGCACATAACCCCTGCACAATGAAATGTCATCTCGCAAAGTTTACGACTGCCCATGACAAAGCCTCAGCAGGGAAGAGAGTGACAGCTCTGGGCAGGTTTGAGGGAAGATACCGTGGTTTTAGAATTCCGCATTAAATCATGTTTATTCTGAAAATATATTGTTATATTACTTCAGTAATATTACAGTAAAGGCACATTCATAAAAATGACTCATTCTCACTGCCAAAATCTGACATGCAAAGCACCTCGGTAGATCACAGGTTTTATATTCACCTCCATATAGCCTTGCTCTTTGGGAAGCAGTAGGAGAGATGGCACAGGATGTCAAGATCCTGTCTGTGGACTTTTCTGATCTAGCTTCTCTCAGACCTTCCAAGTGTCCCTGTTTTCCAGGATCAGTCCTGGATTTATAGAAGCCATCCCGGTTTCTGATTTGATCCTGGAATGTCCCACTTTTCCTTAGGGAAGGGGTGCCCAAACTTTTTTCAAAGAGGGCCGGATTTGATGAAGTGAACATGTGTGAAGGCCAACCAAAGTTGTTTAGGATTGAAGTTGTTGAGGAGCTTTTTTTAAGATTATACCCCAGGAGATAGACTGCCACAGGGGCTGGATTAAACTGACCGGCAGGCCAGATTTGGCCCCTGAAACTGACTTTGGACATGCCTGCCTTAGTGGGTCCATATTTACATCACAGAAATGTTGGAGGGTATGGAATAAAATGTCCCTGTTTTCCTCCTGCGGTGGTTTTCAAACCACCTAGCCTTTGCCACCTCTTTCAGCCAAGGAAGCCTTACTGGTCTGCCATGAAACTACTGCACCTTGCAGAGGATTCTGGGATATATATTCTACAGCACACAGATCATTTAGGGCAGGTTCAGAGGTTCTCTTGGGCTCTCCAGAGGTTGCTCAACCGCAACTCCCATCTGACCCAAACAAGCATAGCCCAAGGCCAGAGATGATAGGTACTGTACTTCAGCAACATCTGGGGTACCAAAGGTTTCCTGCATATCTCAAAGGGCCTGATGATGGCATTTTACCATTGTACTGTGGAGAGTGTATTAACTTATGGTCTGTGTGTGTGGTTTGGAAGCTGCACGGTCAGGGGAAAAACAATGCTGTCCAGGGTTGTAAAGATTGCAGAGAGAATAATTGGGTGCACTCTCCCCACCTTGGATCAAATCTATGCTTCCAGGTGTCATAAGAAAGCTGCAGAGATAGCGCAGGATGGTGCACACCCTGGAAATGATCTCTTTCAGCTTCTGCCTTCTGGAAGAAGGTACAGGGTTATAAAGACTAGGACTAGCCGCCTGAGAAACAGTTTCTACCCAAATGTGATTTTGGTTTTAAACACAGTGTAAGGAGTCTCTATGGGAGTGTATTGTGTTTAAAAAATGGGGTTATTTAGGGGGCTAACCAGGTTGGGATAGCTGGGATAGCAGGCTTGTTGTTTTTTGAATGTCTTACGTAGATTTTTCAATTTCGTTGTTCTGTATGGGACAATGACAATAAAGATTATCGTATCGATATAGGGAACAGTAGAACAATGGTAGGCCCTTCATTATAGCCACAGCCACATCCCCTCACAGCCACCCTACCTCTGAAGATCAAACAACCTTCTACAATTATATAATAATCTTATAATTAAACAATAATAATAATTAGAGGTTTGTTGCAACATTCACGTGTTGCCTTTCAGCTAGATCTTCTGGGCAAATGATTTGGAGTGCTCCAATATCTTATTTTGGAGCGACTTGAGTTGTATGCAACAGAACTTGCATATCATTCTCTTGAAACAGAAGCATCTTTTTGTTTCTTTGAAGTGTTCCAAAATGTTTGGCTATGGAACATACAGAACAAAAGTTCCTCAGTGTTCTTCCCACGCACCTTCTCTAGGGTGACCCTAGAAGCCAATCATCAGTGGCTGTTGTTGTTGTTGTTGTTGTTGTTGTTGTTGTTGTTAGTGCCTGGCGTGCTCTGGTCCATGGGGTCACGAAGAGTCGGACACAACTAAACGACTAAACAACAACATTATTATTATTATTACAGGAAAGCTGTAACGGGCTGGGCAGCTACAAACAACAGACACCAAGACCAACAAGCCATGTCTGCACAGAGCATGCAGGAGTGCAGAGTCCCTGCCTTGCTGTAGAGAGGATTTCCACACACCAGTCATAACATTCAAATGTATTTTTAAAAATACTCTGCCTTTTAGCTGTGCCACCCCAATCCCCTCCTCAAAAGGCTCCCAGGACGGATTAATTTTTAAAATGATATTCCCCACCCTCAGACTTCCTATCTAAAAGACATGGCACAAGAGGAAACTGGATGTGGGAGGGAGGAGGAAACCATTAAGCTCTGGATGACTCAGATAACTTTCCTCAGATACAAGTTCTTCTAACGACCAGCTGAGATGGAAACAGCTCCTCAGAGAGAGGAGGAGCCAAGTTTGCTGGCCTCTCAGTTGTGCAGAAGGTGTGGCCCTGTGGCCCTTCTCTCCCTCCCTCTCTGCTGCAGCCTGATGCAACAGCTGCAAATAGATGAACAGATACATTGACAAAGTAAGATCTTCTGGGTCATGGGGTGTTTGGCATTTAGGTAGGCTTGCGCTCCAGTCCCTTCATTCTTACAAAGTAAGTACAATGGTACCTTGGTTGTCGAACTTAACCCATTCCAGGAGTCCGTTCGACTCCCAAAACTGTTCAAAAACCAAGGCGCGGCTTCCGATTGGCTGCACTTAATCAGAAGCCACAGAATCAGCTTCCTGCACTTAAAAAGGTAAAGGGACCCCTGAACATTAGGTCCAGTCATGGCTGACTCTGGGGTTGCGGCGCTCATCTTGCTTTATTGGCCGAGGGAGCCGGCATACAACTTCCGGGTCATGTGGCCAGCATGACTAAGCTACTTCTGGTGAATCAGAGCAGCACACGGAAACACCATTGACCTTCCCGCCGGAGCAGTACCTATTTATCTACTTGCACTTTGACGTGCTTTCGAACTGCTAGGTTGGCAGGAGCAGGGACCAAGCAACGGGAGCTCACCCCATCACGGGGATTCGAACTGCCGACCTTCTGATCGGCAAGTCCTAGGCTCTGTGGTTTAACCCACAGCGCCACCTGTGTCCCTCTTCCTGCACTTAATCAGCACTTAATCAGCTTCCTGCACTTAATCAAAAGCCACAGAAGCCCAGTCGGACGTTCGGCTTCCAACGAACATTCGAAAACCGGAACACTTCCTTCCGGGTTTTCGGCATTCGGGAGGCAAAACGTACGCATACCAAGGCGTTTGAGAACCACAGTATGACTGTAATAGGACGATGTTTTGGAACTATCATGCCTATCATCTGACAGTTACAAACACTGTGTGGTAAATGCTCTCTACCTTTGCCAAAAGTCCCGTGTGTGTGTGTGTGTGTGTGTGTGTGTGTGTGTGTGTGTGTAAAGGTATTTTTAATATCTAAGGGAGGGGGAATTCATTGAGGCAAAAGGAGCAAACACACGATGCTACCCGTCAGGCCACAACTGCCACATAAAGGATGCTAATAAGATTCAGCAGATTAGCTGTCCCCATTGGGTAATTCCCAGATGGTCCCCTTCAGGCTCAGCCCCCCTCTGTTTTATGGTTGCCATTATATTCTTCATGCAAAAATAATGACTTCCTCTCCTTGCCGTTTTTTACTGCTTGCAACAGATTAGATCCAGGTAGGCAAAGCTGTGCGATTGCCAGAAAGAGAGAGGGAGAGAGGGGGGGAAGCAAGAGAGGGGGCGGGAAAGTACCGTGGAGGGGGGGGGGTGTCTCACCTTGCAAGTGCTTTGCTGCTGTTTGAAACCCTGTGAAGGTCACCCACTCAGCTGTGATGTTATTTTTGAGCGCTCTGCAACATATTTAGATGTGGCTGGTTGGGTCTTTTATTTCTTTTCTTTTTCCTGCCGCCTTGCCTCCATTTGTTGTGCTGTGCACACACTTCAAAAGGCAGCAGTTATGTAAAAGGAGACAAGGTGAGGCAGGCAGGCAGGCGACTGAAAATATGAAGGGGCTGCTCTCTTTCTCCCTCCTCGCCACCGTTGGGCAAATTCTCTGAAGATTCCCGCGGCAGCCAGATTTGCGCGTCTATCTTGAGCGTTACCTTCCCTGAGCCCTTTTCAATAGGATGATTGGTCCTCCTGATAACTTAATTCTCTTCGATCACAGGAACATAAAGAAACTTCAGAAGAAAGGGAAGCTTCTCTAAGCAACTGCCATGCGCTGGTTGCAAAGAGATCTTTAAAAGGGGAGAGGGAGGGGGTCATCTCCTTATGTGAAATATTCATGACTCCTGCAGCTTCCGTGCAGATACAATCAGAAAGAGGTGTGGGGGGATTTGTTGAAAAGTGTTGTCTTGTTTTCTTATTGGAAGAAAGGAGGGAGGAATACAAACTCTGAAAATCTGCTTGGCAGTGTTCTCCTTTTCTCAGGTCCTTTGCGTACATTTACAGAGCAACAAAACCAAGTTTCCCCTCAAAGAATACTTGCTTCCCTTATTTCTTGGATATCTTTTCTGCTTGTTCAAAATACAATCAAGGCAGTTTCAAAGTGTTTAAATGGCAAAGACCATCGTAAATAATGCTGCTTTATTCTATGAGAATTATTTTTCACATTCCTGTTTATCCTGCATTGTATCGTATGCTGTCTTGTTTCGCGGGAAACCACACTGTGATCATTGTTGTTGTTGTTGAAAGGTGGTACAGACATTTCTTAATAAATAAATGACACCATAGTGTGTGTGTGTGTGTGTGTGTGTGTGTGTGTGTGTGTGTGTGTGTGAAAGGAACTAGTAATATTAGTCCCATTCATATACACATATATATATATGAATAGAACTAATATTAACAACAATTAGCAAACAGCAACAGCAATATAGTCTTAAAAACAATATCTTGGGAAAGCTTGTTGACATAACACCAAATCTATTATTATTATTATTATTATTATTATTATTATTATTATTATTATTATTAAGAGTTGATATGACCTTAAACTATTTTTGCTACTCACCTTAAAATGAGCAGCAATGGCACCAGTTATACCAGGATCAAAACAAAACAAAAATAAGGTACAATAGATTCTCAACTCTTTATCCAGGGAAATATTTAGTATTTCTTGATTAAAACTGCTTGGGGGACAGCTTATCAGCTCTTTTAAGCAAATTCCTCAAGGATCCTTCACTCTAAGTATGTGTTTCCTCCCTGACCTATTACTTTTGCACCTGATTCCCGTCACCTGGTATGGCCACAATTCTCTGCTGAGAGCTTAACCCCATCAATTCCTTTGTTCTTGGCTTTCTCTCCCACCATTCTTAGACTACCAGGTTCTATAGCTCTTCCTCAGACCCAGGAAGAGGGAACCTTCGGCCTGTCAGATGTCGTTGAACTACAACTCCCATCCTCCCAGACCACTGGCTACGCTATCTGGGGCTGATGGGAGTTCAGCAAACTTGGAGGACCATAACTGCATAACCTATTGACCCTTGAGTGTAGACTTATGGAGATGAGAACTGTGGGCTGATGCTGGAAGGGGATAGCAGACGTTAGATCCATACAGCCTGAGCTGCAAGGGACAGAATCCTGAAATGCAGTGTATCAACATAGAAGCATCACATCGTTGTGGAGTACAGTTAACATACAGAATTAAAGTGTCGTCGACATGTTGTATTGGAAAAGAGTACTGGGAGCCAATGCAGATCTCTCAGGACTGGTGTTATGTGTTCCCGGTGGCCACTCCCAGTCACCAGTCTAGCTGCCGCATTCTGGATTAATTGCAGTTTCAGGGTCACCAATGTGGTGTAGTGATTAAGAGCAGTAGTCTCGTAATCTGGGGAACCGGGTTCGCGTCTCTGCTCCTCCACATGCAGCTGCTGGGTGACCTTGGGCTAGTCACACTTCTCTGAAGTCTCTCAGCCTCACTCACCTCACAGAGCGTTTGTTGTGGGGGAGGAAGGGAAAGGAGAATGTTAGCCGCTTTGAGACTCTTTCGGGTAGTGATAAAGCGGGATATCAAATCCAAACTCTTCTCTTCTACCTTCAAAGGTAGCCCCACGTAGATCACATTGCAGTAGTCCAAGCAGGAGATAACTAGAGCATGCACCACTCTGGCGAGACAGTCCATAGGCAGGTAGGGTCTCATCCTGCGTACCAGGTGGAGCTGGTAGACAGCCACCCTGGATACAGAATTGACCTGTGCCTCCATGGACAGCTGTGAGTCCAAAATGACTCCGAGTCTGCACACCTGGTCCTTCAGGGGCACAGTTACCCCATTCAGGACCAGGGAGTCCTCCACACCAGCCCGCCCCCTGTCCTCCCAAAACAGTACTTCTGTCTTGTCAGGATTCAACCTCAATCTGTTATCCGCCATCCATCCTCCAACCGCCTCCAGGCACTCACACAGGACCTTCACCGCCTTCACTGGTTCTGATTTAAAAGGTAGAGCTGGTATAATAATATTTATACCCTGCCCATCTGCCTGGGTTGCCCCAGCCACTCTGGCTGACTTCCAACACACATAAAAACATAATCAAATGTCAAAGCTTCCCTATACAAGGCTGCCTTCAGGTGTCTTCCAAAAGTTGCATTGTTATATATTCTTGACGTCTGAGGAAAGGCTGCTCCACAGGGCAGGTGCCACTGCTGAGAAGTCCCTCTGCCTAGTTCCCTATAACTTCACTTCTCACAATGAACTGTCAGAAGGACCTTAGTGTCTGGACTGAACAATGGGGGTGGAGATGCTCCTTCGGGTATACAGGGCGAGGCCGTTTACTACCCCACTTGGAGAATGGAAACCAATTCAGAATTCCCATTAGTTCAGTGGGGCTTGCCCCCTATTCTCCCTCCCATGCCTCCCCCAAATCTGTCATGGAAGGCCAAAAGATCCCTGGAATTTATGCATGGGGGAGGAGAGGGGAGACAACTCCATAAGCTAAGCAGAAATGCTTGAATTCCAACTAAGTTTTTCAATATAAGACTCTTATCCTTGAGTGTGGCATAACCAGACCACGGCTTTCCTCTGAGTACAGAACATACATACTTGAGACCAATATGATCAGTATGAAAGCAGAACTGGGTTGTTCTTTTTGCATTCCGCCAGATTTAAATAAGAGTTTAAAGATTCCTTCTAACTCTGTGAGAATGCATCTGCAATGGAGTTGGAGAGCGAGACAGAAGAAAGGATATATATATTACACACACATACAGGTATGCATACAGCACAATAATAAGCTTTCCTTGATTCAGCCATGCAAAATAAGCTGTACAGCAAGGCAGCAGACAACAACTTGTTATTAAAGTATGCACGCAGAAATTAAAAAAAGAAGACGTTTCAGACTATAAAATCCTTCTTCAAGCTAACTCATTTTAAATTGAAAATAAGCACTGGTACAGCAGAGCCATTGATCTAGCTGAGGGAATTTATTGTCCGAAACATCCTAAAAATGTGTTTTGAATCACCCTGTGTGCATTATGCACACTGAAATTATCATCGGAGGAATTTTGTGTATTGATGGTGCGCTGCCATTTAGATTAACTCTTTGCTAACGTAAATTAATGGTGGAAAAAAGAAATGGCGCACGGAGGTTTCTTCCCAAGAATTATGGTGGGAGAACCATTTCGTCTTTTAGACTGCTCTGGTGAACAGATAAACGTATACATGCATTTGAAGCACAGGCAGAAGGGTGGGCCAATATTAGGGATGGGAGAGTCATTCGATTCTGTTCACATTTATAGGCAAACCTACCAAATTCATACTTTCTGAAACAATATGTGACCCGAAACACAGCTATCCTTTGAATTATACGCTTTCCTGAATTTTGTAGTGTGATTGTCCAGCCAGGTTGTTCAACTGCTAGGGCAAAGAGTACATAAAGCAATGCACATATTTGTGAAAGTAGCATACAAAAATGCATTATATAAGGGGAAATTGCCTTGCAAAAATTTGTACACTTGGCAAAATTGCATTCAAAGAGAAATTCACACTAAGATGATGCTGAATTTTCTCTTCCATTTTTAAAAAATCACAAACTGGTTTGGAAATGTGGAGAATTAAACTTAATACTGGAAAAAAAGAGAAACTGAGAGCAAAAAGATGGCAAACACACATACCCCTACATTAGAGACACAGGGCAACTATAGCACACATGCATGCATGCAAACAACATGTTTGTTTGTTTTTGTTTGTTTGTTTACTTATTTATTGCCATATGGTTTTTATTTTAATGACTCAATCATAAATTAAAACCATTTTAATACAATTTTTCCAAAAATTGGCTTCCCACACTCCGTTCTCAATGTGCCCATAATTTCCTCTTGCTGCTGCACTGTTTTTGCAGTTATTTCTGATCCACATCCCATTCCCTGTAATTAACCTTATATTACAATATTTTTGGTTATTTTTCAACATGTTGTCCTTAAGCATCAGCTGTCCACTTGCCAATTTTTGCAATGTTTTAACATCTCCAATATCTACACGTGAGGTTATTCATCAAGTTGCCAATCCATAAGAAATCAATAAATTATTATTTCTAAAATAAATTTTCTTTCCTTCCTTCTGCGTGCATGAAAACCTAATAGTTTCACTAGAGCAAACAACATGTTTAATAGCACTCACCCACCCCAATATCTCTTCAAAAGGTGGAGGACAGAGGCAGTGGACTTGTCTACACTTCTACTTGTTCCATGCCTAGAAAGCACAGTTTTCTTGTGTAGTTTTCTGCTTCCCCACTCCTTGCCCAGGGAAAACCTACTCTTTAGTGCCAAATCCCACAAAGCAGCAACCTGGAGAAAACTTGAATTGCTGTTTGCTCCGACTGAACAATAAAGATTGGTTTTCCGGGGGGGGGGGGGGTGGAACAAAAGGATGTGTAAATAAGCCCAGTGTTTTAATAATGGTCAATTTTAGAAAACCAGAACTGTCCCCCCAAAAGGCAGGATATTTGGATCTGTGACAATGAGTGGCAAACTGAAATGAAATGAAATGTGACCAGGAGAGCCAGGGCAATGGTATCAGGCAGAACATTATTTAGCAGGTTTCTGTAGTCACCCAGATACCTTCAAGAAGCTAAGTTTGAATACATTCTTGGCAATGCTCCTTCGAAAGAATTCAATCCAACTTTCCAATGATGAGAAGCTTTATGACATAGACTTCAGGCAAGGTAGAGGAAAGATGCTATTTCCATAGCCAAAATAGTGCCTGCTGATGTGGGGCATCTATAATCCTTGTTCTCCTTTCCATCTCTTGTAAAAGGGAGCAAGAAGCCCCGGAGTGAGTTAACATTCCACTCTATCAAGAGCAGCTGGCTCTCATATTTAGATGTTTCACAGAGAACAGCACACAGCGATATAAAAACATCATTTCCCACCCCCCACCCCCCATGGTGGGCAGGTACCATTCAGTTTTATGGAGACACTTTTTTTTAAAAAAAAAAGGAACATAAATTAAATTAAATATTTATGCCAGGTTTGCCAGAGAAAGAAGACAAATAGCCCAGGCCAACACTTTTCGTAATAAGATTCAATCGTTTTCATGCAAACGGTTGTCAAAGGGTATGTTCAAGTTAACTCCCCCACCCTTCTCCCTTTTAGAAATCTGGATTATGACTTCTGGTCTTGATTCCCATTGAAAATTGTAGGTCAGACCATATTCATGAAAAACAGATGCTTTTAAAGCCCTTTGGGGGATATTCTCCTTTAAAACTGCATGAGAGGGAAGCGGAGCTGAGTTCACGGGTCCAGCCATCACTGTTCTGTCCTCAATAGTCCTGCTCTACAACCTGCCATTCGGGCACCCACCACCATGAAAAAATCTTACATTTTCATTAATCACCAATGTCTTAAATTAAAAGGTTGCTTTCTGGTTCTATGCTCCTCATAACATTTTTGATTTTCTTTTTCTAGGTGATGTACCCTCTTCAAATTTTACTGTTCCATTGACAAAGTTAGCTTTGCATGATTCTTTCCTTGTTGGTTTAACCTTTATGCTTGTGGCCGTTTAGGGTTTAAAGATCAACACCAACACTGTTGTAATTCTATACTGTCCTCCCATTCTCAGGAAAGTTCAGGAGAAGGTGGGGCAGTCCCCACCATTCCTTCTCAGCCCCTGACTTTGTGGCTGCGCAGAGATTTGAACCCCAGGCTCCCAGATCCTAGTCCGACACTCTAACCATTACACCACACTGGCTCCTCTTTTTTCCCCACCCTCTACCCCTAGACAGGCATCCCAACTCTAGGGGGTCGAGGTGTCTTTGACCCCCCTCGACATTTGTTTGAAGAGTGCGCAGCCCCCTCAATGTTGAGGGGGTCCAGGGTGCAGCACAAACATGCAACACTTCCTCCAGAGGAAGTGACATCATGGAAGCTTGAGCTGACCTGGACGGTGTCGGGAGACACATGTGACATCATGTGTGTGTGTGACACATGCCGGGCCCCCTCAATTTTGGAGGCAGCTTGGCGCCTCTGCCCCGAGCTGCCATAACCATCGTAGCTTCTACCAACCTATTGTTTTACAAGTATAGTAATGACTAACAGCAAAGCAGTTCTCAAGATAGGAATACATGGTAGCTATAGCAGGACCGTGGTGCTCCTGCTCAAAGGGATATCGCAGGTGCATTGTGTACGCTGTGGTTTCAAAATCAAAGGGTTGTTCTGCAATCTGTACCGTGTGTGCTAGCAAAGCCTTAGGCACATTTCAGATAGATAGATATAAAAGTTTGCTGTATGAGAGGCCGGATTAAGGTATCACAAAATTCCTTCTGGCCTTACAGTATACCCTCTAGCTCTGCTGAGTCTCTTGATAAAATCCTGCCTTCCAAGGCTCTACTCCAGATGTCTATAGATATACCTGCTCTGTACTCCAGCTCTTTCTGCTTCACCTTTCATGTCTGTGGAAGGCCCTGGCCGCTGCACCTCCAGAGACCTGGTGTTGCCAGACAGAGCAGTTTCTCTCAATGTGAATAGCTTCCTCAACGAACTTGACGAAGGGTCTAAAGGAAAGAGAAGAGACCCTTACAGCAATGACCCCCCGAGCCAAGGAGGTAAGCAACTATAGAAGACATCTGAAGGCAGCCTTGATTCATGAATTTCTTTTAATGTTTAATGTTTTGTTATTATATACATGTGTGTGTGTTGGAAGCCACCCTGGGGCAACCCGATCAAATGGGTGGGGAATAATAATAATATTGAATAGGATGTCCCTATTTTCGTCGGAGATATGTTGATGGGTATGAATGGACCATTACTGTGATCAGTGTGTTTTCTAGTGGGGTAGGGATAAAACTGAGGTGTCAGGTCTTGACAAAAGTATCAGCACAAAATGGCTGCCATGGGCACCAAGAATGGATCCAATAGGATCTGAAAAGAGGAATGGTCCTTGTCATGGATTAAATAGGACCCAAAGTCCCCCCCCAAAAAAACAACCCCTTGGCAGTCTTGGAACATTTGATGAGAAGGGAATTTGAAAACTCCCATTGCAGAAACATCCATTGCAGCTCTGCCAAAATTCGCTTTTTCTTAACTAATCCCCATCAATTAATGAGGAAAGAAATTGCATTTGAGCATTATCAATGGGGAGATAAAATTTCAGTGGAATTCTTGTGGTTGGAGTCAGGGTTATGCTTGCCTTCCTTGCTGTATAGCCAAGGGTGCCCTTTCTTTCCTAAACACATGGAGATGTCTGGGAGATGCTGAACGCACTATCTAGTCTCATATCATGTTTTCAGAGAACACTCTCCTAATGATTCAATAAGTTTCAGTGCTCAACTCATTTGATACCAGAGGTCAATAACAGGAGCTATTACTCCCGATGTCAAACGCCTCCCCTCGTTGCAAACAAGAAGCTTGACAAGATCGGAAATATCATTTAGAAAATTCAGTCTCCAATGAAATGTGTATTTTCCCCCTTCTGGCATATTGATTTTCTTTATTGAATGCAATGAATATCCAATGTGAATCCTCGCTCGTACCATAGTAATGCAGATTGGTGGCAGAGGGACTACTTTCAAACTTAATTTGTCTTTCTTTTGGCCTCCCTTGCTTTCTTTTTCTCTCTTTTTTCTCTCCCTTCTTACTTCCAAAAAAACTGTATAGAACAAGCTCCCTATATTGGCTCATTTTTATTATCCAGATAAACTGTGCCTCAAGATAAATCCTTATATTGAGCTTCATGGACATTAGCATATGCCTTTTTATACGATGTGTTGAAAACAACTTGCTTTGCTTTGGGAAAAAGAAGTTTTGAGAACCATCCACCGAAACCTTTGCTATTTCCTCTTTGACTATGGGACAAAGTGTATTGCTATCTGGATCCAGTATGGGCAGAGATGGGTGAGAGGACATTGCAGGGAATTCGTTGGTATTGTCCAATTGTAATAGCTAAGATCATAATCAGTGTGGTATATTTCTGCCTTCTGAATGACTACAGTTTCCATCATCCCTAACCATTGGCCATGCTGGCGGGGGATCATGGGAGTTTGAGTCTGACAACATCTGGAAGGCGAATAGTGTCAGGGACTGGCTAGAGGAGGAGGAGTGGTGGGTGTCTCTATCCCAGGACCCCCACACCACCCAGGGATGGCCCAGAAGCAGGAGACTTGAACCCAGGCTTACCCTCCTATCCAAGGAATAGAGGCAGCACTGCTAAATCAGATCAAATCTAGTGTAATCTAGCCCAGCATCCCATTCCAACCAGATGCCTAAGGGAAGCAGGACTTAAATGCAAAAGGATTCTTCCAACATGTGATTCCCAGCATCTGGTATTCACAGACATGTAGCTGTTGTTGTTAGAAGTCACTGATCATTATAATTTAAATAGAAATGCAATACATCTCGCTAAAGTGGGCAAGGCTTAGTCTAGGTGCCCTGTGCACCTGCTCTGGCTGCTGTCCAAATACTAATACTACTAATAATAATTTTATTATTTCTACTCTGCCCATCTTATTGGATTGCCCCAGCCACTCTGGGTGGCTTCCAGCATATACAGAAACATAATAAATCATCAAACATTTAAAACTTCCAGATACAGCATTGCCTTCAGGTGTCTTCTAAAGGTTGTATAGTTAATTATCTCCTTGACATCTGATGGGGAGTATTCCACAGGGAGGGCACCACTACTTGTTACTTTACTTCTTGTAGTGAGGGAACCCCCAGAAGGCCCTTGGAGCTGGACCTCAGTGTATGGGCTAAACAATGGGGGTTGTTATGGCTTTGTCTCTCCCACAAATGTGAGACGACTCTGGCCGTTAGTTATTTCAGATTTATTGCTAAAACAACAAACTAGGACGGAGCTCCTCTACTCATCGTCCTCCCCAGAAGATGGAGTTGCCCAGACTGAGCTCCTCTCCCTTCCCCAGCACAGAAGCCCCTACCTTCTCTCCCAGTATCTTTCGCGCATCTCGGCCACTTTTGAGATCCTACGAGATTTGGGAGAGAATGTTTCCTGCAAAAAAACCAGAAGCCTTTTTACTTGATATAGTGGGGGGTGAAATCCCCAAAAAGGATGTTACTTTTTTCTGTATGCCACAACAGCTGCGAGAATATTACTAGCGAAGAATTGGAAGAAACAAGATTTACCAACTATCGAAGAATGGCAGATGAAGATGATGGACTATATGGAACTTGCCGAACTGGCTGGGAGACTCCGAGACCAGAGAGAAGAGACGGTGGAAGAAGATTGGAAGAAGTTTAAAGAATATTTGAAAAATATATGTTAATGTTTAAATCTTAGAATAGCTCTGGAAGTGGATATAGGCTGTAGGGTTAGAAGTAGAAGATAGTGTATTTTAAAATAGCATTATTTGTAAGTGATAAAATGTAAAGATTTTTATGCTAAAAGTAAGTGTGATTTTAAAAAATGGTTAGAAATTATGATTTATGTAAACTGCTAAAGATGAGGTAAAACAAAAATCAGATAGGGAGGCACCTAACAATGTTTAGAAAAAATAAGGATAAGACAAGAATTTGTTTGTATTGTTTGTTTTTCTGTTTGCATTGTTTAGTTGTGTTATAAAATGAATAAAAAAAATTTAAGAGGGGGAAAGAATGTTTCCTGCATTCCAACATCTGGCTCACTATTGGAGCTCTCACACAGCTGCCTGTCACTCTGGCCCTGTTTTTCTCCTCCCTTTTTTCTGAGCTCAGATTACAGCTCCTCTAGCCCATCCTCTGCCTTCCGCTGCTAACTGTTCTCTCCCTATGCCTGCTTCTTCTCCTCCTGTCAGCATCTGAGCTTCACTGACAAGGGTGGAGAGGCTTCATCAGGTACACAGGGCCGAGGCTGTTTAGAACTTTAAAGGTCAGCACCAACACTTTGAATTGTGCTCAGAAACATACTGGGAGCCAATGTACATCTTTCAAGACTGGTGTTATATGGTCCCAGCAGCCGCTCCCAGTCACCAGTCTGGCTGCTGCTAACTACTGACTGGTGAATTCAAAAGGCCCTCTACTCTCCCTTCTCTTCTTTATCCAGAAACCAGGCTTAATAATAAGAAGAATAAGAATAATTTATTATTTGTACCCCGCCCATCTGGCTGAGTTTCCCCAGCCACTCTGGGCAGCTTCCAACAAAGATACATTAAAATGTCACACATTTAAAACTTCCCTGAACAGGGCTGCCTTCAGATGTTTTCTAAATGTCAGGTAGTTGTTTATCTCTTTGACATCTGGTGGAAGGGCGTTCCACAGGGCGGGTGCCACTACTGAGAAGGCCCTCTGGCTGGTTCCCTGTAGCTTTGCTTTTTGCGATGAGGGAACCTCCAGAAGGCCCTCGGTGCTGGACCTCAGCATCCAGGCAGAACGATGGGGGGGGGGGAGGAGAGGCTCCTTCAGGTATACTTGGTCGAGGCTGTTTAGGGCTTTAAAGGTGAACACCAACACTTTACTGGGAGCGAATGTAGGTCTTTCAAAACTGGTGTTATGTGGTTTCGGCGGCCACTCCCAGTCACTAGTCTAGCTTAAGACTTAAGACAGGGCAGCCCTTCAAGTAGAGGACTGTCCTCCTGGCCACTCGAAGGGAGACCCCCTCCCTCCCTCCCTAAATGGCACCTGGGCACTGTCACAAAGCAGATAGAAAGACTCAACACTAAAAAGTTAATAAATGGGTTACAAGGGGGTCTTTTTATCTTTATACATTGAGCTGGAAGGTAACAAGACAGTTCTGAAAGATGCGTTTAGGGAGGGAGGGGGACAGGATATGTACAGTCAGAAGAGTGTGGGGAGAGAAGTGTTCTGGCAGGCCAAAATTGGAAAGAAAAGATGGATAAGATGTTAGTGACAGGATTGGTTTGTCAGGATATTTTAAACCATCGCCTCCTCCTTTTACTGACGTCCTAGTAATCCATCCCAAAGGCAAGTGTGTGGTCAGATCCCATAGTAGCAGAATATTTAATTGCACTGAGCAAACACAGAGGGGGAGAAATCAGAAACCTGCTATTACTCTTTTTCATTTTTTATTTTTTTAAAAAAGCTTGTGTTAGAGATGCTCCTGAGATGCAGATGGGCTCATTTGATAATGATTTTGGACAATGCTCAAAGCAATCTTTCCAGGGTTTCTTTGGTTTGCTAAAATGAATCTAATGGTGATAGGAAGGTGATTGAATGGAGGAAAGTCTTTTATCCCTCCACCTCTACTGTTTAGGTTGAGAGAGAGATCTAAAATTGGTCAGTGGGAAATGAGCAACCCAGTGTAAGAAAGGAGAGCAGGCAAGGCAATAATGTCCCCAGATGTGCAGAATAGCAATCATGGATAAAAGTGTTGACATGGAGAGGGCCGGGAGGCCAGCTGGCTAGCCCCGGCTGGGCCATCTCCTTCCAGTGGCCTGTGGCAAAGACCATCAGCTCCACTCCAACATAAATCAGCGACCCGGGCTTTCTCAGCCAGGGCACACTATCAGCAGATCTAACTGCACACACAGAATAGGTGTGAGGCTTGTGGAAGCATACTACAACTACAGATTTATTAATCATAAAGCAGGACAAAGAAACATGTCTCTCTCTCTCATGTCGTCTCAGAGAGAACAGCTAAAAGCAAAAGCTATACACACAACGGAAGTTCCCAGCATACTGTGCTGGAATGTAAACAGACATGTGACACGTAACAATCCTTAAGGTGGAATGGGAATGTCAACAAAAAGAAGGGGATGTTGCAAGAGTGGGAGCTAATCTATTCCTTGCCCTGAAATGAGAAGGGAGAGAACCCTCAAAAATCTATTCTGGTCCTGCTTTTGGTTTCTTGGTTACGCTATATCCCTAAGCAAGTTTCATTGCCTGAAGCTGTAAATGGGAATGTAGGGATGCCTTCACTAGTCCTGCCCATGCACCGATATGTCAACTCCAGTCCCCAACCTTCCTTTCATCAAAAAAACAGCCAGCATTCAGGGCACGAGTTACAATGAGGCCAATGTTCTTCCTGAGGCCCCTTGCTGTTCCTTTCTGTTGGAGAACAGAGCTGTGTGTGGCCCATCAACAGTCATACACCCGCTGAACTAGAATTCTGCCCTCAGGTACAGTGGAGGATAATACCCAGTCCAAACCGTCCATGTCAGGCGTCAGAGGATCCAACTCCCCACGATAGGTTGCCAGGAATGGATAAGACAAGGAAAATTCTTACCAATGCTATTTATTCAATATTCACAGAGAGAGGCTTAGAAATGCAACCTTCTAGAGTAATAGCATTGCTCTGAGTGAAACCCCACCCCTTCCGTCCCTCTCACTTTCTCATGAGTTATTACTATGGGTGCTGAAAAGTGCCTTTTGCCTATGAGCTCTTTGCTCTCCTACTTTCAAGGCCCACCATGTTTTGGAAGGGGGTGGTCTGTAATGCTTTCTAAAGACACTGAGTCCATCAGCTCTCTCTCCCCTGGTGTTTCTCCCTTCTTCTTCTTCTTCTTCTTCTTCTTCTTCTTCTTCTTCTTCTTCTTCTTCCTTCTTCCTTCTTCTTTTCTTCTCCTCCTCCTCCTCTCCCGTTATTTCCCAGCTTTTCCCCTCATCTGCCTCTGAGCTGTGACCTCCTTCAAACCCCTGTTGTAATTCTGAACTGTCTCCTTCCTTCTTCTCTGGAAGGATCAGGCTAAGACGGTCTCCACCAGTCCCAGTCCCTGACAGTCCAATATTTCTCCGATGAAAATGGGGACATCCTATTCAAAATAATAAAATAATAATAATAATAATAATAATAATAATAATAATAATAATAATAATAATAATAATAGTTTTATTATTTGTATCCCACCCATCTTACTGGGTTGCCCCAGCCACTTTGGGCAGCTTACAGCATATATAAAAACATAATGAAACATGAAACGTTAAAAAAAAAACCTTCCCCATGCAGGGCTGCCTTCATAGGTCTTCTAAAAGTTGTAGTTACTTATCGCCTTGGTTCAGGGGTCGCATAACTCCATGCCCTCCAGCATTTCTTCAGAGAAAATAAGGACATCCTATCATACCCTCCAACATTTCTCTGATGAAAATAGGGACATCCTAAGGAAAAGAGGGACATTCCAGGATCAAATCAGAAACCAGGAGGGCTTCTATAAATCTGAGACTGTCTCTGGAAAATAAGGACACTTGGTGGGCCTGCTAGTCACCACTGTTGAAGCAAGTTTAAAATGTCTGTCCAGTGGGTTTCTTTATATGGATAAGAGGTGAATAAGGGGAGAGGGAACACACCATCTTGCCCTCTGCCTCAGGCAGCAAAATGTAATGGACCACCCCAGACTCTGTGATGTTCTAATCCATGGGTAGGCAAACTAAGACCGGGGGCCCGGATTTGGCCCAATCACCTTCTAAATCCAACCTTCAGACGTTCCCGGAATCAGCGTGTTTTTACGTGAGTTGAATGTGTGTTTTTATATAAAATGCATCTCTGGGTTAATTGCTGGGGCATAGGAATTCATTCTTTTCCCCCCTTCAAAATATAGTCTGGCCCCCACAAGGTCTGAGGGACAGTGGACCGGCCCCCTGCTGAAAAAGTTTGCTGACCCCTAATCAACAGTCCTAAGAATCTCTTATTATACAGTACGGTGGCCACTAATTCAGGCTCCTCTCTCTCTGATAATGTGGGGCATTATGGGTACACCATGACATCCACTGCAGTCCCCCCCCCCCGAAAAATAGTATGAAGTGTTAACAGAAGAGAATGGTTCTGCAAGCCAAGAGAAGAAAGATACTTCTGTCTTGGCAATTGCGGTCTGAAGTTTGTATTCATAAAACATCTGTCAGAATTTGAGACTCAACAACACACACACACACACAAATGCAAAGTACTGTTCTTGTTTGCAATTTCTTAACTTTTTAATAAAAAAAAATGTGGTTTTCTCTGAATTTTAATACACTGGGCATTTTTTAATCTGCATAGTGAGAGCACAAGAGAGACTGGGATTGATGAATATGAAGTAAACAAAAGGGCCTGGTTAGCCGGCATGTACAGGCCAGATAAGGAATTAATGATCCCAGGAAATATGGCATTGCTCCCATTAAGATTTTGAAACATGTTGTTCATTGCTCTCAACACTGCAAACATCGGGATGTAATGCCTCGCTTCCTTGTCAAGGGGAAAGTGTGATTTTATTTGTTAATGAAGCAACATAAAACCTGGCTGTCCAGGGTGCAGGCCAGAGGAAGAAGAATACCAGCTCAGTAGTCTACATGCCCCATAGCTAGGACATTAACAAGGACAACCTGATTGCTCTGTTGGGGTAGAGGGAGGGAGGGAGGGAGGGAGGGAGGGAGGGAGGGAGGGAGGTGTTTTGCCTTTGGAAAATTGTGTTTGGTTTGTCAGGGTGTTAGATGCCTCATTGGCCCCACATAATGAGCAACACACAACAACTGAGACAATTCCTTTGACAGGACCAAGCAACGCTGGTAATGAGCTTTTGAGATGCACAGGACTCTTCTTTGGGCTTATAAGCTCGGAGCAAAATGAATATATTTTAAAGTGGACTTCCTCAGAGTGCAGGTTAATTTGCCCGGGTTTTGCTCCCTGACAGCCAAGAAGCAGAAAGTTTTAAGCAAGGATAACAGTCATTAGATGGTTATGGAGACAGAAACACCTTTATTTACTCTTTTCTTTTCTTTTCCTTTCTTTCCATCCCAGCCTTCCTCCAAAAATTGCCTAGGGCAAAGAATACATCGGTGTGAGAATAAAATAGAATGGAAAAAATGATAATATTTTAAGCATTTTTAAACTGTTAAAAACATATTTAAAAAGAAGGAAACGATTGAACACAATAAAACACTTAAAACAAGTATAAAAATTGATGTAACCATTTCATGTGTCTGGATTAGGCCCGCCGAAACAGGAAAGTTTTCAGCAGACAACTAAATTATTATTACTGTAATTAATTAATTCATTCATATGCTGCCTTCATCCACCCTTCACAACATAAAAATACAATACAAAAGCACAAAATGCATGGTAAAAACTAGAACCAACAAACAAACAAGCCAATAACACACACACCCCTCCATCTGTCATCAGTATGAAGTGGAACTGGGTTGCAAAAGCAATCGAAATATTTGAGTGGGAAGTATTTGAGTGTAATAGCAAATACTTCACTACGGACTTACCCAGGGTGGGAAGAAATGGGGAGCGGAGAGCAGGAAGTCTTGATTATTTACAAAAATACTTGGAGCACCTGCATCTAATCGTGCCCCTTTCTAAAAGTTATTTATTGGTGTGTGCATTTTTTTTCTGGGGGGTGCAGGGGTGCCCCTAAACATTTTGTGAATCCAAGTTTGGCCTCATTGAGGGGCAGTATTTCAATATGAGTAGGAAAATGAAAGTACCCCTAAACATTTTGGGGGGGGGGAGGCGCCGGGTGTATGTTTTTATTTTCGCAAATCTACCAAAGAATAAAATCAGGATTAAGGGGTTTTCTCGGGGTGAAGAAGGGCCTGTGTGCTGTGTGCTGTTGATGATGGCACTTGCCCTTCTTCTGATAGAAAATGCTCTGGGGGGGGGGGCAGGGGACAAAAAATGGGTAGGTCAAGGAGGGTTGGTTAAGGGGGAATGAGAAATGTCCCCATTTTCATCTGAGGAATGTTGGAGGGTATGTAAATGGATACAGTAATTTATGACATTTAGGCTGTGTGTGCACACACACATACCCCAACCCAGGGTCTGATCTCTGGTGCATAGCTGTCAACATTTCCCTTTTTTAAAGGGATATTCCCTTATTCCGAATAGGATTCCTCACAAGAAAAGGGAAAAGTTGACAGCTATGCTCTGGTGGATTAGACCTTTGTTTCCATGGGGAGGAAGAAACCTGACACACACTTCCCCCCACAAACAGGCCTGGGGATTTAGTATCAAGACTTTATTTGCCATGCTGATAAACATTGACTCTCCATTTTCTCTTCCCACTCACCCAATTTGTTTACTCCCCACATTAAGCTTGCATGGCCTGACAAGAGGGAAAACTAATTCAAAACCCTGATGCCGAGAATATGTTAGATCTTCCTAAACTTTCTGCCTCATTAAGTGAACTTTACAGTGGCCTAGGACACTTTCTTATCAGCTACAATAAAGGGAAATGTAGATGGAGACTTCGATGGGTTTTATTAAACCTGCGATATCATTAGAGAGTTCATTAAGAACCAGCAGAACATACTGGACTGGCGATACTGAAAGTTTTCCGAGGAGATAAGGAAAAAGCAATCTGCTGAGATTGTAACTGCATAAGATAATAATCAAATGAGCCATTTTATTACCCCTACTATGCTTTAAAACACATCCTCATAATGACCATCACGATAGGTTTTCTGACATTCTTGAGAAATGCTACACACAGGTCATTCCAATTTCAGGATAGCTACAAGAAAATGTCTGGGGCCTGGGCAAATGTAATGCACCGATGTTTTAGCATGTAAGATGTTGCAGACGTAAATGCTTTGGTTTAGACCTGTGTCAAATATTCTGTAAAGAGGAGTGACTCTGTCAATTTGGGCTTCTCTGAGTTTCTCATTTTTCCAACCATAAGGTCAGTTCTCCATATTTCCACATCAGTTTGTTATTTTTTAAAATAAAAATAAAAATAAAATCCTCATCTAAACATTCTATCGGCTTTTTGGGATGAATTTATCCTAACATAAACATTGTTGTGTGCAATTGGCTAATATACACATTATTGCAAGCCATTTTCCCAAATACAATTTTTAAAAATATAATTCACCAATATATGCACACTGCACTCGGAAAAGTGCATTGCAAAATTCAGAGAGGTGTGAATTCTGAAGGATGGCTATGTTTCGATTCATGTGTTGTTTCAGGAAATTAGGTAGGCTTGCTCTTAAATAGGAACTGAATGGAATTTCTTTCCCAGTCGTAGGTGAAACTGATCTCATTACCAAAGAATAACCCCCTTGCTAAGAATTTGCATTGTTCTGTGATGTTTCATTCCAGTTTCTTCTACTGCAGTTGTTAGGCATGCAGGCATCTGCGGGTTTCAGTTCCTCTCATTTTTCTAGTTTTCATTTCTTCCCATTTTCGCAACATGTTTTGAGTTTTGATCCATCTTTTCTCTCCTTCCCCCTCCTTTGATTTCTCTCTTGAAGTTTCATGCCAACACTTTTAAAATGGCCACGTGGCAAAAAAAAAAAAAAAGCAATTATAGCTGCCATTCAAACCCCCTTTAGCTGAGAGTAAACCCCACTGAATTCCATAAGACTTGATTCTGAGTAGCAAAGGTTAGGATTGTGCTATAAGTTGGTTTAGAGAAGCGTTGGGGGGACAGTCGTAGATCATCATCCGAAAGCTTCTCTAAGGTTATGGAAAATAGGGAGGACAAATAGAATATACAAATGAGAAAGAAAAAGTTGGACTATCGATTTTTCCCCCCTGTGCTTAAAGCCCTGATAGGAATCAGCCAAAGAGTCTGGGCATAAGACATGATTGCAGAAATGAATGAAAGTTATTTGATGGATCTTTTTACTTTGCCATCTTTTTTTCTTCAGGCAGCGCTCGTGAACTGAATCTCGACATTCCTTTACAGGTGATTATTACACTTCCGAACGGACGGCTAATAAATGGGCTGTCACAGAAACCTCATTTCTCTTTAGCCAACAAATGTCAACATCCCTTACTACAGGACTCCTCTTCTTTTACATCTCCTTCCATTTCAGTCTTTCCAAACATTAGTATATTAAGCTATATAATGCCTCTGGGAGCAAAATGGGGAGACATCAGAGCGTCGCCATCATCCACAGCGCTGCACGGGAACTTAAAACACTGTTGCGTGTTGAGTTCCACAGTGCCACCCCCCAAATAATTACACACTTCACACATCAATTTTGTTTAAGGTTTTTGGCATAATTTTGGCCACAACTTTATTCAAATACAAAAAATGTGAGTGGTTGCTTAGGCATTGGTGACTATCTGTCCTTGCCCCCACAGGACAGAGCTGGCACTTCCGGACTCCACCGGAAGCCAGCGTGGGAAACAAGTATTGGATAGAAGGGAGGCCGGGAAACAGGCCCTCACTTCTGACCCTCATGTTCCGGTGGGGCTTGCACGGCCCAAGCCCGGCTCCACGGACAGGACGAAAGAATGGCAAGCCCCTGGATTCCTTTAACGGAATTCCCTTTCCGCATCATTTGGAGGGGTAGGCACTTACCCCTCCAAGCACCAATTAACCAATGCCTAACCGCCAACCTTACAAGTTGTGACGATTTGCTACGCAGTAGGCAAAAACCAAATGGCACCAGCCAATCAGCCAGATGGCAAAATTCCTACCGTGCCCCCGCACCAAGGCGAACGACACCATGACAGGCATAGCAAGGTCAAGCGATCAGCTTAAATAAAAAACCCCCCTATTAAAGGGAGGGAGGGCGGGTGATCCGATGCAAAACGGCCAAGAGGATGTCCCTACGTCTGGCCCTTCTATTTATAACTTCTGACTCCTCCTCCAAATTGGTAACAATCATATTTCCCCAGCAACCCGATTAACCCTAAAGGCCAGGGTTGCAGATTAATTGGCCTAGTCATGGCTGGGCGGCCTGTTCCCCAACCGCAACACGTGCTCTCTGTTAGGGAGAACACGCTTTGCGTGTTGAGTTCCACAGTGCCACCCCCCAAATAATTACACACTTCACACATCAATTTTGTTTAAGGTTTTTGGCATAATTTTGGCCACAACTTTATTCAAATACAAAAAATGTGAGTGGTTGCTTAGGCATTGGTGACTATCTGTCCTTGCCCCCACAGGACAGAGCTGGCACTTCCGGACTCCACCGGAAGCCAGCGTGGGAAACAAGTATTGGATAGAAGGGAGGCCGGGAAACAGGCCCTCACTTCTGACCCTCATGTTCCGGTGGGGCTTGCACGGCCCAAGCCCGGCTCCACGGACAGGACGAAAGAATGGCAAGCCCCTGGATTCCTTTAACGGAATTCCCTTTCCGCATCATTTGGAGGGGTAGGCACTTACCCCTCCAAGCACCAATTAACCAATGCCTAACCGCCATGGAGCCTCCAGCTCACCGCCAAACCACTCACAGCCCCAACCAAGACCTCAGCTTGGCAGCCACCGCACCTAACCAAGCCTCATTCCCTGAAGCAGAAAGGTGCACGCCATCATCTCAGAAAAAGGATGGCATCTTAAAAAGAATCGCAGGGTGAGAAATCACATCTCTACCCAGCTCAGCAATCCGGTGTGTCACAGCAGAATTGATGCGCTTTCTGGCCCTTTCTGTGGCGACTGGGCAACGACTGCCCCTCCAGACGCATCGTTGCAAAAGCTGAGACCAAAATATCATTGCTGTAGGCACCATTGCCCGCAATGTCCCCAAGTCCGTCCAAATTGCAGCACGCAGTGAAGAACAGCCCATAGCCACCAGGTCGTTCTCTCCCAGCTGTATTAAACCAAGACCTCAGCTTGGCCACCACCGCACCTATCCAAGCCTCATTCCCTGAAGCAGAAAGGTGCACGCCATCAGCTCGGAAAAAGGATGGCCTCTCAAAAAGAATCTCGGGGTGGGAAATCACATCTCCACCCAGCTCAAAAATCTTTTTTGAAACAGCAGAATTGATGAGTTTTCTGGCCCTTTCAGTGGCAGCTGGGCAACGACTGCCCCTCCAAATGCATCGTTGCAAAAGCTTTGACCAGAAAATTTTTTGCTGTTGGCACCATTGCCCGCAGCGTCTCCAGGTCACCCAAAATCGCAGCACGTAGCGAAAAACAGTCCATGGCCACACAGGTCATTCTCACCCAGCTGCACCCCAACAGCAGTGGGCGGCCCTTCCAGCAGCACCTGCCTCCAAATCAGCGGCAGGAATTCTGGCCGGCGCATTCCCCGTCTGGACAGCCAAGGCAACTGCACATGGAGGAAGGCCGAGACCCGGTCCCAATCCGGACTGCCGAGCACTGATGCCAGCCCAATGCATGATGCTGTGCCCCACCATCCAGATGCGGACAGCTGCTAAACCTAAGATAAAACAAGCAAAAATTGTAAGACACCAATAATGTTAACGAACATAACCTTTGAATGCATTCGATTTCCAACGACCTGTATTTTATTTCCACTGCCTTATTAACATGCTTTCCGGCCTTCTTGGTGGTAGTTTGTCTAGGCATTGGTTCCCGACTAGCTGCACCTGACCTCAGCAGGGCAGCACTGACGACTGGGCCCCACCATATCGTCAGTACCAGCAACATTGTGGGGGAGCAATGAATCCCAAGGCAATCGCATCCCGCCAGGTGTCGTTCCCCATAGGGGAAAGATGCACCCCCCATCTGCCCCAAAGAGGGGAACAGCCTTGAAGAAAATTAGGAGGGTGCAAAATTACAGAACCACCTAAAGCAAGGACCTATTTTATTTTATTTGTTATTTTATTAACTTTATTTATTTTCTTTATTTTATTCTATTATCCACCGCCTTATTAACATGCTTTCTGGCCTGCTCGGTGGTAGTTTGTCTAGGCATTGGGTCCCAACTAGCTGCACCTGACCTCAGCAGGGCAGCACTGACGACTGGGCCCCACCATATCGTCAGTTCCAGTAAACAGCATGGGGGAGCAATGAACCAGGATCAGACTCAAGCTCACCCCAAATGCTCCCAGGGACTCTTGCATGGCCCTACCCCTCAAAAGGGGTCGACAAAAGCATGGCGAATCCTTGGATTCCCTTAATGGAACATCTTTGCGCATTGGAGGGGACAGGTGCTCCAACCCCCCCCCCCTCCAGACCACCTTGAACCAATGCCTTAAATTATTTTGAGTCCAGGGAGAGCTGCCATCAACTCAATCCAAGCCCTCTTGCATGCAGGAATGCAAACTTATGCTGGAGGAAGACCGCAAACATTCTCGCCCAGCTGTACCACCAGCACTGCGGGAGGACCTGCACAGGTCACACTCGACCGCACCAAAGGAAGGATCTCCTCCCAAAGCATTCCCCATCTAGACATCCTGTATATGTTCACATGGGCAGGAAGACTGAGATGGCGCCCCAGTCCAAACTCATCAACATGCTTGCCAGCCTAGTGTACGATGCTGTGGCCCAAATGTGCACAGCTGCTCCTATGAAAAAAGGAAATAACAGACAAGCATCAGCACAGACATCATTGTGACACTTCCTGATATAACCCTTGTCAGCGTCAGACTTCCAATGACCCGTATTCACAATCCTGTCTACTGACAGGCCCCCAGTGTGCAGCCTTTGCAGCAGCACCTAATCGTAAGGAATGAGGAGTGTTCAGCGGTAAGCAAGCCGCAGGCTGTAATAACTGGTGCGCGACGTAAGCACATCGATGCCTGGCTAACGGGAACCCATTTTAATGCACTAGGAGCGGGCAAGCCCCCAGGGAATAAAAAGCCAAATATTCTGTTATCCGGGCAAGGGCCCTCCTCACCTGTGGCGGGAAGCCTGATTGTGGCACTCCTGTCCACTAAGTCTGTTTTAGAGTTACCAACTCTAATGACAAGCTCCAAAGGATAAGGAAAAGTCCAGAAGCAATAAGCCTCGACTCTCAGCCCCGTGCTGGCTCCAACAACCATTTCCCCAACCCTCAGTGCGAAAATGCAATGGACTGCTGAAAGGAGTCTCACCTTGATCTTTAACCAGCAGACAAGTTTTAACTTGTTGCAGATACTGCATAGGTAAAAATTGACCGACTTCCTGCCCACTGTCCTATGAGGTTGGAGGTTCCAACCTTCCAAGGCCCTGCGCACTGCAAACTTTATACAAGGGTCTCTGAAAAATAAAGCTTCAATGTAACAGACATTGCAGCGGACTGAATTCGGATAGTTATAACCGCATGCCCAATCTGCAGCAGGTGGACCAAATACTGCAGGATCTGCTCAGAGGATGGGGGCCAATTCTTCTGAATGGCCGAGAACTGCCAGCTTAAGGCTAAGAAATCCATCCAGGCCTTCCCATAAGAGGTAAAAGCAAAAGGGGAAATGGAAACTGCCGCTCTCTGTAATTACTAATTGTTGTCAAAATGCCACAGGTGGTCTGGAAAAGTCTGGCAATAGCTGAGTCTGGAGCCCAGGATCTGAAGCGCTTCATCTGAAAATCGGATAGTGTTTCAGTGTAATTTGGAGCGTAGAAAGCACAATATTAAACCTTAAGTGGCGCAGCTTGAAAGCATGAGCGGAGGGGCGGAGACTGTGCTAGAGTGTGAGGACTGTTTTGCCAAGACCTCACCACTACCTGGTTATCAGGCCAAAAGCAGATCCGATGGTCACTGAACTCCTCGGGCCACATGTGAACTGCTACTACAATGGGGAAAACTCAAGAAAAGTTATGTCACATGATTGCCTCACCACACCTGGCTTGAGGCCATAGCTTTTGCACACCAGCAGCCCTTGAAATAAAAACCAAAGGGCAAAGATCCAGCAGCACCAACATGAACCTGAAAATCCCTGTGCGGGTTCAAGGTATCCTGCCATGGCGAACTACTATTGTGTGTATCTGAAGAAGTGTGCATGCACACGAAAGCTTATACCAAGAACTAACTTAGTTGGTCTTTAAGGTGCTACAGGAAGGAATTTTTTTATTTTTACTATTGCATACATTCAGGAATTGCTACCATCGCCTGATATCTGCCTTCACCATGCTTGGTAGGCATACACAAAGGTAAGGGGACCTCTGTCAGCATCGCCCTTGAGCCAGTGCCACCAACTGGACTCATCCACTTCAGCCCCAACTGGGCTAGGTGAGCTGGGTAGCACTTCCAGAGACCACCTTCTGCACAGGAACAGGTCAAAGTGCTATGGACTCACAGCTTAGAGTTGTGAGCACCGGATTCACTCCGACAAGACAGTCGTCGCACAGCAGAGTACAGCAGAACATATAAACAACTCGGAGAGCAGCTCTGTAGAATATCTTCTTTATTCTATCTACAACTATACAAACTATATACAGAGCTTAATAGGTCTAAGCATAAATAAATGCTGCACTGCACTGAGTGATTGCAGCTGCCCTTAGCAGCAACCTTATCTCTACACATGATCTCTAACACTCAGTCTCTCTCTCTGACACTGACTGACTGATTTGGTGCTGGAGCAGAATAAGTAGAGACCAGAACACGCCTCCTCCTCTCTGGAAAATCAGCAGACTCCTCAGGAGATTCTTGGATATGGGAGGGGTGAAATCTAGGCAGCCTGGCCTAGTGGGAAGATTAGTTAAGTGACCCAGCAAGATCGGATCTGGTGAAGCATCACTTGCTACAGAGGAAGTATTACAAAATAACTTCCTTCAAGGCAGACAGCTTCTCCATAGGCAAGTGGTATGTTTTAGCAACGATATCCAACTGGATCCCTAAATAAAATGGGAATATGGGCAAAAGGTATTGAGCTATTGCTTGCCAGCTTCCAGCCCCTGCTTGGGCAGGGGGCATCTTGTGCTGCCATCATGATATGTAAATTTACAGGGCCGACGCTGGCCAGAACCCCTAAAGAAGTCCCAACCAAGCTGCCGCCAAGCCAGCTTCCTTTTCAGACACACACTCTGTGCAATGCAAAAAACACACTCCGTGCAGTGCACACACTCTCCATGCAATGCAACTACACACTCCGTGCAATGCAAAAAACACGCTCTGTGCAGTGCAACTACACACTCCGTGCAATGCACACACAAACCCTCCGTGCAATGCAACTACACACTCCGTTCAATGCAACTACACACTCCGTGCAATGCAAAACACACTCCCTGCAATGCACACACCCTTCATGCAATGCAACTACACTCCATGCAATGTAACTACACCCTCCGTTCAATGCAACTACATACTCCGTGCAATGCACACACACTCCGTGCAATGCAAAAAACACACTCTGTGCAATGCAACAACACACTCCATGCAATGCAACTACACACTCCGTGCAATGCACACACACCCTCCATGCAATGCACACACGCTCGGTGCAATGCAACTGCAAATCTCCCAGCAATGCAATGCAATTGCAGCCCGTGCTCTGCAACGCAAACTGCAATGCGGGCACGCAAAGGTGCTTTCTCCCAGTTGCATATTGCAAACGTGGCGCCCGTTACATCCCTTGCAGTGAGGTAACCACCAAAAGGACCTAAGTGTCCAGGTAGAGCAATGGGGGAGCATGCAGCTGTCCCATACAGGGACCAATCCTGCAACCTAGGCATTACCGGCACTATCCGCTGACCCAGTGAAACCAATGCTTCATGGACCACATGGGGACACTATTCAGGCCGGAAACACTTCCAGGCCATCGAATTCTAGGGCAAAGCCCTAGGATCACCTGCTAGGCCAGGCATAAATGTTTCCAGTGAAATAGCAGAGTTGAGGTAGCCCCCAGCTTGTCCAGGTACCCCTGCTTGCCCTTTTTGAGGGAAGCACCCCTTCAAGAAACCCAAAGTTCTTTTATCACAAATGGGCCGCTTAAGGAAAATAAACTTGTTCAGAAACAGCATAGTTCAAGAGCATATACAGAGTGCTCATAGTCCTTTTTTATTTTTTTTTTATTTTTTTTACTTTATTATTTTATTAGAAAAAAGCTTCACGTTACATATCAACTTCAGATACATATGTACGTATCAATAAAAGGTGAAAAAACAATAAGCAAAAGATAAATTACAAAGAAGAAGACACTCCGAAGAAGAATAAAAAAGAAAAGAAAAACGAAGAAAACAGATAAAATAGAACAGTAAAAAGACAGACTTCCGTTCAACTTGGTCCAGGATTACACAGTCAACACATAACATTTGCAGTAGAACTTACACTAGTATTTAACATCGACGGTATTAATTAACTTCTGCTGTTGTATTACTGATACCCATATTATTCTCAACATAAATTAAAAATTTCTTCCATTCATCTTTAAGTTTCGTAGTGTTATTTTGCCTTAATTTCTGTGTTAATCTCGCTAATTCTATGTATTGATATAATTTCACTTGCCACTCTCCGATCGTAGGCATATCGGGGGATTTCCATTTTTGTGCAATTAGGATTCTCGCCGCAGCTGTCGCATATTGGAAAAAGGTTTGATCTGGTTTTTTTATTTCCTCACCAATCATACCTAAAAGAAACAACTCAGGTATCTTGGGGAAATTATATTTTAAAATTTTTTTCAGTTCATCAAAGATCTTTCCCCAGAATTCCTTCACTATCTCACAGGTCCACCAAATGTGGAAAAAGGTCCCAGTCTTCTCTTTGCATCTCCAACAACTATTATCAACAGTCTTATACATCTTTCCTAGCTTAGCTGGGGTCAGATACCAGCGGTACATCATTTTCTCTAGGTTCTCTCGGAGAGTTGCACACGCTGTAAATTTTATACCCTTCCTCCATAGTATCTGCCATTTATTATAATCGATATTATATCCAAGGTCTCTATCCCATTTCACCATCACGCCCTTCACCAAATCCTCTCTTGTATCCCATTCCAATAGTTGTTTATATAATTTAGAGAGGTGTTTCTCATTACTCTCTAAGATTTCTATCTGAAATCTTGATTTTTTATCACTCATCCCCTGTTTCTTGTGCTCACTCCACAGTGCATTGATCTGATGGAATTGAAACCATTCTTTTATCTTATCTTTCAACTCGTCATAAGGCTTCACCTTCCAACCTTCTTCTGTCTTAATTAGGAGATCCTCGTAGGTCCATCTTTCTCCCATCATATTTGGTTTTTTTATTTTGACAATATCCACTGGAGAGAGCCACCAGGGGGTCCCTTTTTCAATCAATTTTTTATATCTATTCCACACCTCCAATAGTGAACCTCTAATTATGTGACTAGAAAACCCTCTGTGAATCTCACCTTTCCCCTGCCACAGGTAGGCATGCCACCCGAACCTAATATCAAAGCCCTCCAGGTCCAATAGATCAGTGTTTCTAAGGGTGGCCCATTCCTTTAACCAGCTTAAACAAGCTGCCTCATAATATAACCTTATATTCGGTACCGCAAATCCGCCCCTCTCTCTTGCATCTGTCAGGTATTTAAGCTTTATCCTGGCTCTCTTCCCCTGCCAAATGAACTTAGTCAAAGTTCTTTGCCAATTCCTGAAACGGGTGGTGCCTTTAATTATCGGGATATTCTGGAACAGGAATAATAACCTTGGGAGGATGCACATTTTAATCGCCGCCATCCTCCCCGTCCATGAGAGCTTCAGCCTCTGCCAGATGTCCAGATCTTTTTTTATTTCCTGCCATATCTTATCATAATTTTCTTCTACCAAATTTATATTTTTTGGAGATAGCCAGATTCCCAAATATTTTACCTTATTCACAATTTTTATACCGGTCCTTTGTTCCAATTGAATTTTATCCTCAATAGCCACATTTTTTGTTAAAATTTTTGTTTTCTTCCTATTTAATCTAAATCCTGACAGTCTGCCGAATTCCTCTAATAATTCTATCACTTTACATGCACTGTCCACTGGTTCTTCCAGGGAAAGGACTAGGTCGTCAGCATATGCCTTTAACTTAAATTCTTTCTTACCAATTCTTATCCCCTTCACACCCACTGCGTCTCTTATTCTATTTGCAATCACTTCCAAGACCATTATAAAGAGCAGGGGGGATAAGGGGCAGCCCTGCCTTGTACCTTTCCCAATCTTAAATGATTTAGTTAGGCTGTTGTTTATAATCAACATAGCTTGTTGTTCCGAGTAAATTGCTCTAATTCCTCTCAGGTAGGGGCCTTCTATACCTGCCTTTTCCAAACATAGTGATAAGAATTCCCAGGAGACATTATCAAACGCCTTCTCGGCGTCTATAAAGATTAGTGCGGCTGGGATGTCTATCCTTGTATCTAAATATTCAATGATGTTTAATATATGGCGCACATTATCTTTCAGATGTCGGTTAGGGAGGAATCCCGCTTGGTCTTTATGGATGTATTTCATTAATAGCTTCTTGAGTCTACTTGCCATTATATCGGCAAAGATCTTATAGTCGTTATTAAGCAAAGAGATTGGCCTGTAATTTTTTATATCAGTTTTCTCAGTTTCTGATTTTGGAACTAAGGTTATGAATGCCTCCTTCCAGGAGCCGGGAATTTTCCCTCCCTGGAGGATGTTATTAATAACATCTCTAAGCACTGGAGCAAGGAGTTCCTCTAGTGTTTTATAGTATTTTGAGGGCAAACCATCTGGCCCAGGGGCCTTTCCATTTTTCATCCTATTGATAGCTTCCTTCACTTCATTTACAGTGATTTCCTTATTTAATCGTGTTCTGTCCTCTTCCGATATATATTTTCCTCTTTCCTGCTCCAAATATCTTTCAATTTCTAATCTATCTTCAGTTCCTCTTTCATACAACTTTTCAAAAAACTGAACGAACCTTTTTTCTATTTCATCTGGGGCTTCTATGATGTTATCTTCCATTATTATTTTACTTATCACATTTTGCTTTTTCCTCTTTCTCAGCTGCCACGCGAGTAATTTCCCCATTTTATTTGCCGATTCAAAAAACCTCTGCTTCATATATTTGATTCTCCAATCTATTTCCTGGTTTAGTATAGCTGAATATTGGGCCTGTAGCACCTTTAAGGCACGGGTGGCCTCAGCATCTGCTGGATTTATAGTCAATTTCCTCTCATAATTTCTCAATTGTGTGAGGATTTCTTCTTTCTTTTGTTCTCTTAGTTTCCTCCTAAGATTATTTTGTTGAATTAAGACCCCCCTCATGACCGACTTACTGGCGTCCCATACAATATCTATAGTGGGTTCCCCCTTCAAATTCAAATCCAAATAATCTTTTAAGGTGCCTTTGACCTTTTCTTTCACATCATCATTATCCAGTAAATTTTCCTCCATCCTCCATCTATATTGTCCCTTACGCCCGCCATTAATTTCCATTACCAACACGCAGTGATCAGAAAGTGTCCTGGGTAAAATTTCACATCTCTTCACCCTTAAGATAAGGTTTCTCGTCGTCCAAATTTGGTCAATTCGACCCCAACTTTGATGTGGTTCTGAGTAATGAGTGAATTGTTTAGAAGTAGGGTTTTTGTGTCTCCAGACATCAACTAAATCAAAATTATCCACTAAGTCCTTAAAAGATTTCGGCAGTTTCCCTCTATTAGGATTCCCTCTCTTTACGCTCCTGTCCAGCTCCGGTACTGGCACACCATTCATATCCCCGAGCAGGATCAATCTATGCGTTTCTAATTCTGATAGGATTCCTTCAAGTTTCTCGAAAAATTCTGCTCTGTTTTTATTCGGGGCGTAGACCGTCACTACATTAATTTTTTCCCCTCTAAAATTTAGTTGGATCCCTAGAATTCTTCCTTCCTCGTCCTTACAAATTTGTACGGGGTCCCACTTCTCTTTTACATATATCACTACCCCTTTTTTTTTATTTACCTCTGAATTAATAAACTCTACTCCTAATTTTTTATTCATCAAAATATGTTTATGTTTCTTCGCAATATGGGTTTCCTGGAAGCAAATTACATCATAGTTTTTGTTTTTCAACACTCTCTCAATTTTATTCCTTTTAACTTTCTCATTCAACCCATTCACATTCCAGGATAAGAAGTTTAGTGTGTGTGTTATTGTTTCTCTTTATCTATTACGGTTTCTCTGGCCGAGGTCTCGAACTAGACTCTACTGCCTCTATTACCTAAGAGCTCCCCCTCCTCTGCCGCCTCCGCTCCCACCACGGCTTCATCATCTTCCTCATCTGTTCCTTCCATCCCCTCGTCCTCCTCCCGCCCCCCTCCCTCTCCCGCCCCCTCCCCAACCTTCTCCCTGCTCCCAGGTCTATTCTCTGGCCTTCCCAGGTCTTTCTCGTACCTTCTCAAAAACTTCTCAGCCTCCTGCGTGTCCATCAATCTAAATTTCTTGTCCTTATAGTGAAAGGTAATCCCTTCCGGGAACTCCCATCTAAATTGTATCCCCTTTCTCTTCAGAACAGCTACCACCTGTTTATATCCCTCTCTTTTACGTAATAACCTGACCGGTATTTCTTTATATATAATAATGGGTCTTCCATCGATTCTTAATCTATTGTGGTAGCTCTTCCTTAAGATTAGGTTTTTCATTTCCACTGAGTTGAAGATCACTAAACAGTCTCCCAAGAATTTGTTAGTTCTAAAATGTTTAGGTCTTGACATCCTGAAAACATTCTCTATAGAGAGAGCTAACTCTTCCTCCCTTATGTCTAGCCATTTAGACAGTTCTCTAATCATTTTTCCTCTTATATCTTCATTTCTTTCCTCAGCTACTCCCCTGAATTTCAAGTGTAGCTGCTTTTGTCGCATATCTGCCATGGCTAGATTGTCCCATATCCTGTCTTGTGAGCTGCTTAGCTCTCTTAACTCTTCTTTCACCTTCATTGTCTCCCTTTTCTGCTCCCTTATCTCTTTCTGTAATTTCTTGTTAGATTCTTCAATCAAACTGGACTTAACAGTCCTTGGAGGCACAGAGAGCCATAAAGCCAACCTTCGGGGATACTATAAACGAAAGTGATACCAGCTAAGCTGGAAACAGCCCTGACTAGCCCCACAATTTCAACAAGAGAAATGGGGAAAACCTTTTTGCGAAAGAAAGCCCCTAACGGGGGGCTCTCTCACTATTGGGAAAGGCAAGCCACAGATACAGGGAGAATCTTCCCACAGGGCAGGGTAAGGGGTGGGGTGGGAAATCGAACAGGAAAAGGGGGGAATTAAATTATTTAAGGGACTAGAGAGGATTAAAAAGAAAGGAGAAATAAAGGGGGGAATTAAATTATTTAAGGGACTAGAGAGGATTAAAAAGGGGAAATAAAAAATAAAGAAATGTAACCAGACAATGAGAAGATTGTCCAAGTGCTCCACGTGATCCGATGCAAAACGGCCAAGAGGACGTCCCTACGTCTGGCCCTTCTATTTATAACTTCTGACTCCTCCTCCAAATTGGTAACAATCATATTTCCCCAGCAACCCGATTAACCCTAAAGGCCAGGGTTGCAGATTAATTGGCCTAGTCATGGCTGGGCGGCCTGTTCCCCAACCGCAACACGTGCTCTCTGTTAGGGAGAACACGCTTTGCAAGCTTGCTTCCTGATTCAAGTTTTAAGATTAACCAAGTGTTCAAAATTGGGAGCGGAAATTGGTATCAAAGCTAGGATTAAACACAGAACCTCAAAGGAGAGTTCAGGACTTCCCTAGGTTTGTTATAACCAGTTAGCAATGATCACACAAGCCAAGCCCGTTAAGAGATGTCCGGAATAATTTACTCATGAGAGGGCAATAGTGCCTCATGTGCTGATGTTGCTGGGGTACTGCTGTTTTCCCAGCATCGCAACACAGCACATGACTGGTGCTCACTGGGGAGCTTGACACTTGTGGTATGGTGCAGCCAATCTGATGCTCTCTTGCCGTTACAAGACTGCCTGGTGCCAAGCTGTGAGAAGGGATCGAAAGGGATGGGGAGAAAAAAATCATCACCGTTCTGTAACCTCTTTGTATTGTTGCTTCCACATGGAGCCAGAAAAACCGGCCACAAAACCATAGCATGCCTCATGCCACAACCAAGAAGGATCTGGCATAGGACACTTAACTACTGGCTTCACCTAAATGCAAATGCCCCTGGTCTAATATCTCTAGTGCTGCTAGATTGTCACAAGAGCACCTGGACTAAAAGTGTCTATCAAAAACTTCACTCTTATGTTTTATCACCACAACAGCTACTCATTTTGGGTTTTAGTAAAGCAAACAGTCTAATTTGTCAGTGCCTAAATGATACTGAGCGTCAGAACAACTTGGCCACAATAAGGAAATTTTGCCCATGATATGACTATTTTCCACCTTCCCATTTCACTTCTCTGGCATCCTATCTGCATCACCTAGCAATTCTAAAATATAGAAGCGCTTTTACTCCCGCAAGATTGAATGTCTTGCCCTCAGCTGTACTTGAGGGACGATTCCAACAGATTCCACACAAAAAAACGTTTATGTCCCTATGGAGAAGGCAGTACCGAATCGGTGGTGCATGCCCTTCTGGCTTGCACTCTTTATAAAGACTTGAGGAATGAGATTATCACCCCTCTTTTATTGTCCATTCCGGGTCGCCCAGCCACTGCCATAGTGTCCTTTCTCTTGGCAGATCAAGATGAGCAGGTGACAGCAGAGGTTGCAAGGTTTTTAGCTGGGGCAATCAGAATAAGATCCACCATTTGACTATTGATTCAAAACCCTAAAATGTATTTTATACAATTGACTTTTTTATTTCTATTCTTTGTATATCATACTGTTGTTTCATTGCTATGGCTGATGCAAATAAAGATTCATTCATTCATTCAACCAACCAAGGAGGAAGTACCCTTGAAAAAGGTGGATGCAGAATAAATAGATCCAGTTGACCCCTGCGGCAGCAAGCCAAGCCACAGACTGCAGTGGAACAAAGGCCAAAGTACAGAGACCTTGGAGAAGAGGGCCTTTTCTGTGGTAGCCTCCTAACTTTGGATTACCCTCACAATTGGCATTATAATGATTAAAGGTCCAGGTGAAGACTTTCTTGTTTACTCTGACATTTTAAAGGGCTTGTGCGTCTTTTCAGTCTGCTTTATTGGTTCTTAGCTATCTTCCTGGGGGGAACGGTTTTCTGTTTCATTCTCTTGCTAGAACCCCAAGACCAACCACCTAGAGGCTGGTGGCAAAAGACATACAGATAGCATCAAGGAACTGGCACATTCCAACACAGACTGAGCCTAGGAATTTGCTTTCGGTTCCAGAACTAAGCTCCCGGTCATTGAACACAAACTTCACTCCTAGTTAGCTCTCTTTAATTCAGTAGTCTAATTTGGGTGGGGAGAAAGTCACTTTCTTGTTGCTGATGTTAAAAAATTTTTGGTCAGAAACCCTTGTAAAACAGATGACTAACCATTGAGCTATGACCCTTCTCCATCCCTGCCTACCTTCTGTCCTTGGAGTATTCGATATTTCGTCTTCCTATCTGCCAATCCACCATGAAGCTTCCCCCTGCTTTTATTGTATTTTGTTTCTGTTGCTATTGTAATCATCCTGGGATTTACTTGGATGAGTGTGTGTGTGTGTGTGTGTGTGTCCCTCCCTCCCTCTCTCTCTCTCTCTCTCTCTCTCTCTCACACACACACACACACACACACACACACAGGTAGTTGTATTAACTAATGTTCTCAGGGTGTACGGTTGCCCAGAAAAGGGAAGGACAGAAGAAAATCTAAAAGGAGAAAATCAAATATTGTCTACAGCTATGAAACATGAGCTAATGCATAGTTGTAAAGAGACTTGAATGGAGAAACTGGGAGCGGATGGGGTTGGGGAGAGGGAATCAATACTAACAAAATTTATCTTCATGAATATTATTGAGGTGCTACAGCTCCATCTAGAGACCAGAATTCCTGAACTAGATCAACTTCCTGAAGTAGAAATATATGCATATTTAATAAACATAACATTGTCATTCAATTACCTACATGTGGGTTTGGTTGAAATCATTCTTCGGAGAAGTTCTTGTTGCATTTATTACTGTTCTTTGCTTATGGTGATATCAGTTATCTGTTTTTCAGGAAAGGGGGAGGAGAAGCCTTGAGGTTTTCTTTTAGCAGAAAATACCAGCATCTTGCCAACTGCTTGAGAAGGTGTTTTCTCAAGTCAGAAAACCAGGCCAATCTTGACAAGACTTCCCCCCCCCCCTCTCTCGTGCCATCTGCTACCCAGTTGGGTACAGCAGTACTTTCACCAATTTTTCAAGGACAGATGCTCACACCTATCCACATCTTGTTGTGCAGTTGACCTATATACACCAGAGGACTCTTCAAACAGTTGGCTCTACATTTGTGCTAGAAGAGGCTGTGTTATATTGAGCCACCAGATGAAAAAGGCAGGCAGGCAGGGCTCCTGTTAATAGGGGTGCAGAAAGGTGGCTTTTGGCCCGATAGCTGAGAAATTCCTGGTTATCCAAAATAGTTAAGAAAAGAAGCCCCATCTGCATCTCTTCCCAGGCCTGTCTCACACAGATTCCAGCATAGGTAAAAAGGTAAAGGACCCCTGGATGGTTAACTCCAGGCAAAGGCGGCTATGGGGTTACGGCACTCATCTCGCTTTCAGGTCGAAGGAGCCGGCGTTTGTCTGCAGACAACTTTCCGGGTCATGTGGCCAGCATGATTAAACCGCTTCTGGCGCAACGGAACACTGTGATGGAAATCAATGCACACGGAAATGCTGTTTACCTTCCCGCCACAGCAGTACCTATTTATCTACTTGCACTGGCACGCTTTTAAACTGCTAGGTTGGCAGGAGCTGGGACAGAGCAGCAGGAGCTCACTCCATCCCGGAGATTCGAACCGCCGACCTTCCAATCAGCAAGCCCAAGAGGCTCGGTGGTTTAGACCACAGCGCCACCCGCGTCCAGCACAGTACTGACATAATCAAGAATTTCTTACAGCCTGGCAGGGAGCCTCTATACTTCCTCAGCCATGAAGCTCCCAGAGAACCAAACTAGAATGTGTAGTTGATATGTTGTAGGCAGCTATGCCTACAACATATTCCAGAGATATAATTGCAGAGGCAACTGATCCTGTCTGTGAAAGCAATGCATGGGAAGGGATAAGATAAGAATGGAGTTGCACATAAACACAGAGACAGCTAAAAACCTTGGGGGAGGGGAGTCCCCATTGGCTCCTAGCCATGCAGACATGGGAGAAGGCTGATCTTCATACCATAAGTGCCAACTCCTAGGGGCAAAGGCTCTTTCACACACACACCCCTGAATATTTTTTGAAGGGACCAGGTCCCCTCAATATTCAGAGGATATTGCACAACTTCGTGTCGGGCTCCCCTGATCCTCTGGAGAAGCTGGCGCCTCTGCTCCATACTGGTATAAGTGAGGAAACTGAAGAAACTAGCTTTCCATCCCCCTGCTGTGCCTTCACAGCTGCCCTTGTAAACAAGATGTATAATTGTTTGCGGCTATTAAGTCTATGTTTAGTTTGGCCCGCTGTGAACTTCATGGCTGAGCAAGGCTCAAGGCTCTAAGCCCACCACCACACCTAGGGGTGAGGAACCTGTGGCCCTCTGGGTCTTGTGGAGCTCCAGCTCCCATCAACCTTGGCCAGCATGGCCAACACTCAAGGATGATGGGGGATGTAGTCCATCAACTTCTGAAAGGACACCCCCCTGTCTTTCTGGGACCTGTGTGGGCAGAGAGGTCACCATTTCTTGCTTGCCACTGGCCTAGCTGCATGAACAGCAGCCAGGGCACGAAAGGTCAAACATTTGGACTTGCATCTAATGCTGTTGATGTTTAAGTGGAAGGAGAATTGGACTTGCGCGTAGTGATCTAGTATGGAGCTGATCTAGTACGTCAGATCTACTACATATAAAACACACACGTCAAGTTTGGCTTGGGGCCATTTTCTCTCTCTTAGCTCTCTTACAGGGTTGATATAAAGTTAACCATCACCTTGAGACTTTTAGAAGAATGGTAGGCTAAAAATGTACTAGGACTGCAATCTTATAGTCACTTATATGGACATGAGCTTCCTTGAACTCAGTGATACTTCTGGATAGACCTGCATTGGATTGCACTATAAATGAAACTATGGGTACAATCCTAACCCTGGCCACTGTTTGGTGGGCTTAATGGAATGATGGGGCCACAGCTGAATTCACAGCCCTGCCAAGCATGCTGGCCAGGGTGGAGGGCAGGCAGAACAGTCAGGTCCTGATAGAACCTGATGCCATCACATGATGGCAGTGGGGCCAGTGCATGAACCCAGGATCAATTTAGTCCCTCCCAGCCCTCAGAATGCTGCATTTCTGAGCTGTGCCGTGACTGATGGCAAGGAACCCAATCAGTGGGATTTCTTCTCAGCTATGCAGAAGAGAAAGCTGTGCCCCAGTGGAATGTTGCTGGCACCACTTTGCAGGGAGGGCTCAGAGAGGCTAGGAAGGCTCCTGTGGAGGGTTACTTCCACGTAGTCCAAACCCCCCTCCTCCTATCACAGCTTGAAACAAAGAGTTGGGTTGGACGGTTCTGTAAATACGGCTATTGAGAAATCTCAACAAAGCTGACATGTTAAACGAAGCACAAGAGGAAAAAAATTACCATTTAGTAAGCAAAAGGTACTACACAGAGAAAATGGCATCATTAGTATATTTTTGTCCCCTGTTGCAGTGATGCAATGAAACTTCAAGTGGCTTTAAAAAAACAAACCACAAGATAGAAGTCTTCTCCCTGACTAAAACTGGCCCCACTGATGAACCAGCTAAAGCTTTTGCAAATCAGTCAACTGATTAAAGATTGCAGCCCTAGTATTATGCTACCGCTGTGGGGAGGGGGAGGTGTTACTGGTTAAGGCAACACATTAACTCAGTTGCTCACAGACCTTAAGGTTTTATGTCATTTGTGCATGCAAATATATTATCTATAGTCTTATTTAGCCTGTTTTATAGACTCGGTTACGAGAGCCTCTCAAAGTGGAATGAGAAAGAAAATCTGCAGCTGAGCAGTAATATGCAGAGGGCAAGGAGAAGGTTAAAAATAAATTAAAACTTGCATTACTCCACTGTGACCGTGATGGATGGTTAGACCAAAGAATCTTCACTAACTTATACACTCTGAATCTCAAATATATTTGTAAAAGCAGCCGTGCCACTCAACTCCTTCTGCAGGCTCATCCTTGCTGCTCCTAATTGCACTCGCTGCTCCTTCCAGCTTGTCGTTGGTCAGATTCAATAAAGGCACAGAGAAAATGACCCAGAAAAGCTTTATTACAAGTGGGCGGATATGCTACAACCTTGCCATGAGACATTTGTTAAACAGAAGCCTCACTGGGCTTGGAGTGGGCTGCAGTTTGAGAAAGGGCTTCACCTTACAACCTGTGCGAGGGCTTAGCTCTGGAACTTGTGAAGGAATCATCTTGGTCATCAATAGCAATATTGTCATTGTTGTGATCCGGTTGCGCAAGAGCGAAACACCTTCACTGCTGGGAAAACACTGTTGTAAGAAGAAAAAAAACTGCTCCCTTTCCCTTATGGGGTATCTAAGAGCCCGTATAGAGTCCTTAAGTGAGTTCTCTATCGGTAGGAGAAAATAAGAGAGGCCAACCAGGGAATACTGAGAAGCAAAGCAGCTAGTAAGCATGATCTTTATTAAACTGTTGCAACAGGGTCCCCCATGCAGGGAGGGAGGAGAGGAACCCAGAACATTGGTGTGCAAGCTCTTATATAGACTTTTGAAATTGCCTACCCTGTAGCTCAAGACTACCCCCAAAAACATCATGTATACATCACAGAACGAGGTGGTCCCCAGAAGAAATTTGAGTGTGTTGCTTCTGTCCTGTCTGCCTGATAATGCCTTATCTGATTGCCTTTTCTGGATAGCCTGGTCATTCCTTAGTTCCTGACTCTCTTACGCATATTGATAGTGTGCTCAGCTTAACAGATCCTTGCCAAACTGTATTTACAGGGAGGTGTAAGCCCCTACAGTCCAAAGACAATTGGAAAGCTTTTCCCATTTCCTTCCTCCTTGCAGAGAAATATTTGAGGTCTATTTGGGAGAGTCGAAATGTCTTCAGGATTGTTCTCCTGTACTATTTCAGACACGTGGTTTATATACTTATGTATGTGTTTGCCTTGTGCATTTATGAACTTTTATTTTATATATATAAGACCTTAAGATTCCTATAACAACGCAATCGGCTTCTGCATACCTGGGATCATGGGGCTCACTCCCAAGTCAATAGAAATGTTTTGAGGAGAACTCGAGCAACAGAAATTCCCTCTCCCCACCCCACCGCCCATTTATTCAAAAGTTACAATACAGCTTTGTCCACTGCCATAATATCACAGAATGATCACTCCAGTCCTCAATCACTGTCATGTTGGCTCGCTAAACATCCTCAACAGGAACCCAACTACCAATCTGGTTGGCTAGATGGTTTCAATTAAATGGAAGCCTGACCAGGGATCCAGTGAATTATTTTACCTAATACAGTGGTACCTCGGGTTAAGTACTTAATTCATTCCGGAGGTCCATACTTAACCTGAAACTGTTCTTAACCTGAAGCACCACCTTAGTTAATGGGGCCTCCTGCTGCCACCACACCGTCACCGCACAATTTCTGTTCTCATCCTGAAGCAAAGTTCTTAACCCGAGGTACTATTTCTGGGTTAACGGAGTCTGTAACCTGAAGTGTCTGTAACCTGAAGCATACAATATCCTGTCCTTCTTCAACAAAAGAGAAAAAAAGGAGACCAAATTGTGTCAAATATATCTTTTTTGGAGATGCCTTTGATTAGTCGCCGATGGTATGTTGAGCTTTCTGATAGAGCAATGTCCCAGATGTTATAAACTCAAGACTCTATTGGTATATTAGAGGTTTCCTTCCTTGGCAATAACTAGTCTAGCAATAATAATAATAATAATAATAATAATAATAATAATAATAATAATAATAATAATAATAATAATTTATTTGTACCCCACCCATCTGGCTAGGTTTCCCCAGCCACTCTGGGTGGCTTTCAACAAAGATTAAAAATACACTAAAATGTCACACATTAAAAACTTCCCTGAACAGGGCTGCCTTCAGATGTCTTCTAAATGTCAGGTGGTTGTTTAACTCTTTGACATCTGATGGGAGGGTGTTCCACAGGACGGCCATGTTTCTTTTTTTGTGTGTGTGTATATATATATATATAATTTTTATTAAATATTCTGCTTTACAATTTAAAGTACTCATTTTTACATCCTTAAGATATCAATGAATTCCCTTCTTCTCTTTCCGTGGCTCATTTTACATATCACAAATCCCTGCATATTTTACAGAAACTATACCATCCAGTATTCCGTTATTACATCCATCCTAACTTATTTACACTGTTGAATTTATCTTAATGCTCAATGGAAAACAAGCGAGGTCCCAACCCAAGAAGAGTGACAACTCAAGTTGACAGAATATGTACAGCTTGCAGACTTAACCTATAGAATAAGAGAAGAAGAAGAACATACGTTTAGAGAAGATTGGAAAACTGAATATATGGGAAATAACTGTGTGCAGCTGAATAAGCCTCCATTTTTTCTGGTCTGCCTTCCTGGTACCCACCCTGGAAAACAGCATCTGGAAGCACATCGACCCCTTTCCTGGATACGCCATTTAGCTAGCAGCACTAATAGCCATCAATAAGAAATATTCCCCATGGATTTCTCTAAGCCCCTTTTAAAGCCACCTGAGCCACTGGTCATCAACATTCCCTGAGGTAGCGAAGTCCTTAACCTAACTTTCCTGACTTCACCCGCCAATCCACTTGAGTGAATGACGCTGATCTCTAGCACCGACTGATGTCAAACAGTGGGACATGGATTCCTTTCCCATTTCCCTTTGAAAAACTAGCGGGTTCCTTTCAGTGTCAGGTAGAGAAGCTTTCTGAATGGAGATATGTTCGCTTCCCTTTCACTGGGAGTAGTCCTGATACAGAACTTGACTAATTAGCAGCAATGCGGCTTGAATTTTCCTCTGTTAGGAAATACAATTTAGCTTTGCATTACTTGGGTACCTTTTTCTGTGTGTCTGTATCAGGCAAACAGGGACTCCAGAGAATCGTATGCTTTGTGCCTGTGGCATCAAAGGCTCGACTCTCTCTTTGTGAGGCTTACAGTGCCCTAGGCTACTTGCCTTGATTGATACAGCTGGGAACCTGATGGCATTGCACAATATTTAATGTCATAAGATTGCCATTCTTATTAGAGAAGGCTAATGAATAAGATGTTGTGTTCCATAGCCATGGCTCAAAATACTGCCCTCTTGGCCCTGAAAATTGCGACATCCTAGATCAGGGGTGTCAAACTCAAATTCATCGGGGGCCGCATCAGCAGTTTGGTCACCCTCAAAGGGCCGGTTGTATCTGTAGGACTATGTGTCCACTCTTATTATCATAAATGATGTCACTGCATTCAATTATTACTGCATGCGCTCAATATACGCAGGTACGTAGGCTGAGACCCTATCTGCCTGCGGACTGTCTCGCCAGAGTGGTGCATGCTCTGGTTATCTCCCGCTTGGACTACTGCAATGCGCTCTATGTGGGGCTACCTTTAAAGGTGACCCGGAAACTACAACTAATCCAGAATGTGGCAGCTAGACTGGTGACTGGGGGCGGTCGCCGAGACCATATAACACCGGTCTTGAAAGACCTACATTGGCTCCCAGTACGTTTCCGAGCACAATTCAAAGTGTTGGTGCTGACCTTTAAAGCCCTAAACGGCCTCGGTCCAGTATACCTGAAGGAGCGTCTCCACCCCCATCATTCTGCCCGGACGCTGAGGTCCAGCGCCGAGGGCCTTCTGGCGGTTCCCTCAGTGCGAGAAGCAAAGCTACAGGGAACCAGGCAGAGGGCCTTCTCGGTAGTGGCGCCCGCCCTGTGGAACGCCCTTCCAGCAGATGTCAAAGCGATAAACAACTACCTGACATTCAGAAGACATCTTAAGGCAGCCCTGTTCAGGGAAGTTTTTAACGTGTGATATTTTACTGTATTTCTGTTTTCTATGGAAGCCGCCCAGAGTGGCTGGGGAGGCCCAGCCAGATGGGCGGGGTATAAATAATAAATTATTATTATTATTATTATTATTATTATTATTATTATTATTATTATTATTATATAAAAACAAGTGGAGTTTCCTGAATGCATGTAAAGTGGATGTTTCCTGTGTAGAACGGCCGCCGCCGCTAGAGGGCAGATGTTCTCTGGCTTGTAGGCTGCCGCGCATGTGCTGAAGAGGCGGCTTTCTTGCGTCAAAAAAAAAGCGAGAATAAAAGGTGAAGGCTGGCGGCCGGCGGCGGCTACACGGGCCACATGACGAGGTCTGGCGGGCCGGATTCGGCCTGCGGGCCTTGTGTTTGACACCCGTGTCCTAGATTGTCTATGTTGTAATACACCAAGACTTTACATCCATCACTAGGCTACAGTAGATGGTTCCACAATGTCCACATTTCCTCATCTTCCATGTTTCCCTCACTAAAAAAAAAAACCCTCCCCAGTAGCTACTACCATAGGCTAGTGCTCTCTCTGTTACTTCCTCACATTAATTCACATGGACTGAGTGTGGGGATTTAATTTGGGACGGAGATACAAAATTAGATTATGAGGAGGGCTAACACTAGTATCTTCTCCCCTTTCATTTTATATTTTTTTTTTTTATAAAAAAATTTTATTGGTTTTACAAAAAGTTTTTTAAAACAAACAAACACATACAAAGACATACAAACACGTATAGTTTCATAACATTTTTTCATAAACCTCTTTTCCCGGACTCCCCCATACCCCCCCTTTCTGCATCCCAATGTCCATAATTTTTAGCAACTTCTAAATATTTCTTTCCAACCTCTATCTTCTTAATCTTTTCTTTAATCTGATCTTATATCGCTGTAACCCTTTCTTTCTGAAAACCTCGACATTCTAGCATTCATCAAGTTTATAGTAGTCTTTGAGATAAGTTTTAAATTTCTTCCATTCTTCTTCCGTCGTCTCTTTTCCCTGATCACGGATTCTGCCAGTCATCTCAGCCAATGTCATATAGTCCATCACCTTCATCTGCCATTCTTCCAGGGTGGGTAGATCTTGTGTCTTCCAATACTTTGCAATGAGTATTCTTGCTGCTGTCGTTGCGTACATGAAAAAAGTTCTGTCCTTCTTTGGCACCAATTGGCCGACAATGCCCAAGAGAAATGCCTCTGGTTTTTTAGAGAAAGTACATTTAAGTACCTTTTTCATTTCATTATATATCATTTCCCAGAAAGCCTTAATCTTCGGGCATGTCCACCAAAGGTGATAGAAGGTACCTTCAGTTTCTTTACATTTCCAACACTTATTATCAGGCAAATGATAGATTTTTGCTAGCTTGACTGGGGTCATGTACCACCTGTATATCATTTTCATAATGTTTTCCTTTAAGGCATTACATGCCGTGAATTTAATACCGGTGTTCCACAACCATTCCCAGTCAGCAAACATAATATTGTGGCCAATGTCCTGTGCCCACTTAATCATAGCCGATTTAACTGTTTCATCTTGTGTATTCCATTTCAGCAGCAAGTTATACATTCTTGACAAATTCTTAGTATTGGGTTCTAACAGTTCAGTCTCTAATTTTGATTTTTCCACCTGAAAGCCAATTTTCCTGTCCTGTTTAAAAACCTCCATTATTTGGAAATATTGAAGCCAGTCTTGTAATTTAGGTTTCAGTTTCTCATGACTTTGTAATTTCAATTTATCTCCATCCTGTTCCAAAATTTCCCAATACTTTGGCCATCCGGCCTCCATATTGAGTTTCTTCAATGCCTTAGCCTCCAAGGGTGACAACCATCTAGGGGTTTTGTTTTCCAACAAATCTTTGTATCTTATCCAAACATTAAACAATGCTTTTCTGACAATATGGTTTTTGAAGGCCCTATCCCCTTTCATTTTATATACCGCCTTTCTATATTACTATACACAAGGCGGCTCACAAGCTGAAGCAACAACAAAGATCGCAATCTGATCCAACCCAAAAATGTCACAATAAAAACATAACTTTAAAATAAACAACCTATATCAAATAAAGATGAGGAAATGTGGACACTGTGGAGCCATATATCTTGCCTGAGAACATTATTACATACCCTGTAATAACCCTCACTGCAGAAAGTGAGGTTACAGGGAACCAGGCAGAGGGCCTTCTCGGAAGTGGCACCCACCCTGTGCAACACCCTCTCATCAGATATCAAGGAAATTAACAACCATATGACTTTTAGAAGACAACTGAAGGCAGCCCTTTATAGAGAAGTTTTTAATGTTTAATGTTTTACTGAGTTTGATGTTTTATTTTGTTGGAAGCCACCCAAAGTGGCTGGGGCAACCAAATCAGATGGGTGGCATAGAATATCTATTATTATTATTATTATTATTATTATTATTATTATTATTATTAGGTGCCAGGCAAGGGCCAACCTCTCCTCTTGAACCTCTAATGGCAGATTCCTCATTCACTGGTGTTTCATAAATGAACTATAGGGGGACAGCAGCTTTTTTACATGGCTGCCAGCTGCCGGCCAATATCTTCCATTCAGAAGCCCCCTCCATTGCATGCTACATTAGCCCCAGCCAGTATAGCCAATGGTCAAGGATGGGATTTGTAGCCCAACAACACTTGGAGTGCACTACATTGCCTGATAGGCCTGACCCAGCTAGCTTGTCATTCTCCTGCTAAACAGCAGCCTGAAGGGGAAGTGACTCTACCTGCAGTTGAACAGCCCTCAAGGTCACAGAACAGAAGGCACTGATGAGAACCAACTTGCTCTGGGCTTCTTCAACAGAGCTCTCATCAGCAGTCAAATGCTGGAAACAATGCATGTAGCATTGGCCCTACCTTGCTGCTTCCTGCTGGACTCTTTGACCATCTGGATTCCCTGGCCTCTGAACTGGACTCTTGGCTCTGTGATCATCTGGATTCCCTGACCTATGGACTGGCTTGGTTTGTGTGGATTGTGCTCTTAGGCAAGAGTTTCTTGGAGACTCCTAACCCCTGCTAGCTCGGCAACGGGAATTGGACAGGGCTACGATACAGCTGAACTTATGTGCCTTTAAAGCTTCATTGATTTCAACGGTAGACTGGCTTTATCCATAGTGGTCCAAAGTGCATAATTCAGTGTGGGTTGTTCCTATTGCATGTCATGCATGTTCAGAAAGGAAATTATCTCCAAGCTTTGCTATAGAATAATTCCTTTTTTAGGAGGCATATGTATTGATGAAACATTTAAAATATGTTCACAAGCTCTGTCATGTTGCATTTGCTTGGCGCTAAGACCCGAGCTTCTGTACTGGTTTGTGATGTGATACAATGCAATGCAATGTGGCAGATAAGCAAAGGCATCTTCATTGCCAGCAAATTATACACGTGTCCCGAAAAACATGGCTTTGAAAGATAACTCATTGGAACATCATGATAAATAACAAGTCAGATTATGCTCTTGCCACTTGATGGCAACTGAATACCTTTGAACCACCAACAAGCTGCCTCTAATAGAAATGGATTTATGGTTTGCCACACATGTAGAATTAAATAGGTAGCTTGGATTTTAATGATGATTGTGGAAATAACTGAAGGGGCCTTCCTGGTGGTCACAGGAGAGATAACAAAATGGCACAAGGATCATAGCTATCAACTTTTCCCTTTTCTTGCGGGGAATCCTATTCGGAATAAGGGAATTTCCCTCAAAAAAAGAGAAACGTTGACAGCTATGACAAGGATGGAAATAAGATATGTTCTGGGGTGATGCAGATTGAACATCCAACCTACACTTTCCTTAGCCTTTCCAAAACAATCTTGGCTCCCTGTGAAAATTTGTTCACAGGAGAACAATTATCTGAATTTGGTCCAAAGATTGCTAACATAAGAGATTTGTGGGGCACCCTCTCATGAATTTTACTGTTCATTTTTGCTTCCCTTGAATTTTCTTAGATCAGGGGTGCAGGAGCTTTTTCAGTTCAAGGGCCACTTTCCAGGGCCACATGTCAGTGGTGGGCATCATGGCCAGAGGCATAAGTGGGTGGGACAATGAATTAAAATTTTACCTTTGTACAGTAGCCTAGTTTTTACACACACTCACAATCCCCCCCCCTCTATTCTCCAACCAGGCAAGCAAAATGTATTGTCGGAATTTAAGGGCACATTCCAGCCAAGCAAAAGACACAATAGAATGGTGTAGAGCAGGATGTGGGGAGAAGGGGTGTGGCTGAGGAGGGGGTACGGTATGGGGAGAGTCCTATGGGTCAGATAGAGAAGCTTGGAAGGCCACATTTGGCCCTTTGGGTCTGACATTTTTCACCCCTACGTAGGTGCTTCATCTGAAGAGGAATCCTCAAATTCCCATTGAATGGTGATTTAATTTTCATTTCATGGCAACTCTGAAATGAAACACACACACCAGATAGAACTTTCAGTTTGGGAATCTTCATGATCTTCCAACAATATAGCTAACCTCATTCTCGCTAGTTATGCAAATGTACCTTTTGCATCTCCATGAAAGACACTCATTGAGATGGCAAGCTGAGGTCAAATGATAAGCTGAGGACAACGTCGTGGAGATCTTCTGGGATGTTATATTCTCCAAACTACTCAGATATTCCAGCCTCGTCTCATTTAAAATATGACAGCTGGGTTAAAACAGCTGGCTGATCCTTAGCAGGTGAAAATCAAAAGAAATTCATTCAATGCAAGGGTGCTCTAGTAATTTACACGAGCTGCTAGCCCATGACTCAAAGGACTTAGAACTGAAGAATAAGGAACATTCTATACTTAATGGCCAGCAAGAAAGAGCAATATCTCATTGTAGAAGCAGGAGCTATCTTTCCCTCCCAGGGAATTATCTGGACCCATCGTTAAAGTTGCTGATCTAGGATACATACTGATTTTCAGGTGCTCATTCAATAGGCACAAGGCTGTATTTTAAGAAAGAAAGAAATGTGCTGTGATCTACAAGAAACCCACCCTTGGAGGCTCATTGTCTTACCTTGAATTTCCTGGTGGCTGGAACAAAGCATGCTGATGTGAGGGCTGAGGGAATGTGGCAAGAGCATACTTTTGAGCATGCTTTGAAATGGGGGGATTTGAGTTCGGCATGTCAAATTATATCTCTGCATATCTGTCCTCCAACCTGTGGGCCTCCAGATGTTGTTGAACTCTGACTACCATCAGTCCCAGTGTGTTCAGTGACCAGGTATGATGGGGGTTCTTTTGTTCTTAGGCAGTATATGGGACTTTTTAGCTTAGGGAAGAGGCAAATAAGAGGTGACTGAAGTTTATACAGTCGTACCTTGGGTCCCGAACACCTTGCAGGGCGAAAGTTTTGGCTCCTGGACGCTGCAAACCCAGAAGTGACTGTTCCGGTTTGCGAACTATTTTTGGAAGCAGATCGTCTGATGGGGCTTCTGATTGGCTGCAGCAACTTCCTGCAGCCAATCAGAAGCCGTTCTTTGGTTTCCAAACATTTTGGAAGTTGAATGGACTTCCAGAACGGATTCTGTTTGACTTCCAAGGTACGACTGTACAATCATGTGTGACATAGAGAAAGTGGATAAAATTCCACAATATGAGGCACTGGTTTTTAAAAAAATAACTAAAAACAAGTCATGGAAGGACTTCCCCCATGCACATGCTCACAACTCCAACATTTACTGGCTGGAGGAACATAAAGGTACGTAAGGGATGTGACTGCAGCCACAGAACTTTTCTCAATTCAGGCACGACCCCTGCCATTGGTGCAGAAAGTCAAACCCCTCACAATGTGTGACCAAAGGTGCAGAAAATCAGCTACGAATTCACTCTTAAAGACATTGTATCAAGCAACAACTATACCACTAGAAATGGCAAGTGCAGAAAGGCACAGGAGGAAAACTCATTGGCACCAGTGAGGCATCATTTCTCTCCCCCTGCCATACTAATTGGTGCAATTAATTAATATTTTTACCAAGACTGCAACTGGGCACGGAAGGCTTAAACCAGCAGTTCTCAACCTGTGGGACCCCAGATGTTGTTGGACTACAACTCCCACCATCCCTGAGCTCTGGCCTTCCTAGCTAGGGGTGATGGGAGAAGAAGAAGAGGAGTTTGGATTTGATATCCCGCTTTATCACTACCCTAAGGAGTTTCAAAGCAGCTAACATTCTCCTTTCCCTCCCCCCCCCCAACAAACACTCTGTGAGGTGAGTGAGGCTGAGAGACTTCAGAGAAGTGTGACTGGCCCAAGGTCACCCAGCAGCTGCATATGGAGGAGCAGGGAATTGAACCCGGTTCACCAGATTACGAGTCCACTGCTCTTAACCACTACACCACACTGTAGTTCAACAACATGTAGTAGTGTAGTTCAACACTGTAGTTCAACACAAGCGGAGTATCACCTCCACAGATACCATTTCCAAAATGGTCAAACGACTTCTCTCTCCAAATCCAGCTTTAGCACTGCTCTCATTAAACCTAGATTCTGATCTTACTATTCAACATAAAGTCCTAATTTTCTTCCTATTGGCAGCTGCATGTTTGGGATAGCGCATTTTTTGAAAATCCCAGACTGAGCTACCCCTTGAAGTATAGTTCAACAATATCTGGGACATGACTATTTCAAAGCGATCAAAAAGGTGTTTTAAAGAGAGACGTGTTTTACGAATCCTGGTCCCCCGCCTTTTCAAAACGCAAAGGAAGTAGATAGCAAACTTCTCCTCCCAATTTCGCAAACGTGTCTGTGGAGAGCCTAGGTTGACCATTATTGTTTTTAGATTATGTAAAATGGTGCTATAAACTCAATGCTATGTCTGTTGTTCTTTTTTTTTTGCAGAGGCTGTATTAAATTTTATTTATTCCAAATTAAATAAACATACAAACTAAGGACATGATTAGTAATCGCATTGTTAACTTAATTGGTGGCGTTAGGCTAAAAAAGGAGAGACAGCCTGTGATCTGAAGCAAGGCCTCTAAACCGAATTGTGAAATGGCAAAAGTAAAGTACAACACAGAAACTGCTTACTGTGTGCATTGACTAAAGGACACAGAGATACTTTCATGGATAATGATCATAACCTATCATCTGCAGGGACGCAGGAAGGAGGTGCGGAGGAGAATACCAATATTGGATCTTCTTACTTTCCAGGGAGAGCACAGTGTGTCTACATCCTAATGTGCTGGTCCCCCTTGCATTCACATCTTTGAAAATCCCCATAAAAAGAAGACATTTATGCTCAGAGCTACAGCAATGACAGAGAAATCAGTGATGGGAGAACTGTTCCGGAGTGTCCTGTTTCTGTTCTTCACCTCCAGGAAAGGGAAAAGAAAAAGAAAAACTCCTGGAGATGGTGGATACCTCCAGCTATTTAGCAAATAAACACTGCCCTCTGTTGGGGAAAAAAGTCCCATATCCATTAGCCTTCAGCAAAACCATCTGATTTTCCTCCCAAAGAGCACCATGCTAAAATATTAAACAAAGTGCATTTATAACAGGAGGTAAATTGGCTTTAAGTGTCACATTGGCAAGGTAATCTATTTACAGTGCTTCAGCTGTATGTCTTATCAGAGAGGGAGAATGTAAATAGATTAATAGCAGGCATGCGGCTTTATATAACTTGTCTAAATAATACAATGCTGTCTCTACAATATTTAAAAGGGCCGAAGAAGACTTTGGTCTGACAACTCTTTTGAAAAGCAAGACTGAACAGGTAACAGGGGTGAGGAACCAACTGAATGAGGCCACCCAGATATCCCTTAGGACCATCCTTAGGCCACGCCTCCTCCCAAGCCACACCCCTCATTGGCCCTGCAATACACACCCTTTTTGAGTGTTTTTGCCTCTGGAATGTGTCCTTGAACTGCCTCTTGCTTGTATGCACACACACACACACACACCCCACACCCTACACATGACTTTTCATTGCTGGGATGTAGCCTAATTTCTGCTGTCTCTTCTCTGCAAATATACAGATTCAAATCCAGTGGCATCTTTACAGCTTCAAAAGAAAGATATATTTATTTTTCCATTTTCCCCTGTTCTTAGAGAGCAGCTGTTCAGATATTTGCAGTTCCCACCCTCTCTCTCTCTCTCTCTCTCTCTCTCTCTCTCTCTCTCTCTCTCTCTCTCTCTGGTCAATGCCCCAATAAAATCTTACCTGAGACTGAACCTATGTTTAATCATCTAAATTCCACGTTCATTTTTAGGAGCTGATCTAACACAAGCTGCATCAGAGTCTAGATGCATGTCACAGACAAAATGAATAACAGGAAGTAAATGCAGTGGCTCTTGGGGGGAAATAAATTAATAAACAATGGTAGCCCTTGCAAAAGTTTCATTTCGCAAGGACCATTGAGGCCTTGGGTTGTGATGTTTCTACACAGTGCTTGAGGCACCAGAGATGGGAAGGAGTGTGAGTAAGGAGTAACTATCATTATCATTATTTTTATGCCATCTGGCACCTGGGGAAAATTTGTCCTGGATCTTAGGCAAGGCAAAAAGGCATTATTATTATTTTAAATATGGCAACCCTAATATGCCATCCTTCTGACTGGGTTCCAATAAATTGGGTGGCTTCCAGCAAAGTAAAAAATTAAGCACAGTAAAATATCAAACATTAAGAACTTCCCTATACAGGACTGGTGGCACTGTGGGTTAAACCACTGAGCCTAGGACTTGCCAATCAGAAGGTCGGCAGTTTGAATCCCCGTGACAGGGTGAGCTCCCGTTGCTCGGTCCCTGCTCCTGCCAACCTAGCAGTTCGAAAGCATGTCAAAGTGCAAGTAGATAAATAGGTACCGCTCTGGCGGGAAGGTAAACGGCATTTCCGTGTGCTGCTCTGGTTTGCCAGAAGCGGCTGAGTAATGCTGGCCACATGACCCGGAAGCTGTACACCGGCTCCATCGGCCAATAAAGCGAGATGAGCGCCGCAACTCCAGAGTCGGTCACGACTGGACCTAATGGTCAGGGTCCCTTTACCTTTAGCTAAAAGTGAGATGGTTGTTTATTTCCTTGACATCTGATCGGAGGGTGTTCCACAGTGCAGGCATGACTACCAAGAAGGCCCTCTGTCTGGTTCCCTCTAACCTCACTTTTCGCAATGAGAGAACTGCCAGAAGGCCCTCAGAGTTAGACCTCAGTGTCTGAGCTGAACTATGAGGGTGGACATGCTTCCTTCAGGTATACAGAGTTCTTCTTCAGCTTGCATTTTAATCTAAACCAGAAAAGAATTAAACATCTCTTATCACTTGATTCTTCTTTGAGGCAAGCATTATGAGCCTTAAGAGTTCATACCTGATCCCCGTGCCCTGTGATGGAAAAAGTAGGAGGGAGGGAGCATTGCTAGTATCTGTATTTACACTTTATGCTCATTTATGCTATATGCTCTATATATATGTTTGCTGCAGGCAAAACCCAGCAATCATTTCCCATAGACCAATCGAGAAGCAGCAGTGAGTGACTCACACTTTCTCTCTCTCTCTTTTTTCAGTTCAACAATCACAGAGTAGCAGAAATCCTCATAGGGTCTCAGTTCTAGGCAAGGAATGTCACTGCAGATGAAGTTTGCAAGTTGTACGCTTACGTTGTGAAGCAAATGAAGAAGCACAATCCACTTGGGCTTCATCTTTCTACAGTGCTTAGCAAGTTATGAACTTCCCCAACCCGCCCTACACTCAAGTCTTGCAATAAGTCGAGTCAAGTTGTGCAGTAAATGGGAAACCCACAGCCCTGCTGTCAGGAGTCCAGGTTCTCAGCTTGGTAACACAGTACGCGTAGGTAATTTAAAAAGAGGATTTATTGCCAAAACAAACATATAACTCCAGACGGTTGTAACGAGCCTCTGACATCATCAATCATGATGACCCTTCTGAACTTTCCTTCCGGTTTTTATATAATATACTGAACCGGCATCCTTTGTGCCTTTTGTTTTGCTTCCTGTCTAACAACCCTCCCATCTGACGACTTCAGAGACTGATTGGCTCAGCTCCAGCTTCCACCTTTCCTGGCCAACTGTCACTGTGTATTTTCTTGCCTGTTCGCTCATCCAGAGAGCTTTGGCTCTGTTCCCATTATCAGTCATTCCCTGGGCAACTGGCATTCCTAGGGGTGGAGGAGACGGAGCAGGCTGCTGTTCAGCCTGTTTAACCCCTAAGCTTCTTTGCTGCTGGCTGCTTTCTGCAGCCTGCTGCCAACCTTCACTGAGAGCTGTCTCATTCACGACACCTGCAGATGTCAACCACAGCCAGTTTGGTCAGTTGTCAGAGATAATGGAAAATGCAGCCCAGGCAACATCTGGAGGGTCATGAACACCCCACTCTCACCCCAGCTTTAATGCATTCAAGTAAACCGAAGTTTCTGAATGCATTGTGGTTCCACTCACTGTGTCCCCTTCCCTTGGGAGCAAGACGTAGCCTATGAAGGTGAACAAACTGGGCAAGGACAACGTTCTTGGATTTGAAATTGGCCACAACTTTACTGATTCCAGATCTAGGTAGGATTTGGCTTAGGCATTGGGTGTGTATCCCTTCCAGCCTCCCTTTGGAGGGCTGGGTTATGACAGGGTCGATCATGGGATGTATGGGTCCGTCGCAAGATGCAGGTGGATGGCCCTCCCACGCTGCTCAGTGAAGCTCTTCTTCTTTGGAGATCACTCGTAGCCAAGTAAGATTGTCTTCCATGAAGACGGTTTTAAGAGTGAGTCCGTAAATGACTGTGGAGGCCAATTCTGGATCCACACATCCTTCCACAGTGGGGACATAGGTTGCTAGGTGGAAGCTGATCATGGGAAGGGTTTGCCAAGCGTGCCTTCCCCTTAGCACATTTCTCCCTTTCATCCTGAGCTTGAGTGTCTTCAAAGTCCATGACACCTTTGGTAAAGGCTGTTCTCCAACTGGAACGGGCCAGCATTTCCCAGATGCCGATGTTTATAACACTTTTTTTTTTTTTAGATTTGCCTTGAGAGAGTCTTTAAACCTCTTTTGTTGACCACCAGCATTACGCTTCCCATTGTTAAGTTGGGAATAGAGTAGTTGCTTTGGAAGATGATAATCAGGCATCCGCATGACATGACCAGTCCAACGAAGTTGTTGTTGAATATGCAGACCTACATGGATGGCCATCCCATACTGATCAGTGAAGCTCTGTGGTCCATCAGCTGCGAAAAATAGACCTTTTGGAGAGTTGCACCTTTGTCCAGATATGAATATATTTAGGTATTTCAAGATATTCCAGGATAATTCAGACTGAAATTCCCAGGTGTCAAAAAAGGTTATTTATGCATGCCATTGCTGCGGCCCATGTTTTGTCAGCTCAAAAATAGAAAACAAGTGAGGTCCCAACTAAAGAAGAATAGCAACTTAAACTGATGGAATATGCACAGCTTGCAGACCTAACATATAAGAGAACAAGAAGAACATACGTTTAAAGAAGATTGGAAAATGTTCATTGAATATATGGGGGGAAATTATGTACACTTGAAAACGTTGACAGCATTAAGATAAATTCAACAGTGTAAATAAGTTTTGATGGATGCAATAATGGCAAAAGGAACCATGGAAAGAGAAAAGGGGAAGTCATTGATATTTTAAGGTCGTTTAAATGAATATTCTAAGTTGTAAAACAGAAAATTTAATAAAAATTATATAGATATATAGATATTTAATGATATTCTGATTTGTGACCTGAGCTGCTAATAAAACTTCTAACAAAAAATATGGGATCTCAAATTATGGGAAGGAAAATAGAAGAGAGAAGTAACTCAGAAAACTGCTGTATACTGAGTCACATCATCAGTGCATCTAGGTCAGCATTGCCCATGCCATTGGTGGGGAAACCTCTCTGGCCAGCAGCAGACCTGATTAGGTCCACCACAGATCCTACTTCGGCCCCCAAGACCATCAGAAACCATGCTTACCTGCCCCACACGTGACATCATATGTGATGTCAGGCATGAGACAGCTACGGACACAATGGTGAAGGAACATCCTGGAGCTTAAGATGAACTGGTGGTTGTTGATTTGCAAACAGGGCTTCCTCTCAGTACTGGCAGTGAAGGCTGCATTAGGGAGTGTCCCAAGGATGCTCGCTTCCTCCCCAGCAACTCACTTCAAACTAAGTATTTCTTTCTCTGTAGGTCAGGGAAATGCTGCTTTTGGAGTGAGCGCTTCAGATTCAAAGCAGCTGCTCCAAACAGAGCTTTTTGTCTCTCTCTGCAGACACCTGCAGAGGGGGAATTCCTTCATTCAGAGCTAGCACTTTGAAGCCACAATGGTTGCTCCCAACAGACTGGTTGGTGGTTGTGAAAAACTCCTTTGAAGGTGCACCCAAAGCTGATTGATGCTGAATGCTAGGGATGTAAAAAGGCATTGATGTCCATTTTGTACCTTCTTCTTCTTCTTCTTCTTCTTCTTCTTCTTCTTCTTCTTCTTCGGCGATCACTCATAGCCAAGTAAGATTGTCTTCCATAAACACAGTTTTAATTATGAGTCCATAAGTGACTGTGGAGGCCAATTCTGGATCCACACATCCTTCCACAGTGGGGACATTGGTTTTCTGGCGAGAGTTGATCACGGTGTGGATTTGCCAAGTGTGCCTTCCTCTTAGCATGTTTCTCCCTTGTATCCTGAGTTTGAGTGTCTTCAAAGCCCATGATACCTTTGGTAGAGACTGCTCTACAATTGGAGCACTCGCAGGCCATTGTTTCCCAATTATTAGTGTTTATACTACATTTTTTTAGATTTGTCTTGAGACAGTCTTTAAACCTCTTTTGTTGACCACCAGCATGGCGCTTTCCATTTTTAAGTTGGGAATAGAGTACTTGCTTTGGAAGACAATCATCAGACATCCACACAACATGTCCAGTCCAATGAAGTTGATGTTGAAGAATCATTACTTCAGCACTGTTGATCTTTGCTTCTTCCAGTACTGGTATTTTGTAGCATATGATGGGACACTAGCACACACAGCTCCAGTCTTCCAAAGAGGAGAGTGGCCAGGGGGCTCAGGAGGAACAGCTAAGACGTTTGCCACTGCTGCCCCCCCAGCATCTATTATCTAAAGTGCTTGCCTCACTTTACCTAAGGAGAGGACTGACCTTGCCTAAGGTCCTATCTACAAATTACCAACTGTTAAGGAGAGGTTGGCCAATGTCCCAAATAAGCACAACAGGAGAGAATCAGAAGGCACAAAGATGTCAAGTGTCTGTTTTGTTAACTAGCAACCCTATGAAAGTGTGGTAATGGTTCATGGCCAGTGTGGTGTAGTGGTTAAGAGCGGTAGTCTCGTAATCTGGGGAACCGGGTTCGTGTCTCCGCTCCTCCACATGCAGCTGCTGGGTGACCTTGGGCCAGTCACACTTCTTTGAAGTCTCTCAGCCCCACTCACCTCACAGAGTGTTTGTTGTGGGGGAGGAAGGGAAAGGAGATTGTTAGCCGCTTTGAGACTCCTTCGGGTAGTGATAAAGCAGGATATCAAATCCAAACTCCTCCTCTTCTTCTGTTGTTGGGTTTCAGGTTTTTTCTTTTCTTTTGCTATGTCTTTTCTTCCATTGCAAGATAAAAAAAAGCAGAGGAAATTCGATATTGCTAGTTATTGGCAAATCCATTTCCCTAAGTTCCTTCACAGAACATGCTATTAAGGTAGAAAATCCAGAGAAGCACTAAATGTTCTTGCTTCTGGGTAAGATTGTTGTCTTAGTGTACTCTCTCACTCTGGTGTGAAATTACCTCCATTTTTCTCCTCAAACAAACTCACCATGGGGATAGTCTGAGCAATGCATTTCTACTTCAAGAACACCCCAAACCCTGTACCCAACTCACAGGAACGTCACTGAAATTTACCCTGACACACACACACACACACTTTATTTTCAAATAGAGAATTAAAAAGGTGTTTCTCACCGCCCATCATTGATAGTTACCTCCCAGCAAGAAACTAGATTTCTGAGGCTGGGCGTGAACTGAGAGGCAAGCCAGCTCCTGTTTGCCCTGGGAACTGTAGCACCATGCACGATCCCGCAAAGGGCACCCACAATGTAAAGTGTAAGTGCTCATTGTGGGGAAACCCCAGTGCTAGTAAAACACATTTAGCCTTTTTCTGTTTTCATTAACGCATTTTCATTAATACATTTTTTCATTTCTGTGTGAATTAAATCATACTTAACACTGACTCCCTAGTTCTCTTCATTGCCGATAAAAAAGTTTTGTATGTTCCCAACAGAAGTTGAAGTCAGGCCACGTTACAGGTCGGTGGCAGCATTTTTGACTCTCCCTGAAGCTTTTCTAAGCTTCTAACATGGCCTTTCTAACCAAACAAAAATGTAAACTATTTAAAAAGCAGTTGCCACCATGCCATCAAAGAGAGCTAAATTATGTTCTCATTAAATTCTGTGAGAGAGAGGGAGAAAAGTCTTCCCTAAAGAAAAGGATCTGTAGTTTTCTCAGATGAAGTTTTGCCAAGCTAAACGGCTTGGCCTCACTGTGATTACGGCAATAAAATGCCAGGGGTTTGGGAGAATAAATTTAAGAGCCGGCTGAAGAATGAAGCTAAAAGTGAGAGAAAATGCGAGGAAGAAAAGAAGAAAGTCACAAAATACTAATATGCATTAGAATAAATATTTTACAATAAAGCTTCCTTTTACATTTGGAGCTGAATAAAAGTTTATAGGCATTTTTGTTTTGTTTTTTTGTTTCTTGAAGATGCAGTCAGGCAGCAAACCTGTATAAACTGATAAAATAGGTCCTGGGGTTTTGTGCGCAGTCAGAAAAGAAGACAAGTGTTTTCTTCAATTAATTGGTGAAGTCTGCTTCAGTACTGATTAGTTCTGCTACACAGTAGGGAATGAGGAAGAGTGAAGGAGGACCAGTTACAAAGTACTAGAAAATGAAAATGAAGTGAGGCAGAAAATTTAAAGTGCCGTTGTTTTACTTACAAAAGTAAAATTCAACAACATTTTAAAAGGGGACCAATTTGCTTGCCATCCTCTTGCTTCAGTCATCCTCTTCTCAGTAAACACACAGCATGGTCTCGATATGTTTTCAGCCTAATTTTCTTACCCTCACCCTCCCTTCACTTCTGCCCAAATAACATGGTTTCTGCTGCAGAAATGCGACGGCACGCACAACTGCTTCTCTGAGCAACCTCCCAGCCAGCGATCATCCTCCCAAAATCGTGTGGTAAGAGAAATTAGCTGATACCCAGAGATGTTGTTTGCTGGGAAGGAGGACAGAAAGATTTCAGAGGGTGACAAGAAGAGTCAAGGACTCCCCTCCTTGGTACCCCTTCTCATGTGTGAGAAAGCATGTTCTCCTTCATAGAGAGCATGTGTTGCGGTGGGGTCTGACAGGCAACCCCTCTGTTGCTGGGCGGGTTAGTATGGATGACCATCCACAGTGATTGGGCAGTTGGGTTACTGGGCAAATTTTGGTTTTGCCATTTAGGGGGATGGACCAAAGGTTATAAAATCAAGTCACGCAGCACTGACTGGGCTCTTTTGCTGCGTGCATTGGATCACCCGCCCACCCTCCCTAATCTAGGGCTATTGCGTTGACCTTGCTATGCCTGTCATGGGGTCGTCTGCTTTTGGGGCAGGGGCCTGGTAGGAATTTTGTCCATTTGGCTGATTGGCTGGTGCCATTATGTTTTTGCCTACTGCGTAGCAAATCGTCACAACTTGTAAGGTTGCGGTTAGGCATTGGTTTAAAAATTGGTTGGTGGAGGGGTAAGGATTGACGGTGCCTGCCCCTCCAATGCTGCTGCTGCAAGGGAATTCCATTAAAGGAATCCAGGGGCTCGCCATGCTCTTGTCTGAATCCCTGAATGGGGCTTGGGCCGTGCAAGCCCCTGGGAGCATGCGGGGAGAGATGAGGGTCTGGTGCCCGGCTCCATGCTCCCCCCAATATTGTTTTCCCTTACTGGCTTTCACTGGAATCAAGAAGTTAGTTCTGTCCTGGGGTGGGGGACAGATAGTCGGAACCAGTGCCTAAGCAACCACTCACATTTATGTATTTTAATAAAGTTGTGGCCAAAATTATGCCAAAAACCTTAAACAAAAATTGTGTGTGAATTGTGAATTATTTAGGGGTGGCTTGGGGGACCTCTACACGCAAATGGGATCATTTTAATAGATGGTCCTGATTGCAGGCAGGCTCTCAACCTGGTTCCCCCCACCCTGGCACGGGTGGAGCTATCACCCTCACGCCTGGGTGGCACCACAATCACCCAGGGCTATTCCCCAATCATGTCAAAGGGTGATAGTGGGGGAAAGTATAAAAACAGCAGTGCGACGTGTGCCAGGCTCCTGCTTCGCGCTGCCAAACACCCGCCCACCCTCCCTTTAATTTAGATCCTTCGGCCTTGCTTCGGACTTTGGTTGGTTGCCTGGCTTGAGTCGGGGGCCGGGTGGGAATTTTTTCCATTTGGCAAATTGGCACAGGCCACTTGATTTTTGCCTACCTCTTAGCAATCGTCACAACTTTGTAAGGTTTGGTGGTTCGGCATTGGCTTATGGTGAATGGGGGAGGGGAGGTTGGCCATCGCCTGCCCCTCCATTTCAAGGGTATTCCACAAAAGGAAGCCGGGGCCTGGATCCTGTCCGAAGTCTGCTTGAAGGGTGAGGGCCATGCCAGGCCTCTGGGAACACCAGGGGAGATGCAGGCGGGTTCCCCCGAAGCAATTTCCCTTTGGGTGGTTTACCCTTACAGACTTCCTGCAAAGTGGGCAGGAGTCAGATATAGTCTTGCCAATGCCTAAGCCAATACCACTCTCATTCCTGTAATCAATAAAGTTGTGGCCAAATTTTTGCCCAAAAACCTTAAACAAAATATCAGTGTCTGTGTGAATTTATTTACCCTAATGGGGGGTCGGCTTGAGGGTCTTGCCACTCAACTACTATGACACAGATCTGCTTGGGGGACATGAGAAGAGTCTCCTTTCCACACAACTCTGGTGAAGTGGAGGGAATGTTGCTGTGGATCTGGAGAATCCACGACATGTGTTCCAGGTGGCCAGGAAGGTCTCCCTTCATGCGCATCTATTTTAAACTATTTTTAAACTGTTTTAAATATGGTGTTTTACTGTTGTAACCTGCCTTGGGACCTGAGGGCGAAGGACGGATTAATAATAATGATGATGTTGCTTGGCACCCCAGTGTCTGAGCAACAAGAGATTCCAAAGGTTTCGGCTCTTATCAGGTTCGGTTTCTCTGGAATGAAGGTCAGCAGACTGCCTCCCATTCACACAATGCTGGATATTTACACTTTTACGGAACCTGAGCACAGCGCAGAGGGGTTCACAAGATTAAAACACCGAGCTTGCTTATCCATTAGTCACAGCTTTGACACCCCAAATGGAGGAGAAGGAGAGGGAGAAGGGAGGAGGGAGGAGGAGAAGGAGAAGGAAGAAGGAGGAGGAGGAGAAATAATGAAGGAGGGAACTGCACTAGAGCAGCTTTCATAGCAGTTCAATAACATGAGCGGACTCTTCTGAATTTCTTTTCTTCTGGAATGGTTTTTCAGGGGACAATGGAGAATGAAAAGGAAAAAACAAGATTGCTTGTATGAGCTGCCTCCCATTCACACAATGCTGAGTACAAAGCAGGAGGTTTGGTCTAGGTCAGGCATAGGCAAATTCGGCCCTCCAGATGTTTTTGAGACTACAATTCCCATCATCCCTGACCACTGGTCCTGTTAGCTAGGGATGATGGGAGTTGTAGTCCCAAAACAGCTGGAGGGCCGAGTTTGCCTATGCCTGATCTAGGTGACCCTCGGGATGTATCTCAACTCTATTATTCTCTGGTTCTATGAAAAGGTTTTGTGGCCCTTTGTAAACAAAATACAGGCAACTCCCAATTTACATAGGGGTTGCATTCCAAGGAGCCACACATTTAAGTGAAATCATGTATATTTGAAACACCATTGGAAAAGCCTGAAAACACCCCGTTCCCCACCCCACTTGTGACATTTCCAGGTCAATTCCAGGTTGGGCATGTTACACATATGTGTGGTCGTGCACAAATCGGGCACATCGAAAACAGCCGTTGCTTTTAAACAAGTGTCTCAAATTAATTATAGCTTGCTCATCCATTCAAGACAATCTCCTCTTGCTATTGTTGTTTTGAAAGCAAAGTGCACTGTGCCTTTAACGTTCATACTCAGGGGTGGTGCTGTGGTCTAAACCACTGAACCTCTTGGGCTTGCTGATCGGAAGGTCGGTGGTTTGAATCCCCGCGACGGGGTGAGCTCCCATTGCTCGGTCCCTGCTCCTGCCAACCTAGCAGTTCGAAAGCACATCAAAGTGCAAGTAGATAAATAGGTACCGCTCCGGCGGGAAGGTAAAGGGCGTTTCCATGCACTACTCTGGTTCACCAGATGACCCGGAAAAACTGTCTGTGGACAAATGTTGGCTCCCTCGGCCAGTAAAGCGAGATGAGTGCCGCAACCTCAGAGTCATTCGCGATTGGACTTAACTGTCAGGGGTACCTTTATCTTTACCTTTACTCAGTACATTCAGTTAGTTGATGGGCCACAGAAAGAGATGTTCTAAATGCATAAGCACATAGGGCAAGGGTAGCCAATGTGGTATCCTCCAGATGTGGCGGAGTACAACTCCCAGCAGCACCAGCTAGCATGGCCAATGGTCAGGCACAATGAAAGTTGTCCTCCTTTCCACAACCCCGCAACTCCAGCCATATTGACACTGGCACTAGAGCCCATGGACACCAACCCAAGAGTGGCCAAGAAAATTCGGAGAATTGCAGGTGTGGTGGACATGGATTCCAGTTCCCACTTCACATCACCTCAGATCCTGCCTCTGCAATGGTGACAACTTTCTCTATCCTGACAGTGAGATCCAAGGCTCACCTTAGATGTGGTGCTGCTCCACCGCTCTGCAAAATATGGCAATATGGGAGTGTTTTTTGCTGCACTAAGACAGCAGTCATGAAACAGTTTGAGATGGCTTCAACATCAGCTTGTTTTGTTTTGTTTTTTTAAGTCCTGGGGAATGGAACACTAAAACGGAAATAAGCTGGACCACAAGATGAAACAGTTGTACTCCACGGCCATGATGGATGTTGCTTTGCTGGTAATGGAGAACGTAAGGGGGGTTCAGCCAAAATAAAGTATCCCTGCTAAAGAGCCAACATCCATATATCACAGAGGAATGAAAGATCCAACACAAACCACACACTCCCATCATTCTGCCTTGCTGTTTGTAGTCCAGGAGTTAAGGCCATTAAGCTCAGGGCTGTTCAAATTATGGAGGGGAAGCCAAGTACGCCTACCGGATGTTTTTCAACAGACTCTCATTCGAGAGCTCATTGATCAAGTTTTGTTCCTGCAATGAAGATGTGCTGTCCAATAAAGCCAGAGTACTGCCAGACTGCTAAGTACCTTGTTTGGGTTATTTCTGAAAACTAGCTTCTCAGCTTCGAAGTATGTTATGGTGGGAACACTTGACCTTTCTATTAAGTGTCATTCTCTTTTGCACCTAATTACAGAACAGGGATATTGATTAAGAGAAAAAAGTTAATTGTCATGAAACACTAAACGTACACACCTACTTCCTGGAGTGTTGTGAAATATCAGATTCCTATGCCACATTGGGCTTTAATTAAAATTTTAACTCTTTGTTATGACAAATCCCAAAAGAATATACAGTCGTACCTTGGTTGCCAAACACCTTGGAACTCGTATGTTTCAGCTCCCAAACGATCAAAACCAGGAAGTGAGTGTTCCGGTTTTTGAATGATTTTCAGAAGCCGATCGTCTGGCATGACTTCCATGGCTTCCGGTTGGAAAATCAGAAGCCATGCTTTGATTTTCAAACAGTTTTGGGAATCGAACAGACTCCCGCAACACATTCTGTTCAAGAACCAAGGTACGACTGTAATGGCATAAGAACATATGGAAAACCTACTGGATCAGACCAGTGGTCCATCTACTCCAGCACCCTGTTCTCCCAGGGGCCAATCAGATCCTGTGGCTATGGGCATAGCCAGGATTTACCGGGGGGGGGGGCAAGACACCCACCTGTCATCATCCTCGGTCTGGCTCTGTCTAGCACAGGCACGTCCAACTCTCTAGAGACTGTGATCTACTTCCAGTACAGTGGACGCTCAGGTTGCAAACGTGATCCATGCGGGAGGCATGTTCGCAACCCACAGCGCCATGTCTGCGCGCACACAGGTTGCAGTTCGGTGCTTCTGCGCATGTGCAAAGTGCGATTTAGCGCTTCTGCACGTGCGCGACCGCCGAAACCCAGAAGTAACCCGTTCTGGTACTTCCAGGTTTCGGCACGTCCATAACCCCAAAAAAATGCAACCTGAAGTGTCTGTAACCTGAGGTATGACTGTATAATAAAACTGGCAGTGAGCTAACCATTGTCATTACAAAGAGTTGTCAAGCTGTTTTGGGGAGGATTGCCCAGACTTGTGAAGCTTTTTTGTGGGGGGAAGTACCCGGAGTTGTCGAGCTTTTTCGGGGATGTTGCATAAAATCACTCAGCCAACACTCCGCCACACTCCCTCCTTCTCCAACTCTGATGCAGGTTCAGGGAACAAAAGCTTTCACAGCGGCGGCGGCGGCATCAATGAGAAATACCGCTGGGGGCAGGGCTAGGCGTGATCAACCTAGGCAATCACTTTTTTTAATCCCGCGATAGACCGGGAACACCCCGACAGTCTACCTGTCGATCGCAGTCAACTGGTTGAACATGTCTGGTCTAGCAGATTCGGAAAGAAATGTCTCAGCAACAGTTGTTTGAAGTTACTTTCTTTTGACCCCAAGCACTCAGAAAAATCTGTCAGAATCTTCAGTCATTTGTAAACGAGGAAGTTACATAAAAAATTAACACCAGGGAGTATCTTTCATGTGGTTAACAAGTCTATTTTGCAAAATTACAAAGAACACTCCTTGTTTCATCTTATATTTAAAAAAATTGAAACTAATACAAGATTTCTTGGATTTGCTGAAAACCTTTTCAGCGCTTCCTTCTCAAGTTCCTCCCCCCCCCCCCAATTCAGTTTTTCTGTGCACATTCAGTAAGCATAACCCATGGAGACGTCCCCCTGTTATCACCGAACTTACCAAGGTCTTTACCACTCTACTGTACAAGTGTGGTGCATGCCTAAGCAAGAGAGATGGCCCATTAGATCCACTACTATAATATCCTAAATTCTGAGGTTCTGCAGAGAATGGATCATACGTTTCAACGAAGGATGAAATGATATGCTATATGTATAAATATAACAAAAGCAGGCACTGACTTTTTCTAATTGTTATTATTATTTATTATTTCTACCCTGCCCATTTGGCGGGGTTTCCCCAGCCACTCTGGGCAGCTTGCAACAGAACATTAAAAACAGAATAAAACTTCAAACATTAAAAACTTCCCTAAACAGACACCAGCGGGGAGAAAGACGGAGCTCCTGTCCACGTTGCTACTCCTGGCATTTTGGTCTGTCAGTCGGTCGGGGCAACACAAAATGTTTAGGGGTACGTGTACCCCATCATGCTCCCAGAAAAAGAAGCACTGATACTCACTATAAATAAACCAACAAATCAATAGAAACTAATAATAATAATAATCACCTTACAGTTATACCCAAATTAAAATAACTGCCAACCCCAACTAAACATTTAACTAACACCAACCCAACAAAAGCAAAACAGATGAACCAAAATTAAAACCATTTGAAACACTGTAAAATATTTTAGCCAGTTGCCCCAACCCAAGAGCTGTTCCAGCAATGTCCCTCCGGCCTCCCAGGAGCCTCTTCGGGCTGTTCAAGGTGAGTCTGGGCTCCACCCCCATGTCAGGTGGAAACAGGCCTTGCAGCAGGGAGCAGGTCTGTACAATTATAGGAATGGTTTTGTTTTATCTTATTGTACACATCTTCAACAGCATTTGCCTGTGAAGCAGCTTCTAAATCTGTAAAATAAATAATAACGGGAAATTCTCAACCCCTCGGCAAACTCCAATGCTTAGGATTCCTTGGGTGAAGCTGAAATGACTGTTAAGGTGCCATGAAACCAGCATTAAGCCTGCAATGTCTGCCTACTCTTGAGGCAGTTTTAATTGCAGTAACCACAGCCAACCTCAAAATAATTTCTAAATATTCGCTGCCAAATACAGCAGAGCATTCCCAGTGAGATGAATCAGAATTTCATTACTCAGGCAAAGGAAGGGTAACTCAAACACTTCGACGGAAATTTCTCTGCTGTCATGTGTCCACGTGTGTGAAAAGGAGGCATGAAATATTTAGAATTGCTCGATCTCCACCTAGGAAAGCTTTTATTCCCGGCAAAAAGGAGAACATATCCAGGAGCCGCCTGCTGGCCTGACATGCTGGGAAGCTCCATTTGTTCTGCTCCAGAGTTTCCCTTCTCACTTACAGACACAGCGCAGACTTAACCATGCCTGAAAGTTTCCTCTGCTTTTCTTCCAGGCGTTTCTTAGCAGATGAGAATCACAGTCATCTTTTCTTTGGGCACGGGAAGGAATTTTTTCGCCATGCTGGGGACATTCTTCTCTGCATGCAACTCACAGGCATACGAGGCAGGCCAGATCAAAACAGCAGGCAGCAGGCAAAGAAGCAGAAAACAATGCTGCACGCATCGTCTGTTTTCTCTGCCTCCCCTACACTGTTGACATGTGTGCAGTGGTTTAATTGTCACAGAAATGAAAAATGGCTAAAGGTAGATTGCAAGAGGTTTAACATGGGGTTTCCCCCATGGGACTATATTAAAGCTAAGAAGAACACTTTGAACTCTTACTAAGTTAATGATCAACTAACTGGTTGTTGTTTCTTTGGTAACTAACATGTGAGTGTTGTAACCTTAGATCACGTGAGAGGTGTTGGGTTGCAAATCTCCATTCTGAAGGGAGTTGCCTTTGAGTCTTTTCTCCCAAACTCCATGGAGTGAAGATGTAAAATGAAGCTCTCCCCGAGGGAGAGTAAACTGCCTGAAGGCTGGAATGCAGACTGCGGAGGGAGACAGAGAGGCCTTTGCTTTTAAGTCTGTTTGGATTATTTTATATATTGTAAGGTGCTAAGCCTGTGCAGGACAGCACATGACATTGCATGGATGTTCTGGACATATCACTTGATGTATTCTGTTTTATTTTAAAGAGTTCTGCTAGTAAAAGTTTGGATAATATTGTTATGGGTCTGGAGAGCGATTTGTTCCAAAAGGAGTCAGTTCTTATGCTTCCAGTCGCTTCAAACTGTGCAATATTAATATGCTGCAACATACAGTTAATATTCCATAAAATGACGCCATTGCTGTGGAAGAGTTGCCAGGGCATTTGGGGATTCTTAAGTGCCCCCACAAAAAAAGCCAAGCCTAGTGGCAGCAACAAACCTGGGCCATGTCGACAATATACATTTAAAACACTCTTATACCACCTCAACGGTCAGGGTTTCCCCCAAAGAACTCTGGGAACTGGAGTTTGTTAAGGGTCTCCTAACAACAGTCAGTACCTTTAGCAAACAACAGTTCCATACCTCCCAACATTCCTCAGATGAAAATAGGGACATTGCTCATTCCTCTTGCAGAGCATTTCCTACCAGAAAAAAGGCAAGTCCCACCACCACAATACCAACGGGATGCAATAAGGCCGCCTTCTGCATCCTGAGAAAACCCCTTACTTTATTTTATTCTTTGGTAGACTTAAGAAAATACACATCCCACTTCGTAAGCTTTAGAAAAGGGCAAGATTAGGTGCAGATGCACAAAGCATTTTTTAAAATTGAATAATAATCAAGACTTCTGGCTCTCTGCTCCACTCTCCTTTTCTTCCCACCCAGTGCTTCCTGTGAGGCTGTCTCAGTGACGGCAGCCTCTTTTCCTCCCCCCTCCCTGGAGAGGCCATGGAGACACAACAGGGTGCTCCCTTGGAGCCGCCATAGCTGTTGCAGCCGCTCAGAACAAGCACTGACCCATCCTCCTCTCCAATCTTGACAGCAGCAGTGCAGGCTGGGAGAATAGGGACATTCTGGGATCAAATCAGAAGCCAGGATGGCTTTCGTAATTCCGGGGCTGTCTCTGGAAAATTGGGGCACTTGGAGGGCATGCAGTTCCCTGACAGCCATGGCGGGGGCTGAAGAGTTCAAAATAAGACTTCACGGAGAGTGCTCCCAGGTTGTTATGCATAGAATAATGCTGATGCTAATGAACCGAGTGTTGTGTCGTGGAATGCCATTGTATGAGTGTGTGCTCACATCAAAATAGAACAGGATGGCTAGAGATCTTCCTTGGGGGCATGGCTAAGAGGTGGGCTTGTCATAATGAACTCCTGTGTGCTGTATATGTGCTCAGGCATGACACTGCGTGCAGTTGAGGGCCAGCACAAACATCACCCAAATATTTTCTGCGATTTTCGCTGGGGAATGCAAAACTAGTCTCCAAACAGAGGGCAATTTCACTTATTTTTCATGGAGCTGGCAAATCCACTGCCATAGGGGCAGGATTTATTTTTATTTTGTCACCTTGCTGCTGCCATTTGGGAGGGCTGGACCTGTGTTTCTGTCCCCACCCCCCCAGTTCCCTAAGTGCAGGGAAACCCCCAGTTTTCTGCTTATTTTTTTTACAAAATTGAGGAGAATTGATGGCTTTGGGCCCTGATATAGTCCATATACAGTGGTACCTCGGGTTAAGAAAATTCGTTCCAGAGGTCTGTTCTCCTGCTGCTGCAGCGCTGCTGGTGCACAATTTCCATTCTTATCCTGGGGCAATGTTCTTAACCTGGAGCAACCACTTCCTGGTTAGCAGAGCTTGTAACCCGAAGCGTCTGTAACCTGAAGCATCTGTAACCTGAGGTACCACTGTATTTTGGTAGGCGTTTGGTTTTTTTTGTTTTTTTAAGTCACTATTACTGCTGTGGAAAAGCTGTAGGCATCCCCTCCCCCCGCCCCTACACTCTAGCAATCCAAATGACAACTGCAAAAAAAAAGGAAAGGAAGGGGGACTATGGCTCCCTGACAGACATTGATTACATTTGGACAGATGGTTTCAACTCCTTCCCCAATGAATTTTGTTCACAGAAGTATTTCGTCAGAGCTGTCAAGCTTCTTCCAACTTAGCCAAGTAACCAGCCAGGATGATTTGTGGGAACTGGCGCTTAAAAAATCCTCACTTAGCAATGCTATAGCTGAGGAAAGGTTCTTGAAAGGCAAGAAGGTTAACTTGATGGATCATTGAAACGGAGAACTATTGGTAAGATCCATCCCTTCAGAATTTTATTTCTCCTGGATGCTTAACTCTCTTTCTCTCTGTGAACTTTTTTCTGAGGCCACGCTCACACATTGAAAGTGCCATGTTACCGCTTTAAACAGTCATGGCTTCTGCCAAAGAATCCCAGGATCTGTGGTATGTTAAGCGTGCTAAGAGCTGTTAGGAAACACTTCTTTCCCCTCCCAGAACTACAATTCCCAGAGTAGTTTAAATCTCAAACCCTCTTCACAGAGAACACTAAAAATTGTAGCTCTGTGAGGGGAACAGGGGCCTCCTAGCAATTCTCAGTACCTATAACAAATGACAGCTCCCATAATTCTTTGGGGGGGAAGCCATGACTGTTTAAAGTGGTATCATAGTGCTTTCAATGTCTTCTTCTTTGGCGATCACTCGTAGCCGAGTAAGATTGTCTTCCATGAACACGGTTTTAACAGTGAGTCCATAAGTGACAGTGGAGGCCAATTCTGGATCCACACGTCCTTCCACAGTGGGGAAATTGGTTTCCAGGTAGGAGTTGATCATGGTGAGGGTTTGCCAAGCGTGCCTTCCTCTTAGCACGTTTCTCCCTTTCATCCTGAGTTCAGGTGTCTTCAAAGCCCATGACACCTTTGGAAAAGGCTGTTCTCCAACTGGAGCGCTCACAGGCCAGTGTTTCCCAGTTGTCTATGTGGCCTATGTGTTTTGCCTCTATTGGAGCTTCTTGCACCTCTTTCTCAAGAGCATTGCTCAGGCACTATTCTGTAACAATGCATTCCCAACTTGTGTAAGGGATTTCAGTCTGTGCATGCTGGCTCCCCCTCAATGCACCTGTGTGCGCTGATTAAGAGTGCAGAAGAAATTCAATTTCGTTCACTTCTGCACTTCCCGAAACAATTTCTCTCCTTTGAAAACTAAACTTCTCCAGATTATGTGCAGAAATGTGTGTAAAACTACAGGGACTGGTGAAAATAGCATGTGAAAAGGCATTATATTGGGGAAAATTGCTTACAAATATATACAGTGGTACTTCCAATTGTGGACAGGATCTGTTCCAGAGGTCTGTCTGGATCCTGAGGTTCCTGAGGTCTGGATCCTGAGAAGGACTGCTTCTGCGTATACGCACATGGCGAAACCCGGTCAAACACTTCCCAGTTTGCAGCTTTCACATCCCGAAGTTACGGAACCAGAGGGTTATGTAACCAGAGGTACTACTGTATATATATACACTAGGCAAGATTGCATATGAAAAGGTGCATATTTGGTGGAACGTTGGCCTTAGATGCTGCCATATATGCACAGAGAGGGTACCCACTGAAGAGGAGAATCATGGAAGAGGAGAACCATGGCATCCATATCAAATTCAGAGACGATCCAAACTCTAGAGACCTGTACGAAATGGATCTCTGAGTTGGTTCTTCAGATCAAGCAACTGCCTGTGTCTACATGCGTTCACATCATTTTTAATTCATAAGCAATTCTGCAAAATTGCCAGTTGCTTTTCGGAGATCTTAAAAAGACCCACTGTAGCGTGGTGTCAAGATATGAGCCGGTGTTCTAGTGACACTTCTGTTCCATTATCAAGTCCCAGAAATAATTTTGAATGCACCAGAATGCGGAGTGAAATTAATGTGATTGTTATTCTCAAAAGGCAACACTTGCACATACCGGGTTATACCAAAGCATCACTTCACACAAATTCATTGTGGAATTATTGAGGAATCTAACCCATTTGCATGAATAGGGGTGTCCCAGAAGAACCATTGTTTCCAGATATATTCCACACACACCCTTGCACCCCGTTTTGTGCCCAGCTGGAAGTATAAGTGGTTAACGCGTGGGTAGGGAAACTAAGACCTGGGGGCCAGATCCAGCCCAATCGCCTTCTAAATCCAGCCCGTGGACAGTCTGGGAATCAGCGTGTTTTTACATGAGTAGAATGTGTCCTTTTATTTAAAATGCATCTCTGGGTTATTTGTGAGGCATAGGAAGTCTTTCATTTTTTTCTCCAAAATATAGTCCGGCCCCCCACAAATTCTGAGGGACAGTGGACCAGCCCCCTGCTGAAAACGTTTGCTGACACCTGATATAATATGTATACCGTCCAACATGTGTGGTGGCTCCGTAACTCCACTAGACATTAGAAAAACTCTCCATGCTTAAACCTGACTGCTTCTGGTTTGGGGATAAACTGCCGCCATCTTCAAACTTCTTGCACTTGAATAGCCCCCCAGAGATCCATGGAACCATGGAGGATGAGTGTAAAAGGGAACAGATTTTATCTCTCATGGGCAGATACATCCAATTTTAAGGAAGACAATATGTCTATCTTAGTGTTAAAGGAAAGGCCATCAACATGCAGATCAACATATGTTTAAGTCTGCATTAACACAGTAGTGTTATTAGCACCTGAGTACCCAGAGACCACTGAACATCAGCCTTATTTGTGAGGCATAGGAATTCGTTCATTTTTTTCTCCAAAATATAGTCCAGCCCCCCACATGGTCTGAGGGACAGTGGACCGCCACCCCTGCTGAAAAAGTTTTTTGACCTCTGGGTTAACTCATAATCACGTCCCAGAAGTCTGTATATGGGAGTGAGTTTTCACCATTTAGGGAAGTATTGACCCTGGCGAAGCCAAATAATAACACTGGTGGTTTAGCAGCTAAAATTTCTGCTACATAATTCTGCTCTACAAACATTTCATTTGCATCTTTTGTGCGGAGGTTTTAAATACAGCAGACAAAGCCAATTACACCAACTTTTGAAAAACAACAACGAAGAACAATATTTGCATTAACTCCAAATGACAGTCTCTGTTCTACAGCCTATATTTTGTACAGTCATACAAAACATTCATCCTAGCAACTAAAAGTTTATGTTTAATGAACACCATTATACGGATATATTAATTCTAATACATCGATGCTGTAGTAATAAAGGCTACGCTTTCAAACATGATTTCAAATTTACCCAAGATAAATCCATTAGTTTATTCTGCAATTATTACTTAATTGACTTTTAGCCACAGTTTAATTGATAACCACATAAAAGCCATTTACCATTAAACCATTTTCAAAAGAAAATTGAAAGGCATCTCCCAATTTCTTTGTGTAATGTGGTGCGGGGGTTTTTTTTGGGGGGGGGTTAAAGCAGAAAATGAATCACTGCTCTTCTTTAACAGTAATTGGTCACAACAATCACCCAGAAATAAGTAAACATTCCTTGCTGGATATTCACCTTAATTTAGAGAAAGGTCTGTGACTCGGTGGTACAGCAGATTCCTTGCACGCAGAAGGTCCCAGATTCGTTCCCTGGAATCTTCAGATATAACCAGGTAAGGCTGCCTGAACACCTAAAGAGCTGTTCGCAGTCAGACAAATTTGAACTAGGTGTATCAACAGTCTGAGCTGGGATAAGGCATCCTCCATCTTCCATCCAACCTCCATCTTCCTTTTCCCTCCAGAAGTTTCTGGATAGAAATTGCAGGAGGAATGTGATAAGAGAAATGGTTTTGCAACAGAAAAAAACCAAATTAGAAATTGAGTTGTTAGACACTACTGTCAAGAATATGTCTAAAATGTATAATTTGTTGTTTGAGTGGCATACAAAGGATGAACAAGTTAAATCAGTTATGATTGACTGGGCACAAGATGTGGGACATAAAATAATGATGGAAGATTGGGAGAGGTTATGGAAGAAAGGGATTAAGTTTACTGCATGTACGATGTTAAAGGAAAACATAATGAAAATGATATATAGGTGGTATTTGACCCCCTGTTAAATTAGCTTAGATTTATCATAACTGTGATAACTTATGTTGGAAATGTAAAGAAAAGGAAGGTACCTTTTATCACATGTGGTGGACTTGTCCCAAGGTGAAAGACTTCTGGGAAAAGATTTATAATGAATTTTTAAAAATGAGGAAATATACATTTATAAAGAAAACAGAGGCCTTTCTCCTCGGAATAACAGGTCCTGAATTGCCCAAGAAAGATGTAAAGGTATTTTTGTATGCCACAACCGCTGCTCTAATCTTAATAGCCAATAAGTGGAAAACGCAAGAATTACCAACTGTGGAAGATTGGCAGATGAAGATGATGCACTGATGAAGCTAACTGACCTTACCGGAAGGATCCGCGACCAGAAAGAAGAGGAATATCAAGAAGATTGGAAGAAATTTAAAGACTATTTGAATAAATACTGTAATATTAAAAATTGGAAGTTATTTGAAAGTACTAAATAGGCCTAGGATTAAATTAGGAGTTAGTTAAATAAATGAGATCTATAATGTTAAGAAAAGTTAAGAAATCTGATTATAAATGGAATATTGTTTTTGAATAATGATATTGGAAAGCTGTGACACTCAGATACAAGGAAATTCAGATGGGAGGGACTAGAGGAAGTCAAATAATATGGTTATGAGATTGGAATTTTAACTAATCAATTAATTTGGGTTGTCTATGTGTTTGCTGTTATATATATTTTTGTTTTTATATTACTTTTGTTTTATGTGTTTCACAGTATGTGTTTTATTTGTATGAAACTTAATAAAAATTATTGGGGGGGGGAGAGGAAAAAAAAGAAATTGCAGGAGGAATGAAGGCAAGCGTTTCAGGTCTTGTGGCTCCATTTTGAACTGTATCTCATGCCAGTGGCGTAGCGTGGGTTGTCAGCACCCGGGGCAAGGCAAGTAATTTGCGCCCCCTAACCCGTGGATTTGCGCCCCCTAACCCTAACCCCCAGATGTTGCGCCCGGTGCGGCCAGCCCCCCCTGCACCCCCCACGCTACGCCACTGTCTCATGGCTCCACTTCACAGGTCCTGGTGCAACTTTGACAGCAGCAATCACCTGCTGGAGGCAGGAAAATTCCACACGGTCTCGGATTGTTCTCACTAAAGGTTTAAACAAACCACAGTTCCTTTCATTTGGAGGAAGCATGGCAAGTTTCAGTTTAGAAGAGGAAGCTTTCGAGTTTCTTCCCGTGACTGAAAAAGAGCAATGGCGAGCCATTGGGCATGGGCCCAAGGCTCATCATAGTTCTTCTTCCAAGAAGGAAACCATGGCGAGATGTGCGTGGATGTAAAGTATTCCCAGAATATTGTGCCTGTTTGCATTTCTTCTGAAGCCCTGTTTAAACACTCAGCCTGAACCTATGACGGGGGAGGGGGAAGTGCTTGGGAGCCAATGCGCTCTACATGGGGCTACCTTTGAAGGTAACCCGGAAACTACAACTAATCCAGAATGCGGCAGCTAGACTGGTGACTGGGAGTGGCTGCCAAGACCATATAACACTGGTCCCGAAAGACCTCCATTGGCTCCCAGTACGTTTCCGAGCACAATTCAAAGTGTTGGTGCTGCCCTTGAAAGCCCTAAACGGCCTCGGTCCAGTAGACCTGAAGGAGCATCTCCACCCCCATCGTTCTGCCCAGACACTGAGGTTCAGCTTTGAGGGCCTTCTGGTGGTTCCCTCATTGCCACAAGCAAAGTTACAGGGAACCAGGCGGAGGGCCTTCTCAGTGGTGGCGCCCGCCCTGTGGAACGCCCTCCCATCAAATGTCAAGGAAATAAACAACCATCTGACTTTTAGAAGACATCTGAAGGCAGCCCTGTTTAGGGAAGTTTTTAATGTTTGATGTTTTAGTCTGTTTTTAATGTTCTGTTGATAGCCGCCCAGAGTGGCTGCGGGAAACCCAGTCTGAAGGGCAGATTATTATTATTATTATTATTAAAGGCGCACACAGTGCCTTGCCCGCAATGTTCCCAGATGTGCTGCATACAAACACTCCACCCCAACTTCGTCTCATTGAGCAACAATGTCTCAAGGGACTTCTAGCCACAATCAGAAGGTTAGAAAGGCTTCTAACCACATTTAGATTAGTGCCCTTAAAAGTCCCACCCCACTCCAGAACTTTCTGCTAAACCTGCAAAATCTAGGAGAGGAAGAGCAAGTATTCGAACCCTCATTCCTCCTCACCCAGCCCCTGAACACTTTTTGTGCTCAGACAATCAGGCAGAACATCTGAAGAGGGTTAGGCTTCCTATGTGTTTGGCTATCCCATCTTTGAAACTTGCCAGCTATTCTTTTAGTTCCACACTTCCTATTGTTCACATTCAATGCTAGTGGGTGGGGAGAGGGGAGAACGGCACAAAGAGATTATATTGTAACCTTAATTTAAAAGCATAGAAATGCATTCTTCAGTAAGAATTTTTCTCTCTCTCAAACCAATTTGCTGTGGAAGACCTTTCCACAAAGACTGCATTGTCTGTCTTGATCTCTTTTTCTCTCACGCTCACAGACATGTAAGTTTTATAATGTAAATACTGGTGTGTTTTTTCCCCCTGCAAGGAACTGACTGCTTCTAGAAAGTTTGCCAACATTTTTCTTAAGCTGGTGATGCTCAGCTTTATGAAGCTTTACATTTATTTTAAAGTTGTCCATTCACTTTGCTTGTATTCAAATCAATCTGAGTGTTGGCCTTCTATGAATATAATTAAATTGTATATGCATTGTTATACATCGGCAGCGTACATTATAATAAGCCACCAAAGTCCTTAAGACAGAATGAAAAGTCCACATACAAAATAGTCTATTTGTCCTATTTGGTTATATTTCCCAAGAAAGACCAGAATTTTCCATGCCTTGCATTTCCTTTTTAATGCCATGTTTTCCTTTATGTTATTATGTTGGATAGCATCTTTATATATTCTTCATGATAGGAACTTCTGCTTTATTTTAAATAGGAATAAATTAGTGCATTTAGTTATTGCATGGTATGTTTTATCAGCTACAATCAATCAATCTGTCATTACAGTTGCTCCATGTCTTACATGAATCCTTATCCTTTCTGCAGCAATTCAAAAAGAACTTAAAACATTTGCAAATGGTAAAATTCTTCATGAACTAATGGAGATTTAAATGACTTTTATAACAATACGGGCATTTTTAAAAGCACACTATAAATACCTTCTAGTATTTCTAACATGTCATTCAACGTTCTGCTGACAAATTACGTTGAAATATGAAAACAGTTTAGCAATATATTTACTCCACAGAGCGCGCACACCTATACTTCGTAAGAAACCAGAACTTCTAACTCAGAAATCCACAATAATTTGGCAGGAAAAGAAATAGGACCTTCAAGGGATGTTATCTTTGGTAAACCTTTGGGAAGGGGCAGTTTTTGTATAACAATGTCTCCCTTCAAGGAAATGCATCAGTGATAAAAAGAAAAGGGAAAAAAGCCTAAACCATGGAAAACGCCTAGAGACCTGACAGATTTTATTTGACACAACAGACCAACATAGAAAAGGTCTCGTTTAAATTCTGGAACAAAAGCCCTTGGCAATGGTAAACTTAATCAAAACTTAAAAGAGCTCTAATTAAAACAATTCTCCAGCAATAGAAAGTTTTCTTTCATGTAGACGGACTTGAATCCCAATGTGCTTTTAAGAATATGTGCCTTTTAGAAGATTGTCTTGAATAGGAATGTGTTGGTTCCCTTTGGGTGATCCCACAGGAAATCACGAATATCAACTTTTGAACTTCAAGGTAGGCTTGGTGCAAACAACATATTTTTTTGCCGTCTTTTAACCATGATTAAAAAGATGGTGAAATTTTTTTGTTCAATATATTCAACCATGGTTACAAGTTCCAGAGCTCCGCGTCACACTCCCTCTGCTCCCAGCATTATTCTCTCCCACTTTCTGCTTGCAGGACTAGCTTGGGGCTCCTGAACTTTCTACACCTTTGACAATGCTACCCATGGTTAGCTGGCAAACAGAATATGCAAACAAGGTCTGGAGCTGGCTTGCGAAACCTAATTCAAAACGTCAGCTTGGTTACCGTTAACATCACAGCAGACCATGGTAACCATGGTAAGATACTGGGAAACATTTGTTCTTTAACAATACAGTTGTACCTTGGAAGTCGAACAGAATCCATTCTGGAAATCCGTTTGACTTCCAAAACATTTGAAAACCAAATTGCGGCTTCTGATTGGCTGCAGTAAGCTCCAAAGCGTCCGAGTTCCAGGGCGTTCGGGATCCAAGGTACGACTATACTTTGCAACTTTCTGACAGAAAGTGGTGGCTATCTCTGTCATTACAATCTAATTTTAGAGTATTGCCCAGATTTTTTATGCATTCTTTCCTAAAACTCTCTGCATGGGCCTCCAGTCCACACTGTGTTAAGCATGTTTATGTCCACTGATTTCAATGATCTTGAGTCCATCTTAGACTGTGACCAATAACTTTATGCAGTTCGCTGTAGCATTCCAGGCAATCCCTTCCCCCAGACCATGGGTAGGCAAACTAAGGCCCGAGGGCCGGATGCGGCCCAATCACCTTCTAAATCTGGCCCACAGACAGTCCAGGAATCAGTGTGTTTTTACATGAGTAGAATGTGTCCTTTTATTTAAAATGCATCTCTGGGTTATTTGTGAGGCATAGGAATTCGTTCATTGTTATTTTTCAAAATATAGTCCGGCCCCACACAAGGTCTGAGGGACAGTGGACCAGCCCCCTGCTGAAAAAGTTTGCTTACCCCTGCCCCAGACCCTTGCCAGAGTTACACTGACCTCCATAGCTTTCAAGGTGGGCCAAAACTCCAGTTCCCATAATCCCCAACCAGCATGGTCAATGGTGCTGATAACTGTGGTCCAGTGACAACTGGATGGCAACAGCTTCCTCATCCCTGACCTGTAGGATGCTATGCAAGAATGGCTGAAGAAGACCATCCCTTTCCTTGTGAGTATGCCGATCCCATGTAATGTAATTGTGGGAAATATCAAGCAAATTTTTCCTTTTTTAAAAAAATAACAATTTTTGTTTGGATTTACAAATATAAAATTATTGTAATACTACAACACATCTACAATTAGAAGATTCCTCTGAATCTCTGGACTTCCCACTTTCCCTTCCATGAGTTTCCCCTTTCCTACTGCATCTTTTTTCAATAATCCATGATTTTTCTAACTCCATTGTGTCTATAGCTCTCATAACATTGCAAGTGTTCTTGCAATCCAGCTAATGTTTTCTAATGATTTCTACTGCATACAGTGGTCTCCAAGATAAAATATAATTTCCCCCCATTCCTTATTGGGGTTTTGGTCCTCTTGGTTCCTGAGCTTTCCAGTTAATTTTGCTATTTCAGCATAGTCCAACAATTTAATTTACCATTCTTCTCTGAACATTTCCCAGGTCAGTTTCAGTTCTCCAGACATCTTGTCCATGCAAGGCCTACCATCAGACAGTAAGACAGCTGCATCAGGCAGGAGATTTGGATTTTCGGTCTTGGGCATCAATAAGTGTTAGGGTTGCTTTTTGACCAAACTTTAGCCAGTTGTTTCAGATGTGCACCCGCCTGTGTTAAGCATTAGCATACATCCAAGTCTACATGGGTGCATTTGTTTTGGAACCTGGTTTTATCCACTTTTTCTCTTGCACAATAAGGTGGAGGGTGTTAGAATTCCTGGTCTATGATTGCAGTCATAGGATTGTTGTCTTTCACATGACGGTATATGTTTTGACTCCACAGAGCGGGAAGTGATGGAGACAGGATGTTTGTGTTACTGTGTTCCGTGAAGTGGGACTATTGTCCTTTGTTCTTTTTTCTCTTTGTTGTCTGATGCTAGAGAGAGAGGGAGCCATGTTGCAGTGCTCTGTGTGTGTTTATATGTAAATAACGTAGATTAGCCAAAATGCTGAGTTGCTGAGGTCTGTTACACAAGATGCGCATACTCTGCGGATCCCTAAGTGTGCCGGTGTCGGTTGGCATCGGTCGCTATGATGTTCAGGCTGAATAAAGCTTTTGAAGCTCCCGAATAAAAGACCAGGAGGGAGAGAACATGCCAGTCGGGCATGTGTCTCTGCCAGGGTCCTACTCAAGTGTAGGCTGAAAACAAGCTTTGAGCTCCCACTTGCCCAAATCTGCCCACTGAAAAGCTTTAGTGTGTCAGATTTGAAACTTCTTTGGTGTCAAATTCAAAATCTTTTTGGTACAGAAAGAAAATTCCATATATGTCAGGTTCAGCCAACTGCAAATCATGGGTTTGGACAGGCTCTTCTCAAATACAATCTTTTTCTACCCTGCCAAATTTCAGGGGAGAAAGTGTGCATTATAAAAACAACTATCTTTGCAGCTCCATTCTCTCCCGAAAGCTGAATCACAAAAAAACAAACCTAGACTGTCATCCTGTACTGACATTTTCCCATCTCCCTCAATTGAATTTGTGAGTGGTGAGTCAACGATATGGGCAGTGCATGATAAACCCAGGCTCCTGGTGATCTGACAATGAGCATCGTGAGACAAGTCTCACCACTTGTCATGGACTCATTGGCAATTTGGGCAATTCAAGAAACCACACACTGCGACAATGCATTCTACAAAGGCTCACAATGCCTTTTTTTCTTTCCATGGGTGAGTCATTGTAGTGTTCTACAGGAAACTTAGGCAGCTACTCAGTACTGCCTAGTATGTTTTATATATGCTATAAGCCGCCCAGAGTAGCTGGGGAAACCCAGCCGGATGGGCAGGGTAGAACTAATAAAATTGTTGTTGTTGTTGTTAGGACTGGCAGCAGCTCTGCATGGTTTCAGACAGGACATTCCCAGGACATTACCCAGAGATGTCAAAGATCACAACTAGAACTTTCTGCATGTAAAGCAGATGCTCTACCAGTGAGCTATGACTCAGAAAGATAAATTTAAGGAAGTTTACGCCACTGCAGCTGCTAGCCCAGGGATTTTTTTCAGCCGAAAGTCACCAGAACTGAGTTCCGGCACCTCTCAGGTGGGCACTATTGCCATTATAAGAGAACAAGGGAGGTGTTCATGGTGAGTTCTGGCACATGGTGAGGCTACCAGCCTTCGGAGAAAATAAACAGCATCTATAGCTTTCCACATAATTTTTCTGTGTATGCAGAGAGAGAGAGGGAGGGAGGGAGGGAGGGAGGGAGGGAGAGAGATGCCTTTCTACCTCCCTGTAATACTTTGAGTCCTCTCCTAGCTGTTCTCCTATGCCCACTAAGTTGCTCACTCTATCCAAGTCACATTTCTGCCCCATGATTCTTGACCTCAGTTTGCCCCAGCAGAAATGAATTGCTCTCTTTTGGCCACCTGGGATCCCACAACCTGAGACGGATTTCATTGTAGAAACGTACCTCTTGCCAGGCATAAAGCTTCCCATTAATCCCCTGCCTGCTTGCAAGAGGTTAGATCCATGCGTTTTCATTGTGTTTTCTTTTCATATTTGCTGCTGATTTATAGATTTATCTATAGGGATAAATCAAAGAAAAGATACAATGGCTTCCAAACAGAGCCAGGCTTTGAAAAGGAGGAGGCAAAGAAGAACGTATCTCCAGAACTTCAGATGAATGTGGGAATAACTTCCAGCAGAACAGGGAGTTACCTCCAAGTAGCTCTAGGCAAAGGGAAACTTGCCATAGGGTGTGGAATTGGGGGAGGGGGAGAGATTGAAGCTGTGTCACATGAGTGAGTTCCTACACAATTCCTTGTCACCTGTTCCATTGAACTAAGATGCGTTATGCAAAACGAATCAATAGACTGAAGTAGCAGCATTCTGTAGGCTTAAAGCCAGGGTGATATTTTGGGAGAAAGAGGGGGGAAAGAGACAAAGAAACAAACCCACCTGTAATGGTTGGGTCTCTCCCACAGAAGCAAGATAACTCCGGCTGTACAGTGGTACCTCAGGTTACAGGCGCTTCAGGTTACAAATGCTTCAGGTTACAGACTCCGCTAACCCAGAAATAGTACCTCGGGTTAAGAACTTTGCTTCAGGATGAGAACAGAAATCACGCGGCGACGGCACGGGGGCAGCGGGAAGCCCCATTAGCTAAAGTGGTGCCTCAGGTTAAGAACAGTTTTCAGGTTAAGAATGGACCTCCAGAACGAATTAAGTTCTTAACCCAAGGTATCACTGTAATTAACTCAGGTTTATTGCTCAAAACACACAAATCACTCTGGAGCTCAGTTGCTCAGGGTCTGCTTCCAGAGTCTGAGTTCCACCCTCTTCCCACATTTAAAGCCCACCCTTCACTTCCTTTCCTGTTCACGCCTCTCGTTAATTCTTGCGCGCCTACGCATCACGGGATGGGCTATTTCCAGTGGCCCTCCCTCTGAGTCTGAGCTTAAACTGTCAGTCTGTGTCTTCTCCCTTAAACTCCTCCCTTCCTTCTCCTTGTTCTTGGAGCTCAGGCTTCTACTGCAACTAGGCTGCTCCTCCCTCATTCCGTATTCCTGCCTAATTACCTCCTCCTGTCTCTCCATGCTCTCCCCCTCTGTCAGCAATGGGACACAGCTGACACCACCCCTCCCAGCCAGTGGCATAGTGTGGGAGGGGCCACAGGGGCAAAGTGGTTAGGGGTGCAAAATGTCAACACCTGGTGCTGCCTCAATACAGCTGTGTGCTTCCATCCGAGGACGCACAGCTCTGAGGGCCTTCTGGTGGTTCCCTCACTGCAACAATTGAGGTTACATGGAACCAAGCAGAGGGCCTTCTCAGTAGTGGTGCTGGCCCTGTGGAACGCCCTCTGACCATATGTCAAGGAAATAAACATCTGAAGACATCTGAAGACAGCCCTGCTTAGGGAAGTTTTTAATGTTTGATGTTTTATTGTGTTTTTAATATTCTGTTGAGAACTTCCATGTGAACCAGGAAGTGACCTCTCCAGACAATAGAACAGCTCTTTTCTTATTTATGTGGCTGTCATCTCCTGAGTGACATGGATGTCATTAGGCAGTAGAATGAGCATGTGTACTCTGCAGAAAATCCCTGGTGAAGCACCAAAGATTAGGAATGGAGAGGGAATCTGTTTAAAATGTATTTAAATGTAGAATTGGGTGATTCTGACCCAATCAAGACTTCTCACGCATCAAGCTCCCACTTATAACTGAGCCACTGACACAACGTTGGTTTGTTTGTTTTAAAGTCCAACTAATTATGCACAAAATGATATGCAAAGAAAATGTCCGTTATTTATATAATAAGCATAGAAGAGTTGAGGCCCATGGAGAACTATATTTCTGCAAACATAATGTTAGAAGTATTCATTAAGAGTCAGTGTGGTAAAGTGCAAATCTGTACTTTTACCTATTCTCACAGGGTTCTTGTGAGGGTGAAATTAGGACCGGGTGACTCATATATCTTTAGTTCCTTGGAGAAAACAAGGAGATATAAATGCAATAAATAAAAAAACCAAGAATTACCCTATAATTATTTTTATGTCGTTATATGCATTGTTGTATGTATCTGTTTATGTGCCGTCTACTTTAGGAAACCTGTCGGGTATATGCATATAATTTGAGTATAATATGCATTTAGTGAAACATATAATAATGTGCACAATGCTTGAGAATAGCTCGTAATTTTAGCAGAATTTGTAAAAAAAAATAAAATGCTTCTTGTTGAGCTTAAGAAGCGAAAGGGGAATTACAAAAAAATCTGTGCAGATAAGCTCAGCAACAAGATTTGCAGAAAATACCATCACTACCAGGGATACAGAGCCCTAATTTAAGAAGCTAGCACTGAGTTGAAAAAATTAATAACTAATCAAGGTCACAGTTTTATTTTGTTCTCTTAATATGGAAAATGTTGGCAGACTGCTCAACATAGAGAACTAGTTGTATTACAGAAGCACTGCTTTCCATTATGCCATTCTTATTACTCTTTCTACCCACATATAGATAATTTTCTGAAGTGCTCTCAAGGAGATGTCTGAAAATCTGGGACAGTTTAAGAGGCACAGGCCATTTCACTCTTTCCATCCCAGAGCAAAATGAGAAAGCCAGAAATCACTTTGAACATTTCCAGAAGCTGATTTTCTCTCTCTGAACAGGGAAAAAAAACTTTGTAAATGTTCAAAAGAAACCCAAGCAGAATGTAATAGACACACTTTCAATATTTTATTGGACCCTTTGCTTTCATAGCAACTGGAAAAGCAAACACTGGGATTTGCAGGCAGAGTTTTTCTTTTAGCTCAGTATTTGACTGAGATGTTGGTTGACATCGCCTCTGGTGCCTGGGAAATCAACAGCATTAGACCATATTTACATTACAAATGTGCATTAGTTTTAAATCCAATTAGATGCAATGTGGGAGATTCGTGATAGACTCACCTGATGGCTTTTTCTTTAGTTGGAAGTAACGTGTGTGTGTGTGTGTGTGTGTGTGTGTGTGTGTGTGTGTGATCTATATCTCAGTAATTTATTAAGACAAGAAGAGCAACATATAAAATACTGTAAGAGCCATCTACTATCAATTCTGTTCATTTCATAACAGCATGACGACAACATTACAAATTCTTTGCAAGATAAGCAAGCATCAGTCACTGAACTAACACCAAACACAACGCCATGATAACATTTGAAATTCGGTGCAAAGTGCACAATATTAGTCACCAAAACAGATGTAATATCAATTCATTTCAGTACCAGCCTTTAATATCAAAAACTACAGAAGACATCAAGTGTGTGTGTGTGTGTGTGTGTGTGTGTGTGAGAGAGAGAGAGAGAGAGAGAGAGAGAGAGAGAGAGAGAGAGAGAGAGAGAGAGAGAGACAGACAGACAGACAGACAGACAGAAGGGGGGGATACAGTTGACCAGCAAAACCACATAAGGAACAATAGTAATAAGCCAAACCAAGGAATCCATTCTCTCATGCTGTTTCCCAAACTTAACATCCCCTTCAAATCTGCTATTAATACTACACTGTTTCCTTTCTTTCCCCCACCTTGAAGGTAAAGGGACCCCTGACCATTAAGTCCAGTCATGACCGACTCTCGGGTTGCAACACTCATCTCGCTTTACTGGCCGAGAGAGCCGGCGTACAGCTTCCAGGTCGTGTGGCCAGCATGACTAAGCCGCTTCTGGTGAACCAGAGCAGCGCACGGAAACGCCGTTTACCTTCCTGCCGAAGCAGTACCTATTTATCTACTTGCACTTTGACGTGCTTTCGAACTACTAGGTTGGCAGGATTCCCCCACCTTACTCGATTGCTAATAGCATCTTTAAGTCACAGAAACTGCCTATGGGAAAACTGTCGCACAAACACACACCCTGTGTAGTTTTTGTGAGTGAGGCTGGCCTAAGATGTTTTGCTGCCTGGGCCAAACGACAAGATGGCACCTACCCCCATTTCACATTCAAGATCCAGCCAGACTAACAGTTGTCCCCTGGGCCAGCCTACCCATGATGCAAGATGAAGCAGCCATCTCAGGCAGCGGAAGCCCAGGAGACAGTGCCTGTCAGGAGTTCAGCCTACACTCGAGTAGGACCCTGGCAGAGACACATGCCTGACTGGCATGTTCCCTCCCTCCTGGTCGATCGTCCGGGAGCTTCATAAGCCTTCTTTAGCCCAAACATCACAGCAACCGATGCCAACCGACACCGGCACACTTAGGGATCCACAGAGTTTGCGCAGTTGCGTAACAGACCTCAGCAACTCAGCATTTTGGCTAATCTACTTTATTTACATATAAACACACTCGGAGCACTGCAACATGGCTCCCTCTCTCTCTCAAGCATCAGACAGCAAAGAGAAAAAGAACAAAGGACAATAGTCCCACCTCACAGAACACAGTAACACAAACATACTGTTTTCGTCACTTCCCACTCTGTGGAGTCAAAACATATACCGTCATGTGATAGACAACAATTCCATGACTGCAATCATAGATCAGGAATTCTAACAGTGCTCCCATGGGTGCCCCACCCCACCACCTGTGCCACCGGAGGCCTCTCAAGGCCAGAGCCTGCCATCGTCATTGCCACTTCATGAGCACTGCCACACAACCCAGGTAAGGGAGATGATTGCAGCAGTGGCAGGGCAACGTTGTGTGGCAGTTTGGTGGCAGGTTGCCACTGGCTATACCTTACTTCAATACCAATGATGGAATATTGCCCTCTAACACACTGACCTGAAGGGCTGCCGGATAGGTTGCTCGCCCAGCTCTGTCCTCCAATACTTTGCTGCTGCCCCCACCCCACCCACTCCCCCAAATCGATCTCTCGAGATAGCCACCTCATTCTGCCTAAGGTTAGGACTGTTGGTGAAGGTCTTAAGAATTCTGTTGCCATTCCTTCACTGCACATAACTAGAGTTCCCATGATTCCCTAGGGAGAAAAAATGAACAACAAGTCAGTTTAAATCTGTGGTATAAATACAGATATTTATCTTATGCATGGCACACCTGGCAATGTTTAATTAAAAGAAATATACCGTAACTCTTGAACTTGTTTTCGATGCAGAATACTGAGCTGGGATGCCTGTCTGTCAAGATGAACCACTGCTAAACTTCATTAGAGTAGGTTCGTAGCATCCTTTGCAGAGGACTGTCCTCTATCTGAAGGGCTGTCCGATGGAAGTCCAGCTTAAAGAAAATGGATGATTAGCAGGGTGAGCATAGGGTCTTGAAGCTGTCCATCAATATTTAACACCTGGATAGACCACAGATATACGCAAATAGACTGAGAAGGCACACATGTAACTTGAACACGGTCTTGCCCACCATGGTGAGATGAACTGTTATTTCTAGTTAAATCAGAGTAATTGTTGGTACATTTGCATGCATGTGTCAATTAGTATATGCAAATATTGTGTAGATTTGCGTCATCTTCTGTCCTTGCTTTTCGATGAGGTGTTTCCTCTTTTCCCGCAGTGCCTAAGTGGTCATGAGTTGGCAAACTTTCCCCTGGATGTGCAACAGCTAGTGTTGAACTAGGAACTGGGAAACCAGGGTTCAAAACCCCGCACAGTCATGACCTTGGGCCGGTTGCTCTCCCTCAGCATATCCTACCTCACAGGGTTGTTGTGGGGATAAAATGGAGGGGGGACCACATACACCCCCTTGAGATCCTTGGAGGAACAGGAGGAACATAAATGCAAGAAATAAAACAAGAATAATAATTGCGCTCTGATCAGATTGCACAGAGGCCCAAAGAACCTAACACTTTTACAACAATCTGTGTTTGCCAATCAGAACTAAGGGTGTCATCTTGGCCAAATATCAAGAAACCGGTGGCCCTCTGAAGGTTGTTGAACTACAGATTCCATCATTCCTGATCATTTGCTGCACAGGCTGAGGCTGATGGGACTTGGAGTCAAGCAACATCTAGAAGGCCATCAGTTCCTCACCCCTGCCTTAAACAGTTTTTTTTCCCCACTTGGTGTGACTCACCAAGCTATGTCAACAACATAGCATTGCTCATTGGGAACTGAAGATTGTTAAAGAGACATGCTGTGAAGCATGAATTATAATCCAATGCTTCTTAGAAGTTCTTGCGATTTCTCCACCAATGCCATGCTTCCTTGTCTCCTCTGCACAGCTTGTGGCTTAATATAGCCCCAATATCAATGCATTGCAACCAGTGGCATGCAGTCAGTAGACTAGGAGTACTAGGCTAGTCCCCTAAATGTTCCCCTGGAGCATCCTTCCCAAAAGCCATTAAGCTTCTGCCTGGCTTAGGGAGGGAAGCGATGCTCTGATACGTCCAAAAACCCTTCCACCACCTTTCCAAAGCCAGACAGGCTTTGGGAAGGAGACAAGAGGACTTCAGCATCCTGTCAGAGCCCTGCCACCTCCTTCCCAAAGCCCAGGAAGCTTCCACCCAGCTTAGGAAGGGAGTTGCAATGCTCATGAGTGCAACATCAGGACTTCATAACATCACACACGCAATATCGCCATATCACCCTTGCAAGCTGGCACCTCTGGCCCCAACTGTTCGCCTACGAAAAATTTCACCACACGCCCCTGATTGCAACTTGGTAGATTCTTGCTCATTCCTGTTTTTGTGTACCAGGTAGGCAGGCAGAAGGTTTAGCGAGCTTCAGGTAGATCACCATATGTGGTTAGAAGATTTAGTGAATCTAAATGGGAATGGGGAACCTGTGGCCCTCCAGATGTTCTCGGGCTCTTTCATCAACTCAAGCCAGCATGCTTCCCCATCTCTAATCTGGAGCACACACGGCACAAAAGCATTTACACTCACCAGTACAGTGGTACCTCGGGTTAAGAACTTAATTCATTCCAGAGGTCCGTTCTTAACCTGAAACTGTTCTTAACCTGAAGCACCACTTTGGCTAATGGGGCCTCCTGCTGCCGCCGCGCCGCTGCTGCACGATTTCTGTTCTCATCCTGAAGCAAAGTTCTTAACCCGAGATACTATTTCTGGGTTAGCGGAGTCTGTAACCTGAAGTGTATGTAACCCGAGGTACCACTGTATTCCAGCATGGCAGAATTCTAGCATGCTTTGCCTGCTACACCCTGGGCGATTTCACTCCTTATCATTTTGAGCGCTGGAAGATTTGTTGGTGTTAACCCACTCTGAGCCCTCCAATTCTTTTCTTCTTCTTTTTTCCTTTTTCCTTTTTGTCCTGTCTCTATGAGTTTGTATAGTTAATAAAAAATGATCCCAACTGAAGGGCACACATAATTCAGTTAATTGCTTCACACTACAGTACATTGCCATTTAGAATCGGTCTGTTTCTTTTCATTGCAACAGCATGGAAATAAATAAGCAATTTTCATACATATTACAAAACATAAGCATGCCTGAGCCTAATTCATATTCTTGTGATTAATAATCCAGAGCATCGGAATGAAATATGTCCAACCATATAAAATGCCATTTCATTAGTCCATTCATTTAGGTGTGAAATATCACCACAATGTGCCTTGATTGGAACACCTAGGGGGGAAGAAGAGGACCAAAAGGAGGTTGTGGGGGGAGACCAGGTAAGTGCCTTACATCAAAGATAAAAAAAGCAGGTAATGTGGACAAAGTTCTCGCTGCTCAAGCAATATTAGCCTAAGATCGGCTAATCTCTTCCCACACTCTCCAAGCAAACATACCCTCTCTGTCTTGTTTATTAATGTACAGCAAAAACAGCCTGAAAAAAAATGAAATTGATTTTATTCACTTAGGATTTTATACTTCATTGCACAACCACCACCCAGCAAATTCTTCATTAAGAGAGGTAATTACTTTAATGAAGATTAAATATAATTTAAAATTCTCATTCATCTTTATCTACCTACTGCAGGTCAGAATTAAACCTGAACTGGGGGGCTCTCCTAGAAAATCTCTGCTATCTAATAAGAGTTTGGCTGGGAAGGACTTCAGTTCCCCACCATCTTAATCTTCTGCAGAATCTCATCCATCAGTGTCTCTCGCCTGCAACCTTAAAACTAGGAGCTTCTGCCGTTCGGTTAATGCTCCCCTTTTGCAATGCCCACCCAAGCATGTAGGACTTGTTGTAATTAAAATCAGAGGAGTGCAGTAATCATGCATTTGGCACTGTTGTTTGCATCCAAGGCAATGCTTAAAAAACAAATATTTTTAAAGGTGAAGGAGGAGCAGGAAGATTTGCCATGAAGGCAATGTATGATGATGCAACAGTTTTCACACAAGTTTCTACTGAAGGTCATCATAACCTTCAGGTTTCCAGGTTTTTCAGAGACAGCCCAGGAATTATGAAAGTCATCCCGCTTTCTGACTGGATCCTGGAATGTCCCTATTTCTCCCACCAGTGCTGCCACGCTGAGCTCAAGGAGGAGGAGGAGCCAGCATTTGTCCTGAGCGGCAGTGGTGGCCATGGCGGCTGATAGTGAACATCCTGTTGCCTCTTCATGACCTCTCCACAGCCACTACTGCTGGATTCCTCCCTTGGTCAGCTTGTAGCAGGTGCTGGGGAGGAAGAGAGGTTTCCACCGCTGAGGCCTAGTGTCAGGAATGAGCCAGCTCCAAGAGAAGGCATGCAGCCAATTGCAGAAAGCAGCCAGGAACAGGGAGACTTAGATGTGAGACAGGCAGGGGAGAGCTGGCAGCTGCAGACTCTTCCTGACCTTGACAAGCAAGCTGATAAGACACTAATGGAGTGCCAGCTAGAACACAGCCAAAGCTCATCGGAAGCACAAAAAGGCGCGAAGAGTCTCAGAGGCAGTCTCTCAGACCAGGAAGAAGGTGGAGCTGCCCCCCTAAGTCCTAAGGGTCGGTGAGTGGGAGGGTTGTTAGACAGGAAGCAAAACAAGAGACGTAAGGGTCATAAATTCAATAGCTTCTTGTGATGCCGGAAGGAATCTTCAGAAGGGTCATCTTGAGTGTTAAGTTGTAGGTGAACATATCAGATGACACAGCGATTCTTCAAACAGCTCTTGTTTATTCGCAGGCCAGAACAGAACAGAACTGAAGGGTTCAGCCAGCCTGCTTATATAGAGCTCCACTAGAACGCAACAGTAACCATTTTCTGTAACTATCCAATCACCGAACGCCACTTTGAATCCCTTATTTGCATATGTGGACCTGAGTGAAAACTATCTACAGTATCCCCCTGCTGGCCCAGGGTGAGAACTTCAGTACATAACATTGAGTAATGGTGCCAGAGGCTTTGTTCGAGCCGTCCAAAGTTATCTGTTGTTTTTGCAATAAATCCTCCTTTTAACTATCAACGCTTACTGTGTTATCAAGCTGGGAACCTGGACTCCTAACACCGAGCCTCACATGACACATCGACTCTGAGGGGCAAGAACAGGGCAGGGTTGCCCTGGGGAGGAAGGAAGTGGGAGCAGAGCAGAGCACAAGCAATCTTGATGGTTTTCATTTAAAAAGAATGCTTTGTGCATTCGCGTCTAATCTTGCCCCTTCCTAAAATGTATCCATTGGTGTGTGTGGTTCTTTTTGTGTGTGTAAATCTACCAAAGAATAAGATAAAATAAAATCTGGATCAAAGGGCTTTCTCAGGATGGTGGAGAGCGTGTGAGCTGTGTCCCATTCTTTCGATGGGGGGATCGAGGAGGGTCAGTCCCTATTTTCATCTGAGGAATGTTGGAGGGTATGGGTCATGAGAAATACAGTGGTGCAACCATCTGTGTTCCTCGAGTGCCTTCTGGAATCTAGAACAAGGGTTACCAATGCAGGACTGACTCTAGGTGTGGGAACCCCAAAGTGTGAGGCCTGGGTGGGAATATCACTGCACCCTTGCCCTCCCTGCAAGGCGGACTTGGGTTCAGTGCAAGAGCACTGGTGTCCTTTGTGGCCTCAGCCTGACAGCAGCTTTTAAATCCAAACCAATGGCTGGATGAGAGTTGCAGATTCAGCAACTCATTGGATCAAGCTCTCTCAGCTGAAACTTGCTATTTAAAAAAGAGCCATTGTTATGTGTTTTAAAGCTGCATCAAGGCAGACAATAAAACCTTCGCCTAAACCCTGATCTCTCTGGTTATGTCAGGAGCGACACCTAGTTTCCCTAAGAGCTGAAGCTTTACATCTAATATTTTAAACAACTGTTTTCCTATTGACATTATTAAAAAAAAACTTCTGAGGATAGAATAACTCACTTCCCCTCTAACAACAGCCGGAGAATATATCTTCCTGCACTATTTTGCGATGAACTTTCTGAAAGATGTACAGGCCTCATGAATAGTCTATTTCCACATGCCTCACACTGCCTGAATGCTAATGGGCTCCCCTGCAGAATAGATCCTTTTTAATAGGCAGAGCAAGTTGGATATAAACTCTTTAATTGCCTTCAGAAAACACCGATTATCTTCCTGTGCCACCTATTGCAGAATACAAAGATGGTAACAAAAGCATTAACGGCGAACATTATTGGTCATTAAAAAACAAAGAACCCTAAGATGTCACTAAATTTACTTTTCATGTTCCTGTGTGGAACCAATTTGCATACTGGGGGAGCCAGAACAGAAATGCACACGTGGCCTTCATCGTATGCAAACATCTTCATTAAGATTTTTGATCCATCTGCTGCAAAAATCTATAAAAGAGCTATCAAAAGAAAGCAACTCGTTATTTGTTATTTCAGGGGAGGGGAAAGGGGGGGGCGAGAAACTTCAAAAAGCCATCCCTAAACCTACACTGATGTCTTCTGACAACTCGCTAGTCTCTGTGAGTTGTTAGTAAGAAGTGAATTAAAACACTCTGTCAATCCTGCTTCTCTCGGCTATATCTCAGAGGAATGCTTCACCTGTGATTGCTAACTAGAACTACAGCTTTTCAAAGAACATCTGCTGACATTCTACTGATACACCAGGGTCTGTTTTGCAGTGAGGTCTGTGGGCTTTTGGCCTTTGCAGCTGAGGCAGGATGGAAGGAAGGGACTCCTGGAAGCAAGTGCCCCTAAAATCACCAGCATTAGCCCTTTCAAAGATAGCCGTGGGAACAGAGCGGTGGACTGAGCAAGCACTACAGACTACAGATGGGGGGAAACACCACTTCTGAAATAGTCCATGCAAATAGAAAAAATAAATAAAAATAGGGATGGGCACCAATCCTACTAGCATACAGTGGTACCTCTGGTCATGAACGGGATCCGTTCCAGAGGCCCGTTCGCAACATGAAAGGAACGCAACCCACAGTGGCGCGTCTGTGCACACGCGTGACATCATTTCGCGCTTCTGCGCATGCACGAGTGGCAAAACCCGGAAGTAACCCTTCCGGTTCTTCCGGGTCGCCACGGGACGTAACCTGAAATAACACAACATGAAGCGGATGTAACATGAGGTATGACTGTACAAGCCTTATAATGGCGGCAGCAGTAGCAAGAGAGTCTATCACTACTCAGAATTAGATTTCTAACAAGTACCATGAATAGGCCCCTCCACACTATCCCATTTTATTTGCCAGCATATAAGCGAGAAAATTTAAGCACATTGCATAGTTGAGTTATGGAACTCGCTCCCACAGAACACAGATGGCCACCAATTTGGACAGCTTTAAAAGAGGACTAGACAAATTCATGAAGAAGGCTCTACTTCTTCTGAATACCAGTTGCTGTTGCTCTTGCGCCCGGGACCTGCTTGTGGGTTCCTCACAGGCATCTGGTTCGCTACTGTGAGAACAGGATTCTGGACTAGATGGGCCATGGGCCTCATCCTGCAGGGTCTTCTTACACTCATATGAGCAGCCAATTGCACACAGCTCTGCACGAGGGCCACCAGACAGTTCTGGACCACAGGGGCAAAAAGTTTGACTTCAAACAAGGCAACTTCAGATGTCCACAAGGCATTAAATACCATATTTTTTAATGTGTGGCATTTCCCCAGCGAAGAAGAAGAAGAGTTTGGATTTGATATCCCGCTTTATCACTACCCAAAGGAGTCTCAAAGCGGCTAACATTCTCCTTTCCCTTCCCCCCCCCCCAACAAACACTCTGTGAGGTGAGTGAGGCTGAGAGACTTCAGAGAAGTGTGACTAGCCCAGGGTCACCCAGCAGCTGCATGTGGAGGAGCGGAGACGCAAACCCGGTTCACCAGATTACGAGTCTACCGCTCTTAACCACTACACCACGCTGGATAATGGATGGGGAGGCAGATGGATCAGGCAAAAGTACTTCCTTCTGTCTGTCAGGGGTCAGCAAACTTTTCCAGCAGGGGGCCGGTCCACTGTCCCTCAGACCTTGTGGGGGGCCAGACTATATATTTGGGGGGGATGAACGAATTCCTATGCCCCGCAAATAACCCAGAGATGCATTTTAAGTAAAAGGGCACATTCTACTCATGTAAAAACACACTGATTCCCGGACCGACTGCGGGCTGGATTTAGAAGGTGATTGGGCCAGATCCGGCCCCCAGGCCTTAGTTTGCCTACCCATGGTCCTGAATCATCCAACATTCCGCTTCCTTCGATGTTCAGGAATCTTAGTGTTATGCAAGAAGAAGAAGAAAAATTCTCCATCTGCTTTCTCCCAACAATATCGGGGAGGGCACAGGTTCACAATCCCATGCCTTTTTAATTCCACCCTCACATTCCTCCTGCATTTGAAACTTGAATACAAGCCCACACTGCCATTGCTGTGCATCACTTCACAACTTTCTTTTGTTTAGTTTCCCTCCTCTCCAAATATTGACTGTTCTTCTTTATGTGGTTTTTTTTTAAGCCAGTTCTTGCTAACCAAATATCTGCATGACCTTTGCTGAGCAGCAAAGGCTATGAAAAACAGCAAGACACCTGCAATATAGCCTTTGTAAGGATTAGATTAAACCAACGAATTTTATTCCTCCAAGCTCAGAGGATCAGAAAATAAATGACCTAACCTGACCTCTTTCTGAGTAGGGGGTGGAATGTCACCGCTAGACTCTTTTACTGACAACTAAATGGTATGTACCAAAGGGTTAGAATTAAATTGAGAGACTTTGTGACAAGATATCAAACCAGTTGCCGAGCTGAATAGAATTGAACTAAGCGTGGGAAGAATCGAGTTTCAAAGTCCTCTTGTGCACATATATTGTACATAAAATAAAATAATATAAATGCAGCCATGTTGGACTGCAGGGGAGGAAGGAAACACTCCTGGCAAAATCCAAAATAGGGTATCGGCTTTATTAGGACCAACTGCATACCCTCCAACATTTCTCCAATGAAATCAGCGACGTCACATTCCGTAATAATAGTTTTACCTTCATACCCCACCCACCTGACTGGGTTGCCTGGGGTACTCTGGGCTGCTTCCAGCATATATAAAAATATAATAAAACATTAAACAGTGTGAAATCAATTTGAGTATACTAATACGAATGGTCATTCACCCAGTGCCCTTTCCAGAAGAAGTCCATACAGGGCTGGCCCTACCATTAGGTAGGAGGAGGAAACCTCCTCAGGCAGTAATTGTGGGAGGGCAATGGCAGGAACTCCTGGCTGTTCATCCTGCGCTATTCATTCCTTTTAGATGATAGCACTGTGCATGCACAGAGCCTATTCTTGCCCTCTAAACAAGCCTGCTGCCTCTGATCTGCTGGAGAATGCTATCTCATCACCAGGCTTTTATAGGTGGAAGGGGAAGAGAAGGCCATTTTGTTGTCCGCCTCAGGCGGCGAAATGTCTTGGGCCAGCCCAGGAAACATGCAATTCCTACAGTGCCGCCTAAATGGTCAAAACTGCTGTTGCGCATGAGTTTGATCCTCATTTTTTGAAGTCTTTAATTTTTGGCGGTCAGCTCCATTGTAACTTCGCTTGTAAACAGTGAAATGTTTTTTAGAAAAAGAAAAAGAAAGAAGAAGAAGAAGAAGGAGCTGATAAATCGAGCAAAAAACAAGATCTTTTACCAACTGATTGAACAAACCTATCCCTGTTAACTTTATATATGCACATATTAGCTGAGATACCTGGGAAGGCCTTATAAATGACAAGTTTTACCATCTTCCGTTATATGGCATGCTGTGTCATCCTGCTAATATGGCATTATGGGCATTGAGGGCCAAAATATTTCAAGCCAGGATGACATTTTATTCCAAGCTAAGCTATAAATGAGCCACAGAGAGTTAATAAATATATTTATAAAATGCTCAAACCAGCACACGGTCGTGTAAAAAGACCTTGCAAATAATTTACAGTGTCCCCGGAGCACTTGATGCCTTACGCATGTCAACAACGCCTGCAAATAACACTCTACATTTGTTTTAAGGAAGAACACATTTCACTAGGAAACGGCTCAGATACGGTCGGTAAGCCATTGATAATGGAAAGCATAACCTTCCATATCAAAAACAAAATAGCGCAGGCAGTCGTGGATTATGGACACTAACAGGTCTGCCATTATCTAGATCTAAATATAAATAGTAAGTAAATGTACAAATTATCACCCATATGGCAAAAGCACACACACACACACACACACACACACACACACACACACACACAATAGGCAACTTGTATACACACTAATTTTTTAAAACCCTTCAAATTTGACAACAGCACAACACACATGCACTCAGCAAAATAACACAGATATTGCAATCAACATGCTAACCATATGCCCTCAAATGCCTGGCAGAAGGGGTGCATCTTAACCTGGCATCAAAAGGATGTTAATATCAGTGTTTGGGATGGGTGCTACAACAGAAAAGGCCTCCTCTCTTCTCCCCACGGTCTGAACCTCTCAGAATGAATTGATTTTAGAACGCATTTCAATTGCTGGCAGAATCTGAGACCAGGGAGAAGAGCTTGTGGAAGAAGATTGGAGGAAATTTAAAATTTATTTACAGAAACATTGTAAAATTTTTGAATGCTGATGACGTTGAAATGAACTGAAGGGGTTCTAGCAACAAGGTAAAATATGAATTTGCTGAACCAATTTTTAAAAGGAATACAAAAAAGGGAGGCGTGAGGAAGTCAGGAAAATAAGTTAACTAAAGATGAGAAATCAAAAAAAAAGAGGGAGCTTTGTTTTCTTTTATATGTGTTTTTTTCCCCTTCTTTTTTGTGTTTAATGTTTGTATTTTTGTATTTTGTAGTTTTGTATTTTTTTGTTTTTGTATTTTTCTGAACTTTTCTATTGATAAAACTTAATAAAATATTATTAAAAAAATAGAATGCATTTCAATTTATTGATTGTGATTTTATGTAAACTGTGCTACTTTTATTATTGTTAGCTGCTCTGAGCCTGGCTTCAGCTGGGGAGGGTGGGATATAAATAAATTATTATTATTATTATTATTATTATTATTATTATTATTATTATTATTAGGGGCAGTTGGAGAAGTGATTCAGATGATGAATGCAGAATCTTGGTACAGTTAAGTGCAAAGAGGCGTTCTGTTTGACACAGGAGTCCTGATCCACATAGGGCTTTTCAGTTAAAAACCAGCCATTTGACTTAGGCATGGAAATGTGCAGGCAGGCAGTGCCAGAATGGGTGTTATGGACTCAGACTGCTTTTCTCCCATTCGTGGGAGGAAAAATGTTAAGTGAAAATGCTTAACTAACTGACCAATTGTGTTGCAGATAACTCAGTTCTGCTTCCCACCCACCCCCCCTAAAATAAATCCAGACTACACCCATACTCCCATTAGTGGTCTGGCGCATTCTGCACTACTGCGGTTACAGCCTTCTTAGTGTATAGCAGTACAGTAGTATCTCAGGTTAAGTACTTAATTCGTTCCAGAGGTCCGTACTTAACCTGAAACTGTTCTTAACCTGAAGCACCACTTTAGCTAATGGGGCCTCCTGGAGCTGCTGCACGGCCGGAGCACGATTTCTGTTCTCATCCTGAAGCAAAGTTCTTAACCTGTAGCACAATTTCTGGGTTAGCGGAGTCTGTAACCTGGAGCGTATGTAACCTGAAGTGTATGCAACCCGAGGTACCACTGTAATCTAATTTGAGGTTAAGAGATCCTAGTTTACTTGAGCATAGAGTCGAGTTACTCCTCTCCAAATGGGAGCATAGCTCAGCCACCAGCCTAAGCTGGTAGAAAGGACCCCACACCAATGAGGTCCCCTGTGCCACCAGGGACAGCAGTGGATCTAGGAGAACCCTGAAGCTTAGACCTGGTCCTCCAGGGGGAGAGCAACCCTGTCTAGAACGGGCTGTCCACCACATATCCAGCAAGTCCTCTCCTCCTCCCAGAGGGAAGGGGTTATGAGCGGGAGCCGGTTCCCACGTCAGCAGGGGGGCATTTTTGGCCCCCTGCCTCAGCCATTCGGCTGCTGCGCTGTGCCCCCATTGCCAGCCAATTGGCCCAGCTTGGGGGCAGGGTTTAGCTGCACTTATGCAGCTGCGGCAACGCTGCGCCCACATTGTGTTTCCGGAATTTGGTTAGGCATTGTGTGGTGTGTTGGAGGGCAAGTTGGGGACCAGTTGTTGTTGTTTAGTCGTTTAGTCATTTAATCATTTAGTCGTGTCCGACTCTTCGTGACCCCATGGACCAGAGCACGCCAGGCACTCCTGTCTTCCACTGCCTCCCGCAGTTTGGTCAAACTCATGCTGATAGCTTCGAGAACACTATCCAACCATCTCGTCCTCTGTCGTCCCCTTCTCCTTGTGCCCTCCATCTTTCCCAACATCAGGGTCTTTTCCAGGGAGTCTTCTCTTCTCATGAGGTGGCCTCAGCCAGTATTGGAGCCTCAGCTTCAGGATCTGTCCTTCCAGTGAGCACTCAGGGCTGATTTCCTTAAGAATGGATACGTTTGATCTTCTTGCAGTCCATGGGACTCTCAAGAGTCTCCTCCAGCACCATAATTCAAAAGCATCAATTCTTCAGCGATCAGCCTTCTTTATGGTCCAGCTCTCACATCACCTACCCCTCACTTTTTGGGTATTCCGTTAAAGGGATCCGACGGCCGTGGATCCTGTCCGATGCCCTGCTGGTGGCTAGGCCCATGGCCCGACCCCCAGTGACGTCAGGGGGAAGCTTCCAGTTGTATTTGCATCAACAAGCTCCTCCCACTGGTCATTAACCCTCCAAATGACTTCCCGCTGTCGGGGTTGAGTCATGTATAGTTTGTTTGATCCGATGCCTAATCACATGAATACCACTCACATGCTGTAACCAATAAAGTTGTGGCCTTATTTAGCCCATTAACCTAAAATACATGTGTCCTTGTGTCTTATTTATCCTTAAGCGGGTGGCGGGTCCTCGACTCACAAAAGGAACCACACACTAACAGCATCTTGGTCTTGCTTGGACTGAGCCTCTCTTCATTGGTCTCCATCCAGTCCATTACCACAGCCAGGCCTAAAGAGCTGCTATCGAGGGCACGTTCCTCAAGGGAGCTGATCTGAAGCAGCTCAATCAAAACAAGAGCTCCCATTCACTTCAAATAAGGTTTGTGCAAATGGGTTGTGCCCTCAGATAGTGTTCTATCATTTCTTCAGACATGAATTCTGTTTCTAAATCACCACTGTGTTGATTACTTGATTGAGTTTATCCTTCTGAAATGCACCCCAGGAACCTGGAGGATTCTCCGTTGTGTTAGGAACCACGACAGATTCTTCTTCTTGTTGTTGTTCTTTGATGATCCCTCGTAGCCAAGTAAGATTGCCTTTCATGAACATGGCTTTAACACTGAGTCCGTGAGTGACTGTGGAGGCCAATTCTGGATCCACACATCCATCCACAGTGGGGACATTGGTTTCTGGGTGGGAGTTGATCACGGTGTGGATTTGCCAAACTTGCCTTCCTCTTAGCATGTTTCTCCCTTTCGTCCTGCAATTGAGAGTCTTCAAAACCCATTACACCTTTGGTAAATGCTGTTCTCCAATTGGAGCGCTCGCAGGCCAGTGTTTCCCAGTTGTCAGTGTATATACTACATTTTTTTAGATTTGCCTTGAGAGAGTCTTTAAACCTCTTTTGTTGACTACCAATAAAAGCCGTGATGGATACAGACAGAGAGATAACATGCTGCAAAGTTTGCTGGGGTACATGAGATGCCAAGGACAGTCATGCAGCCCTGGGGGACAGGGTAAACCTACTCCCACTGTCTCCCTCTCCCTATGTTCTGTGGGAATGTTCAGGGAGGCAGGAGAGGATATATTGTTAAATTATATCCTTCCCAACTTGTGTTAACATCTGCAATTTAGCAGAGTAACATTCCCCATTTAAAACTTGTACAGCAGATAAAGTCTTTGCCAGGCTTGTATAAGCCTCTAAAATAACTTTCCCTGGTATTTCCCCTTTATTCCCTCATGAAAACATAGACACGACACAGTCTTGTATAAAAGTATATAAAATAGTTTACTCACATTCTGTTCACAGAAGGATCCCAGAAGGCAGGCTTAGGTTACAAAATATATACACCTGAAATCTATTCCCATAAGGAGATAGCTCCTTTGTCCTCTCTTGGCTGGAAGCCAAGAGAGCATCTCAGGCTTAGCAGATGTTGCTTCTTCGAGGAATGGAGTCAGAGAGATGTCTGCCTCCCCAAAGCTATTTTGTTACCTGCCCAGGTGAGGTCACGCCACCTCAGGTCACATGCAGAGGAAGTCTGTCCCAGCCCAGGAGGAAACAGGAAATTCTGACTGGCTGGTCCAGACATCCCCTTTTATGTCCACTCTAGGAATGTTGTATTTGACTGCTCTGTGTTTCACATCCCACATGTTCCCCCTTCGCAAGATAAGGCCTGAAGGGGGCTTGTGGTGTAGTATTTAAATCTGGCTTCACACCTGGCAACCAATATATTGCTATACTTCAAAGGACAGGATCAGTGCACCCTGCAGAGCCCTTAGATTACTCCTGCTTAGGGACATCACTCCATCCTCTGACAATCTTATGCCAACTTTCCTTCAACATCTCAAAGCTCTTATTATGATGGTCCGTATGCAAACCACTCTGTAGTGGCTGTGCATACTTCTCTTGACACTGACCAATGCAATGAAATGCAGTCAGATTTCACCCTGCAGGAGTTTTACCTGTTATCTGCTATGATTAAGGGTATGTCATTGGCTGCAGGGAAAGGTCTTCGATATTTGATTTGAGTAAATAAAAAAAGGCAGTTTCCTGGAATTTGTTTGAAATATAGATAGCTGAAAATATCTGACCTTTGAATTGACAGTGTTTCACAGAATCATACCTGATACACATTTAATGGGCGTATTACAGTCTGTTCATCAAGATGAGATAAGGTCTTCAGTTGTAATGAGGGTCAACAAGGTGTGATGGTCAATATCGCGGCGACTTACATTGTACTTCATAGCTTACTTGTGCCTTCAGCTTCAGACATCACCAAGGTTTCCACAACACTTACCCAAAATATTAAAATGACCTCCGAACCACCTCCTTTGTATTTGGAAGGTGAGCAGGGGGGAAGAGAAAATTGCCAGTTGGTGACCATTACAGAAATTACTTGCAAGGCACTAGTATTTGATAGCTGCAGTTTCACTCGCATTATCATCTGTTTTTGTTGACAAGTTTCCGAGATTTTAATCTTGGATTGCAAATGTTACCCTATCACAAAAGGCTTATATTGTCACAGCGTGTATAGTGGCAGAATACAGAATCATCTATGCATTGCAGCCGTTGTATTGAAAAATGTACCTTTGCTGGAAAAGAGCATTTAAATTTTTAGTCCACTTGGCCATAAATCATCTTCAATGTTCTCGAGGCTCGTAGACAACATATTGAAACTTTGCTCACTTCTTTTATGAGAGTGCCACCATTTGCATTGCAGTAGTTTAAATTGTGTCAGCAGTTTTGGGACATAAACCCCTCCGAGTAGGGCCTTATAACTCACCTATTAAAATTCAACCTGGCCTGGAACTCAGCAAGAATATGCTGTTTGGGGACATTTTATTTCAGTCCTGTTTCCCCCCGCTCCTCCTCAGCTAGGATGATGCTGAAGGGAGTGAGATTGCATAGGCTTTTCTGAGGCTATGGTCAATACCAGGAGTCAGCAAACTTTTTTAGGAGGGAGCTGGTTCACCGCCCCTCAGACCTTGTGGTGGGCCAGACTGCGAGCACACACACATGGCGGAGGGGGGCTTCTCTCCCCCTCTCTCCCCCAGACCCTCCCCTCCCCCTGCTTTCCTACCTCCTCCCCGGCTCTGCCTGCGGTTAGGAGCTGGCCCTGGCGGTGGCACCTCTCCTTTCCGGGCCAGCTTCATGGGCGCCAGGTGCAGGGCCAGTAAGTGTGCCAAGCTCCAGCCGAAGCCCCGCGACGCACCCATCACAATGCCCACAGCGCGGCCATGGATGCAGAGGCTGGTGGGCAGGGGGCAAGTCTCAGTGTGTGGGCGCCAAGGCTTCGGAATGGCTGGCACCAATCAAAGCCCAGCTCCCTTTCTCTGCAGGGCAGGGAGAAGCCAGGAGGGAGGAGGGGCCACCGTGGGGGAGTGGGAATGGCGCTCAGGGAAAAAATTGCCCCCAAAATGGCGCAGCCCGAACGATCCAAGCAGCGATTCCAGGACCGTCCGCAGGCCGGATCCAGAGGGCAATTGGGCCTGATCTGGCCAGCGGACCTTAGTTTGCCAACCCATGGTCAATACCAATCAACTGCTTTCACAGTATGACCACCCTTCAAATACTGTATTCAAGTATTTAACCTCAAAGAGAGTACAGTGGTACCTCTGGTTGCGAACGGGATCTGTCCCGGAGGCCCGTTCTCAACATGAAAAGTGCGCAACCGGAAGCGCCGTATCTGCACAGGTGTGCGGCGCGATTTGGCGCTTCTGCACATGCATGAAGCATGTGTTGGGAATCAAGCCTTTATCAGGAGAAACTGGCCACTCTCCAGGCACCCGGCTTGATCTCCGGTTGACCTCCCTGTCTGCATTTCCCGGCAGGATACAGGCTAGGTCGCGATCGGCGATCCTTCTCAGCGTGAGAAGAACACACTTTCCCCTGCCCAAAGGGGGGGGCAGGAAAGAGTGCTTTCCTGCCCCCCCCCTTTGGGCAGGGGAAAGAGATAGACAGAAACGTATTTACATGCCTTTATTTCTGTCTTTGCAGCGTTACAGAAAACACGTCTGCTCTCTTCAAACTCCAGCAGCCGAGAGACAAACTCCTCCTACTGTACTTCCTGTACAGCTCATATTACACTCTGAGCTAATTCCGGTGCTTCGCACTGTGAATAGACTGTCCCTCTGTTTCCCACGGAACAGTCCCAACATTCCCATTATGTTTTGCTTTCAAGCTAGCAGCTCGCGGCCGCATTGCTTCTATATCGTAACAGCATGATCAGCGCTTCTGCGCATGCTCGAGTGGCAAAACCCGGAAGTAACCCTTTCTGGTACTTCCAGGTCACCGCGGAACGTAACCTGAAAGAATGTAACATGAAGCAAACATAACATGAGGTATGACAATATTGTAGTGTTGGGAAAGGTACAAGAGAAGTCAACCCAAATGATCTGGGGCTTTTCTAGAAGGTAAGGTTACAACATCCAGTGTTATTTAATTTAGAAAAGGGAAAAGGGGTAAAATAGTTTGAGGGGAAAGGTAAGGAGGGGGGTGTATAGAGAAAGTTGGTGGACGTTTTTCTATCTCTTTCATAAAATGAGAGCCCTGGTGTGACAGACAGATCTTGAGTCATCCTCCTGGAGACTCAGCAGCCAATCAGGATTGAGTGGAGTGTCATCCAATCAGGAGGGAACTGAGAGTTGAAAGAAAGAACCTGTCATATTTAACTGTCAGATAGGACTTGGGTTGGGTTTAGCTAGGGGATTAGCTGGTTGGTTAGGGGCTTGCTAGGCAGGGGAAAGCAGATTATTTCCTTTTAGGGGAGGAAAAGTTTCTAGAAATGGGCTGGAAGTGTTTCGCATAACAGCCATTCTAGGATAAATCAGTTTATTTAGTAACATTCTGAAAGTGAAAGTAATAAGTAAAGTTCTTAATTCCTTTTGATTTAGTCTGAGACCAAGTGTTGTGCTTTATCAGATTAATCGTGAAGTTTTAAGTCTCATCAGGTATGTATTAATAAAAATCCTGCTTTGTTTCCAACCTTCTTTTTTACTTTAGTCCCAGAGACCTTGTGATATTAGCAAATTCTACCACATAGAAAGAATCTCAGACCTGCCAAGTGTCAGGGGGTGACTAAGAGTTAAAACACCCGAAACCCGGTTACATTATTAGGCTCCCATCTTTATTGATGCAGTGAAATTGAATGGTGGGAGATGTTTTACGCTGTTTCAACTTGTACATTTTGTTGTATACTGCTCTAATATATTGCACAAGGGGCGGTCTATAAATATTTTTATTTAAAAATATTTTATTTTATTAAAAAAATATATTTGGGGGCGCCATTTGGACTACCTGTAAGCTCCACTGTGGTCTGCTCTGGAAAGTTTATACTGCTTACGTATACCAGGTGGAAAGCCTGTCTGGCTTCCCCATTAAGAGCATCCTCAAAAGAGGCACAATAACAACCATATTAAGGGGTTTGAGAAATGCTCAGCATGCTTCCTGTGTCAGTGCTGCTAACACTCCATTTCATTGGACATCATTAGCCGCATAATTGGTAGAAAGAGCTTCGTGCTTTTAGAAGTGGCGCTTAACATTTTGAAATGAATTGGTACTGGGTGGTTTACGGCAGTGATGCTTTGTATGTCTTTGTATTGCTTGTTCAGTGTAATTATTTAATTGACACTGAAATGGGAATGGCCATGTGCATTGCTGAAAGGTTTATCATTGGGAAATTCCACCGAAGTATACTAAGCAAGGCGAGATCTCTGGGCTGCCTAGATGGGTTGATAATTAACCATTGTTGTTCTATAGCAGCTAACATGTGAGTGTTTAACCTTGGATCAGGTGGTAAAGGTATTTGGTTGCAAATCTCCATAGGACCTGCATAGCCTAAGACAGGCTTCCTCAACCTCAGCCCTCCAGCTGTTTTTGGCCTATAACTCCCATGATCCCTAGCTAGCAGGACCAGTGAAGGGTGAGGGCCATGCCATACCTCTGGGAACACCAGGGGAGATGCTGGCGGGTTCCCCTGAAGCAATTTCCCTTTGGGTGGTTTACCCTTACAGACTTCCTGCAAAGCGGGCAGGAGTCAGATATAGTCTTGCCAATACCGCACTCATTCCTATAATCAATAAAGTTGAGGCCAAATTTTTTCTCAAACCTTAAACAAAATATCCGTGTCTGTGTGAATTTATTTATCCTAATGGGGGGTCAGCTTGAGGGTCTTGCCACGCAACTGGTTTGTAATGACTTTACAGGGATGGTGTACGGATTATTCCAAGAGAAAAAATCCACAAAGGAGTTTGTCAGGTGAATCACATCCTTAGTTCTATGTGGGCATATAAAAGGACCCAACCTAATTGCAAATTCTTCTGGAATATTCCTTCTGCTGACAACACCCATTGCTTCTGGAAATTTACAAGATTCCCCTTAAACATTCCGCAACTCTTGGAATATATAATCTCCCCATTTCTAATGCATCTCCAACACTATCTTTGCTCCTGTGACTAATTTCAGTATAAATAATTTGCCGCTTCAAAAATGATTTATGAGAATCGTACCATCTTAACAGTGGATTCATCCCCCCACTAAAAAAAGAGAAAAGAAATTCAAGTTTAGGATAGGTGCATAACATAAGGAATTTTAATATTTTCAGCGTTTGTTTTCAACTCTATATGACTGTTGATATGCCCCAAATGATGTGGAATATAAATATGAATCGCTACTCTTTTTGCTTTATAAAGTGAGTTGTAAGGGGCTATATTGAAAAGACTAGCAAATGAAATGTCAAGTCCTCGACAATCTGGGAAAATAAAACACCTAGATTTGATTTTTTCCATCAATATATGCCATTAATCTTTTAAACAGGCCTTATGCATTAATTCAGCTAACCGTTTATGAAGGGGGAATTTTTATTAGGTGGAGCTCTGTTCTTGCAAGCCAAATCAGATTTACAGAAGTTCAAATTCCGGTATAACATAAAATGTGAATCATTTATCCTGTATCAGGCTGTACAATAAACATATATCAGAAAGCAGTGAAGATCTATAATGCTCGTTTTTATGGTGACATCCTCCTCTGACATCCTTCCTGACAGAAATGTGCATACTGTCGGCATTTAATCAATGCTCCAGAGTGCAACCTCCCATACTGAACCATAATAACTCTATAACTTAAGGCTCTCCAAAGTTACCGGGGAGTAAACCTACAGAGATCAGTAAGACCATCTGCCCAGTAAACACGCATAGGTTATGGGTGTCAGGTAACAAGGTATTTTAAGGAGAAGAATGACTTGCAGCCAGACCATTTGTCTCACCATTTGATCAAAGAATTGGAAGAATCCTCAGAGGTTGTTTAGTCCATTTAGCATTTAGTGCGTACTACTGCATCCCTGTTGCTCGGTCCCTACTCCTGCCAACCTAGCAGTTCGAAAGCATGTCAAAGTGCAAGTAGATAAATAGGTACCACTCCAGTGGGAAGGTAAACGGCGTTTCAGTGAGCTGCTTTGGTTCGCCAGAAGCAGCTTAGTCATGTTGGCCACATGACCCAGAAACTGTACGCCGGCTCCCTCGGCCAGTAAAGCGGACAACTCTGGGGTTGCACTCTCATCTCACTCGATAGGCCGAGGGACCTAGCGTTTGTCTGCAGACAGCTTCTGGGACATGTGGCCAGCATGACTAAGCCGCTTCTGGCAGAAGCAACGGGAGCTCACCCTATTGTGGTGATTTGAACCACCAACCTTCTGATTGGCAAGCCCTAGGCTGTGTGGTTTAGACCACAGCGCCACCTGCATCTTTCCCCAAAAAACCAGAGTCCTTTCTGTTGGGGATAATTCAGACTGAAATTCCCAGGTGTCAAAAAAGACTATTTATGTATGCTACTACTGTGGCCCTTGTTTTGTTAGCCCAAAAATGGAAAACGAGCGAGGTCCCTACCAAAGAAGAATGGCAACTTAAACTGATGGAATACGCGCAGCTTGGAGATTTAACATATAGAATAAGAGAACAAGAAGAACATATGTTTCAAGAAGATTGGAAAACATTTATTGAATATATGGGAAATAATTGTGTACAGCTGAAAACACTGGCACATCTAGATAAATTCAACAATGTACATAAGTTTTAATGGATGCAATAATGGAATACTGAATGGTTTAGTTTTTGTAAAATATGCAGGGATTTATGATATGTAAAATGAAGCATGGAAAGAGAAGAAGTCACTGATACTTTAAGGATGTAAAATGAGTATTTTAAATTGCAAAACAGAAAATTCAATAAATATTATATTTTTAAAAATCAAAAGAGATAGAAATAAATACAGCAGACAACATGTTATATCATAAATAAAGTCATGGGACAGTCTTGGGGGAGTCCACTTGTCTGAGTCTCCATTGTTTAACCCAGTGTTTCCCAACCACTGTTCCGCGGCACACTAGTGTGCCGCGAGATGTTGCCTGGTGTGCCGCGAGATGTTGCCTGGAGGGAGGCGGGCGAGTCGGGCGGCGAGAGGCGGGGCGGCGGCGGCGAGGAGAGGCCGCCCAGCGCGGGGCTCTCGCCGTCTGCCTGCCTGGCTGCCTGCGAGCTCGGCGGGCAGCGCCTCCGTCCGCAGCGCCCGCCTCGCGGCTTTCATTCCCTGCCCCTGCCAAAGCTCACCCAGCCAAGCCGCGCTCTCCTTCCTGCCTCGCTTTGCTGCCTCCTCCCCCCACACCCCCAAAGCTTGGAGGTTCCCCGGCAAGGGGGAGGGAAAAAATTGAAACTTACACTTTCGTGCGTCCCTCCCGGCGTGACGCTGCGCGCTGACGTCACGGGGCTGTAATGGTGGTGTGCCTCGAGATTTTTTTTCATCAAACAAGTGTGCCTTTGCCCAAAAAAGGTTGGGAAACACTGGTTTAACCCATCTGAAAAAGACAATGTTCACTGGTTGATTGCAAAGACAGATGAAATAATGCAAGTGTTAATTCGCTGTAGGTATAGGACAAGCTATAAAATCAAAGTTGGTGAACATTCACTGCTTTGTGCCTTTTGGAAGAGTAACAAACAAAATATTTTATTAAAAACCGGCACCACACCACAAGATTCCAGTCCTTAGCTCTCCCCTGCTCTAGGAAACAAATCGTAGAAAATTGCAATTGTTCTGTGACTGGAGAAGGCAGGCATAGTATCCAAGAATGCATTATAGGATTATTCCATAGCGAGGCAGACACAGAAGAAAGTCCTTGAAAATGACTAAAACAAAAACACTTTTATTTAGGAGCTCCTTAAAAGTGAATCACACTGAGTTTCTGAAATAATGTCGGGGTGCGCTACGTGAAAGAAACGGAAGCGACAGGAGTGGGCTCCCAACTAAGCTCGCTCACCCGCGTTAACATTTTTTTATTTTGTTCCGTGTAACACTTGTCTGCCTATCTTTCACGGCGCAGCTCATTGCATTTTTAAAAGATGCTTTCTCCGGGAGCTAATTGAGCTTTATCTATGTGAGTGAGCCTGTATCTGTCACTGACAGCCTGCAGAAGGCCATTTCTTCAATTGCTTGAAAAGGACTAAAAGAGTCAGACATGACAAACTGCAGCCCAGAATACCTGGCAGCCAGCCTATTAGTGCTGCAATGCCAAGATGCACAAATAAATTACTTATATAACATACACTCACTTTATTTCTGTCAGGAACCCTCCTGCTGCTTATACAGAAGAAGGGACTTTAATTCCGTCACGGCGCCACGCCAACCCACCCCCCTCCTTCAGAATTGTGCTTGCCGGAGCTTTTCAGAAACCCAATGTATTATTTATTTTTTTATCAGAAATATAATTGCGAACATTCTGGTTCTGTTTTGTAAATGTCATTTCTTCATGATGAGACTTTACCAAAAAAAAAGAATCGTCTCTCCTTCGTCCCAGCAGCTGTTCGGAACACAATTCTCAATCTGTACATATAGTAAACTGGGTGGTTTATATAGTGTTTCAGGTGGGGGGTGTCGTTTTTTAATAATCTCCCACATTAAAACAAAAACTCCCTAGAAGTTTTTTAAAAAATACTTTTAAGGAGCTATTGTGGACTCTAGAGGCCTTTTGAGGAATTCTGAGTTTCAGGCACTTTGAAGTTTGAAAGATCTGCCTGCACTGCGACAGTTTGATGGTATTTCACTTGCTTAATCTCTGTGGTTTGTTTTTATGCCGAATTTGCATTTTAGCATTTGATGGTGTGTTCATCTGCTTCTGATGCAAGCTACCCAAATAACCTCAGTTATGGGGTGGCATTTGTTAAATAACCTAGCAGATGAGGGAGAATTCTACCCCATCTTGCCCACTGTTAATGCTTGATTTCTGAATACTGTACACACACACACACACACACACACACACGTATATATATGAGAAGATTCAAAATATGATTTCACAGTAGCAGTCTGAGGTAGCACATCCCATACCACCTCATAAGTCTTTTATCATTTTTATTTTAGCTGCACGTGCAGCACAGGCCGCGAGCCAAATAAATATAAGTGGGGAGGAGACTCTTGCTTTCTTTGTCCCTCTGTCCTGATGCATAAATGTAAAAACGTGTTGATAGTATGTGGCCTGTGAGTGAAAATCCAACAAAATGGTTCCAGCTGTTAGTTTTTGTGCTGTATTTGTTAGAAAATGTATTTTACAAAGAATAAAGTGAAGTAGGGAGAAGAAAACCAAGGTAATGTAATGTAACAGCTGCAGGAAAAACTTGTCTTGCCAATTAAGGTCACAGAAATGCTGAATCATCATTGCCTTGTTAATTTGTTAATTCCCTTTAATAGGGTGTGTGTGTGTGTGTGTGTGTGTGTGTGTGTGTGTGTGTGTCTTACATAGGAGGGGTGGGAGTTGAAGGTTGGCTGGTGGGAGTGTGGAACTCCAAGCAGTAGCTGGGTCCGAAGGAGTTTGTGAGGACAGGTAAGCTTATGCCAGGGGTTGGCAAATTAAGGTCCAGGGGCCGGATTCAGCCCCCCGGGCTCATTAATCCATCCCGTGAACCTTGCAGACCTTGCCACCCTCTCAGTCAGTCCCCGCACTAAACCGGCACAGTGCAGAGGCCTCGCCTCACAGGGGCTAACTTCCGTGACACTGGCGCGGCTTCAGATTGGCCGCAGGAAGCTCCTGCAGCCCATCCAAAACCATGGATGCCTCTGGGCGACACCCCTTCCTTCCCGCTGAAGCGGCCACATATGGCCAAGAGCCGATCTGGAGGAAATGGTGGCGGCGGGAAGGTTGCCTTTGCCGCCCAGGCCAGCGGCATGGGCTCTGCGCTCCACGACCCCTGGCCGAGGCAGAGGATGACTGCAATGCTGCCAAAGACGAGGCAGAGTCGGCAGCTGCGGCGCGAGTGGTGGCAGCGGGGGGGGTCCTTCCGGGAGAGGGGGGTCCTTTTAGTGGGTCCAGCCCCCCACTAGGTCCGAGGGACAGTGGACCGGCCCCCTCCTGAAAAGGTTTGCTGACCCCTGACTTACGCATTGCTGCAAAGGAGGTTTGGAAACAAGAAGCTAGAAAACCCTCTCTTGGGCTCAAGGGAGAGAAACACATTGTATTCGACTTGATATGCATCAATACCACTGCTTGTTAATAGTTGCCATCCTGCAAGTAAAGAGTTGTCTTCAAAGTCTTGTGCGTGGAGTCTACTTCATCACTAGGGCTTCGAGAGTGAACCGCTGCATCACTCTGCATGACTCAGAAAAATAGCCAACAAATTAATCCCATACGTTTCTGTTAAATCAGTTTCTATCTCACCCTTCCTCCTCAAGGAGCCCAGGGGGCTTGGAAGTAGTAGCTAGTAGCATTCATAATAAGAACAACTGTTTAAGAATTGGTGTCTGATTTTGATTTAATTTTCCTCTTCCTTCCTTTTCCCTTTGTGTGTCACTTTATTTAAACTTTGGAGCCGGGGGGGAGCTGTATGTAAGCCGTTGTGTTGGCCTTTTCAGCTGAATAGCATGATTCCAATGATGATTGTTAAGTTGTGGGTGAACATATCAGACGACACAGAGATTCTTCAAAACAGCTCTTGTTTATTCACAGTCCAGAACAGAACTGAACTGAAGGGTTCAGCCAGCCTGCTTATATAGAGCTCCACTACAACGCTACAGTAGCAACTTTCTGTAACTAGGCAATCACGGAACATCACTTTCAATCCCCTATTTGCATATGTGGACCTGAGTGAAAACTATCTACAGTATCCCCCTGCTGGCCCAGGGTGAGAACTTCAGTACATAACAATGATGATGATGATGATAGACAAAAAGGTTTAGGGGGCATGCAGAGGCATGCAAGAAGAGGCGAGGGTAGGAAAAAAACTCATTCTACAAGCAGACTATATTCCCCCCCCCCCGCCGTGCATTCCCCACTTAGCACTATGTTGAATTCCAGAAAGTTGAAGTGGGCATTGTAAGCTGCATGGTCCAATCTCCCCCTTCAGTACAAGAAATATAGAACCCCGATATTGTGTTGTGAGTTGGGGGAAGTAGGCTATATGCCTGAGTTCCTTCTAATTCCTGAATCCAATGTTATCCAATTGCTGGCATAGCCAGATAAATTTCTTGGTAAGAGCCCCTAAACATGGGTCATAAAGGTGACAAAGGAAGTGCCAGAGGTAAAATGGGTGGGAGAGTTCCATCCCTCAACTGTTAGAAAGATAAAAGCCAGAGCTGAGTTGTTTGAGAGAGCTAGAAGTAGGCTGGGCAGCTGAGAGACAGAACCATGCCTGATCTCTGCTGGGAGCCAAGGCTGTGGCTATGGGAGAAACAAACCCTTGTCATTTGGTTTCATTGTCAAAGCATTCCTACCATCAATAAATTTATCATTCAGCTGAAATACAGTGGTACCTCAAGTTAAGTACTTAATTCGTTCCGGAGGTCCGTACTTAACCTGAAACTGTTCTTAACCTGAAGCACCACTTGAGCTAATGGGGCCTCCTGCTGCTGCCACGCCGCCAGAGCACGATTTCTGTTCTCATCCTGAAGCAAAGTTCTTAACCTGAAGCACTATTTCTGGGTTAGCGGAGTCTGTAACCTGAAGCATGTGTAACCTGAGGTACCACTGTATACTCACATGTAACACAAACCCATAAGGTATAATTACAGGTTGGTAGCTGTGTTGGTCTGCCGTAGAAACAAAATAAAAAAAAAATTCCTTCCAGTAGCACCTTAGAGACCAACTAAGTTTGTTATTGGTATGAGCTTTCGTGAGCATACACACTTCTTCAGATACACTGATGCACACAAAAGCTCATACTAGTAACAAACTTAGTTGGTCTCCAAGGTGCTATTGGAAGGAATTTTTTTATTTTGTTTCCATTAGGTATAAGTTTTGCTCCGGGCAATTGATGCAAAGTGGCTTCCTTACTGGTGAGACTCATCTGATGTTAGCCACTCTGAGCCTGGCTCCGGCTGGGGAGGGTGGGGTACAAATAAAAAATTTATTTTATTATTATTATCTCCCTTCAGGCAGTGGCTGGCTGCAAGCATGCAGTCTAAATTTTCACCTGACTTTGCTAAGAGTTTGGAGCCTGATTGAAGTCTCAACAGGCTGGAACCAACAGTTGGGCCACAGCACCAGTTCTTCTCAAAAGGCGTCCATCAGTCCCACTCTTAAAACCACACGTCTGCCCTCTTTCCACGCTCATCTTTCAGAAACCTAATCCCTCTCCGCATTTCTTCTGTCTCAAAAGCCGCTGCAGAAATCACCAAAGTTTCCATCAATGAGATGACATATTGCATTGTCCGAGCATGTTATGAATTTAATAGATTCCTCAATACTTTGTCGTGATGAAACATGTGTCAGCAGAACAAATGTAGTGATATTATGAAACCTCTGGCTTCACATATCAAGATATTTAATGCAGGTGTCAATAATGCCAATGTATTGTTTTCTAGAATTTAATGGTGTTGTCACTGTCCGTCTCCAGCTGTTTCAGCAGTGATTGAAAAACAGTAGGTCAATAAACACATTTGCTTCCTGTAGCAGGTTACCTGGGCACCTCTAAATGGAGAGTCACTTAAGCGAGCACTTAAATTCCACTTAAAAAGAGACAAAACCAGCTTAAGCAGACTTAAATCATGTTACTTATTACTCCCCTGGGGGGGGGACTATTAAACACCCCCCAAAAATGGAGGGAAATAGAAAACAAAAATAAAAACCAGGTTGCCATACGTTTGTGAAATTCTGGACATCTCTTAACATTCAAAAACTTCAAGAAAGAATGGGGGGAAATTTATAATTTATTTAGGAGACCACAGTAAGCAGAAAGAACCATTAGCAGGATTTTAATATCGCTTGTAATGTAGCAGACACTTTGGACAATGTGGACAGATACAAAAGATAGATTATGAAATAATATGCAGTTGAAAATGTTGACAATAAGACCCATAGAAGGGATGTCTCAAGATTCAGAGAAATCTCTATATACAGATGTGCATTTGGTATTGTTATAAATTTATATTTGCAAAACCAAATAAAAACGATTTCCCCCCCCCCCAAAAAAAGAAATATTCCCCAGATGCCATCTTAGGCGTTTGATTCCCATACATGATTGGAATTTCCCATACATATGGCAAGCCTATTCAGGGGTATTTCAGTCTGGTTCTTCCATTGCTCAGCTATTGCTAAGCGTGCTGCCATTTGCCATCTCTCATGAGCTGTTTGTTCTCTTAATGGCTCGCCTGTCTTAATCATTTTTTAACACTTACTGAATGCAAGAATTAGAGTGCCTTCCAGCAGCACCTTAGAGACCAACTAAGTTTGTTCTTGGTATGAGCTTTCATGTGCATGCACACTTCTTCAGATACACTGAAACAGAAGTCACCAGACCCTTATATATAGTGAGAGGGTGGGGAGGGGTATTACTCAGAAGGGTGGTGGTAATGGGTGATTGGCTGAAAGGTGCGGCCAAACCCTACGCCAAAGGATAAAAAGGTAAAGGGACCCCTGATCATTAGGTCCAGTAGTGACCAACTCTGGGGTTGTGGCGCTCATCTCGCTTTATTGGCCAGCATGACTAAGCCGCTTCTGGCGAAACAGAGCAGCGCACAGAAATGCCGTTTACCTTCCCACCAGAGCACTTTGATGTGCTTTCAAACTGCTAGGTTGGCAGGTGCAGGGACTGAGCAACGGGAGCTCACCCCGTCGTGGGGATTCAAACCGACGGCCTTCTGATCGGCAAGCCCTAGGCTCTGTGGTTTAACCCACAGCGCCACCCGCATCCCTACGCCAAAGGATAAATGGACATAAATCTGACATCAGGAATCACAAGACAGAGAAACCAGTAGGAGAACACTTCAATCTCCCAGGACATTCTATACAAGATCTCAAAGTAGCTGTCTTATTACAAAAGAATTTCAGAAATAGACTAGAAAGAGAAGTTGCTGAATTGCAACTTGTTACCAAACTTAAAACCATGGAGAGACCTGGTCTGAATAGAGACATTGGATTCTTATCTCATTATACATGATAAAGCAATTTTTAGCCATCTCACCCCTTGCTTTTTCCTGTAAGACCAATTGCAGTCGTTAACAATCGTCAACAGGTTTACCACACCTATCAGCCAATCCCCCTTTCCCACCACCCTTCTGAGTAATACCCCTCCCCACCCTCTCACTATATATAAGGGTCTGGTGACTTCTGTTTCAGTATATCTAAAGAAGCGTGCATGCACACGAAAGCTCATACCAAGAACAAACTTAGTTGGTCTCTAAGATGCTACTGGAAGGATTTTTTTTATTTTGTTTTGATTATAGCAGACCAACACGGCTTGTTGTTGTTGTTGTTTAGTCGTTTAGTCGTGTCCGACTCTCCGTGACCCCATGGACCAGAGCACGCCAGGCACTCCTGTCTTCCACTGCCTCCCGCAGTTTGTCAAACTTATGCTGGTAGCTTCGAGAACACTCTCCAACCATCTCGTCCTCTGTCATCCCCTTCTCCTTGTGCCCTCCATCTTTCCCAACATCAGGGTCTTTTCCAGGGAGTCTTTTCATCTCATGAGGTGGCCAAAGTATTGGAGCCTCAGCTTCAGGATCTGTCCTTCCAGTGAGCACTCAGGGCTGATTTCCTTCAGAATGGAGAGGTTTGATCTTCTTGCAGTCCATGGGACTCTCAAGAGTCTCCTCCAGCACCATAATTCGAAAGCATCAATTCTTCGGCGATCAGCCTTCTTTATGGTCCAGCTCTCACTTCCATACATCACTACTGGGAAAACCATGGCTTTAACTATACGGACCTTTGTTGGCAAGGTGATGTCTCTGCATTTTAAGATGTTACCTATCTGTAATGAGGATTAGAGTGGTCTAGCACTCAGCTGAACACTCTGAGCCTTAATTAAATACTAACACTTTCTGAACCTAGCGTCCACAAATTCATAACAATCTAAAGTAATAAAAAGCAGCTAGTCTCTATTATTACTATCCAATGAGCTCCTGCTTTGAAAAAAAAAAGCAAGGAGGAGAATGGGCACGTTTTGCTTCTTTCAAGAGGGTCTTTTAAATTCATGTCACAGCACACCAAATAGGAGCAAAGTTCTGAAATTAAAGAGCTTAAAAACATTTGCAATAAGAATAGAGCAATTAGTGAAGCCACCATAATTATGATCAGGTTATTAGTGGATTGCTTAATTACCAGAGGATCCCATCCCTTCCGCAAGTGTTCTGGCCTAGAGTACATCAAGACTTCTTATCTTATCTTAATGTATTTCCATTTTTAATACATTAATTACATTTCTCTCACATGGAGATAGGAGAGAGAACAAGATGTTCTTAACTGAATAGATGGAAGAGAGAAAGGCTGCCGTGTTGTGCAAACTTTGCCCTTCTACTCAGAGACCATAAACTGCACAGACCTGGCCAAAAAGATGAAACCAGAAAGAAGCCTTGCAAATAAGCCAGAGACTTATAAAGCAATATTGTGAAATGTCCAAATTGTCTCGTTGCTGCTGTTAGAACTGCAATGCGATGGCCAGTGTGTGTGCACAGCTGAATAGGCCACAGTGCACATTCGCATGGTAAGGCAGAGGAGGGGAAATAATAATAATAATAATAATAATAATAATAATAATAATAATAATAATAATAATAATAATTTATTTATACCCCACCCTTCCCAGTTTAAAAACTGGGCTCAGGGCAGCTAACAGCAAATATAAAACACTGATTAAAATGTGAGTTGAAAACAGCATAAAATACAGCATAAAATGCAGCATCAATATCAATAAAATTCAAAAATTCAGGGGTCATTGGGGGGGGGAGAGAAAAAGGGGGGGGACCAGTCAGTAGACATCAAATGATCACCAGGGCTAACTGGCCAAGTTGGTCCTACTAGGGCCAGCAAGGAGACCAGGGAAGAATTTAAATGTGGGGTCCCAGAAAGGGTTTTTTCATAGAAGAGGAAAGGGAAAGGGGAATAGAGGATCAGGTTAATTCAAATTGAAGGCCAGGGAGGAACAGCTCTGTCTTACAGGCCCTGCAGAAGAAGATCAAGTCCTGCAGGATCCTAGTCTCATAGGACAGAGCATTCCATGGAGGCGCAGGTCAATTCTGTGTCCAGGGCAGCTGTCTAACAGCTCCATCTGGTACGCAGGCTGAGACCCTATCTGCCTATGGACTGTCTCACCAGAGTGGTGCATGCTCTAGTTATCTCTCGCTTGGACTACTGCAATGCGTTCTATGTGGGGCTAGCTTTGAAGATGAGCCAGAAACTACAACTAATCCAGAATGCGGCAGCTAGACTGGTGACTCGGAGCAGCCGCCGAGACCACATAACACAGGTCTTGAAAGACCTACACTGGCTCCCAGTACATTTCCGAGCACAATTCAAAGTGTTGGTACTGACCTTTAAAGTCCTAAATGGCCTTGGTCCAGTATACCTGAAGGAGCATCTCCACCCCCATCGTTCTGCCCAGACACTGAGGTTCAGCTTTGAGGGCCTTTTGGCAGTTCCCTCACTGCGAGAAGCCAAGTTACAGGGAACCAGGCAGAGGGCCTTCTCAGTAGTGGCACCCACCCTGTGGAACGCCCTCCCATCAGATGGCAAGGAAATAAACAACTACCAGACTTTTAGAAGACATCTGAAGGCAGCCCTGTTTAGGGAAGCTTTTAATGTTTAATAGACTAATGTATTTTAATATTTTGTTGAAAGCCGCCCAGAGTGGCTAGGGAAACCCAGCCAGATGGGCGGGGTATAAATAATAAATTATTATTAATTATTATGATTCCACCAGGTTGGAACCGTCACTGAAAAAGCCCTGGCCCTGGTGGAGGAGAAACAGGAACAGTAATACCCTGTGACATTTCCAGGAAAGCAGATGTGAATAGGAAGTCAAAGCCTTGGCGCTTCCTCTTACAACTGGGTAAAAGCCCACAAGGATTTGGTTCAGGGTGTACTTAAAACAGGGGCTAAGCATGCCCAACAGTTTGTTACTGTGCAAGCAACACCTGGGTTTTCAGGTGCACTGGCTGGAGCATTTTGGGGGTGCTTTCCCTCCTCAGAGGCACAACCCCTCGTTCCCCCTCTCCTACGCTCTATTGCCAAAAGGTCGGTTCGCAAGCAGAAGCTGTCACCTTTTAACAAATATATGAGAATGTCTAGATAAATGGGAAATGTCACCCTGTGGCACCTTTGATAAGCACCACATTCAATACTTTGAGGCAATGGAGATTAAAGCGCTTTGCCACTATTCAGTTTCACCAATGTGCAGTCAGAACCGAGCTGACTCACTTAACCTTTACAAATATATATATATATATATATCCTAACAACTGAGAAACAGCTCATTTCTCCTGAAAAGTATCATCAAAGCAGCAACTGCATCCCCTCAAATATGCAAGACTTATTTCCAGTTTCTTTCTAAATGAGCACGATCCCCGTATGTTTTGCCCAAGCATTTTATCATAGGAGTGTTACTTCAGATCAGTATTGTCACCTTTGTTCTTCCCCCTCCCTCTCTCTCTCTCTCTCTTTTGCTTTGTTCAAAACACATGCTGCAAATATTGGTTGTGGAAGTCTTGCTGGCATTCTTCTTTGATATTTATTTTGCTTTTTCTCTACAGAGCCACTGCGGTGTGTCATTCCAATCTAGGATGGGTGACCCATGACTGAAAACAGACGTGTGTGTGTGTTTGTGTGCGCGCGTGTGTAGTTTCTTTTCATTGCTGGATCAGTAACTTATAAGCAGACCAAGACTGGGATCTATCAGGATATCACGATGTTTAACTGGTGATATATCGCAATGTTGAAAACCAGATATCGCCCAGCCCTAGATGCAGTTCATCACCTGGGGCAGTGGCAAGCAGCTCCAGACACCTGTGAATTCTCATCTGCTGTATCAGACTGCTAGTCTTTCATATGTTCTTGCACACAGCCATAGATGGAACAGGGCAATTATGCTTCTGCGGCATAAAGTCATTTTACTCCAGGGTATCTAGCATCTGTCTCGCATGTTACACAGAGCCTAGCTTACCCTACTTCCCTATCAGATGACTTCCAGCAGATTTCTCCCCAACGCCACTTAAGAGGCAAGGTTTCCTATAACTCATAGGCAAATGCCATAGCAGCAATGTCCTGATGCTGCAAGCCCGGTATGTCTACAGACCCAGAGACTCTTATTTATTTATTTTTACATTAGTTCTCACTCTGCCCATCTGGTTGTTTCCCTCTCCCTCTCTTTAGGGTTTGTTTCAAACATATGGCACTAAAATAAACCTGTCCAAAGATGCCTTCCACAAGAGAAATGATTTTCCCATTGAGCAAAGTCTGACACAGTTTGGAAAGATTAAGGGAGGGAACAAAGCACCACATAATGTACTCATCACCATTCCCTGTTTTAGCCTCATTGCTGCCTTAGATTTTTTTTTGGGGGGGGGGGATAGAAGTAAACAAGGGCTGGTGTTTTAAAATGGGTGGGTTTTTTTGGTCTGTGAAAATCCTGGTTTTAACTTTTGAAGAACTAAGTGGAAGGATATTTGTGGACAGGAACTAAAGAGGGGGGTTAACTGGACTAATGGCTAGTTTTCAGGCGCTGGGGTCAAATCCGAAGTACAGGCAGCAACCCTCTTGCACAGGTTTTCCGTTCCTGGGTCCCATGCACATCAGTGGAGCACACATAAGCCCGCACTGTCATGCACCGCTCCTGTTAGGCCCCTGTTCCGTCCTCTTCTGGGTCCAAAAGGACCCACATTTCAGCAGTCACAACAGATACGCACAAAATGGTCACCACCTGTACTGAGGTGCAGAACACTAAAATCTCAGAGAGAGGAAATGGCTATTTTATGCTTGGGGGGGGATAGTCTGAGGGCACACGGTGACAGTCACCTTGATGAAATGGAACAGGTCTGGGTCTGGTCAGCTCGTAGATAGGAAACCACCTGAGAATCCTACATATGCCACCTTGAGTTCCACAACGGAAGAAATGCAGAATATAAACATACCAAACCAATATCTGAATAAGCGTCACTACACCCCATAATCACCAGTCTCTGTTCTGTATGATGAGATCCAACCAGAATCTTCCCCTAACCCACCAGGTGCCATAACCACCTCCACCTCAATCTACCTCATTGCACTAGGCCACACCCCTGGGCCATTAGATGCCATGCCTTAACTCCCAGGCTGCCTCTGCCGAGTCCCAGGGAACCTGGCAACCCCGTCAAAGGCCTGATCCTCCACAAATCACTTTCTTCCCCAAACACTGAGATTCAGGACCTGCCCCACTTCTCAAATTCCCATCCATTGCTGCTGTTGGGTTGCATAAGAACTCTTTTGCAGTGTGGCTATGTCACAGGAAAGTCATTTGGTCAAGGAGATGGACTACCAAGGCATCCTTGTCACAAGGTCCAAAGGGCCATCAGACCAGCTTTATTTCTCTAGCAACAGCAGCTAGAGAAAGTTGCAAGGGGATTGGGAGATGTTTCAATGGCAAACATAAATGTGGCAAAATGCTGCCTCGACTGCTCCATCTATGAGGCTGCCTTAACTTTGGTAGCCTCTTGCTTGGACTTCTGCAGCATACGACCAAACAGCAAACGGAAGCAGGCTCCCGAATCTCAGTTTTTCCCTCCTTCCAGGGTATTTTTCTATGGATGATCCCATCCAATCAGATATCATCACATGGTAAGCAGGGTGATATTGCAAGACTTACAGGAACAATCAGATCTGGCTGCTTGCTATCATTGAGGGCAAATGTGGGCAATTTCAAAGAGAGCGCAAGTGAGATAATGGGTTATTTTATTTTATTGCAAAAGGGGCTTGAAAAACAACTAGGTGTTTTGGACACTGATGAAAACGTTCACCTTCCCCAAAACAAGTGAGTAGTTTCAGCTTTTTTTTTTTACACAAATGCTTGAATCTTCTCTGCATAAGCAAATATTCTTTGAAAAGAAAGTGTTCTGCTCTCATTAATACCAATGATCCTTAATCTTTCACCATTCTGGCGGTTCTTTTTTTCCTTTCCTTCCTTTCTTTTTTTTAAAGCCATCTATTTATTTCCAAAGTGCACTTCAGTTCACCCAAGGACACCTTGTGGTGTATGCTTATCGTCCTGATAAATGCCTCCTTCATTGGTGAAAATTATTCAAGTTAGCGGAGGAGCCAATGGCCTGAGCCCTTTGCAAAGGCATACATCCAAGAAAAGTTGGGCTTAATCACTTATCGATTCATAACAGGGTTCTATATGTTGCTTTCCAAAGCAGATTCAGGGCTGGGAGGGCGGGGAGGGAAGGAAAGGAAAGAAAAATACCAAACCTATGGTCCTAATGGCAAAGTCATTTGCAGTGATCAGCTACCATTCATACCGGCCTGATGAAAAATGGCTTATAAACTGTGATTTCTGCGAGAAGATAGAGTACCAGTAGTTACATTTTGACATGCAGGAAAAAATGGAATGCAATTATGATTTCCTAAATGGAACTCCTTGGTAACGTCTAAAAAGAAGCTATTTAACCCTTTGGCACTGTTTCTGCTCTTCTGCTCTTCTGTTGTTGGCACGCATGTATGGCTTTTTATATTGGATCAAGTCTCACTTATAGCAATGATCGAGCTGCCCGGAATCTGGAGCTTATTTTATATATATATATATATATATATATATATATATATATATATATATATATATGTTTTGGTGTCTTCGGGTGTCTTCCCGTGTAAGAGTTGGGGTGTCTAGGCGACGTTTCGACGAGGTCTCACTCGTCATCTTCAGGCTGGTGCTTTCGGCTTCTTGTTACTAGAACAGAGCAGGATCTCAGTGTTTGAGTTCCTATAAATACTGTTGAGGGGGTGTGGTGTATAGCCTCCAACGTTCTGGGCAGAGAGGAAGTTCCTAGGTTAATGTGCCTTTTCTTCTTTTGTTCATTAATTACTTGAGGGATATCTTGAGTGATTACTTGAGTGATATTCTGAGTACCACTTAGGAGGGTCATTAGGTGTGGATTAGTTGCTAAAGCTTTCGTGTCTTGACCTCTTGACCTTGTAAAGAGTTTTTCTGAGAAGATGGCTGTACTGCACTTAGTTGTGCTCTGGCTTGGCTTCGTGTATAGGGGCGAGCTGTGGTTTTGTGCCCTGTGCCAGCCAGATCTGTGTAGGGATTGCAGGGGGGTGCAGCATCCGGAGGTGCCACTATGGTTTGGCTACTGGATGGTGTCTGTAATTTATCTGTGGAGAGGGTCTGGGTTTGGGTCTGGTGTGGTTGATTGGAGATGGCGTTCTGTGTGCCTCTGGTTCTGGTGTCGGTTTTTGTGCACAATCACACCACCACCCTGCACAAATAAACTCCGTAGCCAAGACTCTCATCTCCAGAACCAAACGCCTGGCTGACAAAGACCACTTGACAACTGAGTTACAGAATCTCTCAAATGTGTTAATCGCCAACGGATACCAGCAAAACAGGGTTACGAAGCTAATCCAAAAAGAAACACCCCCCAAAAACCAAGACACAGAAGAAAACAATGGCATGGCCCTCCTTCCTTATATCAAGGGCACTACAGATAAAATTAGCAAAATCCTCCATAAACACAATATCAAAACAGCCTTTTGCACCAACCAAAAAATAGCCAATATCCTCAGAAACCCAAAAGATAAAATCCAGTTAGAAAACCAAGGGGTCTATGAAATACCCTGCAAAGTCTGCCCAGCCACGTACATTGGACAAACAAACAGACGAATAAATGCACGTATCGCAGAACACAAGAATGCCGTCAAAAAAGAAGAAAAAACTTCCTCTCTTTACCAACACATGAAAGAAACAGGACACGAAATTAATTTTGCAGATTCCAAATTGCTCTTTAACATGGAACATCACCACAAGAGAATAATCATGGAAGCCATCGAGATAGAGAAACACCCTCACAACATGAACAAGCGTGACGACACGTCCCGCCTGCCAGACATCTGGAAATTAGCCCTCCCCACAAAAACCGACACCAGAACCAGAGGCACACAGAACGCCATCTCCAATCAACCACACCAGACCCAAACCCAGACCCTCTCCACAGATAAATTACAGACACCATCCAGTAGCCAAACCATAGTGGCACCTCCGGATGCTGCACCCCCCTGCAATCCCTACACAGATCTGGCTGGCACAGGGCACAAAACCACAGCTCGCCCCTATACACGAAGCCAAGCCAGAGCACAACTAAGTGCAGTACAGCCATCTTCTCAGAAAAACTCTTTACAAGGTCAAGAGGTCAAGACACGAAAGCTTTAGCAACTAATCCACACCTAATGACCCTCCTAAGTGGTACTCAGAATATCACTCAAGTAATCACTCAAGATATCCCTCAAGTAATTAATGAACAAAAGAAGAAAAGGCACATTAACCTAGGAACTTCCTCTCTGCCCAGAACGTTGGAGGCTATACACCACACCCCCTCAACAGTATTTATAGGAACTCAAACACTGAGATCCTGCTCTGTTCTAGTAACAAGAAGCCGAAAGCACCAGCCTGAAGATGACGAGTGAGACCTCGTCGAAACGTCGCCTAGACACCCCAACTCTTACACGGGAAGACACCCGAAGACACCAAAACCTACATTCCTGTACCCGTGAAAATCTACGAAAGCATATATATATATATATATATATATATATATATATATATATATATATTAGTTTTCCAACAAATTGAACACAACACTACAAAAAACAAAAAAAGAAAAAACGTACAACAATACAATACAATACAAAAAAACACCACTGCAAAACACTAACATACAACTACCAAAACAAAACAAAAACCATTTAAAACACAGTCCAATTTCAATATCTTATCTTTCTTTCACTAATGTCCACGACCTCCTCAGGAATCTGGAGCTTAATTTACCCAAGGTCCAGTTTGTAAACTTGGACTCATAATGGAAAGCTCAGTTCAGTTCATTGGTCACCATTTTTGAATACAAATGAAAAATAAAATGTCTTTTGATTTTTAATCCAGCTTTTGGCTACAAAACCAGCCCCTAAGGGGACTCGCAAACATTATGTGTCCCCTCTGCCAAGTATCTCAAAGTGTGTCGTCCCCCCCCCCTCCATGTGCCTCCGTTATGCACGGGTTATTGTAACAAGCCCCAGTGGCACAATGGGTGTCTGGCTGTTAACCAAAAGGTTGGTGGTTTGAGCCCACCCAGAGACAGCTGTGGGCAGAATTCCTGCATTACAGGGGAATGGACTTGAGGATTCTGAAAGGTCCCTTCCAACTCTACAATTCTAATATTTTGTTACAGTCATACCTTGGTTCTGGAACGCCTTGCGACTCGAACATTTTGGCTCCCGAAGGCCACAAACCCAGAAATGAGTTTGGAACCCAGAACATTCCAGTTTGTGAGTGTTTTTTGGAAGCCAAACGTCCGACGCAGCTTCCGCAGCTTCTAATTGAGTGCAGGAAGCTCCTGCAGCCAATCGGAAGCCGCACCTTGGTTTTTCGAACGTTTTCAGAAGTTGAAGAGACTTCTGGAATGGATTCCGTTCTAGAACCAAGGTACAACTGTATTCCCACAACTAAAGAGGTAGTAAGATTTCAAGGCTGATGGGGAACCAAAGATCATGTAGAACTGAACCTACTTCTCTTAAGATGTATCACTGTAGGGGTGTACGCTGTTAGGATCGTCCTACTCACGTGTAGGACCCTGGCAGAGACACATGCCCAAGTGGCATGTTCTCTCCCTCCTGGTCGATTGTTTGGGGGCTTCAAAAGCTTTCTCCAGCCCGAACATCACAACGACTGATGCCAAAAGGCATTAGGGCGCTTAAGGATCCAGAAAGTGTTCGCAGTTTGCGTAACAAACTCAGTAGCACAGCATTTTGGCTAATCTACTTTATTTACATATCATATATTCAGAGCATTCTGACTTAGCTCCTTCCTCTTTCTCATCAGACAGCAAAGAGAGAAAGAACAAAGGACAATAGTCCCACTTCACGGAACACTGTAACACAAACATCCTGTCTCCATCACTTCCCGCACTGTGGAATGAAAACATACACCGTCATGTGATAGACAACAATCCCATGACTGCAGACACGGAACAAGAATCCTAATATAAGCTTGCTGCAATCAACATGTGCGCCTTCTATGTACCGGTGTACAAAATAGTTGACAAGCACAGAGAAAGGCGCATATACCCTTTTACACAAACAGTTGCACATGCACGGAGACAATTTGTACCTGACACCAGTGTAATGTGTGAGAAACCTTCCTTTCATAGCTACAGCAAGCATATTTGTCCCAAGCCAGCAAAGGATCTGCTCATGGAAACGGGCTTCCACTTGTGTGCTGGACGCACATGCAATATCTGTGTAGCAGCGCTCATTCAAACCCAACCAAACCAGCTGGGTGCATTTTACACCAGTATAAATTGTTTGAAGACACGCCAAGAAACTGTCGTGAAAAGAAGGGAAGCCTAGCAGGGTAGGTTTTGCAAAATTCCCCCCAATGAATGATATCTGGCTTTCATTTCTTCATTCTTCTTTCATAATTGGTATGTTTGGGCATCTAATCTGCTTGAGTTTTAGTAGCTCCTGGGGCAATAGGCCTTCCCTACAGTGTTCCTTTTCAACTGGCCACTTTTAACCCCTATTCTGCTGATCCCTCCATTCAGCATTATTACTGCTTCTATCCTCACCGGACTTTGAACAGGTGGGTGCCGTCAAGGCCTTCAGCAACCTGTCACCTGCAACAAGGACCCAGAGAGTTCCGTAAGAAATAGAGTTCAATGGCGCTAATAAACGGGAGCTGTCAGGTTCTGCAAGCTGTCGCTTTTGCCACCAAATATAAACAAACAAAAAACACAAATCAATGTGGCGTGGCACCTGAGCGCGCCTCAATCTCCAGAAACCTCTTTCGCTGCTCCCTTCCGAAAGCAAAGGATAAATTCATAAGCATGCTTTGAGTTTGACAGCAATTTAGCTGAAAACCATCTGGCGCGTGTGTCACAAACCAGTCTTGGAGAGACAACGTTGTAATTCTTGAAGCATCAGTGTTCCTTGGGGACCCATTATGGTTGTGTCACAAAATTGGGGGTGGGTATTAGAAAACAATAGCTTGAGAAAAAACCAATTCAGATGGCGTTGCCCGTTATGCTGCGCCAGGGTGTGTGTGTGTGTGTGCGCGCGCTGAGGTTGGAGGGAACTGTGTTTACTTATTTGCTGATTAGCAGTCATTATGTCTGATTGCACGGGAAGGTGTGACAAGGGAAGCTGCCCCATTTGCCTCACGAATGACAATGCATAGGGTTCCTTCCGCCGTGAGGTCGTAAAATTCGCCACAAAGCGAATATGCAGCATGTCCGGGATGGCAAATGTAGAGGAGGTTAAAAAGTTACAAGCCACCTTGTGGGTTAGATTTACACCACCTCACAGAAGAGGAAGGACAGACAGCGGGAGATATTTAAAGTCCATTTGAAGCCACATAAACAGTGATTTATAATAAAGTTTACCATCCTGTTGTGCAGTGCATGCCCTTTCAATTATAGCAACAATGCTCAGAAAGATTGTTATGCCCAAAGATCTTGACCTGCCCACCTTGCACGGCGAGAAAATTCTACTGCTGGTCTTTGGTCTAATACCATAATTTATAGAGAGAATAGCTGCAAATTAACCTTTACTGCTGCTTTTCCTTCCCCCCTCCAAGCACCCTACAGAGAGTGTTTCTGCACTGATGGATCTATTTTGAAGTTTTTCTTTTCTGGAGTTGAGACCTCAGGGCCACCACTTCATGAGGGAGGGCTGCCAGAGAGAGAACAGAAAGGAGCAGGGCTGTTTTCTATGACAGCTGTAAGATTTTTATCCTTATCAGCAGGCACACTTGTTAGAGATCCTGACACCCTGTCCATATCAGCTGATCTCCCTCACAACTTCTAAATCAATGCAAATTTGCACTGGGCTTCAATACAGAGCTCTCTGAAACAGGACAGCACAAGTTGCGACTCCTGTACACAGCTGGTCAGTGTGTTACATACCCTTCAACATTCCTCAGATGAAAATAGGGACATTTCTCACTACCCCCCATTGACCCTCCTCAACCCCCCATTTTTGGTTCCCCACCCCACAGAGCCACCAACACAACACCAACAGGACCCAACACACACGCCCTCTGCAGTCCTTGGTTTTTTAGTCTTGAATTTTTTTATTATTTAAAAGATGCTTTGTGCATCCACATCTAATCTCGTCGCTTTCAAAAATTAATTTATTTATTGGCATGTGTTATTCTTCTTGTAAATCTACCAAAGAATAAAATAAAATCAGGGTAAAGGGTTTTTCTCCAGGCAGTGGGGGGCGTGTATGCTACATCTTGTGGCACTCGCCGTTCTGGTAAGAAATGCTCTGCAGGGGTGGGGGACAAAAAATGGAGGGGGGTCGTGGATGGTCCGTTGCAGGGGGTGAGAAATGTCCCTATGTTCATCTGAGAATTGTTGGAGGGTTTGTAGGCATACTGCCTTCAATGTCTGTCAGAGGTTTGACACTTCCCATTTCCACAACCTCCGTGTCAGGGACCATGCTGAGGAAGGCTGCACTGAGGAGGAATGGTGGGAGCCACCCCCTCCCCCAATCTTGAATCTTCCCAGGAGCAGGAGGACAGTAGAGATTTGGAACAGTGGTTCGCAGAAGGGCATAGTTCAGAAGGCAGAAGCTGGGAAATACTGGATGGGGAACAGCTAGGAGAAGAAACACTGGCAGAGAGAGGGTTAACAGATTCACAGTCTCTGGACAGCATTCCTCCACTCAGAGAAGAGCTCAGAAAGTCTCAGAACAGAAAGTGCGGAGGGTAGAAGTTCAGGTTACATAGGAGTGACGTAGATTAATAGGGATGGAGGGGGCGTAAGCCTTAATTAGGAGCACCGCCATTCTGGGTTGGTGCTTTCTTTTGTCCTTCCCTGTGTTTATTAAAGAAACTAACTGGTATGAATTCCTTTCATTTGATCTGCTCAAGGGGAGGAAACTGATGCCCTGAGGCCTGACACCCTGGCAAGCCATGAAAACAGAGTTCTTAGGTGGGCTACCATTTGCAACTTAATTCATTTGGCTTATCTGTCTTGGTGTCAAAGTACTCATCCAAGGAAGCTTTGAAAGGAAATAGCTCACAGAGAGAGATCAGATATCATTTGAGCTTCAAGAAGACTGGAAGTCTGTCCCCTGTCCTCCCCTGTCTTTTAAAAATCTGTAAAACAATCGTTTAGTTGTTTTACAGATTTCTGGTCTGCCAACTTGATATATTTCACCGGTTCTAATACACAATGTATATGAACTAAATGGGAAATTCCCAAATATTTGGAGAAATGTGCTATTTACCTCAGTGGCACATAATGAATGCAAGTCAAATAACTGGAAATTTCAGATAACCCAAGTGGTTCTGCTATATTTGTCCATATCCGAAGGGAGATAAACAGCTGCTCAGGTGTCACCTTGGAATGTTTAGGGCTGGCTGTTTTGCTATTTTAATCCCCAGAAATGCAGGAGAAAATTCCTGAAAGAATATCCTACTAAAATCTTTATGTAAAAGTTATTAAATATAATAGAATACAGATACTGTGATCATCTTCACTGGGAGCAGATCCCTCTAAACTCAAGGGCAAACTATGTTCAGTTTTGCCTCTTTCCATTTCAGCAGCAACAAATAGGGTTCTGGATTGGGACCACAGCAGAGGGAGGGGTTATTTTCCTCATGCTCTGAATTAACACTCAACTACTCCGTTAACTTTCTCTTTACCCCAGAAAGAAAACTGCACAGGATACAGATATACAGATGCATTCACATATCTCCACTGGAAGATGTAGGATGCCTGGACTTCCACACAGTTTACTTCTCGTTCAACATTCTTAGGTCCATCAATATTGGTCCATAGAGTAGCATCTACCCAGAACTGATGCAGTTCTACTAAGAGACAAAATAAACGATCAGAGCAGTTGCATGATGCCATTTTTGTTGGACTGTATTATTGCAAGTGAGGTGGTCACATATTTCAAACGTGTCTTTAAGAACAACCACCACCCCAAATCCATGCAGATATAAAAGTAGCAGCAAGTCAGAGTGACAATACAAATATGGACTCTGCTTTGCAGTCTAAGTGATATGGTTGCCAAACGTTGAAAACTTTGTCCGGGCGGAATCATTAAAAAAGGTCTGGGAAAATCTGGACATATGGCAACCCATGTTGGAAGTGTAGATTTTGGTGAATTTCCTTCTTTTTTTCTAAGAAGAAGAAGAAGAGGAGTTTGGATTTGATATCCCGCTTTATCACTACCCGAAGGAGTCTCAAAGCGGCTAACATTCTCCTTTCCCTTCCTCCCCCACAACAAACACTCTGTGAGGTGAGTGGGGCTGAGAGACTTCAAAGAAGTGTGACTAGCCCAAGGTCACCCAGCAGCTGCTTGTGGAGGAGCAGAGACGCGAACCCAGTTCACCAGATTACGAGTCTACTGCTCTTAACCACTACACCACACTGGCTCTCTGAACAACTCTGTAAAACTGTAAAACTCTGAACAAAAAAGCTGAACAACTTTGCCCCCCAAAAAGCTCACTTTTTGAAATATGGCAACCCTGGAGTGTCTCCCAGTTATTCCCCAGGAGAACCTAAGATCTGTTTCTTGAACTGTGATCAGATTGTTTCCCTTCAGTGCGGTGAGTATAAGGAACCTTGAAACATTAAGTGTTTGGTACTTGGCTTTGCTCATTTCCTTCTTCCTTGCCATCCCTTCTTCTTATTGGGTCATGTGTTTTTAGATTATAAGCCTGAGAGCAAAGACTGGGGTTTGTTTGTTTTTAAAAAAAAGATTTCTATGATATCCTAGGAACTTTTCCACATGAAGGGTGGGATAGAAACTCTGAAGAAAATGAATATTACAAAATTACATGAGGTTGTTGATTGCGTAGCTTGGCTCTCATTCATAGCATGATGGAAGTAAGTGCCCTATGAGAGTTGAGCTACGCAAAGCAGTGCCAGTGTGGAGTTAGAAGGCTGAGCAATAGCACTGTCCTCTTAGTGAGTTCATCTACACCTTATTGAACATTTTGTGGTGGGTGGGGCTTCATTCTTGCATAATTTTGGCCTGGTGTTAAAGTACCGAACTTGGAGCATTTAAACATTTCCCAAGGGAGTGTGCATATTTATGGGTCACCTATAGGAGTGAAGCACAGAGGCAAAGAAAGAAAGCCCACAAGACGATATCTGCAGCAAAATAAGGCTTTGAAATTGCTTTCATTCTGGTGTTATTTACACTCTATTATCAGGATATAATTTTTCAGGGTTATAAAGATGAAAGAAATTGCCTCTCCATGAAGGATGGGAGCACGCTGCTAATTTTGTTAAAATGACATCAATGCCAATAAAGATAAACACTTGGGTGGAAACGCAAATCAGATTTCCAAAAACAAATCTGACCATGTAAATTGCTCCAAATTTTCCTCAACATCCCCTCCCTCATATGCCTGAGAATTAATTGTTCTGGTTTAAAATATGACATTTACAAGCCCCCCCTCCCCCACATCTGCTGCCACAGAAACAGGCACCAATTTACTATCAAATTTATTCGGAGAACAACATGGTGATGGTGTCTCGTCTATAGAGTTGGTGGGGTATCTTTTCAGCCCAAGCTTTGAGCTTCCTTCCACAGGCAACCTGTGCTGGTGAGTGGGGCCAGAGGCAACGTTGGGATAGAGGCAAAAGCAAGCATCATAATGAAGCTGATGTTGTGCTTTGCACGGTAGACTAAATTTTAGCCATGCAAAGAATGGGCTCCACATACATCCCTCTTCATCCTGCCATCCAGTCTGGGGAGAGGGTCCTGCACGTAATGCTGGGGGGCCCAGTCCAAATTATATATGTCTTCTGTTAAGTTGTGGGTGAACATATCAGACGACACAGTGATTCTTCAAACAGCTCTTGTTTATTCACGGGCCAGAACAGACCAGAAGGGTTCAGCCAGTCTGCTTATATAAAGCTCCACTAGAATGCAACAGTAACCATTTTCTGTAACTATCCAATCACTGAACGTCACTTTCAATCCCTTATTTGCATATGTGGGCCTGAGTGAAAACTATCTACAGTATCCCCCTGCTGGCCCAGGGTGAGAACTTCAGTACATAACATCTTCCAATTCTCCAGGTCCCACACAAAGCTCTAGGGATCAGGCCCAGAGTTATCTAGGTGAGCTTTTCTGGTGAGCTTTTCTCATGCCTTGTTTGGGTTCTTTTCCAAATAAAGTGCCCTGGTCCCATCCTTTGTGCAAACAGCACAACATGCAATCAGGACCATGCATTCCACACTCTCAGCATTGAGGCTCTTCACCTCTCATATGAAGCATCAGGCTTCTGCAGACGCAGTTGACCTCTGCCTATCCTTAAAAAAATTAAAACACAGCATTGGGCAAATGAGCTGTGTAAGAGACCCTGTGCAGCACTAAAAATATATCCTGTTGTAGCTGAAAGAAGTAACACTTTTCTCATGGCAGAAGCTTGTGTGGAAGAGAACTTAATATCGCCAAACACATTAAGTGGCATCCTGAGCAGGCAAATACAGAACCACATTTTTCACTCTAGCCCTGCTCTTCACCCTTGAGTGCTTTTTAAAAAAAAAAACCAGATAAAAATCACTACATATTCCATCACTTCTATTGTGTACACAATTGACTTCCTTGCACTGAGCAGCATGTGTACAGAAGCTGGTTTGCAGAGGGCAAAAGCCAAACCTTGACCCTATGCCAGGATGGGGCTCAAATAAGAGGGCCTAGGTGTTCAGATTAGAGGAAGAATCTCAGACTACACAGATTAAGCATGTATTGAGCAGTTGGTCCCTTATCTTTCGCGCCCTGATCTGGCCACAGTGATCCAGGTCACCTCCAGGCTTGATTATTGTAACTCGCTCTACGCAGGGCTGCCCTTGAAGCTGACCCAGAAACTCCAGTGGGTGCAGAATGCCGCGGCAAGGCTCCTTACGGGGTCCTTGTCACGTGATCACATTCATCCAGTGTTTTACCAACTGCACTGGCTCCCAGTGGAGTATAGGATCAGGTTTAAGGTGCTGGTTTTGACCTTTAAAGCCCTATGCAGCCCACTTACCTATGGGACCACCTATCCTGGTATGCCCCGCGGAGGACCTTAAGGTCCACAAATGACAACATTTTGGAGGTCCCAGGTCGCAAGGTGGTTAGATTAGTCTCAAATAGGGCCAGGGCCTTTTCAGTACTGGCCCCGACTTCGTGGACGCTCTGTCACAAGAAACTAGGGCCCTGCGGGACTTGACATCTTTCCACAGGGCCTGCAAGACAGAGCTGTTCCGCCTGGCCTTTGGTTTGGACTCAGTCTGACACTTATGTTGTCCTCCCCTCGTGGTCTTGATCTATCGGCTACTTTTAAAATGAGGCTGCATTTTAAATTGCATTTTAACCTGTATTTTAAATTGGTCCATCCCCCCCCCCCATTATGTTTTTACTGTGATTTTATTGGTGTTAGCTGCCCTGAGCCCGGCTCTGGCCGGGGAGGGCGGGGTATAAATAATATCTGTTGTTGTTGTTATCATCTTTGGAATACTGAAACAGCCTTCAAACCTACCTGATGCCAACTCTAAGGTAGTAATATGAACTCACCCAAGGATGGGCCTATTGAGAGCTCTCAAAGTTTGTGTGGAGGCCCCAGAAGGTGAGCAATGAAGAAGCTCAGTCACTGAGGAAAAGGTGCTTGTGAACCACCTATTTGAGACCAGACATGGACACCTATGTGTACTGGGATGTCGGTAAGGGAGTAAATGGTCCACCCTTACCTAGCCGTGTTCCTCTCATCAATCTACACTTCCACAGAAACAGCAGGGGTAGCACACAACACACAGGGCAAGGGGGCGCCTCAAATTTAGAGACTGCAAGAAGACTGCCAATTTTGCACAGGGAAAGCTTCGTTCTGCATCTTCCTCAGCGTCATGCTTACTGTATCCAGCCTTGCCACTGGGGAGGCAATCATGATGTTCCCTCAGAAAGTACACCATCCCCTTGTTGAAAGCCCTGTACCTGTGCTTATTAAGCTGCCAATTTATCTACCTGCCACAGGTAAATAAATGTTTCATAAGCTGAGGCTCGCTGAGCACTGGTGAAGACGAAAGTACACGGTATAAATAAATAAAGTGACAATCTGTTGTCTTCTTATGGATAAATAACATTTGTTTATACCCTGCTTCTGACTTTAATTCAGGCAGACATTCAAACAGCATCTTTTGGCAGTTCACGTTTGATTTTCTCTTCTTCCTTCACATCACATATCACACTTGATTCCTGTGAAATGTGAACAACCCTCAGACACAGCATTTACACTCCAGAAGTTACTGCAGAAAGAGAAGTGCAGGGAATGAAACAGAGACAAAGAAGGGGGGGGGGAGAAGAGTTTTATTAGCAAAAAAAGATTTTTGAAAAACAAAGCAGATGGGAAACGAGAAGGTCAATGCTGGCAAGTTTACTGCTGGAATATAATCCGCAAGAAAGTTGCCGGCCAAATTTAACAGCCTGGTCAAATGACAGCACATTGGGCAAAATGCTACAATAGTTTTTATAGTGGTTTAAATGCCCTAGATCCTTTCCCCCACTTTTACAATATTCTGGTTTCGTGCCAGCAGGCCGGCATTGGCAATCTACTTTTTAACAGCCTCAATGACATAGAAAGCTCTGATTTCCTTCCTAGAATTGTCATTTCAAGCTAATGAATTCCCTAGAGCTGCAAAAGGAAAACTTTCTTCTCTTTGTGAAACTTGGAGGCACCTGCTGTTTGCTGGTATTGTTATCGAGAGTGCAAGAAAGGAATGAGTGCTACAAGGCCAAGAGAAGGAGATTAACATTAAAAAGGGAGAACCCGGAGGCCAAGAATGCAAACTGGAAGGCCACCAAACTCAGTCCTGTGCAATGAAGCAAAACACAATCACGAGTAACAAATTAGCACATAGTCAGCAGGGTGGAGTGGATAGACGGCTGGATTTAAACTGCAGAGAAGTCTTCTCACCCTCTATGGTGGGCGCCATTGCAGACTGACATCCCCCCATGCTCTGGAATCCAACATGGGAAGTTTCTAGGGACTATTTCTCCTAGATGGGTTACCTTCCTAGGTTGGTGAGCCCCATCTGCTCCTCACTTCCTTCTATGCACATGCAGAAACCACCTTCTTGACCGTTGGATCCACTATTGGTCTCGTCTGCTCAATCTGCCAGAGCCTGTCTTCCCATGCAGGGGAAGTTCATAACTCATGGAGGGTTTGAGACCCATCAACTACCCTCACCTGGTTTAGCCAGCCAGTCAAAGCCATTCCTGGAGGGATTGCCACTGAAATTCAGATATATTGTACTGAAGTCCTACTTCATATAGAACAGAGTGACAAACCCACCCTGATGAAGGGTGCCGAAACAGAGATTTTTACCTGGATGTCTCGCTGTCTGAGTCCTCCTCATACACAGTTTTTCAACTACCAGATTTAACACAGAGTTGAACTTTTGGATGTGGAGACATTGAATAGTAATTTGTAGGTTTGTATATATCACTTCAAGATTGACCAGAGATATTACACACACACACACACACACACACACTTATATATATAGTTATTGTTTAAGCTTGTGCACAATAGATTTAATATACTCTTATTTTCCATATACAGAGTTGTGCTTTATGGGGCTTCTCTCTGTGTATTCCTTAAGATGGGAGGTGGGGTTTGAAGCTACCCAACTCCTTAAGGTGAGGCTGTGTATACACTATACCCTTAAAGAACAGCCCTTAAAGAACAGCTGAAGCACATTCTTTCACTCAGAGAATCTTGGCGACTTTGGTTTGTTGAGAGTTACTGGGAATTATACCACTGTGAGGGACTACAGAGCCCAGAATGGACGCAAGTGGCGCTGTGGTCTAAACTACTGAGCCTCTTGGGCCTGCTGATCAGAAGGTCAGGAGTTCAAATCTGCACGACGGGGTGAGCTCCCGTTGCTCTGTCCCAGCTCCTGCCAACCTAGCCGTTCGAAAGCACACCAGTGCAAGTAGATAAATAGGTACCACTGCGGTGGGAAGGTAAACAGAGTATCCATGCGCTCTGGCTTCCATCACAGTGCTCCATTGTGCCAGAAGCTGTTTAGTCATGCTGGCCACATGACCTGGAAAGCTGTCTATGGACAAACACTGGCTCCTTCAGCCTGAAGCGAGACGAGCGACGCAACCCATAGTCAAATTCAACTGGACTTAACCGCCATGGGGTCAGTTACCTTTACCTTACAGAGCCCAGAATTCTTTGAGGGAAATAATGATCTTCAAATTTTCTTTAATGGTATATGGTTTATACAAGTATTACAAGTAAGTGTAGCACAGGGGTGGGGGGGCTGGGGACTGGAGAGGTTGGAAGAAAAGAAGCAAACAGACAGGAACAGGGTCAGCCGTGCTATCAATGAGAATATTGGAGCCCTGACTGATTAATTTGTTGGACAATGTTTCAAGGGGAATGCAGTGTGATGGATGCAATGGTGGTGACAGGCAAATCAATCATGCCTACGTGGCCACAGAAAACGAAATAACAATAGCATTTATTTTAAAGGGTTTTAGCTGGAAATCCTATGCATGCTTCCCTGGGAGCAAGCCCCAATGAATTCAGTGGGGCTCACTCATTTATTTCATCTGTTACTTATTTATCGTATTTCTTCCTCACCCTGCCTGGCGTAAGAGCTACTAGGCTTGTGTTGCATTGTTAGTGAAGCAAGACCAAAGCTTGTGAGAAGCGCGCTTATTGATAGCTATACTTTGGGGTTAGGATTGGCTGAATGGTGCAGAGATCTGACTGGTCTATCATATGGTTACCAGATTTTTCCCAATGAATCCGGGGACACAAAAGACCCTGGGCCCAAACACACATTCATATTGTATAAAGGCGCAAAGCCCTATTTTTGCAACCTGTGAACATAAATGCACAGTTTTTTAAAAAGTGGGCAACGGCCCATGACGCCCAAGCCTTCCCCAATCTCCTGCCCGCTATCCCCTTTGTTTTGACAGATCGGATGAGGCTCGGGAGTCACGGGTGGGTGGCGCGCCATTGCCCAGGAGGGGCGCAAGGCGCACAGTACCTCTGCCAGGCAAGATGCAAAGCCCCTTTTTTGCACCCTGTGAAACATGAATGCACAGAGTTTTTTTTTTAAACTGGGCAACGGCTGGCCACCCACAACTCCCGAGCCTACCCCGGTCAGTCAAAGCAAAGGGGGGACAAACGGGGAAGGGGGCAGGATATCTGTACCGCCAGATGTCCCCGGTTCCCCTTCGGCAGTGGCGGTGGCAGTCAGCAGCCCAGAGCCAGCCTGGTAGCGCACAAGATACATCATATGGGGACTTTCAGCGAGGAAAAATGATGGACGCCATGGCAGCCAGCAGCTCCTGAAGCCAGCCAGAGCCAACTGCGCTACCAGGCTGGCTCTGGGCTGCTGAGGCTGCCGCTGCTATGTTTCCCAGGGAAAGATTTGCAAATCAGGGGACATTCCGGGGATGGAATTTGTCCGGGGACAGATTTGCAAATCTGGGGACTGTCCCCAGGAAACGGGGACGTTTGGTAACCCTAGTCTATCAGCTGAGGAGGAATAAGCGGGGTTTAGGAATGGATCGGAGGGGAGCAGGCTTCGCTCCAGTCCACCCCCTGCCTATGAAGACTGGCTGTGACTGACCCCGGGACCACAGTCAGCAGGAGAGCAAACCCTGCCATCCCACCCTCATATTCTTAGGCTGTGGAGTTTTTTACTATTTTTTCTTCCTCCAGGGCATGGGCTGGAGGCCAATTTCAAAACCCAGAACCTTTATGTGACATTAACATATGAGAGTGCTGGAGGTGAAATAGTTAAACAGATTACCCAATCAGAACCCAGGGGGGTGGAGTCAGAGGGACTATAAAACCAGCTCTGGGAGGGGCGAAGGGAGGAGTTCATTGGGAGTTGGTTGGAGTGGGAGTGAATTGGGTTAGAGTCTGTGAGTAGGTTGAGTTAGTGTAGAGAAATAAGCTGAGTCAGGAACAGTTAGGAGCTAGGAAGACAAGTAAATATCTGAGAGGTAGTTTAGTGAGTGAGAGCAGGTAGCGGAAGTTATAGGTCTGGATAGGCACCCCATGACTGTAATTGACCGTTACCGTTTATGAAACCACACACTTGTTAAACTGCAATAAATAAACAGAGGTTTATGTTCCAATTTAACCCTGACTGGACTCAGTATTGTACCAGGTAGGGCCTGGGTGGTGGCAGCGAGAAACAAAGTGGTGGCACAGGGATCAATAGATGGTGAAACGTCCAGGGACCCTGTGTGATCGCCACACTTGTCCAGTTTGTTCACCTTCATAGGCTAGGCCTTGCTCCCTGGGGTGGCGTCACTGTGAGGGGGTCTGCAATGCCTATAGTGACTGACAGTGGCTTTTGAGGGTTTGAGCCAGGGAATCTCACCTTTCCATACCAGGAGATGTCAGGGACTGGATCTGAGACTTGCTGCATGCAAAGCAGATGTTTTACCATTGAGCTATGGCCATTTGAGCCATAAAGGCCCATTAAGATCAACTAGATTAGGAGCCATTAGAGGAGAGGGTCTCCTTGGTGGTTGCTCCCTTGTTTGTGGAACTCCCCACCATCACCAGAGAGATACATTTCATTGTATCAGTTTGTGCTTCTAAACAAGCCTCGAAATCACATTTGTCCTAAGCTGCTTCTGGTTGAAAGCTTCACCTGAATTGTTAAATTATTTAATCATTTTTGTAGATATTCTTGTTGGGTTGTTGTTGTTGTTTTAAAAAAATGACTTCTTTCAAATTGCTTTCTTTGGTGGGAGTGTGGTGCTGGGCTATAAAACGTATTTCGGCTGCTGTTTCAACGGTATTAGATTTATTGGAATAAGATATATTTAGCCTTATGTTTTATTTATCTGTGCAAATTGTCTCAGGACTGCTTTGCCCTGAAAGGGAAGATAGAAGATTTTTAAAAAGTAAATACTAAATAAATAAATTATTACTCTACGCCCAACACAGGAAGAAAGGCTGAAAATGTTTAGCTTCAAGCACAGGAAGGGCAGGTGTGGACCCACCTGAATGAGATGGAAGCTTTGGACAAGAGGCAAAATGACTTCACCTCATAAGGGGCAGCACCTCATTCCTTTCCATTCCCTGAAACCATATACCTATATTAGCCACAGAGCTTCCATTATCAGCAATGTTCAATGCCTATACAGAGACGAGCATCTATATCTGGGAACATGTGAGAAAGAGATGGGTCACTAGCCCACGGGCAACCGTCTGTCCCAGGAGACAATGGAGGGGTGCACCATTGGAGATGAGGTCAAGCTGTCAGAAGGTTGCAGCAGCACCTGCTGTGGCTGTGGAGACCGATACAGGACAGACATGTTTTGTTGCAGCTGGGGCAGATGAAGGTGTCCAGTTGTGCTGCTGCAGATGCACCAGGGCGTTTCTCCTCTCTGCGCTCCTCCCAGAGGTCATTTCTCCTCTGGTCAATGCTGCGGAAGCACAACCTGCCTGTCTGCAGGCACTGTGGTTGTCTGAAAGGAATTCCCACACAGCGAGGTTAATGTTGCCCAGCCTTCATGTCATCTTTGTAACGCAGAGTTGGTTTGCCAATGGGCCCACTGCCTGAAGCCAACTCCCCGTAGAGCACATCCCTGGGGATCCTCCCATCTTCCATTCTGAGGACATGGCCAAGCCAGTGTAGATGTCGCTGAGACAGGAGTGCAAACATGCTGGGAATGTGGGCTTAGGAGAACACCTCTGTTTTTGGAATTCTGTCCTGACATTTGATACCCAAAATGCTCCTGACACAGTGCAGGTGGGAGGCATTGAGGCATTGCTCCTGACAGTTGTAAGTTGCCCATGATTCACTTCCATAAAGCGGTATGCTCAACAAACAAGCCTGGTAGACCTTCATCCTGTACTTCCCCATCCCTGCACTAGAGCCAGCGTGGTGTAGTGGTTAAGAGCAGTGGACTCGTAATCTGGTGAACCGGGTTCGCTTCCCCGCTCCTCCACATGCAGCTGCTGGGTGACCTTGGGCTTGTCACACTTCTCTGAAGTCTCTCAGCCTCACTCACCTCACAGAGTGTTTGTTGTGGGGGAGGAAGGGAAAGGAGATTGTTAGCCACTTTGAGACTCCTTAAGGGGAGTGAAAGGCGGGATACAAAGTCCAAACTCTTCTCCTTCTCCTTCTCCTTCTCCTTCTCCTTCTCCTTCTCCTTCTCCTTCTCCTTCTCTTTCCTGACCCCTCATACAATGCAGTTAGCTAACATGGGCAATGCCACAAATGTGCAAATGGACAGGGGAAGAGTTAGAGACTGGAGGAACGAAATCATGGGGAAATGAACTGCTAGTGGCCATTTTCTTTTAACCATCCCCTGTCACACTGCTAAGCACTGTGCTTCTTCAAGAAAGATAGCCAAAAGGAGGCAGTTCAAAGTTGTGCTAGAGAGACAGGGCGATGCAAATGGGAGCATGGCAAAGTGCCAACCTCTCACCTATCTTGATATTCTCTTTCTAAAACAATTCAAGACCCATCCAGTCATAGGCAAAGGGCAGTCTCTTCTCAGCATTCTGACAACAATGATAAGAAAGTGGCTGCAATTTGACAGTGGGTGTCGGGTGACAAGAATTAAGTTATAAAGACATTTCTTGAGGAAGTCTTAATGGTCTGGGGTGTGGACCCAAAGAAAGATCCCTGAGGAAGATCTCAGTAATTAGGCATGTTTGTGTGTGAGAAGTTGCTCTTCACATTTTTAATTTGAAAATGTTTAAGAGCTTAGTATTCCCTCCTTCACCTTTCTCTTCAGCTGACCTTTTATCTTTGACATTATTTCTTGCTTTGACCAAAAAAAAATTACTTCTAAATAACTGTACAAAGGAATCTGGCTCCCCACCCCAACTTCAACTTTAAAGACAATAGGTTTAATCTCAGTGAGATTTCTATTGAAATTAATGGACATGATTAACATAAGCTCGCTGATTTTAATGGCTCTGCTCCGAATAAAAAACAACTGAGTTGAAAACAACCCAGTACATTGTATTTGCCCCATAGTTTTAAGGCAAACATTACAGGGTTTAGAGGCAATTTTGTCACAATGCATATATACACAAGACATGTTCTAGAAACTAGACAAGGCTCATACCCTACCTCAGAGCATGTTCGCTCGCATGCTTATAGAATTCTTGATTGCTCACCAGTTTGGTAACTCCCCAACAATTGTGTAAAAAATAAAATACAATTTAAAAGTATTATGTTTGGGTTGACAGCAAGACCACAAAATTGAGGGAGGTAGATGGTCAAGTCCACTATGATATATTGGGCAAGAGATATAGGACATAACATAGAATTGAGCACATGGGGGAAATCGTGCAAAGCCATTCTTCCTCCCAAAGAAGGCTGTTGCTGACACAACCACATTTTACAGCAATCGCACTTCAGCTTAAACCTTCTCCTTGTGCCCTCAATCTTTCCCAACATTAGGATCTTTTCCAGGGAGTCTTCTCTTCTCATGAGGTGGCCAAAGTATTGGAGCCTCAGCTTCAGGATCTGTCTTTCCAGTGAGCACTCAGGGCTGATTTCCTTCAGAATGGAGAGGTTTGATCTTCTTGCAGTCCATGGGTCTCTCAAGAGTCTCCTCCAGCACCATAATTCAAAAGCATCAATTCTTCGGCGATAAGCCTTCTTTATGGTCCAGCTCTCACTTCCATAAATCACTACTGGGAAAACCATAGCTTTAACTATACGGACCTTTGTTGGCAAAGTGATGTCTCTGCTTTTTAAGATGCTGTCTAGGTTTGTCATCACTTTTCTCCCAAGAAGCAGGCGTCTTTTAATTTTGTGACTGCTGTCACCATGTGCAGTGATCATGTAGTCCATGAAAGTAAAATCTGTCACTGCCTCAATTTCTTCCCCTTCTATTTGTCAGGAGGTGATGGGACCAGTGGCCATGATCTTAGTTTGTTTGATGTTGAGCTTCAGACCATATTTTGCACTCTCCTCTTTCACCCTCATTCTTTAATTCCTCCTCACTTTCTGCCATCAAAGTTGTGTCATCTGCATATCTGAGGTTGTTGATATTTCTTCCGGCAATCTTAATTACAGCTTGGGATTCATCCAGTCCAGCCTTTCACAAAGATAGAGAAATGTAATAACTCTCTCTCACACACACATATATATCTCAAGCACAATTTTCTGCCCTTTGTGATTATTTTCCTCCTTGCCTTATATCCATTAAATGTCCCTGTTTAATTTTATGGCATTGATTTAGAGTTGGTAATTATTTTGGTTTAATGGTTTTAAGGTGTCTCTTGTTTTATTGTTTGCCATCAACAGGGTCTCTTTCTACAACTTGCCTTTGGGCTCCAAAGCTGTTTATTACCACCATAAAAATGTCCTTGGTTAAATAATAAATAAGTTCAACCCATCCCACCATCACCCATCTTTTTTATGTTGTCATTTTGTTGTATTTGGGGTGAATATTATGCTTTTAAAAGATGGAAGAATTGCAGTCATAAAAGGTGTTGCGGTGAAGTTTAGGTTCAAGACAAACAATTCTAACGCATGCTTAACCCAAATGATCCCAATCTGGTACAACTAAAAGCACCTGTTGAGTTTGCTGCAACAGGGAAAGTCTTTGCCTACAGCTTTTCAATTCTGGTTTTCACAGCTAAGCTAAAATAGGGAAAACAAGTCCATCACTAAAGCCAATGACTTTTATGCAACAGAGTCTAGAATCTGGACTGTAGACCTAACTGCTACAAAAATCAGTTCCTTAAATGCTGGTCTCTGTCAACTATGAGGAATGGGAGGAAATATTATTCAGTTCACATTTAAAGGCAAATCTATCAAATTTGCACATCCCAAAACAATATGAGAACTGGAAGACAGCAATCATTCAAACTTCACTCTTATCTGAATGATGCAATACAGTTTTCCAACCAAACGATGCTTACAAAATGCATAGATTAGGGGTAAGTGTGCATAAAAATGGATATATTCATGAAAATAGCATACAATAACGCATTTTATTAGGGAAAGTGCCTGCAAAACTGTGCAAATCTGTCAGAACTACATAAAAATGTGTTTCTTAGGAAATTTCACACTAGAACACTGGTGACTTTTCATGGGGATTTTTAAAAAGAATAATCACAGATAGCTGCAGAAATGTGGAGCACTAAATTTAAGATTAGAAAAATGAGAAACTGAGAGAACCAAAATGGACAGAGCCTTCCAATCCTACTGATAGCTATACAAAATTAAAGTTAGTCAAGTTATACAAAGAAACCCCCAGAAGAACAAACCCTAATTTTGGTTTTGCCAATCTGTAAATTGGTTTATTTCTATTTGGATAAAATCTAGTCACAGCTCTGTCTTATTAGGATAATAGGACAGAGCCCATGGGGAATGTCTCCTGCAGGAGTCTAATTGAGATGCACTGCAACACCTTCTCCCTGCCTCTTTGGCTCTGTAAATTTCCCTCTTCCTGTGCTACTTCAGAAATGTGACCAATATGTAGTTATGGAGTTCTAGCCTCATCAATTTGAGCAAGCGGATTGAACAACAATTTTTAAAAAGCCCCTCAGGCTCTTCATGTTCATTAATTTAACTTAGCAATTATTTAAAAAGAGAGCAGTCTGGAGAGTTCTGCCCATTTCCAAATGCAAATTATCAAATAATTCACCTATAAATGAAACCAGCAAATAAGCTTAAATGCCATTTCTGTATCCTCTTTTGACCAAATGAGTGAGTTTGAGGAACAAAACACCTCCTGTTTAAAATAGTGGATTGGTGCAGAACCAATACCACAAAAATATTTTAGCATACCAATGAAGCACCCTGTTTTAAAGGGATGCCTCCAATTTTTTGAAGGTGCCCTGACCAATGCCTTCATCCTGGGGTGCCCCGATTTCACATGGCAGGTGGGCAAATAGAGTGGGTTTTAGTGATTTTTCACTTAGATCAAAGCTGGTCCAATCAGGCCATCCTTGTATTGCCTGCACCATCCATTTTCACAAATTAAGAATTAAATCAGAAATGTTCCTAGGCTCAAATTCATAGGTTTACATAGGCCAAGACTGCAAAGATTTTCTCCAAACTGGGCAAATAGGCAGCAAAATAGTCAATGAGATTGACATTGTACATACTAGATACTGGCATTTGTTCAGAGATGCCAACTGTCTCTGCACATGTGGAAGCATATGTATGAAGGAGTGTACCCTTATTTATTGGTACTGCTCAGGGGCGCTGCGGTCTAAACCACTGAGTCTCTTGTGCTTGGAGATCAGAAGGTCAGCGGTTCGAATCCGCGTGGCGAGGTGAGCTCCCGTTCTCTGTACCAGCTTCTGCCAACCTAGCAGTTCGAAAGCTTGCCAGTGCAAGTAGATAAATAGGTACCGCTGCGGCAGGAAGGTAAACGATGTTTCCATGTACTCTGGCACTCATCATGGTCCTCCGTTTCGTCCTGCTGGCTGCATGACCTGGAAAGCTGTCTGTGGACAAACGCCGGCTCCCTTGGCCTGAAAAGTGAGATGAGTGCCACACCCCATAGTCGCCTTTGATTGGACTCAACCACCCAGGGGTCCTTTACCTTACACACAGGTACACAGAATCTAAACTCACTGAACGTTAGATGTGAATAATTGTACATGTGTAGAGTTCAACTACGTGTACAACTGCACACTCTTTGAATGTAATATTTAAACACTGTGGCTCTCCTGGAACGAGATCTTGTAGTTATTGAGGGTAGTTCAAATCTGGAGCATCACAACCAAACAATGTCAACATAAGGACCATCAATGTTAATTGAATGAAAGCAATTAATGTGCTTTTTGTGTGTTTGATATGTAAATAGCAGCCATGAGGCAACCTGAACAGCCTCAAGACTCTGAGGAGAAGATTGGTGAAGTGTAACACAATCTCTCCCTGACATGATCTGACAGGAATGGCCACTTCAAACCTGTTGTTTGCATTTCAAGGAAAACCTCCATTGCTGTCAAATGGAATTTCCCATGGAATGCAAATGCCAGGTTTGGATACATTTTTTTCAGAAATGTGGCAGGACTAAAAAGAGTTAAACTTTTGGGTTCTTCTAGAAACTGGGTATCTGGAAAACCCTAAGGTATGTGGGGATATTTCCCCCCATTATATTCAGCTCCAGTGATCACCTCCAAAATGAAATTATACTCTGTCCTTTAACCAGCATCAAATTACTCCTAGACACATCCCACAGAATGGCAATTCATCACAGTGCTATTTCCTGTTTTCAGAAGACAGACCACACTATCATTGCACAATGACACCACCACAAATTTATGATAGATCATGCATTTAATGCCCCCATCGCATCAGAAGTATTTAATGTCATCAGCCTAACAATGCAAGTGGCATAGAAGCAGTGGAACTAGCCAAAGCAACTTAATCTTACCAGAATGCCAATGATAAGATCTGCTGGAAACAGTGCATGATGAGAAAGCCTGCCTTTGTGATGGGCAATGAAATGTGGGGTGCTGGAACAAGGGTAACGGGGACAGAAGGTGCCAACCATTTTCCAACAAAGGAGACAGATATTTGAGGAACTAAACCCCGGGTTTGCTGAAGACTTCATATTTCTCCCCAAACTCCAAAATTAAATAAAAACATACACAGCCGCCCACCATTTTTGCCACTGCAGTAAATGCCTTCGATATTCTGCACAAAGACTAGAAGCAAAATTCAGAAACAGTTCTGAAGCAGTAGCCAGATAGCACTAATGGGGTTCATGGCCAAAGCAGAACTGTCCAAGATGGTTGTTTATATGGGGGCTTAATTCTGGCCTGAACAGCTTACTCAGCTGAACATAAATCCAAGAAGAAGAAGAAAAAGCTACCTTCACCTGAAAGAAATATGAACAGGAATTCATTGGCACAGCATAAAAAAGTTCTGATCTCATCCATCTATGTACAAAAAATTACTCCGCTAATGTTAGCTTTGATTCACTGTGTCTAGCTCAAAATGATAGCGAGCGCATTCTGCAAAGGTTGTGCCTTTTTGCAGAAAGAGAGGGGTTGAATAGTTAGCAATGAAAACTGGAAGGCAGGCTGGCTGCTTCCAGCCCCTAGTGTCTGAGGGATGGCCGTGCCAGTTCTGCACTTTTAACCCTCCAAAAAGGCACTTGGTTACTTGGAAGGAAAGCTGTTTCCTTCCCCACCCCGAATAATTGGGATATAAAAGGGCAGGTGGTAACAGGAAGGTATTTCACACTAGGGATGCAGCAAAAATTTGTTCAGTCCACGTTTTAAATTGAATTGACCTAATTTACCTTCCCCAGAACAATATGCCAATTGAAATGCTGCCGTCAACTGAATTATGCACTTCTCTGAATTTCACCATGCATTTTACTGGGAAAAGCATACAGAAATGAGTATTATATGGGGAAGCGCTTGGGGGAATAAATCTGCCATCCGCCTAGGTACCATAAATGTGTATTTAAGGGGAAGGATTCGTTCAGATTATCTGCAATTTAAATTGCAATTTTTGTGCTTTTTTTAAAAAAAAAACCACACGCAAGAAAGGATGGAATGGACTTTTGGTTGAGCACATGTAAAACTGGCATGCGATGGAAAAGTCTGATCTGTTCGTTCCTTATTTTTTGCCCTTCAAGAGTTCCGCAGTAATTTCGTACCCTGTCGTGTTGTAGATGGAGCAAAGGAAAACAAAATTGTACGGAGGCCCAGTTTAAAACATTTATTGCTATGATGGGTTATTATTTAACATTAAAGCAGATAAATGGGCTCATATATGGATGGTGAGGATTTGAAATGCTAAAAGAGTGCTCCCATTCTCTAAAAATGGAGCTATTTCAGCAGTCTGGCTGATGGCTCAGATGGTCCTTCTCCTGACACAGAGTGACTTACTGATACATTAGAGGATAGCAAATGGCCTTGCTGGGTCAGACCATGGGTTGATCTTAATCTTGCTGCTGCTGCTGCTTCGATCACTCGTAGCCAAGTAAGATTGTCTTCCATAAACATGGTTTTAACAATGAGTTCATAAGTGACTGTGGAGGCCAATTCTAGATCCACACATCCTTCCACAGTGGGGACATTGGTTTTCGGGTGGGAGTTGATCACGGTGAGGGTTTGCCAAGCGTGCCTTCCTCTTAGCACATTTCTCCCTTGCATCCTGAGTTCAAGTGTCTTCAAAGACCATGACACCTTTGGTAAAGGCTGTTCTCCAATTGGAGCACTCGCAGGCCAGTGTTTCCCAAATTGGTGTTTATACTACATTTTTTTTGGATTTGCCTTGAGAGAGTCTTTAAACCTCTTTTGTTGACCACCAGCATTATGCATGGCCTTTTTGTGCCAACATTGAACCTCTGCATGTCTGAGGTCTGAGGTCCAGAGGCTCAGCAGTGAGTCTCCCAAATGTGCCATGCAGATGAGAAATCATAGCAGGCTGCTCTAGAACAGCCTGTGGGTTGCAAGACTTGGCAGTCCTGACCAAATTTTCTTGGGGTCCGCCTCCTCCAGATAAATGTTTTAACTGTAGAAGTTCCCTAAAGTGTGCCTGTATTCCAAATTGGCATGTAACCTGAGGTGCTTAACAGCTCATGCTAATTGTATAAGAGTCTCATATTCCTGGCTCAAGCATCTCTCAAGTTCTAGATTTGAAAGTGACCAGGCCACATACGCCTGGAAAGGGAGCTGATCTTAGCTGGCCTAGGCTTTTCTCCCAAATGTTATTTTCGGCACTTAAATGCACAGAATCGGCGGCACGCAGACTTGCAAGCCACATAGTTGCTGGGGCAGTCCTGAAGCAACAGACCACAGGGTATGTGAGAACTGTTTAGGTAGCACTGAAGAGTAGGGATGTGGGGAAATTCATCCAGTTCACATATCCAGAATTGATATGCAACCCAAAATGCAGCTATCATTCAAAATAAGCACTTGTCCAAATTTTGCAATGCAGTCCTTCAGTTTTAAAAAGTTCACCCAAAAATGTGTTTATTGGGGAAAATGTAAATAAAAACACATATGGTTGTGAAAATAACATACAACTGTGCACTGTATGAGGGGAAACTGTGTAGAAAAAGGAGTATATTAGAAGGAATGCATGCAAAATTGCAAATGAATGTTCTATGTATCTATACACACACACATACACACACAAAATGCAAATAATTTTTCATGAGGGGATATAGAGATAGAAATAGATGATGCAGATTGATGCTGAACTTAAGACTGAAAAAACGAGAAACTTGGGAAAACTAAAATTAAGTTATTTGTCCAATCCATACAGGAAAATTATGCAAAAGCTGCATGCAACTTGATGTCTCTTTGCATTTTTGGATGGACCGCTTCCTACGATGACAAATAAAGTACCAAGCATGCAGAAATCTGCACGCCTCAAAGAGCTGAGGAAATTGTCCTTTAGCAGGAGGTACCAAAGCAAGCATATTAAGATATTTGACTTCATAGCTGAGTGGTAGAGCACATGTTTTGCATATAGAAAGCTCCAGATTTAATCCCTGGTACATACAGTTAAAGGATCTAAGGCAGCAAGGCTAGGGAAAAGCTCTTTGAAACAGACTGAGTGTTGACTTACTATCCAGGATAGCTGTTAATTCCCTTAAAAGGGAGAAATGCAGTACTGAAAAATGGCTTCCTGGACAGAAATGTAGAATGGCAGCCAGGAAGGGTGTGTTTGCTGCATATACACTGGTAACAGTGTTTCTTGCATGAAGCAACCTTGCCAACATAGGCAGGATCTAGACACATCACAAAAGCATTTCAGGAAAACAAGTTGTAAACTTCAAAATGGGAAATCATGTTAGTTAGAGAGCCAGTGTGGTGTAGTGGTTAAGAGCGGTAGTCTCGTAATCTGGAGAACCGGGTTCGAGTCTCCGCTCCTCCACATGCAGCTGCTGGGTGACCTTGGGCCAGTCACACTTCTTTGAAGTCTCTCAGCCCCACTCACCTCACAGAGTGTTTGTTGTGGGGGAGGAAGGGAAAGGAGAATGTTAGCCGCTTTGAGACTCCTTAAAGGGAGTGAAAGGCGGGATATCAAATCCAAACTCTTCTTCAAATCATGTTAGTGAAAGGCGGGACTCCACAGCGCCATCTGGTGTCACAGTGTTGTAATGCATATAAAACGTTTTTTCTTAACTAATGTAGGTGAGTCCATACAGCAATATGCAATAATATTTAAAGAGCTGTACATGTACTAGGGACCCAGGCAAAGTCAAGGTACATGTTTAATGAAACATGTTCTTGCTAGAATTCCTACTCCATGATTGCAGTCATGGGATTGTTGTCTATCACATGATGGTGTATGTGGGAAGTGATGGAGACAGGATGTGTTCTATGAAGTGGGACTATTGTCCTTTGTTCTTTTTCTCTTTGTTGTCTGAAGCTAGAGAGAGAGGGTGCCATGTTGCAGTGCTCCGTGTGTGTTTATATGTAAATAAAGTAGATTAGCCAAAATGCTGAGTTGCTGAGGTCTGTTATGCAACTGCGCAAGCTCTGTGGATCCCTAAGTGTGCCAGTGTCTGTTGGCATCGGTCGCTGTGATGTTCGGGCAGAAGAAAGCTTATGAAGCTCCCAAACGGTTGACCAGGAAGGAGAGAACATGCCAGTTGGTCATGTGTCTCTGCCAGCATCCTACTCGAGTGTAGGATGAGCTCCTGACAGTTCTTGCAGATCTGTCATCCACAATATTTGTGTTTGTAGTGCAACACTACAATGTATTTGATGCACTCACTTACTGAGACTGCAGACCCTGGCATAGAATGAAAACGTTTTTCCCTAGGAATTGTTCCAGGGAACCTTGAGGTCACTGAAAGTGAATCAGAGCTTCCCCCATCAGAAAAGCAGTATTAGAAGGCAAGCTTCCTGGTTAGACATTTTGCCTGCCATTTCTAATTCTCTTCTCCAGTGTTTAGCTACTTCTTTCTTTGGCAATGACTCATAACTAAGATTGTGTCCATGAACACAGTCTTAACAGTCCATAAGTGACTGTGGAGGACAATTTTGGATCCACACGTCCTTCCAAAGTGGAGACATTGGTTTTTGGGTGGGAGTGGATCCCGGTGAGGGTTTGCCAAGCGTGCCTTCCTCTTAGCATCTTTCTCCCTTTCGTCCTGAGTGCAAGCGTCTTCGAAGCCCATGACGCCTTTGGTAAAGGCTGTTCTCCAACTGGAGCGCTCACAGGCCAGTGTTTCCCATTTGTCAGTGTTTATACTACATTTTTTTAGATTTGCCTTGAGAGAGTCTTTAAACCTCTTTTGGTGACCCCCAGCATTACGCTTTCTGTTCTAAAGTTGGGGATGGAGTAGTTGCTTTGGAAGATGATAATCAGGCATCCCCACAACATGACCAGTCCAACAAGGGTGATGTTGAAGAATCATTGCTTCGACACTTTTGATCTTTGCTTCTTCCAGTACACTGTCATTAGTTCACCTGTCTTCCCACGTGATGTGTAACATTTTTCAGAGATACTGTTGATGAAATCTTTCGAGGAGCTGGAGGTGGTGTTTATAAGTATTTATAAGTGGTCCGTGTTTCACAAGCATGCAGTTTAGCTACAGAACAGTAGCTGTGCTCCAGTTTGCACTCCAGTTCAAGTGTGGTGACATAGTCCCAATAGGACTGGTGCCTGCCCTGTATGAACTGAGTATGTCTGTCCAGAAGCCTCTACAATCTGCAACAAGCACAAAGTTTTTTCAATGGAAATCATTCCCAGAAGTTTAAAACCCATTGTCTTAAACAGACTAGAAGTCACTTGGGGAGCTTTCTGAATTAACAAGAAGAAAGGATCTAATAAAGTAAACTTTTTGTCCTTGCTTGACATCCGTTTTGTCTGTATAAAAAGCTAATCCTTAGTCTAGAGGTAACTGTAGTGTTGCAAATTATGAGCTGCATTTTTAAAGGGGAGAGAATCTATAATGAGATTCAGCACAGTAAAGGAGTCGAGATATATCAAAGGTGAGTTCACACCACACGGCCATAGCATTGAGTACAACTGTAGTAAATTAATGGGGTCCTATCAAAAATGATAAATTTTATTGAGTGGCATCATAGATCCTGAGGCCAGATTGGTGGCGTATTCATGTGATAACAGAAGATTAATGTTTTCTGCATAGATCATCCTGAATTTTGTTCTTTGTAAGTTATTGAACAATTTACCCCTTTTCTTTTGAGTTTTATCAAAGCCAAAGGACATAATCCATTCTTTACTGGAAGAAACAGGGTTTGGATCATTATTCACAGAATATGCTTCTTTTACAAATTTCTACAATTCTATCTTTTTAAACACTGTTTATGCCTAGGATATAGCACAATTAATCACAAAGTGTTTAGCCAAGAGAGACGCAGGCCAGAGACAGGGCTACAACTTCAAAGCATTAAAATACCAATTTTCTAATAATATGGTAGAGCTAAGGGGTCAAAAACTTATGCATTTTCTTTCAAACAAAATTGTTCATCTCTTCCGCCATTTTTAATAACATTATTTTGAGAATTCTGCATGTTAACTATGAGTTATTTCATTTTTTCTATGTGTTAGTTTAGTAAACACACATCTGGAAGCCCAAAGAAGGGAAAGGAGTGTAGAGAGTTGGTTTTGAGGAAGGATGAAGGAAGAGTTGATCAATTGTCCCTAGCTTCTCTATTCTAAAGTCTCTCACACGTACACGCAAAACACAGTACTATACATGTGTGTTTGACGGGGCAGTGTCCTCTCCCCATATGAATCATAACCTTCTGACTCCCAGCTTTGCTTTTTTAAAAGTTAGTTTCTATAATCTGTAGAATCTGAGATGTGAGGCAGAATGTGCAGGCACCATTCTCAGTTTTGTTTTTCTGTGAGGCACTAGCATCCTCCTATGGAAGTGAGAGCTGGACCATAAAGAAGGCTGATCGCCAAAGAATTGATGCTTTTGAATTGGGGTGCTGGAGGAGACTCTTGAGAGTCCCATGGACTGCAAGAAGATCAAACCTATCCATTCTGAAGGAGCCCTGAGTGCTCACTGGAAGGGCAGATCCTGAAGCTGAGGCTCCAATACTTTGGCCACCTCATGAGAAGAGAAGACTCCCTGGAAAAGACCCTGATGTTGGGAAAGATGGAGGGCACAAGGAGAAGGGGACAACAGAGGACAAGATGGTTGGACAGTGTTCTTGAAGGTACCAGCATGAGTTTGACCAAACTGAGGGAGGCAGTAGAAGACAGGAGTGCCTGGCGTGCTCTGGTCCATGGGGTCATGAAGAGTCAGACATGACTAAACAACAACAACAAAAGCATCCTCCTTCCTCTTGGTGTTTACTTTTCCGTCACATGTTTCCTGGAAACATGTAATATGTGGATTTTTATTTTTTTTAATGTGGATTAACATGGGAAGAGGGTGGGACACGCTTCTGAGTGAACACATTGGGGTGGGGGGATGACACAGGCTAGAAACAGACCAATCTGTCCATTCCTACTCCACTGAATGGCCCCAAACACTCCTCTGCGTTTCTCTAGCAATTGAGCAGGAATGCTTAAAAAAACCCACACCAAATGTCTTTCAGAGTAAGCCAAAGCAGTGGTGGTGATTATTTGCAGATGGCTTTACCTGTGTGCTCACGCCTCGGAGCCTTTTGTGCAAGCCCAAAAGGGAACAGAGTTAGTGTAACATTTTTACGGCTGAATCGTGAGGTATGCATGCTGGTTTTATAAGACTTTTAAAATATTCATGCTGTAATTTTAATCTTGTTTTCTGAACTCCTCGGGGCCCTCACTGGTTCCCTCTTAAGGCGGGATATGCATTTAATAGCAAATGACCATCATAAATACTAGGAGCCTGGCTTTCGGTACTTATCTGGTCTATGGAGCAATGCATTCTGCCTATTGAAGCTACCTTCAGCTCTTAAGCTGGATCTACACTGACCTGTTTCATTTTATTTTCCCCTATTAAAACGACATTAGGTACATCATAGGGCATACTTGTTAATTAAAACACTTTTTACCTTGGTTTCCCCCCTCCATCAAATGTTAGTAATACCCAGCCACTCTATTTTCCAAATGCTGGGGTCCGTCCCCCCTCCCTTGCTGCTAGTTGCTGGTTGCTCTGTTCCACACACTGGTGTCACATTTTAATTCTCCCCCCCCCCTCCCTCTGTGTCCTTTATTATCTGCTTGAATGCAAGAAGCAAATGGCAAGAGGAGAAATTGAACATCACCCCTCATATACCATTGAAGGGGGGTTGCAGTTTGAATGCAGTAACAAAAGGGTGGGGGGAAATGCTACATAGGCACATATGAGCAATGTTTCACCAATATAGTAGCAAAAAATGATTAAAAATGAATGATAAAAAGACAAGGTAATAATGCATTTTGAACGTGAAAAGTAGGACGTCATGTGTCCATCTTTGTTATCAAAACCATTCCTTAACCCTTCCTTAACCTTAAAAACCCATCCAGTCCTGCATTAAGAACACTTACCCCTGATTCAGATATGGCTGAATTCTGGTATCAGTGCCCACATCTAAGTATCTGACAGGAATGCCGTTACTTGAACTGCAAGACGCAGCTAAACACACCCGGCGTAGAAGCAAACAGGCAATAAATAAATATCTGCTTTTGTACCACATTTGACAAGAGAACACAGAACTATACACATGAAGAGTTGCTGAAAAGGGCAGGGAGCAGTGGTTATAGCAGTAATATTTTGCCCCCCCAAAAAAAATTATGCTGCGTTCTTTGAACTTTCTCCAGCAATTCATAAAAAAAGAGATTACAGTAATATATATATATATATATATATATATATATATATATATATATATATATATATATATATATATATATATATATGAAAGGGGAAATAAAAAATTCAGACAGATTCTCATAGGTGGGGTGTAGGACTTTTCTTGCAGTTACCGGTACCTTACTTTCAAAAGAGCCAAGAGATGTTTGTGAGTGTCCTTTCTTTTTCTACAAATAGTCTCCACGTTGATCTGCACTCTGCAGCCTTCCTGGGTGTTTCCTGGAAAACCCTGTGATATCCTCATCTGGGCTTTTTTGTTAGTATGGGAAGCTGAGGAGGTTGCATACTGTGCGCCCGGCAACTGAAGTTTTTGTTAGTTTTAAATAAATGAGTGGGGAAAGATTTTTTTAAGGTCAAGGGAAGCACTTCCCTTAACAACAAAATGAGCCTGTCCTGATCTCACATTCTTGGTGGGCTCCCTGAGTTCCTGTGCTCAGGGGAAGGCATCACGAGGGTGGCGCTGTGGTCTAAACCACTGAGCCTCTTGGGCTTGCCGATCAGAAGGTCGGTGGTTCACATCCCCGCGACGGGATGAGCTCCCATTGCTCTGTCCCAGCTCCTGCCAACCTGGCAGTTCAAAAGCATGGCAGTGCAAGTAGATAAACAGGTACCTCTGTGGTGGGAAGGTAAATGGCGTTTCCGTGCACTCTGGCTTCCATCACGGTGTCCTGTTGCGCCAGAAGTGGTTTAGTCCTGCTGGCCACATGACCTGGAAAGCTGTCTGTGGACAAATGCCGGCTCCCTTGGCCTGAAAGCGAGATGAGCACCTCAACCCCATAGTCGTTTTTTACTGGACTCAACTGTCCAGGGGTCCTTTACCTTTACCCATAAGATCTGGAAATGCAGGTATGCAGGGAATCTGCAGAAAGCTGGGTAGAAGTTAATGAAAAGGAAAGCTCAGCCTCACACCCATCACAGTTTCAAAGAAGTACTAAAGTGGCCTGAGAAATAGGCAGAAAAACTGAAGCCTGTTTCGCAGGAGGTGAAAAGTTTTTACAAAGTTAGAACTCAAGGATTATCAACACCCATTCTCACTAAAGCATAGGGGAAGAGAGGGGGGAATGTTTTAATTTTAATGCCCTCAAAATTGACTTTGCCTGTAACGTTTATTCAATATTGAAAGAAGAGAGAGAAAATGGTGTAGATGTCAAGTCTGGCAGCAGATTTTTAGTTGCCCTTGAAAAGCAGCTGCCATAAATCTTGGATGAAGCCAAATAGAAGACTGGCGATTTTGATCTACAATTCAGTCGTTTCCATCTTTCTAAAAGTAAATGATACTGATGGAATTAGAGCCAAGCAGCCCAGCTTTCCTTCGCAGTTCTGCCTATTCAATGAACCTCACATCTATTTTCTGCAATACTGAGGCTGCAATCTGATGCACTCAGCTTTGGGAGTGTGCTTCACTAAACTCGGCAGGACTTACTTTTGAGTAAATGTGATTTGAGCGTGCGCTTATGTTTAAGATTCTGTCTAGAAAAATCGAACAAAATTAGAGCAGCCCGACCCCACATTTGACTTAGGGTCAGTGTGCCAATCAAAACTGGAGTTATTTCAAGTTATCCTCTCCCCACCACACACACACACACACACACACACACACACACACCTGCAACATTCCTACTTGGGCAAAATAACTGAGGAATTATGGGGTGAAGCTGCATGAGTTTTGATAGCACTAATGTTCAGATATTGTGCAGTTTGGGAGAATACCTGCATCTGACCTTGTGTTTGCTCCTCCTTCCTCTCCGGTATTTAAATGGGAGCTGCTTGCGCAGATGCTTGAGATCATCAGGAATTGTAGAACTTTCTTTATGTATGCAACAACAGCAGCAAGACTACTCATCGCGAAATATTGGAAGACACAGGAGCTACCCACACTGGAAGAATGGCAGATGAAAGTGATGGACTACATGGAATTGGCAGAAATGACTGGCAGAATCCGTGACCAGGGAGAAGAGTCGGTGGAGGAAGATTGGAAGAAATTTAAAGACTATTTGCAGAAGCACTGTAAAATTAAGGAATGTTAAAATGATGTTTGATTGAAAATAAGTGGTATTGGTTAAAAGAGGCCTAAGAAAATGTAAATAGGGATTGATAAAGGATAAATGCTAGAGGGTAAGGATTTGCTGAATTTAATATCTGAACTGGAATACAAAATGGGAGGTGTGAGGAGGTCAAGAAATTAGTGAATGAAGTATAAGGTATGAAAATATCAATCTATTTTCTGTTTTGCTTTTTGTTTTTTTGTTTTTCTCTTTTTCCTTTTTTCCTTCCCTTTTTTGTTAACTGTTTTCTATTGTGTATTTTTTATGTGTTTTGTTTTTGCATTTTTTCCCCTTCTTTTTCATTTTTGTAGTTTAAATCTTGAAACTTTTTATTGTTTGTGAAACTTTAATAAACATTATTTTTAAAAAAAAGAGATCATCAGGAATTGAGCAACTTTCCTCTTCTAATAACCCAAATAAGCCTTCTGTTGGCATACAGAATGGAAACATCTCCAATTGGCTTTTCAAAAGTCATGACTCTCAACATCTGGTGCAATAGGTCAGATTTTTATAGTTTCATATGGAACTGTGCCCTGATTCTGAACCTCATATGCATGTTGAAAAGTAAAGGCAAAAGACCCCCGGATAGTTAAATACAGTCAAATTTGACAATGGGGTGCAGTGCTCATCTCCACTTCCAGGCTGAGGAAGCCAACGTTTGACCACAGACAGCTTTTCCAGGTCATGTGGCCAGCATGTTGTGCTTCTGGCACAACAGGACACCATGACGGAAACCAGAGCATATGGAAACACCATTTTACCTTCCCACCGCAGCAGTACCTATTTATCTACTTGAGCTGGTGTGCTTTCGAACTGCTAGGTTGGCAGGAGCTGGGGCAGAGAAATGGAAGGTCACCCCGTCGCAGGGATTTGAGCCGACAACCTTCCAATCAGCAAGCCCAAGAGGCTCAGTAGTTTAGACCACAGCACCACCATGTCCCAAACCTCATATGCACACATAAAGCTGAAGAATACAGAAGAGTGCAATATTCTATCAGAATGAGCAAAATCAAGGCAACCATAATGTTATGTTACAGGGCATAAAGGGCAGCAGGGAAGTCAGCAGTGGTCTCAATGTAAGTCTTTTCCTTGGTCAGCCCCCAGACCCCCCCCCCCAGGAACAGTCCCTCATTGTATTCTACTATGGCTGGCTGGCTGGCAGTGCAGAAGCTGCTGCCACACAGAATTGGGCCTCCTCCTTGCCCCATCCATATGGAGGCACAAATTGGGGTAACCGGGTGAGTCAGGGAGCTGGGACTTTTAATGCCTGCCACTTTTATTAGACCCATAGACTATGACATGGGAAGTTGCAGCTGCCAACATTCCCCCCCTCGACTTTCTATGCAACCATTTAAAGCCTGGAATGCCTGCTATTTGTGCTAGGTAAAGGTAAAGGGACCCCTGACCATTAGGTCCAGTCGTGGCTGAATCTGGGGTTGCGGCGCTCATCTCACTTTATTGGCCAAAGGAGCCGGCGTACAGCTTCCGGGTCATGTGGCCAGCATGACTAAGCCGCTTCTGGCAAACCCAGAGCAGTGCATGGAAATGCCGTTTACCTTCCCGCTGGAGCGGTACCTATTTATCTACTTGCACTTTGATGTGCTTTCGAACTGCTAGGTTGGCAGGAGCAGGGACCGAGCAATGGGAACTCACCCCGTTGCAGGGATTTGAACCGCCGACCTTCTGATTGGCAAACCCTAGGCTCTGTGGTTTAACCCACAGTGCTACCTGCGTCCCTGCTATTTGTGCTAGATCAGCCTAAAAGCAGGGAATGATGCTAAGCAAAACCACAATGATTATGCACACAAACAGTGACTTCATTCCCCACATATCTGTCATAAAATTCAGTTACAATTCCTGCATTTTTAAAAAAATGGTCTTATTAGGTGTTAATGGTTTTAGGCGTCCTTTCCTGAATCCCAAGGCAACTGCTATCAAGATGCATACTACAAATAACACTTTCTGTCACCAGGAGACAGCAATAAAATTAGCCATTGGGAGCTCTGCCTCATGATGGAAACCTGATTTCACTATCACAAAGAGAATAATCTATCTTTGTAGATTCAGCTGCATGGTATAAAAATCACCCTGTTTGCTGTTTCTTTTCTTCTTTTTTAAAAGGGTCCACATCATAATGCCAATAATTGGTCTTGGTTAGACTTCTCTAGAATTTTGTAGGTGGCTATTTGCCTTAAACTCACCGCCCCACATTCCTGGCAACTCTCTGCTCATTAACACAGTGCAGTAAATAAAGACAGCCTTGGGGGTGTCGGGGGGGGGGAGCATCTTATCAGATAAGTGGCACCTCAAGAAGGTTTCTCAGATGTGAGAACTGCAGAGCTGAAATATTTTGGCAGCTAAACAATCGTTTTATCTGACAAGATGTCCTGCAAACCCACATATGACAACGTTCTCCACTGCAAGTGGAGGATGGGAGAAGTAAACAGAGGGATAAGGCAGGCTGAGACATATTGCCGGTGGGGGGGAGATGGGGGACAGTGTGCTATTTATTATTATTATTATTATTATTATTATTATTATTATTATTAGAGAGTTGTCACATTCTTTCTCCCACCCGGACTCCTTCAAAGAAAAACTTTCAAAAGCAAACTGCCTGTGAAAGGCCTTTTCGAGTTGTTTGTTTGTTTGTTTGTTTGTTTGTTTGTTTGTTTGTTTGTTTGTTTTCCCTTTACTTGGGGACCAGGAAAATATTTAGCAGCGACTGCGACAAGCTGAATGGGTGAGATGACAAGTTCAAAGTCTGGACAAATCAGCTTTCCAGCGCAGCTGCCTGGAACTCCCGTTCACATAAATTGCCCATTGCTGCTGTAGCAGACAGTAGCCTTGAGTTCCCCTTCTGCTCTGTTGGCTTTTCATGTGGCCCATTAAACAAACAAACAAATATGGCAGCAGGATGGGAAACTCCAGGCTGATAAATTTTTTTGTAATAAACCCCAAAGCTGCAGTGCGTGCTTCACCTCCCCTTGGCTTGGGTGGAGGGGATGGTCTGGTGGTTTATAAGAGTTGGACTGCTCAAAGCTAACAGCTATTTCCTGGATAGGAGATTGCTGGGATCCAAACATACAAACTGGAACCCATTAGCCTTAAAAGGACTAGGTGGTCAAAGAAACTCAATTCTAACAGGCACTAAATTCAGGGATTGCAAATGTGGTGACTTCCAAATGTTGCTGGTGGGATGTGAAGTCCAACAATGTCCAGATAGCGCCATGTTGCCTACTCCTGACCTGACAGCGCTTGGCTAAATAGAAAACAGTGTATGCACCCTAAGATGCCACAGCAAGCAAATACGTGCATAGCGTCCTCTGGGACTCACAGTAACACAAATGAACAACTCAGATTTGCCAAGCTTACGATTTAAACACTTTTGAGCAAAAATGCCCACCGTTCCAGAAAAAGAATTCACAAGACAATAGTCTCCTTGGTCTCTTGTAACACAGGTAATTATAAATGTGGATGATCAACCAACCCATTCCTTTATTAGCTTATCCGGTAGTCTAACAGCATACCACGTAAGTGAAAACATCTCTTGCTAGGCCAAATCTAGATCTTACACACATCTTTTTGCATAACTTTTTCAGCATTTCTTTGTTCCTTTCTTTTTCACCCAAAAGAAGCACTGGAAGGCTGCTAGTCTGAGAGGAGAAAGGACCCTGTGGAGGGGTGGGTGGGTGCCTGACCCTTTACCCTTTACCCACCAACCATTTACCATTCAATCCCCCCCCCAGCTGTTTATCTGCCTGCAGGGGAGATGACATGTTACTTTCCCCCTGCACGTATAATACAAGCGGCTGAGGGAGCAGGTGAATTTTGTGTTGGGGAAATTCTATGGCGACATTTGAATTGTAAGGGAAAGGGAAAGGGACCCCTGACCATTAGGTCCAGTCGTGGCCGACTCTGGGGTTGCGGCGCTCATCTCACTTTATTGGCCAAAGGATCCGGCGTACAGCTTCCGGGTCATGTGGCCAGCATGACTAAGCCACTTCTGGCGAACCAGAGCAGCGCACGGAAACACCGCTTACCTTCCCACCGGAGCGGTACCTATTTATCTACTTGCATTTTGACGTTCTTTCAAACTGCTAGGGAGGCAGGAGCAGGGACCGGGAGCTCACTCCGTCATGGGGATTCGAACCACCGACCTTCTGATCGGCAATTCCTAGGCTCTGTGGTTTAACCCACAGCGCCACCCGCGTCCCTCATTTGAATTGTACTGGTTCCCATATAACATATGAGATAAAATGTCTTACTTTTCTCACTGCCATTTCTGCCACACCAGGGCACATGCGTTCAATACTCTCCATCCCCACTGATGTAGAGCCACCGAAACATCAGCATAACATCTATTTTCTAGGCTTGTTTACCATTAAATGTGCATTTAACTTTTCATAAGACTCAGCAACAAATGATTGATTTGATTCCAGGTACTTAATTTCAGCCGGGTGCTAGCCATCATTCCACCTGTTCCCTCCCCCTTTTAGAAGGAAAATTATATAAGTCTTTCTGAGGATGAAAAGGCAAGCGCTGCTTTTAATCCCTCACTGATCTTTAAATAAAATGTTCCAAGATCTCGGGCAAACAATAAGTCATAAAACATAAATAGTAATCTATGGGCATATATATCATCTTGCAATGGTACATTAATCACTGCACTTAAAGACAGCACAAGAGTGATGAAGTTTTTTCAATTGTGTCTGTTGCAACTCAGCTACATTCAAGTGTTTTTAATCTGTGCCATTACATCAAAAAGGTAATAACTGTATTTTAATCTTGGGAATCTTTTCTAACCCCACCCCCCTATCAGGAGACACAGAAGGGTGGTGGGAGGGGGGGCCGAAAGAGAGAGTAGAGGTGATTTTCAATTTCAAGAAAGTGTAAAATACACATAAGAAGTTCGCCATGAAATGAAGGTGAACGATGCTGCTGAGAATGGCAATAGGGAAGGACCACAGAACATCAGGACATGAGAAGAGACTGCTAGATCAACCAAAGGTCCATCTAGTTCAGAGTTTCCCCAAATTTGGGTCTCCAGCTGTTTCTGGGCTGCAACTCCCATCATGCTTGGGTGTCACCTTCGACGCCTCCCTTTTCATGGAGGCGCAGGTTGCAGCCACAGCAAAGGTGGCATTTTTCCATCTCCACCGTATTAAGCAGTTGGCCCCTTACCTTTCTCGCCCTGATCTGGCCACTGTGATCCATGCAACGGTCACCTCCAGGTTTGATTATTGTAACTCGTTCTACGCGGGGGACTGTCCTTGAAGCTGACCCAAAAACTCCAGCAGGTGCAGAATGCCGTGGCGAGGCTCCTTATGGGGTCCTTGCCGTGGGATCACATTCATCCAGTGCTTTACCAGCTGCACTGGCTTCCGGCGGAGTACAGGGTCAGGTTTAAGGTGCTGGTTTTGACCTTTAAAGCCCTATGCGGCCTAGGACCCACGTACCTACGGGACCACCTCTCCTGGTATGCCCCACGGAGGACCTTAAGGTCCACGAATAACAAAACTTTGGAGGTCCCGAGCCTCAAGGAGGTTAGATTGGTCTCAACTAGGGCCAGGGCCTTTTCAGCACTGGCCCTGACATGGTGGAACGTTCTGTCACAAGAGACTAGGGCCCTGCAGGACAGAGCTGTTCCACCTGGCCATTGGTTTGGACTTGGTCTGACCCTTATGTTTCCCTCCCCTTATGGTCTTGAGTTATCAGCTACTTTAAAATGAGGCTGCATTTTAACCTGTATTTTAAATTGGGGGTTTTTTCCTCCTCTCTTTTCCTCCTATTATGTTTTTACTGTGATTTTATTGGTGTTAACCGCCCTGAGCCCGGAGAGGGTAGGGTATAAATAAAATATTATTATTATTATTATTATTATTATTATTATTATTATCCCTAGCTAGCAAGACCAGCAGTCGAGGATGATGGAGAATGTAGTCCAAAAACAGCTGGAGACCCAAGTATGATCTGGTCCAACTTCCTGTTCCCACAGTGGACAACCAGATGTATGGGAGAGGCCCACAAGCAGGACTGGAGTACATCACTCTCCCCACTTGTGACCCCCAGCAGCTGATACTCAGAGGAATGTTTTCTCTGAAAGTGCAGACCTGAGCCCTGCTATGTTTCCTCAGTATATTGTCAAGGAAAATATGCTCGTATAAGGAGAACTCAATTAAAGGGAATTACTGTGATGTTTAAAGGATCGTGCCCAGATCTCTCATCTATCTATTTACCTATCTATCTATCTATCTATCATCTATCTATCTATCTATCATCTATCATCTATCATCTATCTATCTATCTATCATCTATCTATCTATCTAATCTATCTATCTAATCTATCTATCATCTATCATCTATCATCTATCATCTATCATCTATCTATCATCTATCTATCTATCTATCTATCTATCATCTATCTATCATCTATCATCTATCATCTATCATCTATCATCTATCTATCTATCTATCTATCTATCTATCTATCTATCTATCATCTATCTCTATGAAGAGGCATGTAGTGAGACCATCGATCCCCTGCTGGTGAGGCTCGCTGACCTCCCAGAAAAGCAAAAATTTGACATTTTCCTGTTAGGCAAAGATCATAAGACAACCCGGATGATCGCCAGATTCTCCGTAGAGATTTGTAGGCGCAGACCACCCCCCAGCCCAAACTAGTTCATTAAGAAAATCCCCAAACTCGGTTCCATGGGTGACTCTGGGTCATCTCTCTGTGGTAGCTTATCTTAAAGTTTTAAGTGTCTATACACTTATCGCATTTATAAATTTTAAATTTATTGTTGTACATTGTTTTGAATGTTTGCTTTCCTTCTGGGATTGTACCCCCAAGTGTGTTTTATAAGCTGGTCTCCAACCGTAATAAATTATCTATCTATCTATCTATCTATCTATCTATCTATCTATATCCAAATAGTGATCTGAGTAATAAGGGTAAGGAACAGAAAGCTCAGATTGACATCTCCTTTGAAGGACAGCATCCTTAACAGGTAAGAACACTGAACAGCTTGCTGGAATGCAGCACTGTCTCAGGACAGAAGCTGAAGCTGGTGACCTTTGGGTTCAGAAGGAGAAAACACAACACAAACGGCATATGGTGTGGGATAAAGAAATAGGACAGAAGAGATTTCATTTCACTTTTAATTTGTACACCGCCTTTCTATTTTACAATACCCAAGGCAGTTTACAAGCTGAAGAAATAGCAAAGAATTCGCACCTTATAACAATCTAATCCAATAAAAAGTGATAATAAAAACTCCTTCCTGTAGCACCTTAAAGACCAACTAAGTTAGTTCTTGGTATAAGCTTTCGTGTGCATGCACACTTCTTCAGATACACTGAAGTGTATCTGAAGTATCTGAAGAAGTGTGCATGCACACGAAAGCTTATACCAAGAACTAACTTAGTTGGTCTTTAAGGTGCTACAGGAAGGAATTTTTTTATTTTGACTATGGCAGACCAACACGGCTACCCATCTGTAACTGATAAAAAAACGTAACTTTAAAATAAGCAACTGATATCAAATCAAGTAATATTCAGTCATCCCTTAGAATACTACAGAATGATATTAAATATCAGCAAACAGAAACTAAACAGAAATCCACTCTTAACAATCACAATAAATAATTTCTAAACTATAATCAATAAGAACAACAGCAAGTCGCAGTTCATAAAATAAGACAATGCAAATTAAGATGCAGAGGCGCACAATTTATAGAATTATGTTTTAAAAATATCCCAGAACTCCTCTCCTCCCAGCTGCTTCTGGTGTTCTTAAAGTCATAGTCTGGGAAAGGCAGGTGGAAAAAGGTCTTGCCTGATGGACAGCAGGAAGTCTCTCCCCTCCATATGCTCAGGGATCATCCAGATGGGAAATCCCCCCCCCCAAAAAAAAAAAATCAGTGTTGCAACTTATTCCAGGAATTTGGGTTTACAGTGGACACTCAGGTTGCGAACGTGATCCATGTGGGATGCACGTTCGCAACCCACAGCATTCACAACCTGCGTCTGCGCACATGCGGGTTGCAATTCGGTGCTTCTGTGAATGCACAAAGTGCGATTTAGTGCTTCTGCACATGCACAACCGACGAAACCCGGAAGTAACCCGTTCTGGTACTTCCAGGTTTCAGCGGTCCACAACCCAAAAAAACACAACCTGAAGCGGCTGTAACCCAAGGTATGACTAAATAAAAAAATTCCTTCTAGTAGCACCTTAAAGACCAACTAAGTTAGTTCTTGGTATGAGCTTTCGTGTGCATGCACACTTCTTCAGATACACTGGATGACGACAGCTCCACCTTTGTCTGCTTCTTTAATTATGACTGTATCTTTAAGGTATGACTGTATCTGTTTCCTGAGAGAAAGGGCAACATTCCTCTTCTCCCAAACCTTTGACTAATTTAAAAAATCTATGGGCCTATTTATTTATTTATTTCATTTTTATGCTGTCATATATTTTTAAGAAAAATATCCCAAAGTGGTTTACAACTTATTTTAAAGCATCAAATAAAACAATCCAGAAGAAAACATTACAGAACAAAGTCAAATATAAAGTATACAGTACATTCAAAGTTGTATCATTAACAGGAAAGTAAAATGTTATCTTCAAGATTTCAGTGTAGAACATTACAAAGGAGGTCAACTACAGAATGCACATTTAACACAGCAAAGTTAACAAAAATAATAATAATATCCCAAACATTTCAAAAGAAAACACTGCTAAAGGAAGGCAAATATTAAAAGTGCACATTTAAAACAGCATAATTTGGAAGAAAATAAAATATTATCATAAGCACAGAACGTATCTCCTGCTGTTGCTGATATGACAGGTGAAACCTAAGAATAGGGGGAGAAATTGAATTTGGTTTGGATTCAAAGGTGAACTTACTTGATTTGCAGTGTCCAAAACAAGATGCAAATTGAAACACAGGCATCCTTAAAAATTCGCACTTCTCTGAATTTTTCAGTGCAGTTCTCCAGCTAAGTAATTGTATAAAAATGCATATAGTGAGGCAGAACATGCACAGAAATGCGAAAAATGTGAAAAAGTGAACTTTTAAGACTGGAAAAATGAGAAAGAGGGAGAAACCAAAATGGGCAGATTTGCCATCATGTAGTGAAACACGAGTGGCGCTGTGATCTATTCTATTTATCTACTTGCACTCTGACGTGCTTTCAATCTGCTAGGTGGGCAGGAGCTGGGACCAAACAACGGGAGCTCACCCCATCATGGGGATTCAAACCGCCAACCTTCTGATCAGCAAGCCCTAGGCTCTGTGGTTTAGACCTATGTCCCCACTGTGGGAGGATGTGTGGATCCAGAATTGGCGCCCACGATCACTTATGGACTCATTGTTAAAACCGTGTTCATGGAAGACAATATTACTCAGCTATGAGTGATGGAAGAAGAAGCTTTTTGGCTCTGGAAGACCCATTTGAAGTGGTGTAGTGTCTTGGCCAGCCCTGGTTCCTGCAATCCTGCTAATACCTCTGTACTTCCAGAGATGCCTTCTCCAGTCTTTCTGCCAGTGACGATGCTGCAGTGAGGATGCCTTTTACTAATGGCATGGAGAACATACAGTGGATAAAAATCAGCAGCATGAGCTCATTTGACTAGGGGGCTAGTCTAGTCCCCTAAATGTTCCCTTGGTGCCCCCTTCCCAAAGCCCAGGAAGCTTCTGCCCAGCTTAGTGAGATGCAATGTTCATGCTCACAATGTCAGGAAGTTGTGACACCTCTCCCCAATCACCCTCGCAAATTGTTGTCTCTGGTCCTAACTGTTTCCCTACGAAAAATTTCACCGCACACCACTGATAACAATTATTGATTTATTACTGTTGCCCCGGTAAAAATTCCACTGTCTTGACTAGTCAAGTCACTGACTGAAATAAAATGTAGATATGCAACTGTCTACATCAATATTTTAACTTTAGACTCTAGATTCTTATTTGTGCATGCATTAGATGCAAAACTTATCCCTCCTGCCTTGCCCACCCTACAATAGTTTTCACTGCACAGTTTTATATTTCTGGAGGACATACATACAGCAAAACAGCAGAGGGAAATGCAGCAAGACAGATCTGCTGCTGTGCAACTTTTATATCCTGCTGTTACCAGCATTCACCACCTTGGAGATTGATATACATTCTTGCCTCTTTGCCTTCTGTTTTATGCATGTCTCTCCTATCAGAAAGGTTTCTTTTTCCCCCTGAAGAAAACTGTGCTGACTTCACCGCCCTTGGCATGTGCTCCTTGGACCAGATTATTTACAGAGGCCCATCTATTCATTTGCGATTATTATTTTTGTCATGGTGACCTGGGGCAAGTGGAGGCAGTTCCCACAAGTCCCTGCACCCAGGTTCAATGAGAATGAAGGACAGGATACCCTGTGCATAAGAAAACAGGCATCTGTCAAGAGCCAGAGGTGACTTCAAATAAGGAACCCACAGAACTCGGACTCCAAAGTGGACTCCCCGAATCCAATCTAGCTGCATCATGACATTGAGTCTCTTTAGCTTCCTTTAGAATCTGCAGTTCTATGGATCCCACTCTCCACTGCTGCCTGCCTCTGTCCATTTTTTTAATAAAAAAAATACCCACCTTCTAAGAAGGTCCAGAAGAAGCCTTCCCGTCACTTGCATCTTCTTGCCACCATTAATTTTCAATAGCGTAGAGCAAGACCCACAAACCCCTGTGAGTGAGTGATGAGACCAGGGGTGTAGCATGGGTTGCCGGTGCCCAGGGCGAGGCAAGTGTTGTGCCACCCAGTGGACTATGCAGCCATCAGTCCCTTCACCGGCCAGCATCTAATCAAGGGAGTCTCTCCTTGCAAACTAGCCGCAACCTGGGAGCAGAGATAAGGCAGAGAAAAGCAAAGCTGTGTCGCCTCGCTCCTCCTATCCTTGCAGAGAGGAGCCCTGGGCAACGCATGTGGCTCCAGCAGTGCTTTCCTGCCTTCCTCTTCATCCCTCCCTTCTCAGTGGGTGGTGGCAGTGCCCTCACCCTCCTTACCTCTTGGCTGGCCCAGGGGTGAGGTGTTACGATATTCCGTTCCACCTTAACAGATATGTGGAGTTGTTGTATGTCACATGTCTGTTTACATTCCAGCACAGCTTGCTGGGAACTTCCGTTTGTGTATAGCTTTTGCTTATGCTTTTGCTTGGACACAAAGGGGAGCAGACATGTTTTTCTTTTGTCCTGATGCTGAATAAAATGCCTGTAAATACGCTTTGTTGTTGTTTAGTCGTGTCCGACTCTTCGTGACCCCATGGACCAGAGCACGCCAGGCACTCCTGTCTTCCACTGCCTCCCGCAGTTTAGTCAAACTCATGCTGGCAGCTTCGAGAACACTATCCAACCATCTCGTCCTCTGTCGTCCCCTTCTCCTTGTGCCCTCCATCTTTCCCAACATCAGGGTCTTTTCCAGGGAGTCTTCTCTTCTCATGAGGTGGCCAAAGTATTGGAGTCTCAGCTTCAGGATCTGTCCTTCCAGTGAGCACTCAGGGCTGATTTCCTTAAGAATGGAGAGGTTTGATCTTCTTGCAGTCCATGGGACTCTCAAGAGTCTCCTCCAGCACCATAATTCAAAAGCATCAATTCTTCAGCGATCATACGCAATATGCTTTACACAGCCTCTAATCTGCCCTTCGGTTGCGAAGAGTTCTTATCTCTGCTGGCTTGCGTGCTCAGCTTCTGAGGGTTTCTGAAGCTTGAGTCGCAGTTACATGCTGTTCCAAAGACCAGAGTTCGCCCAGCTGCTGGCCGGTGGGGTGGAGCCAGCTGGGGGCCTGCCAACTGCCCCCGTTTCCTTGGACACATCCCAACACGAGGCACACAGTGTCATCCTTCCACTGGCCTCAAGGAAAAAAAGGCACTGCCTCAGCAGTTTGCCTCTGTGCAGCTCCATTCTCGATGAGGGAGCCTGTTGTGGGTGCACCCTCTCAGAAACATGAGCCCAGAGCCACACACCCCTCCCATCTCCCCTTGCTACATCGCTGGATGAGAATGTGACATTCTCCTGCTCTCAGGAAATTGTAGGGTGGGGTGGGAAACATGGCTACCCCGTTACAAATGGGAGCAGCTCTTCCCACCCCACACACAAATGGGTGGGAGCACTTGCTGTACTCTCTGTTGACAGGGCTGTCTTTACCCAGGGGTGCAAGGGGTGCGGTGCACCCGAGCACTGAATTCAGGGGCACACCAAATGTATACCTATTGTATAACGGTTCCTCTCAATCGGCGGCAGTGAAAAGCAATGGAGCGGAAGTCCATGCCCCCCTCCTCCGTCACTCTCTTACTCCAACGAGTCAGGAAACAAAAGCAAGTTTTTCTTGTTGCTACAGGTGAGCAATTTCCCTTCCCAAAAAAAGCTCAACAAATTTGATTTCACACTCCGCCCCCCCCCCAATGGCTAAACTAAATTTGGGGGCGCAGGGCAGATCTTTGCACCCTGGCGGCTCATATGCTAAAGTCTGTTGAGCATGTGAGGAATACAATAGGGAAATCATTTTCCGTTCTACCCTCTCTTTGTCGAAAGCAGCACTCGGCTCCAGCCAGAATGGCCAGTGGTTGGGGATAATGGGAGTCACAATCAAAGGACGTCAACATATGTACATGTTTCTCCACCCCCATCCTAAAGAGTTGTCATAAACGGCCATGAAATATGGAGAAAGCTGACCACTTGAGTCACCACCAAATGAGCTGGTGGCTTCAATCCACCCACCATCTCCGTAGAATAATTAATTTAGATGTAGCCATTGACTCCCATATTCTGGGAATGGTTAGATAAAAGTTGTCACTTTCTTTTCTGTGAGCATTTGTTCTTAGAAATTAAAGATAAAAGATCATAATTAAGATAACCTTGAATCTTTTATGTCAAATCCAAGCCTTAGGCCTCCAACCCTTCTTTTTTTTCCCTGTTCATTTTTTAATGGTGAAATAAAATAGTCTGGGTTTCCCCACCCCCCTTCTCTTGCTTTGCCACCCCCCACCTCCCACTCTACCGAGTAGGAAAAACTGGAAATCTACTATTTCTCCTTTCCTTAGTTGGGTCCTATGAAAAGTTTAGGCATATGCTGTAACACTGATTTCCCAGCCTACCCTGTGTAATTGTGCTTCGTGTCCTTTATGTGCCTGAGACACATTGATCCTTCAAGCACATCTTTCCTGGCACACAAGACAGTGGAAGGAGTGGGGCAGGATGGGGCTGGATGTAGACTCATCAAAGAAGTGACTTAGTAAAACACATTGTAAACTTCATGCCGGGAAATCCCGTTGGCGAAAAACGGGACTCCACAGCGCCCTCTGGTGTCACAGTGTTATAACACATATAAAGAACTTTATCTTTACGAAAGCAGAGGAGTCCTGCGTCATTTCTTCCCAAGCAGACCACAATTAATTAGCTATACAGTGGTACCTCGGGTTACAGACGCTTCAGGCTACAGGCGCTTCAGGTTACAGCCTCCGCTAACCCAGAAATAGTACCTCGGGTTAAGAACTTTGCTTCAGGATGAGAACAGAAATCGCATGGCGGCAGCAGCAGGAGGCCCCATTAGCCAAAATGGTACCTCAGGTAAAGAACAGTTTCAGGTTAAGAATGGACCTCCAGAACGAATTAAGTTCTTAACCCGAGGTACCACTGTACTTGCAGGATTGCGGCATAAATTAGTAAGGTTAGCTGAAGGAGAAGGGTGAGGCACTTTCGATAAGCAAATAAGCACATTTTTAACTAATAATAAGAATGGTAGCCTGTGCAATGCAAGCAGATGGCCTTGGTATCTGATGCCAGCAAAATGCCCTAAATAAATTATTTATACCCGCCCATCTGGCGGGGTTTCCCCAGCTGCTCCGGGCGGCTCCCAACAGAATATTAGAAACATGATAAAACATGAAACACTGAAAGTTTCCCTATCTTCAGATGTCTTCTCAAAGTCTTCAGTTGTCTTCAGATGTCTTCTAAAAGTCAGATACCGTAGATTCCGGCATATTAGGCGACTGGGCATATGAGACGTACCCCTAAATTGGCAGCTGCCAATTTGGGGGGGTCGACTTATACGCCCAGTCTTATACGCGGCAGTTTCGCTGGGCAGCGGCAGTGGGCGGCGGGCTCCATGCCTGGAGGAAGCTGCCCAGTGATGCTAAGCCAGCTTCACTGGGCGGCTTCCTCCCGGCGTGGAGCAGAGCCCGCCGCCCACTGCCGCTGCCCAGCGAACCCATACCCGGCGTATAAGACGACCCGCAACTTTTTATTTTATTTTTTTAATAATATTTTATTAGGTTTTATCAATAAAAAAGTTTAGAAAAATACAAAAACGAAAAAGATACAAAATTACAAAATACAAAAATACAGACATTAAACACAAAGAAAAAGAAAAAACACATATAAAAGGAAAACAAAAATTCCCTCTTTCTTAATTTCTCATCTTTAGTTAACTTATTTTCCTGACTTCCTCACGTCTCCCATTTTTGTATCCCTTTTAAAAATTGGTTCAGCAAATTCATGTCCTATTAGTTTATCTTTTATTAATCCCATCTTACATTTTACCTTGTTGTTAGAAGCCCTTCAATTCATTTCAATGTCATCAGCATTCAAAAATTTTACAATATTTCTGCAAATAAGTTTTAAATTTCCTCCAATCTTCTTCCACCAACTCTTCTCCCTGGTCTTGGATTCTGCCAGTCATTTCCGCCATCTCCATATAGTCTATTAGTTGCATCTGCCATTCTTCCAAGGTGGGTAGGTCTTGTGTCTTCCAATGCTTTGCGATGAGAATTCTTGCTGCTGCTGTAGCATACATAAAAAAAGTTCTATCCTTCTTTAACACCGATTGGCCAACTATGCCCAGGATGTTCCGGGGTTAAAAAGTCGTCTTATAAGCCGGAATCTACGGAAGTTGTTTATTTCCTTGATATCTGATGGAAGGGCGTTCCACTGGGTGGGTGTTACCACAGAGAAGCCACCATCCATTCCTATTTGGGTGGGTGTGTGCCAGAATGCGGCAACTAGATCCTCAGTGTCCGGGCTGAACGTTTACGGGAGAGTAAAGTATGAACTGTACTTCCTCAACCAGCCAAGGCCTACTAAAAGAAAATGTTCTACGCACTTCCATAGGGTACTCCAAGCAACATCGGAACCACAGATATAAAGAAAAACAGATGGCAAAAGACTTGTGGCGATTTCTCCCCACCCCAGACACGGATATTCTATTTACTGGATCTGCATGTTTGCATTTCATAAATTACATTTATGTGGCAAAACCACAACTTTCAGCGATCAATCATCGCTGGAGATTGGGAGAGGGACGCTTGCCCTTGCACTTAGACTTTTTATGTCTTCCTGTCTCTTGTGAGTTATTAGCTGACAAGGTTTTAAGTATTCTACATTGCGCTGCTTAAATAAAGAATTTTATTTACATGGGAATATAAAATGTATATTACCAATTATATAGTCCTCTGAATGCTTAATCATGCAGCCAAGCGGAACTTTCCCCCTCTCTCTCCTTCCACGAGATATGTCCACAACCGTTTAGCCATAATGGAGGGTTACTTGGGAAATGAGCATTTAATCTCAACAACCTCATTCCGAAGGCCTAATCTTGCTGCGCAGTGCACTCGGCTACTTCCTGTCATCTAAAGAAAATTCAGGTAGAGCAGCCCAAGAAGCGTAAGCTACATCCTTTAAATATTTACTCGCTGGCCTGCACTTGGCAGTACATGTTGTCGTGCTAAACTCAATTTCATCCTCCAGTGCCCGGCAGACAATTTGGACGGGCTTATTGAGAGCTGCAGGATCTTTCCACTTCTTTCAGAAGGAGCTTCCCCCTTATCTTAAGCGCATTAAGCCTGGAGAGCCTTTCACTCTCGTCTGGCATATCTGCAAATCACACGGGGTTGATACATTGACAGCTTACTTAATAAGCCCTGGGGTTGCTAGCAGATGAAGTCAAAAGTTGCAGGAGAGGAAGGCATCGCTGTGAGCCATCCTCCTCCACAGATGGAAAAGGCAGACCCTCCAAGTGTCCCAGCGACAGTCCCAGGTTTGCAGAAGCCGTCCTGGTTTCTGATTTGATCCTGGAATGTCCTGCTTTTCCTTTGGACGTCCCTATTTCCATAGGAGAAATGTTGGAAGGTATGGAGTTATGCAACCCCGCCCCCGAGTCAAGGAGATAAGTAACTATGCAACCTTTAGAAGACAGCTGAAGACCGCCCTGTATAGGGAAGATTTTCAGTGTTTTCCATTTCACTAATTTTAACCTGCTCCTGTGAAACAGAGCAAAGTGGCGCTGTGGTCTAAACCACTGAGCCTAGGGCTTGCCAATCAGAAGGTTGGCGGTTCGAATCCCCGTGATGGGGTGAGCTCCCATTGCTCGGTCCCTGCTCCTGCCAACCTAGCAGTTTGAAAGCACGTCAAAGTGCAAGTAGATAAATAGGTACCACTCCAGAGGGAAGGTAAACGGCATTTCCGTGCGCTGCTCTGGTTTGCCAGAAGCGGCTTAGTCATGCTGTCCACATGACCCAGAAGCTGTCTGCGGACATACGCCAGCTCCCTCGGCCTGTAGAGTGAGATGAGCGCACAACCCCAGAGTCGTCCGTGACAGGACCTAACAGTCAGGGGTACCTTTACCTTTACTAAAGATGCAAACATAGATGTATTCTTTTAAAAGAAAGATTCACTGTGCGACACAGCTAGTGATGCCAATGGTGTTTTCTATTGATGAGTTACCTCTCCACTCATTTACTTCTCGACCAGTGGCTACACTTAAGGCATATAACCTGTACTAATTAGCAATCTGAAAGGCTCTAAAAGGATATACCACTAAATCAATTTTTTGCAGTTAAAATGTTCTGCCTTCAATAAGGCACCTCAAGAAATAGACTAATGATTTGGAAGAATCGTTTTCTCAACCTCGGTTATCTGTGGCAATCATTAATGGGATCTCTAACCAGAACATAGACAATGGATACAATAAGAAAACAGTTCCCACTTAAACAAAACAGTGTCTTGAAATCCCAGTCTCTGGGTAATGTGGTGTTTTTGTTTGTTTGTTTGCCTGTCATGTGAAAAGTCAGGGTAATTTTACAGTAAAAATTTAATAAATGATATGTTGAGGTTATTTACTTCAAAAAGCATAGTATTTCAATGCAGTTGGAAAAAGGCTTCACAAACTCTGGTAGAAAATACATTTGCCACAGAAACACCTCACACAACTGTTATTTTAAGTTTTGTAATAGCACATATTAACAAATGATTACAGTACTCTAACTAGGAATGGCTAGCTGGCAACTCTACCTAGGATCCAACAGAATGCATCCTCAAGATCATTTTTATTTGTCCTCTAGAGATTGCAACAAACTGGAATCAAGGTGTCATAAAATGTCCATCATTTCAACTCATTCGGAAATGAACAAGAGCATTCAAGTCATAAGAAACAGATCTATTCCAAAATATTAATAGGACGTTTGTCTTTTGATTTTTGAATGCAACATGCATTTAAGATTCAAAACATGCATGTTATCTAGACAATGCAATTGCCCAAGCTTGTGTAGTTCTCGCCACTAGATCACACCAACTTTATTAGAAAGCCCGGTGCTTTTGGGGGAGCAGTGGGTAAACAATGAGGTGGCAGAACACTTTAATCAAAGTGCCATGGGTATCAGCACAAAATGGCTGTCATGGGCAGGGGAGGGAAGAGGTTCCAGTACTCTGTACCAGTGACTATTGTGACCAAAAAAAACCCAACCACTCTGGTGAAGTGAAAATGTATTTTTCACTTCAGGGTCAAAGTAAGAGATGTAGGAAGACACTGAAGGGTACCAGAAGCTGCTGTAGAAGAAGAAGAGTTTGGACTTGATATCCCACCTTTCACTCCCTTTAAGGGGTCTCAAAGCGGCTAACATTCTCCTTTCCCTTCCTCCCCCACAACAAACACCCTGTGAGGTGAGTGAGGCTGAGAGACTTCAGAGAAGCATGACTAGCCCAAGGTCACCCAGCAGCTGCATGTGGAGGAACGCAGACACATAGAATCATAGAATCATAGAGTTGGAAGAGACCACAAGGGCCATCGAGTCCAACCCCCTGCCAAGCAGGAAACACCATCAGAGCACTCCTGACATATGGTTGTCAAGCCTCTGCTTAAAGACCTCCAAAGTAGGAGACTCCACCACACTCCTTGGCAGCAAATTCCACTGTCGAACAGCTCTTACTGTCAGGAAGTTCTTCCTAATGTTTAGGTGGAATCTTCTTTCTTGTAGTTTGGATCCATTGCTCCGTGTCCGCTTGTCTGGAGCAGCAGAAAACAACCTTTCTCCCTCCTCTATGTGACATCCTTTTATATATTTGAACATGGCTATCATATCACCCCTTAACCTCCTCTTCTCTAGGCTAAACATGCCCAGCTCCCTTAGCCGTTCCTCATAAGGCATCGTTTCCAGGCCTTTGACCATTTTGGTTGCCCTCCTCTGGACACGTTCCAGTTTGTCAGTGTCCTTCTTGAATTGTGGTGCCCAGAACTGGACACAGTACTCCAGGTGAGGTCTGACCAGAGCAGAATACAGTGGCACTATTACTTCCCTTGATCTAGATACTATACTCCTATTGATGAGGCCCAGAATTGTATTGGCTTTTTTAGCTGCCGCGTCACACTGTTGGCTCATGTCAAGTTTGTGGTCAACCAAGACTCCTAGATCCTTTTCACATGTACTGCTCTCAAGCCAGGTGTCACCCATCTTGTATTTGTGCCTCTCATTTTTTTTGCCCAAGTGCAATACTTTACATTTCTCCCTGTTAAAATTCATCTTGTTTGTTTTGGCCCAGTTTTCTAACCTGTCAAGGTCGTTTTGAAGTGTGATCCTGTCCTCTGGGGTGTTAGCCACCCCTCCCAGTTTGGTGTCATCTGCAAATTTGATCAGGATGCCCTTGAGTCCATCATCCAAGTCATTGATAAAGATGTTGAATAGGACCGGGCCCAAGACAGAACCCTGTGGCACCCCACTAGTCACTCTTCTCCAGGATGAAGAGGAACCATTGATGAGCACCCTTTGGGTTCGGTCAGTCAGCCAGTTACAAATCCACTGAGTGGTAGCATAGTCAAGACCGCATTTTACCAGCTTCTTTACAAGAATATCATGGGGCACCTTGTCAAATGCCTTACTGAAATCAAGGTAGGCTATATCCACTGAGTTCCCTTCATCTACCAGGCTTGTAATTCTGTCAAAAAACGAGATCAGGTTAGTCTGACATGACTTATTTTTCAGAAATCCATGCTGACTATTGGTGATCACAGCATTCCTTTCTAGGTGCTCACAGACTGTTTTCTTAATGATCTGCTCCAGAATCTTCCCTGGTATTGATGTCAGACTGACTGGGCGGTAATTATTTGGGTCCTCTCTTTTCCCCTTTTTGAAAATAGGGACAACATTTGCCCTCCTCCAGTCTGCCGGGACTTCGCCTGTTCTCCAGGAATTCTCAAAGATGACTGCCAGTGGTTCTGAGATCACATCTGCCAGTTCTTTTAATACTCTTGGATGCAGTTCATCTGGCCCTGGAGACTTGAATACATCTAAACTAGCCAAGTATTCTTGTACTATCTCCTTAGTTATTCTGGGCTGTGTTTCCTTTGCTGAATCATTTGCTCCAAATTCTTCAGGTCGGGCATTGTTTTCTTTATCGGAGAAGACTGAGGCAAAGAAGGCATTGAGGAGTTCAGCCCTTTCTGTGTCCCCTGTTTGCATTTCACCATCTTCTCCTCTGAGTGACCCCACTGTTTCTTTGTTCTTCCTTTTGCTACGAACATACCCATAAAAGCCTTTTTTGTTGCTTTTAACCTCTCTAGCAAGCCTGAGTTCATTCTGTGCTTTAGCTTTTCTGACATTGTGTCTACACGTGCTGGCTATTTGTTTGAATTCCTCTTTGGTGGTTTCCCCCCTTTTCCATTTTTTGTACACATCCTTTTTTAATCTTAACTCAGTTAAAAGTTCTTTAGATAGCCACCCTGGCTTCTTTAGGCCCCTTCCATGTTTCCGTCTCATTGGTATTGCCTGACGTTGTGCTTTTACTATCTCCCTCTTAACAAACTCCCAGCCATCATGAACTCCCTTTCCTTTTAGTATTACTGTCCATGGGATCTCACCCAGCACTTCCCTAAGTTTTATGAAGTCGGCTTTCTTAAAGTCAAGAAATTGAGTCCTAGTATGCTTGGCTGCTCCTTTCCGCTGTATAGTAAACTTCAGAAGAGCATGATCACTCGCGCCTAATGATCCTTCCACTTCTACCCCACTAACCAGCTCATCAACATTGGTTAGGACCAGATCTAAAATGGCTGTTCCTCTTGTTGCTTCTCCCACTTTCTGGACGATGAAGTTGTCTGCAAGGCCAGTGAGGAATCTGTTTGACCTTATGCTCTTGGCTGAGTTTGACATCCAACAAATATCCGGGTAATTGAAGTCCCCCATTACTACTATCTCCCTTCCTTTTGCATGCTTGGCCATCTGTTCCAGGAAGGCATCATCTATGTCCTCCGTTTGGCTTGGGGATCTATAGTAAACTCCCACAATGAGGTCTCTGTTATTCTTCTCTCCCTTAATTTTGACCCAAATGCTCTCACTTTGGCTTTGAGGTTCTAAATCTTGGATCTCTTCACAGGTATACACATCCCTGACATATAACGCCACTCCTCCTCCTTTCTTGTCTGGTCTGTTTCTCCGAAATAGATTGTATCCCCCCATTATTACATTCCAATCGTGGGACTTATCCCACCAGGTTTCAGTGATGGTTCACCAGATTACGAGTCTGCCGCTCTTAACCACTACACCACACTGGCTCTGTAATCTCTCAAAGCATGCCAAAGTCCAAATTCACACATGCAAGTTGGTCACAAACAACTACAATGTTTGTGAACGGGATGCTATTCAAAACACAGCCATGTAATCCGCAATATTTTTCTTACAGTTGTAAATCATAGTGCTTTTGTTGTTGTTTTTATTGAATAAAGCACTGTAAGCCCCATGTGCCATTGCAATGGATTGGTTTGAAACTATTTCTGCACCAGGTAAAGTAATTTTTAGTCCCCCAATCCCCCCCTGAACTGTGCCCTATATTGCCTGACCTGTCCTTCATTTTGCCCAACCAAAGGTCGGCAACCCAAAAGATGGAGAGCTTCTAGGTAAGGAATGACCCAGGCTCTCTGTAGTTCTTCATGCTGCCTCGAAGGACCATATTCTTAATCGAAAGAAATCAAAACATGTTTCATATTAAAAGGAGATAATTAGTATAAAGGTCTGGTGCCAGCATTTTAAAATACTTTTTCCTCTTGTTATAGAAAAGTTATGGCTATCTCTTCCGACCCCTGATTTTTCAGCTTTCGAAAATATACTTAGCATATATGTAAAAATCTTACAGCCACTCAAGAGGTATTTATAAAACTTAATTACTTTCCAGTCAGCAGTACTGCAAAGCCCAGCCTTTCGCTTCCGGGCTGTAAAAGCGCTGAGCCTTGCACATATATAAGTGCAAAATAAAATTACAAAGATACACATCATTTGCAGATCTTGGTCCAAACGGACTGAGCCCATCTTTGAATTTTACTATTTATAAAACATTCCAATCTCGGAATTTTACTACTGGGACTTCTTCCGCGCATCAGCATAAGCGGTATCTCCTCAAGCATGGCCTGCAGTTTTCTTGTTACAAGACATGCTAAATATCGTCTCCTATTCTTGCACTTGCCTACTAAGGCTAATGTCTCTTCTTCTCAGTGAGCCTGGGGGCCAAGCCGTGTACAAAAACGTAGAAAACGATGGCATCCATATCAGAAGCCGTCTGGTTTTTTTAAATAAAAAGTTTGCCTGTGTTTTATTAATTTAACCAATTCCCTTCTGTATTCTTTATTCCCTGTCATTTATTTTTTTCATTGCTAGGATACAAGATTGTTATTTTTAAAAAGATTTTAATGGGGGGCTGCGTAGCCTCCACCTGCACACATAATCTGCTGTTTGTGACACAACAATTAGTTTCTGTGGAAATTATGATGCTGCTTTAGAGCTTCAAGTGAGAGAGAGATACAACCAAAGCATATAAACAGTGAAGAAACAAAGGACACTGTTTCCATGGAAATGATCCTAGGATACTACACAAACAGAAGCGTGGAAATGAATGGAGACCTGAACGCAAAAAAAAATGTTATCTAATTGAGGGAGGGTTCAGGTTCCCTTACCATCAACCACCACTACCACCACCAGAAGTTACTTCTTGTTAATTAATTCAGTTATTTTCTAATAATAATATTAATAATAATAATACCCCGCCCATCTGACTGGTTGCCCAAGCCGCTCAGGGCAGCTTCCAGCATATATAAAAGCATAATAAAACATTAATTGTTACCTTCAGATGTCTTCTAAAGGTTATATAGTCCTTGACAGCTGGTGGGAGGGTGTTCCACCAGGGGGCGCCACCACCGAAAAGGCCCTCTGCCTGATTCCCTGTAACCTCAATTCTCACAGTGAGGGAACCGCCAAAAGGCCCTCAGAGCTGGGCCTCAGTGTCCACGCTGAATGATGGGGGTAGAGATGTTCCTTCAGGGATGAGGCCGTTTAGGGCTGTCAAGGTCAGCACCAACACTTTGAATTGTGCTCAAAAACATACTGGGAGCCAGTGAAGACCCTTTAGGACCAGCGCCAGCCCCACACAGAGTGCACTCCACCTCTGGCATTCTCTGAGGTGATGCTATAACCTGTAAATATTTGGTATATCAACTACAGTGGTACCGCCAGTTACGAACTTAATCCGTTTCAGAGGTCCATTTGTAACCTGAAACCGCCCGTAACAAGAGGCGTGCTTTTGGTAATGGCGCCTCCCACTGCCTCCGCACTGCCGGTGCGTGACTTCCGCTCACATCACGGGGCAAGAATGGCATGTCCCAGTTTTTCTGGGGCGCTCGCAGGGGAATGACTCAGGAAACAATAACAAGTATGCAGGTAAAAATCCTGTAGATTGGGGATATCCAAGTGCACTGTACAGAACATCACATTGTGACACGTCGATTTGTATGTGCTCAGGACAATGAGCTCCTGCCTCTCAGGGAATAGGTATGTTTCTTTGAAGCCTAGGCAGCTGTCCTGGAGAAGCTGGAAGAGGCAATTAAATCACAAAATCCTTCTTTTTCAACAGAGATGTAACTTAAGCTCTCTGTGTAAAAACAATGAATCTCTCTCTCTCTCTCTTAAACTCGAGACGCGGGTGGCGCTGTGGTCTAAACCACTGAGCCTCTTGGGCTTGCGGATCAGAAGGTCGGCAGTTCGAATCCGCATGACAGGGTGAGCTCCCATTGCTCTGCCCCAGCTTCTGCCAGCCTAGCAGTTGGAAAGCACACCAGTGCAAGTAGATAAATAGGTACCACTGTGGCGGGAAGGTAAATGGTGTTTCCCTATGCTCTGGCACTTGTCGCGGTCCTCCGTGCGCCAGTAGCGGTTTCATCATGCTGGCTACATGACCCAGAAAAGCTGTCTGCAGACAAACACTGGCTCCCTCGGCCTGAAAAGCAAGATGCACGCCTCACCTCATAATTTAATTTGACTGGGCTTAAACATCCTTTGTTACCTTTATTTATTTATTTTTAATAATATTTTATTGCAAATTTTAAACAAAAGAAAATCACCAGACATATAACAGACAAAAGAAATATAGATAAACAAAAACATAAACATAACATAAAAAAGATCATACCTTTTCATACATACATCCTTTTGTTACCTTTAAACTATCCTAGCCGAGGAGAAGCAATGGTGTATTTTTTCCTACAGCCTTTTCTACTAAGAAAACATCAGTCAGCCATCTAAGAAAACTCCCTGACAGGGATTTTCACAAAGGGAAAGTGCAGCCAGGAATGACTGGCCATAACAATGTGATTGTTGCAGGGTACACACAGCCCTGGCTGCATACTTTGCAAAGTGTGCACTGCACATCTCTTGCTAGAAATTAAGTCTTGGTTCTTTGAATGTAGCCCCTGTTCCACAGGTGAAAGGAAAGAGTTTTACAGCCTTCCTCTGCCACAGCAGCGGATTTCAACGTATCCCACCTGCCAGAGCAAGGGCTAGCCAGAGAAGAAGGATGTGGGCAGGGTACAGAGATGGAGAAACAAGGAGAATGTTAAAAAAAAAAAAAAAAAAAAGCAAATGCCCTCTCTGGCAGTTTACTTTTCAAAGGCAACGCAAGGGCAAAATGCCTCGTGTAAAGGGAAAATTACTTTGCAGAGTGTATGCATTTACAAAGAGTCGAGTTAATTATTCAAAGCAGAGGCCCATGAATTCCCACAATTTAGTCATTCTAATCTGACATATTTGGGCCCACTGAGCTGCTTCTTATCACCACGACTTTGATAATTGGCTTAGACATATCAAATAAACTTTCTGGAGAATTCAGCAGTAAGCAGGTATGACATCCTAATAGGGGCTTTATTAGGCATTTCTCTGTGCAGTAATGTATTAGCAATCACTGTGACATTTTCTGCTCCGAGGGGTTTTGGCCTTGCTCTTTTTTCTTTCCTTTTTCTTTTTTTAACACTCGCTGGAAAATAAATTTATTCAGAGCCAAGATCTAATCCAACACACCACTCTGTTTACTCTGGTTTCTAAAGGAGCAGGCCTCTCAGAATTAATGAAAAGTGACACATACATCATAGAAGAAAATGCAGAGTCTTCAGTCGGGCATAACTGATAGCAATGATCCCTTCTGATTCTATAGATAGAGGAGGGATTTAGACCTAGTCGTACCATAACCCACACTAGGACTGAAACAAAGAGACCAGAATAAATCAAAGTCTTCCCTCCCAAAGCTATGCCACCCAGAAGCATATTTAGATGAGACTCTCGGAGCTCAAATGATTTACAGAAGCAAATCAAGTGGAGATCAGCAACTGTCAGTCACAGGTCCAAATCCACGCCTTATGGCAGAGGTGGGGACCCCAGGGCTCTCCAGATATTATTGGGATACAACTCCCATTACCCACCATTATTGGCTATGCTGCTTGGAGCTGATGGAAGACATGGTCCGACGCAGGCATTGGCCGTAATGGACGAAGGTTCACAGAACATCTGCCTAAGCAAAGTTCTCTGTATAAGTGCAAATTGAGAAATAATAATTTGGATGGGAGTTGCTGCGTCGTTAAACTTCAAACGAGAAACTTGGACAATAGCCCGGATTGGAAGATTGGAATGAAGTCAGGAAAAGCTGCGCTGGTAAATAGACAGTTGAAAAAATATATATTTACAAAGAAAGCTGAATTCGATGGATGAAAAGATATATGATTTTTGACATGATTGAGAATCGCATAGCCAGGGACGGAGAACTTTCAAGTGTTAGGATCAGAATGTGGAAAATATGAAAACAATGAGAAGAGGCAGGAACAAAGATTTGGAGATATTCTTCAGAGGTCCAGACTATGGGGAGCCCGCAAAAATTAATAATTAACCATTTGCAATTTGGTCTTTTTTATTTTAGTTTATTGTTTTCAATTGGATTACGATGTGGATGTGCTGATTGGCTGTTTTTATTGGAAAATCAATAAAAATGATTTTTAAAAAGAAATAATAATTTGCTGTAATTTAAATGGAAGTGCAATACATCTCATCATAGCAGAGAAGACTATGGTTGCAGTCATACTGTGTTTTTCCTGGTTATAATGCTAGCGCTTCTGTTCTGATTTCGAACGCTCCTTTTACCTGTTGCATTATCATAGAGTCATTGAATTGTCAAGTCAGAAGGGACCTCAAGGGTCATCTAGTCCAACACACACACACACACACACACACACACACACACGCAAGGCAGGGATCTCAGCTCAAGCATCCAGGAAAGACTTCTCCTTATAAACCTCCAAGGAAGGATTGGAAGTCCGTTCCACTGCCAAACAGCTCTTACTTGTCAGAAAGTTCTTCCTGTTGTTGAGTCAGAATCTCCTTTCTTGTAAACTTGAAGCCACTGGTTCGAGTCCTACCCTCCGTCAAAAACCCATGGTTTTTTGAAAGGTATACCACCACACCGTGCTAAATTTTAAAGGGTGGGAAGGAACTTTATGTTGGGATACCAAAATTTTGTCACGTGGTATTACGACACAAAACTCCCACGATCTTCCTGGATACGGAAGTTGCCAGCAGATCTATGTCTTCAAACAATCGACACGGAAATGTGCACTAAATTTCTGCTAGATCCGACTAGTAGATCCCACTAAAAGTTGCTTTTAATCACATAAAACAGAAATTAACAGGTAAGGAAACACCAGGGAGCATAGCTGTCAACCGTCCATTATTTGGCGGGAAACTCCCTTATCCCAGCGCCGTGTCCCGCTGCTGTCCCTTATTGATGATGTCCCTTAATTTCCCCGGGTTTCATGCTCGCCCGGCTCGGGAGGGAAGCAGCAGCTCGTGGTCCTCCGCCGCAAGAGAGCGCGCATGAGCTGCCGCATCTCCGTCTCTCCCTTCCCCCCCCCCCAGGGGCACATCGTGAGGAGCCGGGTAAGCAAAATCCCTTATTTTCGAGGCTGCTGCTCCCTTATTTTCAAATCTGTAAGTTGACAGCTATGCCAGAGAGATGTAATAAAGTAGGGATGTTCAACCAGTCGACCACGATCTACTGGTTGATCCCCAGGTCTTGGGTCGATCACGAGCTTTTTTTCCTTATTGGGGGCGGGGGGGAGCGGATCCGGCCCTGCCCCCTCGCCCTGTCCTCCATTTGTGCATGATCGCTAGAACGCTGCTTGTTTCCTGGTTGATCTTTTGGTGAGTGACTTTTTCCTTTCCCCCTAAAGAAAGCTCTAATTTTTTGACCTTCCCCCCCCCCTGCAAAAAAAGCAATGAACTTTGACTCTCCTCCCAAAGCAACAACTTTGACCTGAACCCACCAAAAAAAGGGGTAGATCACTGCCAGGTTTTTATTCTGTGCATAGATCACAGTCTCTTGGGAGTTGGACGTCCCTGTAATAAAGGGAAGGGAGCCTATAACCAGGTGAGCCTATAACCAGGTGAGCCTGTTCAGTCTGTTGCTAGTGGGCAACTTCAGTGCCCCTGCAGTCCCTTATTATGGTTATTATCTTTAAGCCAGACTTGGACTGGAGAGCCCTTCAGATAAAGAGAGGACTGTACCACCTTAGCCCAGGACCACTGGAGAACCACAGGTTGCCTGCCCCTACCTTATGGGATGTATCTGCTTCTTTCTTACTGCCAACACAGAGAGGGTTTCGCAAACAGTCCAAGGACTAAACAGCAGAGGGTTAAGGTCCTTCTTTCCACCTTGGATTGCTGCCCTCCTGAAAGGCAAGGAGACAGAAGATAACCTGCACTGTATGAGAGCCTATCTATCACCAGAACTTCAAAAATGCACATTTCTCCTCCTCTACAAAGCTCTCTTTCAACTCTGAGCTCCTAGCAAATTGTCTTAGCTAAATCATATTTATTTTACCCAAAACAAAAGCAAAAACCTGAGGCATCTAACAAAACACATGCTAGCCATTGGAGCAAATCTTACGGGACAGCTCAAAGAACAGCAATGATCGCATTCAAATTTACAGTACAGATGCGGTTCCAAACTAGCCAGCTGTTCGACTGCAATACAGAAGACCCAAAGCCAGTGATGTACATCGCTCCTCCCCATGGCTGTGCAAAAAGGGACTGCTGCCCCAATGGGGCAAATTGGAACTGGATGGGAGTAAGAAGAGAATGGCGGAGAAAGGGCAATGCTCCTTTAGTTGCTGATCTGTCATCCACCCTTGCCAGTTTTATACCAGTTGCTGTAACTGTGCCTAAAGGTAAAGGTACCCCTGACCATTAGGTCCAGTCACGGACGACTCTGGGGTTGCGCGCTCATCTCGCTCTATAGGCCAAGGGAGCCAGCGTTTGTCCACAGACAGCTTCCAGGTCATGTGGCCAGCATGACTAAGCCGCTTCTGGCGAACCAGAGCAGCGCACAGAAACGCCATTTACCTTCCCGCCAGAGTGGTACCTATTTATCTACTTGCACTTTGACGTGCTTTTGAACTGCTAGGTGGGCAGGAGCAGGGACCGAGCAATGGGAGCTCACCCATTGAAATGGGGATTTGAACCGCCAGCCTTCTGATCGGCAAGCCCTAGGCTCAGTGGTTTAACCCACAGCACCACCTGTGTCCCATGTAACTGTGCCTAGGATACTACTAAGAAATAAGAGCTATATATATCCATCAGATTTGTTAGTGAGTAAACAAGAATAGGGTCTGGTTGTAAAGTTCATTGCTGACCCTATATTTGCCAAGGCCTCCTCTCACTGCAAGCTGCCCTCCCCAGTCCAAGGCAGTGGGTTGCTAACTAGTAATCTAAAGAGGGGAGCATGAACAATGAGTAATTCTGTGCTCCCAATTGTTAATTTGCTTTGATGTCAAAGCACATGATTACCATCGTGTTTGTGTTTTAGAGCTGAAGTTTTAAGAAGACAGATATTGAACCTCAGTGGCTGCACACCCAGCTGTTTTGCCCATAGAGATAAAAGATAATCCATAGCTAAATCATGTGGCTCTTCAGATAAAAATCAACTTTCAAGTGTGCTGCAGGGAATAGAGCATTCAGCCCTGTCTTTAAAAGTTAAGTTTCTGGTTTTTAAGACTGCTTTTTTAAACGGCAACAACCAAAAACAAACTCACTTTGCGGGGATGAAACTGGCAAGGTGAGCTTTCTAACCCAGAAAGCTCTTCAAGAGCATCTGCGTGCTCAAGGTTTAATGTTATATCCTTTTATTAACCTGCCTTTTGCTTGAGACCCAAACTGGTTTAACAATCAATCCCTCTTTCTGAGGAAACTCTGGGAATTGTAGTTCTGTGAGGTGGATAATATTCTCCTAATAATTCCCTTAATGAACTACAGTCCCCATGATTCCTTGGGGGAAATCATCTCTTTCTAAAGTGGCATAAAAAATCTATAGAAATATACAGTGTATGTGAAGTTTCAAATATAACTTTTTATTGTTTATTGTTTATGTTTTTTCGATGGATTTCCCCCCTAAATTGATTTTTTAATTCTGAATTTATTGTTATTCACATTTTATACTGTGTTTTATACTGTATTTTGTTGCATCAATTAAGTGTTTTAAAATTGCTGGCCGGCAGGGAGGGAGGGAGAGGAGCTGCTTCCTTTGAAACCTGGGAAATTTAAGGGACATCATCAATAAGGGACAGCAGCGGGACATGGCGCTGGGATAAGGGACTGTCCTGCCAAATAAGGGACGCTTGACAGCTATGAATGGGGAACATTTAGAAATGGCATCCCCCACATGAACTCTGAAGTGGTAACTGTCCAGAATTCTACAATAATTCTTATTCTCCTCCATGTGTTCGGCCAAACTAGAGAGATGCTTTTTGAAAGGTGCCAGCTACATGCAAATGGAGATTACAGCTACAAGTTTTAACATTAATGGCATGGCTCAAAAATCAATCCAAAGTTCCTCAAACTCAAATCAGATGAGAAAGGTGAATTCAGTGTGATATATTTTATTCAGCCCCTTAATAAGCTAACAGAAGGTAACCCGTTACTACGAGCCATATTGAACAACATAAATCACTCCGCACAGCTATCAGATCATAATGACTTTGGGTCGCTACCGACAAGGGATTGATTCAGATCAATGGCTTAGAAGTGAGAGGTGGCTCGTCCCATTACCAGCCCCCTGAGCCATCCAGTATCCACAAAGGTATTTAGGAAAAGTAAATTATCTGTGGATATTGCTGTACAATAAAAACGCTTCTCATCTGTCGCTACAAAATTACATAGTAAAATCTATGTACTGTAACTTAGCATGGTGGTGCCGATCGGGTCTAGTATATTCATACATATATTTCTGTTCAGAAATACAGGGAAACTGCTTGCCCGTTGTGGTCCTCCCTCTGTGACTCTGCGTTGCCCCTGAAGAAAATCGAGAAGGGGCTGTAGTGCGCAAGTAAAGCTCATGTCTTCCATGCACACAGCCCATGCTCAGTTCCTGGCATCTCAGCACAGCTAAGAAAGACCTCTGCTTAAGAGAGCAGAGTCAAGCCCTTATAAAGTTACAGTTCCCAGCAACCCTTAACAAAATACAGCGCTCAGAATTTTCTGAGTGAAATAATGGTATTGTGTGGGACGCGGGTGGCGCTATGGGTTAAACCACAGAGCCTAGGGCTTGCCAATCAGAAGGTCAGCGGTTCGAATCCCCACGACGGGGTGAGCTCCCGTTGTTTGGTCCCTGCTCCTGCCAACCTAACAGTTCGAAAGCACGTCAAAGTGCAAGTAGATAAATAGGTACCGCTCCAGCGGGAAGGTAAACGGCGTTTCCATGCACTGCTCTGGTTCGCCAGAAGCAGCTTAGTCATGCTGGCCACATGACCTGGAAGCTGTACGCCGGCTCCCTCGGCCAATAAAGCGAGATGAGCACCGCAACCCCAGAATCAGTCATGACTGGACCTAATGGTCAGGGGTCCCTTTACCTTTACCTTAAAGGTATTGTGGATGCACACTCTAAAGCAGGCATAGGCAAACTCGGCCCTCCAGATATTTTGGGACTACAATTCCCATCATCCCTGACCCCTGGTCCTATTAGCTAGGGATGATGGGAGTTGTAGGCCAAAAACATCTGGAGGGCCAAATTTGCCTATACAGTGGTGCCTCGCAAGACGAAATTAATTCGTTCCGCAAGTTTTTTCTTCTTGCGAGTTTTTCGTCTTGCGATGCACGGTTTCCCATAGGAATGCATTGAAAATCAATTAATGCGTTCCTAGGGAAACCGACTTCAGACCAGGTCCGGGGACAGTCTGTCCCCCGACCTCTTCTGAAGGCTGGGGGGGGACAAGGGCTTTTCTTCCCACCCCCAGCATTTTAAAAAACCCCGGGACAGCGGAGGGCTTCTCCGCTGTCCGGGGCGATTTAAAAGCCCCTGGGAAGGCAGGCAGGGGGGACAAAGACTTTTGCCCCCCGCCAGCCTTCAGAAGAGGTCCTGGACCTCTTCTGAAGGCTGGCGGGGGCGAAAGTCTTTGCTCCCCCCCGCCTGCCTTCAAAAGCTGTCCGGCCCAGGCTTCGCGGACCTCTCTGCCAGCAGCGGCAGTGCTGGCGCTGCTGGCGGAGAGTGGCCGGCATGCCGAAGCCTGCGCGCGCTAACATCAGCGCGCCCAGGCTTCGCGGACCTCTCCGCCAGCAGCGGCAGCGCTGGCGCTGCTGGCGGAGAGTGGCCGGCATGCCGAAGCCTGTGCGCGCTGACATCAGCGCGCCCAGGCTTCGCTGACCTCTCCGCCAGCAGCGGCAGCTGCTGGCGCTGCTGGCGGAGAGTGGCCGGCATGCCGAAGCCTGCGCGCGCTGACATCAGCGCGCCCAGGCTTCGCGGACCTCTCCGCCAGCAGCGGCAGCGCTGCCGCTGCTGGCGGAAAATGCTGGCGCTGGGGAGCAAAGCCTTTCGGCCCCCGCCAGCCTTCCTGGACCTCTTCTGAAGGCCGGAGGGGGGGGAAGGCTTTTCTCCCCACCGCTAGCATTTAAAAGAGGTCCCCGGAGATTTCCCTATGGGCTTTCGTCTTGCGAAGCAAGCCCATAGGGAAATTCATTTTGCGAAGCGCCTCCAAAACGGAAAACCCTTTCGTCTAGCGGGTTTTCCGTCTTGCGAGGCGTTCGTCTTGCGGGGTACCACTGTACCTGGTCTAAATGCTCGCCCACCCTTTCCTTTACAGTGGTACCTCGGTTTAAGTACTTAATTCGTTCCGGAGGTCCATTCTTAACCTGAAACTGTTCTTTTTTTTTTTTCTTTTTTTTTTGCATATTAAAATTTTATTAGTATTCCATATATGTACATTATATTCGTATTGCATACATCTCATACATTTTAGACTTCCTTCAGCGTCGTTGACATTCATTCGTATTTGTTTCTTTATAGCACATTCCAATCGTTCATACTGCCATTTATACCTCCCTTCATACATTATATCCAATAAGCAGTACCTCTTAATGCTTTACAGTGCCTCTTTAAATCCCACTAGCGTTGTGTTTACAAAACATTTGTTCTCCAGATATCCCACAAATTTCCCCCAGTCATTAATAAACTTTTGATCCTTAATATATCTAATTTTCCCTGTTAATTTATCCAGCTCAGCATATTCAATCAGTTTTAGTCTCCACTCTGCTATCGTTGGGCTTTCTTCCTGTTTCCACTTCTGCGCTACCACAATTCTAGCTGCCGTTACCGCATACTGGAAGATTTTACAATCCTCTCTTTTGATGTCTTTTCCCGTCAATCCTAATAGAAAAGCTTCAGGTTTCTTTACGAAGGTATAGCTTAGTATTTTTTTGATTTCATTGTAAATTTCATCCCAGAAGCCTTTAACTTTCGTACACTCCCACCATAGATGATAGAACGTTCCTTCTTTTTGTCTGCATTTCCAGCATTTGTTGTCTGTTTTATACATCTTAGCTAATTTTACAGGTGTCATGTACCATCTGAATAGCATCTTCATCATATTTTCCCTTAGTAACACACATGCAGTGAACTTTATATTCACTCTCCACAGTTTTTCCCAATTCTCTAGTTGAATCTCGTAGCCGAAGTCCTTTGCCCATTGACTCATCACCTTTTTAACTTTCTCATCTTTCATATTCCATTCTAACAGTATATTATACATTTTTGACAGATTTTTACGATCATTATTTATTATCTCTCTCTGAAATGTCGATACCTTTTCTTCATAGCCCCTTTCCTTCACCTCTTTTTTAAATATTTCATTTATCTGGAAGTAGCTCAGCCAGTCATATGTATATATTTTAACCTGATCATATGGTTTTATTTTCCATTTCGCTCCTTCCTTCATTACCATTTCTCCATACCTGCCCCATTTTTTCTCCATGTTAACTTTTTTTACACTTATCAGCTCTAATGGGGACAACCAATGTGGGGTTTTTGGTTCTAGTATATTCCTATACCTATTCCAGACCTCTATCAAAGGACCCTTAAAGATATGGTTGCAAAATCCCTTATGTACTCTTATTTTATCCCTCCACAGGTATGCATGCCACCCAAATCTATTCTTATACCCTTCTAGATCCAATAATTCTGTGTCTTCCAGCTTTATCCACTCTTTTATCCAGCAAAGGCATGCGGCCTCGTAATACAATCTCATGTCTGGTAAGGCAAAGCCCCCTCTTTCCGTTGTATCTGTTAATAACTTAAACTTAATTCTGGGCTTCTTTCCTTCCCAGACATATCTAGAGATCGCCTTTTGCCATTCTTTAAAATTTTTGGTGCCTTTAATTATGGGTATCGTTTGGAATAGGAATAGCATTTTTGGGAGTATCATCATTTTCACCATAGATATTCTTCCCCAAAAAGATAGTTTCATCCTGGCCCAAATCTCCAAATTTTTTTTAATTTCATTCCAGACCGGGATGTAATTATTTTGGTACAAATCGATGTTTTTATTAGTGAGCCAAAGACCTAAGTATTTTACCTTATTTACGACTTCAATTTCTGTTTGTTGTTGTAATAGTTGTATCTTGTCTTGGTCCAGATTTTTAACAATCATTTTAGTCTTGCTCTTATTCAGTTTAAATCCTGCTAACTTCCCGAATTCCTCCATCTCTTCCAAAATTCCCTTTATGCTGTCTATAGGTTCTTCCACCGTTAAAACCACGTCATCAGCGTAAGCTTTAACCTTGTATTCATTTGAACCTAATGTTATCCCCTTAATTTGTTTATTTTGCCTTATCGCATTTAGTAGGACCTCCAAAACAATTATGAAGAGGAGCGGCGAAAGAGGGCAGCCCTGCCTTGTTCCTTTAGAGATTTTTATATCTTCAGTGATGACATTATTTATTATCAACTTCGCCTTCTGTTCTGTATATATTGCCTTTATCCCATTCCAAAACTCTTGACCCACATCCATAAATTCCAAATTTCTCAACATAAAATCGCAGACTACGTTATCGAAGGCTTTCTCCGCATCTACAAAAATTAAACTAGCTGGTTTGTCATATCTATCCGATAAATATTCTATTATATTAATTATACTTCTTGTATTGTTTTTTATTTGTCTTCCCGGTAGAAAGCCCGCTTGGTCTTTGTGGATGACCTTTATTAATATCTTTTTTAATCTTTTTGCTAAGATTCCGGCGAAGATCTTATAATCTGTATTTAATAAAGAAATGGGTCTGTAATTTTTTACTTGAGTTAGATCTGCATCTTGTTTTGGAATTATTGTAATAAAAGCTTCCTTCCAAGTACTTGGGATCTCTCTTTCTTTTAAGATGTTATTCATCACGTTAACTAGCGGAGTCATCAATATATCTTTCATTTCTTTGTAATAGCTTGAAGTGAACCCATCCGGGCCAGGGGCTTTCCCTCTTTTCAATTCCTTTATCACTTCTTCCACCTCTTCTCTAAAAATTGGGGCATTTAACCTTTCTTTTTGCTCTGTCGAGATTTTCCTCACCATTTTTTCTTCTAAATATCTTTGTATTTTCCTGTTGTTGTTTTTATCCTTGTTTCTATATAATTGCTCGTAAAAGTCCACAAATCCTTTTCTAATTCTTTTGGGATCTATTACCTCTTCTCCATTTAATTGTATTTTGTTAATTGTTTTTTGTTCCTTTCTCTTTTTGACTTGCCATGCAAGCCATTTCCCTGACTTATTGGCAAATTCAAAATTTTTCTGTCTTAGTCTTTTAATATTCCACTCCACCTCCTTATTTATTAACATTGCAAATTGTGTTTGGAGGGACTTTATTTCCTGCAATATCCTTTCATTGTTTGGTTTTTTAGTCAATTTTTGTTCGTAATCCATAATCTGTCTCAAAATCTCCTTAGATCTTTTTTCCTTGTTATTTCTTTTCCACACATTTTGTTGAATAAACAGGCCCCTCATTACAGCCTTACTGGCATCCCATACCACACTTGTTTTTACCCCTTTATCTAAATTGTCTGTAAAATATTCAAATAGTCTCGTCCGTATTTTTTCCACAAATTTTTGGTCGTCCCACAGATTATCATTTAGTCTCCATCTGAAGGTTCGTTTTTCAATTCCCCTCATCTCCATTGTTATGGGATTGTGGTCAGAAATAACTTTAGCCTGGATTTCAGTTTTTGTAATTCTTGTTGTTAGTTCATTTGATACCCATATTTGGTCTAATCTTGACATCGATTGATTTGGTTCAGAGTGAAATGTATATTGTTTCTCCAAGGGGTGTTTCAATCTCCATATATCTACTAAATTACAGTTCTTGACCATTTCAAAAAATGTCTTAGGTAGTTTCCCTCCTTCTGTCTTTGTTTTTCTTAGTCTGTCTATTTCCGTTGAGACCACCCCATTCATATCCCCCATTATTATAATTTTTTGATCTAGGTATTCAAATAATCTCTCTTCCAGTAGTCTGAAAAATTCCGTTTTATTTCCATTTGGAGCATAGATCCCCACTATTATCAACGTTTCACCTTGCCATTTAATGCGAACTGCTATTATTCTCCCTTCCTCATCCTTAAATAATTGGTGTGCTTCGATATTATTTTTGATATAGAGTATTACTCCTCTTTTTTTCTTTTTATCCGAAGAGATAAATTCATTCCCTAGCCTCTTATTAATAAGGATTTTTTTATGTTTGCTGGCCACGTGTGTTTCTTGGAGGCATATAATATCTAGATTTTTCTTTTTTAAGATGCGTTCGATTCCATTCCGTTTTTTCTTATCGTTCATTCCATTAATATTCCAATTCCATATTTTTAAAGACATATTAATTTAAGTGTTACTCTAATTTAGGTGTTACTCTATATCCTTTCTGTCTCCTCTCCTTCTTCCTCCTCTTCGTCTTCTTCTAATTCTCCTCTGCTTTGGTCTTCCTCTTCCCCTAACTCTAGTTCTTCCCTCAATTTAAGTCCGCCTTCTGCACCTTTCAACTGGGAAATGCTGCATCGTATTTGAGCTTTTCCTCTGCTTATTATACGTTGAGGTCTGCTCTGGAGATCAATAGGGAGCAAAACCATAATGCAGACAGGCCTCCACACAGAGCACTCTTTCATTTGAAAGACTGTCCTCTGACATCCCTTGAGATACAAGACTGTGTCCTCTGTACTGTAAGACTATCTTTGATATGGGTGGAAGCTGCCCTTTGCAGTACAGTGGTACCTCAGGTTAAGAACTTAATTCATTCCGGAGGTCCATTCTTAACCTGAAACTGTTCTTAGCCTGAAGCGCCACTTTAGCTAATGGGGCCTCCTGCTGCCGCCGCGCCGCCAGAGCACAATTTCTGTTCTCATCCTGAAGCAAAGTTCTTAACCCGAGGTACTATTTCTGGGTTAGCGGAGTCTGTAACCTGAAGCATATGTAACCTGAAGTGTATGTAACCCAAGGTACCACTGTATTTTTATTTTTTGTATAATCTTTTTTATTGAGTTTTAGACTGCACATTTAAATTCGAACATTAAACATCAGCATCAGCATTTAGGTTTCCCTGAATGCTTAGACTCCCCTCCACCCTTCCACAGTTACCATTTTCAATCTTTTTCAACAGCCTCACATATTTTCTCTATTTTTCTTAAATAGTCAATTTTTACCTTAGTTTTTAGTATTACTCAAATCCTGCCAAAGTTTTTAGTTGTTTACAGTGCTCTCTTAAGTACATTGTAAATCTTTCCCATTCCTTATCAAAGTGCATTGCTTCCTGGTTTCTGATTTTCCCGGCCATTTTCACCATTTTTGCATAGTCCATCATCTTCATCAGCCATTCTTCTCTGGTCAGGACTTTATCTTCTTTCCATCTCTGGGCCAGTAGTATCCGTGCTGCTGTCGTCGCATACATAAATAATCCTTTTTGCTCCTTTGGCATCTCTGCACCTAAAATTCCTAATAAAAAAAGCCTCTGGTTTTTTCACAAACATTATTTTAAACATTTTTTTCAACTCGTTGTATATCATTTCCCAGAATGCATTTGTTATCTTGCACGTCCACCACATGTGGTAGAACATGCCTTCCTTCTCCTTACATTTCCAACATACAATTGAAGCAGTTCTGTACATCTATGCTAGTTTTATAGCTGTTAATTGCGTGTTCTGACCCAGAAACCTCCCCCCCAAATAAATTCACACTTGACTCAAATTTTGGTTTGGTTTTTGGCAGAATTTAGGCCACAACTTTATTGATTACAGAAAGTGACTGGTTGCTTAGGCTCTGGTTCGACTAGCTCCCTGCCATGTAGGTAGCGCTGACCCAGGGTTTCAGCATAGGTCAGCCAAAGGTGAACACCTGGATAAGCGGAAAGCCAGGAATGGGCTAATTCTGCCACCCAAATGTCCCCCTGGACTCAGGCACGGGCACAATCCCCTCTCAGGGGTTGAGCAAACCATCGAGTCCCTGGATTCCTTAAACAGAATACCCTTCACATAGGGATTGCGAGAGCATTCTCCCATCCCTATCACCTGAACCAGAGCCTATCAGCAACCTTACAAGTTGTGGTGATTTGCTACGCGGCAGGCAAAACCCAAATGGCAACAGCCAATCAGCCAAGTGGGGGAAATTCCTGCCGTGCCCCTGTCCCAACGACAGATGACACACGACGGCGTAGCAAGGTCAAGCGCAAAGCCCTAAAAGTAGGGAGAGGTGGCCGGGTGTTCCAAATGCACGCACCGAAAGAGGAAGCTCTGGCTCACGTCCATGGGCATAAATAGGTCCCTCGAACCATTTGGACTGCGTCCCATTGGCCAGATTGCACCCAGCTTCAAGGGACCTAGCAATCGGGTGTTGTGGCTGACCAATCATACCCACCCACAACACAGGGTGTTGGTTTTCCAGGTCTCACTGCAATACGTGTCCTCTTTAAGGGAGGACCTAATATACCACCCGCCCACCCTTTCCTTTAATCCATGTGGTTATTACTGGAAAGACCCTTTCCAGGTGTTGATGGGCCTCACAGGAGGGTTTCTACAGAAAATAGTATAGCACAGGCAGGCTTCTGTGGCACAAGGAGATAGGACTTGACTGTCCCAAGCTGTATTGGGCTTTCAAGGTTACCATACCCTTCAACATTTCTCAGATGAAAATAGAGACAACCCCGTCTTCTTCTTTTGGTACAACAACAAAAAAGAGATGTCTCTTTGTGTGTGGAAACACCATTCAGTCTATGTATCACTTTTGGGAAAAGAAACTTCAGACAAAAATGTGCACCCATAGAAAGCAATCTACCACAAAAGCAATGCATAGATATGGGGATGCTTTGTGTCAATATCTCAGGCTTTTAATTCTGAGGCAAAAAAATAACAAGGAACCATTTTCTCCACAGAGGCTACCCAGAAAGCATGGCAAGGAAAGTCATAAAGAAAAATGATAGACCACAGGAGAGATAATTTACTGAGAATGAGGGGGGGTAAGATTTAATAGGTCAGTGTGTATGTTACCTTTCACTAATTTCAGTGCAGCAGAGGTACGAGGTGGGGAGGGGAGCAGGGTATAAATAGATATTGGCATAACTTGCCCATCCCCGTCCCAAGGCCACTTTTCAATGCAGTGCTTGTGTTTATTGCCAATTAACCTGCAGGGCAAAATCTTTTTATCAATCCCACGGCAGATAGAGAAACATACCAGCACAAGCATTTCTCCACCTGCAACTCAGCGTGTCTGATTTAAGTCACCAGGAGCCCATGTGGCAAATTGTACATAGAGAACACACACACATGGCTCTCGAGAAAGGGGATATAGGGCAACACAAGAGCAGCAGAAAACCAAGGATAAAAACAGCCTTTCCTAACTTGGTGCCCTCCAGAGGTTGTTGGATTCCAACTCCCATCGGCCCAAGCCAGTGAGACTAATGGTCAGGGATGATGGGAGTTGTAGTCTAACTGATGGTAGCATTGAACTAGACTGATGCATTTGGGAGCAAACCCAGCTGAACTCTGTGGGACTTATTTCTGTGTAGATATGTGTAGGATATAGGGTTGCCACTGATCCGGGTTTTCCTCAACACATCTGGGAATTGGGCTGCAAAAATTGTGTCTGGGCAGATTTTTGCTGAATTGGTGAAATGTCCAAAGAAAACCCGGACATATGGCAAGTAGCTCAACAACTTTGGAAAAGAAAGAAATCTTCACTTTTTGGAAAATGGCAACCCTAGAAGGGTATGGCATCTTTCTTTCTTCCACACAAACTCAGTCCCCCAGCACTTAGATGAGGCAGGCTGGAAGCTCATACTGTCCAATTTTTTGGGGATGGGAAAAGCAGGACATCCATGCAGTCTTTCTGCCACCATTCCTGCCTGGTCCACACACTCTTTCTGTTAGAATTCCTGTTCCATGATTGCAGTCATGGGATTGTTGTCTTTCCCATGATGGTGTATGTTTTGATTCCACAGAGTGGGAAGTGACGGAGACAGGATGTTTGTGTTACTGTGTTCCGTGAAGTGGGACTATTGTCCTTTGTTCTTTTTCTCTTTCTGTCTGATGCTAGGGAGAAAGGGAGCCATGTTGCAGTGCTCCATGTGTGTTTATATGTAAATAAAGTAGATTAGCCAAAATGCTGTGTTGCTGAGGTCTGTTAAGCAACTGCACAAACTCTGCAGATCCCTAAGTGTGCCAATGTCTGTTGGCATCGGTCACTGTGATGTTCGGGCAGAAGAAAGCTTAGGAAGCTCCCGAACGATTGACCAGGAGGGAGGGAACAGGCCAGTCGGGCATGTGTCTCTGCCAGGGTCCTACTCAAGTGTAGGCTGAGCTCCTGACACTTTCTGCCACCCCCTGCCCCACCCGTGCACACTTTTTAACACCCCCTCCTCTTGATCTGCACTTTTCCTCCCACCCCACATGCGATCTGCATTCTCTTTCTCCTGCCTTCGAGTCCGAAGACCCTCGTGCTCTTTCTGCCACCCCCTGCCCCATCCATGAGCTCTTTTTAAACACCCCCTTCCTCCCCGATCCTTATGCTCTCCCCCCTGCACAGTCTTTGCATTGCAGCCACTCCCTCTCCACCACAACCTTACCTTTGCCCGCTCTTTCTCCTCCACCGCTGCAGCTACGGTCCTGGCCTTCTTGCAGCCAACTCTGCCTTGTTGCGGCCGCCGAAAGTGGGGCACTTGCATCTGGATGCGCTGGCCCCACCTGAATATGGAGGCAGGCAGAGGTTGACCACAACAGCAGTGGAGCCTACAGCAGAGGCTGCCTGTCCTCACTGCCCTGGAGGAGGTGGTGGCAAGGCGGCAAGGCTAGGCCATCACAAACTTCAAACAGAATCCATGATGTCACGCTTAATTCAGGGCAGTTAAGTGGTGTGGAAGCTCCATCTTTCTCTTAGCACACCTATTCTGTGAAAGTACATAGGAGCATTGCCCTACCTTCACTCCAGCACTGGGGTGGGGGGAATGTTGCCTTTTAAAGAGCAGAGGGCTTCTCCCCAGTCTTAACCCAGTTTACCTGAAGGAGCATCTCCACCCCCATCGTTCTGCCCGGACACTGAGGTCCAGCGCCGAGGGCCTTCTGGCGGTTCCCTCCCTGCGAGAAGCAAAGCTACAGGGAACCAGGCAGAGGGCCTTCTCGGTGGTGGCGCCTGCCCTGTGGAACACCCTCCCAGCAGATGTCAAAGAGATAAACAACTACCTGACATTTAGAAGACATCTGAAGGCAGCCCTGTTTAGGGAAGTTTTTAATGACTGATGTTTTAATGTATTTTTAATCTTTGTTGGAAGCTGCCCAGAGTGGCTGGGGAGACCCAGCCAGATGGGTGGGGTACAAATAAATTACTATTATTACTATTATTACTATTATTATTATTATTATTATTATTATTATTATTATTATTATTATTATTATTATCACTGCAGTATTTCTTCTGAAACAGGAAAAGAGCAGAGGGATTTTATCTCCCAATCTTTAGAGAGCATCTCTAAGAATCGGGCAGAACATTTTCGTTCCCAATCAGATCCAGGAACCAGGGACTGTTCCCGGCCGCATCTTGCCAGGCCTGATCCTGCTTATTTGGTTATTCAAGAAAGAAAGCTTTTGGCTGAATGCTTTTTTACGTGCTGCATTAATGCTCTGTTCCCTTTTAAACTTATTGACTGCGGTTTTATGAATTGCTGTTCTTCTTGATGCTTGGTGCAATTTTTTTGGCTTGTCATGTTAAATGCTGTTTTACTGTGATGAGCAGACACAGAGGGAGGGGGACTGAAAATAAGCCCTTTCTTTTTTAAAAAAAATGGAGGAAGGGTATATAAGATTTTTTAAAAAATAAATAAATGTATGTGTCAAGGGAATTCTTGGTCATAAGGTCAGGGCTAAAAGCAAAACCTTCTCCATATTCTGTATTGCCTTTTTTTTCTCCCCCCCCCCCCAACTCCTCAAATGCAAATACTTAACTGTTAAGTTAAGTCATTACTCTCCTGCTGTTCTGGTCTGATTAATTCCCCCAATATTAGCTGGCTATTCATTTTATCCCTCCATATCACAAGTCCAGCTGAAGGAGATAAGTGGCTGATAAAAGATCTTTGAGAACAGTTACAAATGATTCACTTTCAAAAGAATAATAAAGCAGCTGTGTGGAAGCTTGAGTAAAGCGCCCATACATCGCACGTAACTAATCTCATTTTAAAACTTCAGCAAATTAGTCAATAATCCTCACTGTCACCCTGCTGTTCCCCCAAACTTTGGAGCAGAAACCTAATGCTGAAATGCAAATATTTAATTAGTTTTTAATGGTGAGGTTTATTTTTACTAAATCTGGTCATCTGTCTCAATTATTTTCTTCATTTTTTATAGTTAACCACTAATTGTCATTCCCAGGAGCTCGCTCCCCCCCCCCCAATTCTTGTTTTGCGTTTCTTTTTTCAAAAGTAGCTTTGGTGTAAAGCAGTTTTGCTCTTCTGTGTAAAAAGGACCCGTGCTAATAGGAGATAAATGCCCATGCATGCCACCTCTATCATGACACTGATCGAATATAAAAAGATTCAACCCTCATCTTCAAAGTTCCTCTGGCCCAGTTCTCCGAATCATCTCACCCTGTGCTAACATGACCTCCTGCCGTACTTACATTTGGTGAAAACAAAACAATGGTTCATTTCACACCGCCTGTGAAATGTGATTTGTATGAGCATCCAGCAGGCAGCATTGAAGAATGAGGCTGATTTATACCTACTGAGGACCCTGGGCGGCATTGATATCCACCCATCTGCCCATTTATGGACACTGACATCCCAAGAGGAAGAATAAGAATCCACTGGGATCCTCCGATGTACCATTGCCCATAAAGTACAACCCCTAGGGGATATTGCGGAGAAGCATCAACTGGGTTACCTTGCAATTGCAAGCAATATTCTTGCCCGTGTTTGTAGAAGTTGAGTAAGAAAATAGGATTTTAAAAAATCCTTCCAGTAGCACCTTAGAGACCAACTACGTTTGTTATTGGTATGAGCTTTCGTGTGCAGGCACACTTCTTCAGATACACTTCTTCGTGTGCATGCACACGAAAGCTCATACCAATAACAAACTTAGTTGGTCTCTAAGGCGTGGGTGGTGCTGTGGGTTAAACCACAGAGCCTAGGACTTGCCGATCAGAAGGTCGGCGGTTCGAATCCCCGCAACGGGGTGAGCTCCCATTGCTCTGTCCCTGCTCCTGCCAACCTAGCAATTCGAAAGCATGTCAAAGTGCAAGTAGATAAATAGGTACCGCTCCAGCGGGAAGGTAAACAGCATTTCCGTGCGCTGCTCTGGTTCACCAGAAGCAGCCAGTGGCGTAGCGTGGGTTGTCAGCACCCGGGGCAAGGCAAGTAATTTGCGCCCCCTAACCAGTGGATTTTAGCACCCGAGTGCGAGCGCGCGCCCCCCCATGTTGCACCCGGTGCGGCCGGCACCCTTGGCACCCCCCACGCTACGCCACTGTTCCAACGTTCAGCTTCACTGGATGCCCACGAGTTATATTGTACAGAGAGAGGGATAAAAACTTTCCTCTCTGTCCACTCTCTCCTTGCCATGCCTTAGTTTTGCAGGCTTCTCTCCTGTCGCCTCTTGCTTGCCTTTTCTCTAAACTAAAAACAAACCCAATGCTGCCGCCTTTCCTCAGGGCACCGGCTCCATCCCCTTGCTTAGATTCCCTCTACCAAAGCTGAAAGCAGCCTGAAGTTCCTCCTGATCGTGAATGGGAAACAGCTGGCGAAGCCGGCGGCCTGCCAGGGAAGGGATCTCTTCCTAACCTGCTCCACGGAGCCCGTTCCTTGCAAGCGCTCCGTGTCCCTCGGATGGCGAGCGCCTTTGGAAACGCGGAGCAGGCGCTTGCCGGCGAGCAGCCCCCCCCCCCCCGCCCCTTCCCAAGCTAATCTTTTTAAAACCGAAAGCCTCTTAACCCGCTGGCGAGAGGCTTAGCCGGGCCTCGCCTGCCCACCGGCTTCCTCTCGGAGGTTTTTGGGGAGCGCAGGGCGCAGCAAGGCCCGCCGGCACGTCGGGGTGCGGAGGCTGCCCGTGCCGGCCAGGCGTCGGTGGCGGCGTTGGCGCTGCTGCAGCGGCTGCTCCTCCTGCGAGCAGTGAGTGGAGCGCAGCCGCAGCGGCAGCGGGGGGCGCGCGCGCGCTAGGGCGCAAGGCTGGCGGTGGCTGCGGGGAGCCCGGCGGAGGAAGGAACTTGTCCCTTCCCTCTGGACTCGCGCCCCCCCAGATGTTGCGCCCGGTGCGGCCGGCACCCTTGGCACCCCCCACGCTACGCCACTGGAAGCAGCTTAAGCATGCTGGCCACATGACCCGGAAGCTGTACGCCGGCTCCCTCGGCCAGTAAAGCGAGATGAGTGCCGCAACCCCAGAGTCGGCCTAATGGTCAGGGGTCCCTTTACCTTAAGGTGCTACTGGAATGAATTTTTTTTATTTTGTTTTGACTATGGCAGACAACACGGCTACCTATCTGTAACAAGAAAATAGGAATCCATTTTGACTCCTGGATGGAGTACCAAAAATACCAGATGTTTGCCTTCCTCTAACTCCATCCCATTCAAACTAGCATTGTGAAAGTTTCCTCTTCTGGAGTATTGCAGTGTAAGATTCCTTTCGGAGTTTCGGGATATAAACAGTGCAAGACAAACAGGGGTGCTATCACTTAGGCCATTTTAACAGATAACACCACCGTAATATATTTTATGGCACCTCTTTAGAGGGTCTGGGACGGCAAATAATGCAGTCTGTTGACTCATGAACTGCAGTGCTGTGACTGCTATGTCAAAGGATTTTAGACTGGAAATTATTCAGAGTCAAGGATCTCTTCCCCTTTATGTCTTGCATAACGCTGATCATAGCAGCAACATCTAATAATACATCCCTCTGCAGACCGATATGGAGGTTAATGCCAAGCAATTCAACATCGTTTATACAAATCTCCTTTACCAGGGAGACTTAACTTAGCCAGTATCTCAGTTCCATCAGATTGCAACGTCAGCTCTAGAGGACAACAAAAATTACAATGCCACCATCAACTCTGGAATGAGATTAAGGGACTCTGGAAACAGATGCCACACTGATTTCACACAGTCATCGGGCCAGAGGGGTTACTGTTAAATCTATTTTATGATATACTGAAAGGCTTTTTGCCAATGTCAACATCTCTGTTCTTCAAGTCCATCTATAATATGTGCAGTGCTCATTTCACTCTCCAAAACATTGGCATAGCCCAAAACCAAGCATTGCTTACTCATCTCATATGATTAATTACTATTAACAATTATATCAGCCTATTAAAAAAAATTAGTTCACCATCTGCCTTTTAACTCAAACAATAAATTAGTCTGTTAAATTTATATACATGTGTATAATAGCAATTTCTCATTGTAGGTGCCTTTTAGATATATTAAAGGATGCTTAAGATTTATATGTAATTTAGCAAGCAAAAGTGACTTCTAATCTTTAGGTGATAGTTAATAGTTACTTTTCAATTCCCTACTGAAGCAAAGCATCAGATAAAAGCAGCAATGACTACAGCAAACAAGCAAGTCTTATCAATTAGGTTTCAGGTTTCACTTTCCTGCTGTGAGAGATCTGGGTTTCAAGGATTAGTCATCAATTCCCTGAAGAACTGAAATGGAAGCACCCAACCTTTTCTGCCGCATTTGCCAGAGTGAAACCTCCCATGCAAACTGCAAACTTTTCTTTACAAAAAGTTTTCAAACACAATGCACACAAGCATTACATTTTATGCATATTAACTTATGTCTTTAACAGGATAGAAAGGAAAGCATAAGACACAACAGAGTTCAATCTCTTGTGCCATCATCATTCATACTAGACATCTTCCAATTGTTAGGAGCTGGATGCCTGTTGCACAGAGCCTCCTCCAACTCATACATTTTATGCTGCAGAAATTTAGTAGCTCGTGGAGCTTTACCTTTTAATATATACAATATACTAATTTTTTTGCACATAATAAGTCAGGTGTTTTTTTTATAAAAAAAAAAGACCAGCAATCCAGCAATGCACAAGCAGTTCTGACACAAGCAGGGGCTGGACAGAAGATGTAGCCCTGTTCAGGAAAAGCTTGATGGACCCAAAACCATGTCCGTGTCCAGTGAAAATGGATTCCACCTAGTAACATTAATTATAATAATAATAATGGCATCAATCACATATGTATGGATCACAATGAACAGGGTACATTTCACAAGCTAATACTGAGCAGCATATTTTTCTCCTGGCCAATTACTGACGGGAAAGCATCTGAAGGGAAGTAGTTTTTCTTTCCCATTAAATTCTGTCTAAATACAAAAAATATTGCACCATTACCTAGCGAATTGTTTTTTAACATACAGCAGTTCATCATCAGGCAGATACTGTCATGGCTTGATGTTTGAGTCATTATACTTATGAGATTTAATTTTTAATGATGCAAAAATTATGCATGGTACACAGCTCCTTTTCTTCACACCGAGAGACTGTGATCTGATTGCTACCAAACTACAACGTAAATCAGAGTTAGCCGACTTTCATATTCTCAGAGACTATTCGATTCTCCAGGCACTCGTCCTCCTGGAGCCAAAAGCCATCTGACCCCACGGTGGATGGTGAGCTTCCGTTATATAATATGCGGTCTCACCTAGCAAGAAGGGCATCAGATACACAGGAGGAATGCATACGGATGGTGTTAAGGCCATCAATTGATGGAGCTTCCTGAAAGATCTCCTTGGGCAAGTGGCAAAATAAGCATGTGAAGGCTTGCGGGCTGCAACCTGAGTGTGGGCCAGAAGTGAGCTCTGTAAGGAATATGTTGCTTTTCCATTGCTTTTCCATTATAAATGATGCCTGATAGAACAATAGCATGCATAGAATCTGATAATGGTTGCAAATGCTGAGAATGTGTAAAAAGTAAAGGTAAAGGACCTTGGACGGTTAAGTCCAGTCAAAGGCGACTATGGGGTTGCGGCGCTCATCTTGCTTTCAGGCCGAGGGAGCCAGTGTTTGTCCGCAGACAGCTTTCCTAGTCATGTGGACAGCAGGACTAAACTGCTTCTGACACAATGGAACAATGTGATGTAAACCAGAGCCCATGGAAATGCCGTTTACCTTCCTGCCACAGTGGTACCTATTTATCTACTTGCATTGGCATCCTTTCAAACTGCTAGGCTGGCAGGAGGTAGGACAAAGCAACGGGATCTCACCCTGTCACAGGGATTCGAACCACCAACCTTCCGATCGGCAAGCCCAAGAGGCTCAGTGGTTTAGACCACAGCACACACACACCCGCGTCCCTCTAGTTGACCACAAACAGCTCCAAGATGACAGATATAGACATTTAGCAAAACTCATGATTAAAAAATGCTCATAAGTCTTGTGGTTGGGACCCAGACCCGAAACCTGCTTGCATCTGTAACTGGGACGATTTGTGGTAAGAATATAGATACTGTTTACATCAATAGGTAAAATGTAAGAGGGGTTTGGGACGCAGGTGGCGCTGTGGGTTAAACTACAGAGCATAGGACTTGTCGATCAGAAGGTTGGCAGTTCGAATCCCCGCAACGGGATGAGCTCCCGTTGCTCGGTCCCTGCTCCTGCCAACCTACCAGTTCGAAAGCACGTCAAAGTGCAAGTAGCCAGGAGTCAGGAAACAAAGAGTCTGAGGGTCAGAGAGCCCGGAGTCAAGAAGCCAAGGGTCCAAGGATCAAGAAGCAAGGAGTCACAAAGTCAGGGGTCCGAGGCTCAAGAAGCAAGGAGTCAAGAAGTCAAGGGTCCGAGGATCAAGAAGCAGGAGTCAAGAAACCGAGGTTCAAGGATCAGGAAGCAAGAAGCCAAACGCAGCAAGGCAGGAAGCGTGTTGCTGTGGCAAAGAGCTGAAGGGAAATGCTGACATATCCCTTCCCGGCTCCTGCCACCAGGTGCTGTGCGTTACCAATTGGCCTCACCTGTGAGGCCGCGCCTTGCCTCTTCAGAACAAACTTAGGAAGGCCTCAGTCCTGCAACGTCCTACTGGTCACAGGGTCTGGCTCCTGCATGCACTCCTGACACTGGGATGCAGTAGAATACAGTGTCCTAGAGGGCTCTGTGTTGGGGGAGAACCAAAGCAAGGGCCAGTCAACTGCTTCTAGGATTCCGCCAGTTAAGCGATAGTCTAGCATCATACAGGACTCATGATGATATTTGAGAGACCTCACCAGTGTGTGTCAGACATCTGAAGGCAGCCCTGTACAGGGAAGGTTTTAGGAGTTGATGTTTTGTTGTGTTTTTAATATTTTCTTGGGAGCCACCCAGAGTGGCTGGAGCAACCCAGTCATATGGGGTCGTTCTCCATAGCTGAGACTGCAAGATCTATACCAGCATGGAAGGCTCAGCCTCTTTCATTGAGGAGCTCTCTTCTGAGTCAGGCTGTATGAGTTGATAAGAGCTTATTCCAGTTGGCCACTCCAATATAAAACACACCTTCTTTTAAAGAAAAGTGGTGTTTGCCAGCATAGGAATGTTAGGGACTTTGCATTGTCAGAAGCACTGCTTTTAGGACTTCAGAGGAGCCAGACGCTATCAAGAACAATTTTCCTAAAGAGGTTTTTGGCAATTTCCCTGACCATTTTGCAAAAGCGATATGAGACCAGCATCTTACTATTTGCAGAAGAACGCCTATGTTCAGCTGCAGGGAGAAATAGATTTTTCTGGTTTCGAAGTATGCTGAACAATGCTACTTAAGTATTACAATATGGCTTGCTAGTGAAGAACTGACCTTTTATATATAACATATATGTGCTTTGAATAAGTTAACTTTGACAAAGATATTAACACCAGACATCCAGGAGTCCATCAGCAGGAAACTGGAATTGCAGTTCTCCTGTCCTGCAAATCCCATCTGAAAACCTTCTTGATCCTGGACGGCTTGGCTTAACAGCTTAGTTGACCACTTCTGATAGCTGCCATTTTGTTTCTTTTCTCAGAAAGCATCGTTCTGTGCCAGGAGGATAGCAGTGGATGGAATAGCCATTGCCAATGGGGCTGCCCTTTTTTTTGGCCACCATTTTCTATCCTGTAATGACACAAAGTCTCAGGATTACATGAGAACAAAATGGTGGCCACCAAGAGGGACCAGAAATGCTTGTTCTACTGCTACCAGAAGGAGAAGTGGCCCCTCCAGACATCGGGAGGAATTCAGCATAGTACTCGGGTATTTGTTTCATCCGGGCAAGCATTTTAACAGGACTTCTTTTTTTATATAATTTTTTTATTGATTTTATATAAACACAAACAATACACAATACAAACAAACAAACACATAAACAAACATGTATAATTTCAAATCCCCATTTCTTAAACCTTACTTCACCGACTTCCCCACACCTCCCCTTTCTGCATCCGTGTTTCCAAATTAATTTCAGCAAATCCTCCCCCTTAAGTTTATCTAATTTCCCCTTGTTCTTTTCTTTTACTTAACCTTTTACAGCTGTATTCCCCTTTTTTCTATACCCTCAACATTATAGCATTCATTGATTTTACAATATTTCTTAAGATAAATTTTAAATTTCTTCCAATCTTCTTCCACCGTCTCTTTCCCTTGGTCTCGGATTCTGCCAGTCATTTCAGCTAGTCCCATATAGTCTATGACCTTCTTCTGCCATTTCAACAGGACTTCTGCTGATGAGACTCGTCAGTTGAATCCCACTCATTATTTTTATTTTGCATTTAGGATGGTATTGGCACGATTAGATGCAATCCTTTCTACACCATTGGCACCTCAAAATGTTTTGAGGCAGGAACATGACTCCGTTTGCATCAGTTCACGTCCCATAAAGTCCTGTTGAAATCCTCTAACTTTTTGTTCTTTTCCCCCCTCACTTTTGTTGGGCTACAGTGCAAGAGTGGCCATTCAGTCAGCAATAATGCAATAACACTGGGGAAGCATCTAATAAAGGAGAATGACGTGTGGACATTCCAGTATAAATCCTCTGTAAATGAACTATTATTAATACACCCACAAAAGACACACACCAAACCACCAAGTTTCAAGACAAATGTGAGCACTGAAACAAATGAAATGCTAGCTAACGAATGAAATGTGAAGCAAATGAGATTTTAAAAAATGAAACAGAAAGAGAAGGGGCTTCCAGTAACAAAGATGAATAGGATCCTGAAATGTAAAAGACTTGCACACTCCTAACAAATGCATCTCTCTAAAGTACTTGAGCATTGCTCAGTTTATTGAATTTAATTTGGTTTTTTGTGGAAATGGTTAGGAAAAGAAGTCAATTAGGAATGCTTCTTGGACATGCAGTTTTGTGGCTTTTTGGACATGCAGTTAAATAAAACAAAAGTGTTCACTACTTTAGTGACACCACAGAATACATCTCCAAATGTTTGCAGACTTTCTATAGAAAATAACATTGCCTGATCCAAGGGCCAGCATGCAACTTCTCCAGACAGTTTTAAAATTGAGGGCCTGAAGAACTTACATGCCAGTGTGCAGTGTGAGTCAGACTGAAATAATGTGTAAGTTCAAATTTCAGTTTTTTACCTATTTGAAATGGATATATATATATATATATAGATAGATATATATATAGATATATATATATATATAGTGTGTGTGTGTGTGTGTGTGTGTGTGTGTGTGTGTGTGTGTGTGTGATTATTATAGTATACTAAAGTAAATAAGGAAGAAGGAAAAGGAAAGAACAGAAAACAAAAAGAGAGGAAGAGGATACATAAGGGGGAAAAACATGTTTAAAAGAAAAACAGAGTGAAACAGCAATAACAAAATAACCATAAAATATAATTAAGGCTACAAAACACTATATGTCATATATGTAGTTGGATAAACTTTTTGTTTCCCTCAAGTATATGTTAATCCATGTGTCGCTATGGTTTCACAAATACATTCCAAATATCATTAAATTTGTCCATGCATAATCTCCGTTTGAAGACCATTCATTCAGGGGTTGCAAGAGTTGTCATATTGTCTATCCATTGATCAAAGGGTGGGGGGCATATTTTTGTCCTTCCAATGTATCAATAGCAATCTTTTTTGCAGATGTGAGAGCATGGAGAATCCATTTACCAATTGTCAGGCCCCATATATTACCGGTAGGTATATAATTTAAGATGATGCTATCTTCTGAATTTTTTAGCTCTTCCCCCACAATAATATTTATACAGCCTAATACTTCTTTCCAAAATTTTGACAATACCAGACACTGTGTAAACATGTTTCAAGGAATTTCCCACAATGCATCTCCAACAACAAGTTGTTATTGATAGACCATGTTGATGCAATTGTGATGGAATCCAGTACACTCGAAACAGAATCTTTCATTGTATAAAATGTAGTTTATTATCTACCGAAGGGAGCAAGATTTCTCAGCAGCAGTCAGAGGCTGGAAACAACCCCTGTGGTTCCTGGCCCTACCTTACTGCTGCCAGCGCTCCATCTTGATCCTTGGCTCTGTGATCATCTGGATTTCCTGACCTCTGGGCTGTCTGACTTCGTATGTGGATTCTGCAATGGAACTCGCACATGTGGGATGTGATACATAAGTAGCAGTCAAGTACAACATTCCTTGTTTTCCTAGAGAAGACATGCAGGGGAATGTTTGGTCCAGCCAGCCAAAAACTTCCTGTTTCCTCCTGGCCTGGAGCATCCTTCCTCTTGCTTGTGACTAGAGGGGGGCATGACCTTACCTGTTCAGGTAACAAAAGGGCAAGGCACACAGCACACTTCCTTCTTTTCGACTCTTCTCCATCTTCCTTTCGTCACGTGAGCTGCAGTGACTGCTAGTCTGCAGTCACTGGGATTATTCCCCCCATATGGGGTAGATCCAAATGTACATACTTTGTAACTAAGTCTGCCTTCAGGGATCCAACTGTGAACTGATGGTGTGAGTAAACTTCTTTTATATACTTTACACAAGATTGTAGCGTGTTCATTCTTTTAAGAGGATTATAAGGGAACTTTCCAAGAACCTAATATTGAGAGGCTTAAACAAGCCTGCAACAAGCTACCTGCTGTGCATTTAAAAGGGAAATGTAAAACTCTGCAAAGTTATAGAACTTGCTAGTGCAAGTTAGGAAGGATATTAATAAACACTATATCCTCTCTTGCCTCCCTGAACATTCCCACAGGACAGGGCTACGACATGAATCTGGGACCTTCTGCTAGCAAAGTATGCCTTTCTTCCCTCAGCTGTTGTCCCTCCAAGTTCACATGCTTAACTTTCTCCTTTCTTTTGTGACATCTAGTAGAAATTCTACAAGTCCTGATGTCGCATTATTCCACTTGTCCTAACCCATGCCCCATCCCCATAATGATGCCAAAATACATATACAGTCGCACCTTGGAAGTCAAATGGAATCCATTCTGGAAGTCCGTTCGACTTCCAAAACATTCAGAAACCAAAGCACAGCTTCTGATTGGCTGCAGGAAGCTCCTACAGCTAATCAGAAGTCGTGGCTTCCGAAAACCGTTCAAAAACCGGAACACTCACTTCCAGGTTTCGATCAGGAGCCGATTTGTTCGGGAGCCAAGGCATTTGGGAGCCAAGGTACAACTGTACATATTTACACTAGAGCAGGGAGAACCTGCAAGGCCAATGGTCAGGGATGATGGGAGTTGTAGTATAGCAACATCTAGAGGGCCACAGGTTGTCCATCCCCTGCTGTTTTCCATGGCAATTTTGCATTGTTATGTACTGAAGTTCTCACCCTGGGCCAGCAGGGGGATACTGTAGATAGTTATGCAAATAAGGGATCGAAAGTGACGTTCAGTGATTGGATAGTTTTAGAAAATTGTTACAGTTGCATTGTACTGGAGGTCTATATAAGCAGGCTGGCTGAACCCTTCAGTTCAGTTCTGTCCTGGCCTGTGAATAAACAAGAGCTGTTTGAAGAATCGCTGTGTCATCTGATATGTTCACCCACAACTTAACATGCATTTTATGTAATATCTAGTGTGGAGAGAGGGGTTCTTAGACAAGTTTGGGTTAAATTCATTTGCCCCTTTACAAATCCACGGTTATTCAGGAAAAGAGAAGTTTTCGAATCTAGAAAGCCATGTTCTTGTTTCAATCCCTCTTTCTCGCATAGCTTGAACGGCACAATAATTAGTTCTTAGGTTCCCCCCCTTCTTTCCTTCTAATTCAGCCCCAATAAAAAAAAAGTTTACTTTATGAAGGCTCCTGATATATAACATTTAATATTCCACAGAAGGTAGCTTATTATGGGGCAGTGCATTACTTGAAGGCTCCTGACAGGCAAAGAAATGTAGTGTCCCCATTGTGAAAACAACCAGGCTGCTATCAATTTTGGTTCCTTCAGCACTTACATTTCAGTGATTAAGCAACTGAAGCAATATTAGGTCACTGACCCTATAGCTCTCCATGCCTTTTTATTGCATTTCCTCATCGGATCTTTCACATCCTTTATATGAGCCTATCAACAGAAATACAGCAGAGACTCTTCCTCTCTCCTCCTCCTCATAAAAGGCTTGTACAGGAGAGAGGAAATCCCTCTGCTTTGGTAGATATTCCTCTAGGGCAGGAAAGCATGAAGACCATTTCTCTTTGGAAGCCATAAGATGTTGACTGCTCCATTGCCGCTTAATTTCTTCCATGTTTTTATTGGCAGGGGTGGTTGGGAGGAAATATCTGTGGGTCCAGAAGTGCCTATAAAAACCAACGCACATCCCCAGTGTTCACCATTAGATATGGCTAGGTGATGACTTCACTGAGGGCAAATGAAGTCAATTGATGGAGAGGGTAAGAGAGGGTGATTGAAATGCAAAGGAAAACAGGGAATGCAAAGGAAACTTATCCCCCAAAAGTGGGACTGTTTAAAACTGCAAGACAGTGGTGACTTTCTATCTTGATCAGAAATTCCCCACCACTGCTGTAGAAAGCGTCACTGAAAAATTGTCTGTGGTTTTCTCTCAACCCGCAAAAGAAGTTGGAAGTTCCACGAACATGAACCTAGATGTTCCAGCCCATTCCTACTAAATAATAATAATAACAACAACAACAACAACAATAATAATAATAATAATAATAATAATAATAATAATAATAATAATTATTATTATTATTATTATTATTATTATTATTATTATTATTATTATACCCCACCCATCTGGCTGGGTTTCCCCAGCCACTCTAGGCAGCTCCCAACAGAATATTAAAAACACAACAAAACATCAAACATTAAAAACTTCCCTAAACAGACACAGTGGTACCTCGGATTACAGACGCTTCAGGTTATAGACGCCGCTAACCCAGAAATAGTACCTTGGGTTAAGAACTTTGCTTCAGGGTGAAAACAGAAATCACACGGTGATGGTGCAGCAGCAGCGGGAGGCCCCATTAACTAAAGTGGTACCTCAGGTTAAGAACAGTTTCAGGTTAAGAACGGACTTCCAGAACTAATTAAGTTCTTAACCAGAGATACCACTGTATCTTCTAAAAGTCAAATAGTTGTTTTTTTCCTTGACATCTGATGGGAGGGTGTTCCACAGCGTGGGCACCACTACCGAAAAGGCCCTCTGCCTGGTTCCCTGTAGCTTCACTTCTCGCACAGAGGGAACCACCAGAAGACCTTCGGAGCTGGACCTCAGTGTCCTGGCTGAACGTTGGGGGTGGAGAGCTAGGATCAAACCACACTCCTAACAGAACAGACCTTGCTTTCAAAACCTACTGAATGAATTTCAAGGCGGGACATTCGAGGAAGTTCCCTCTGCAGTTAAGAGCAAAGAGCATTGCCCTAGAAGCAACGCGAGTGGTAACCCTCAAGACTCTTCTTTCTGTGGCTTTGACACAATTTTTGTCACTGCAACAGAGATGGAGGGGGTTGGGGATCCAGTGCTTTATGATAATGACTTTGGGTGATAAGCAGGCTGCTTTTCTGATTATTTCCAAAGGCAACGAACAGGTTCAAAGTCTTACATTATTGAACTTTAATTAGGAGCCTAGTTTGCATATATTTTAAATGTTAATCACTGTTCAGCCAGCCAGGGAATTTTGATGGGTCACAACCCACCTGCTGTAGGAATCGTCTGTAGCTTTCAACTGGTACTTGTGCCCACAGCCAAACAAAATAGTCTGTGCATGGATAGCAGTGAGCCCTCTGCAGCAAAGAAGCTTTGCTAGAAAGAAAGAAAGGAGAGAGATTTCTGAAAGACAGGAATTTAACTAAGGGCCAAATGACACATTGCATACAAATGTGTGATTGCAACACCCGATATCTACCTTGTTTGCAGAAAAGGAGATTCAGAAGAGGGAGACCCAGGGTCAAACCATATTTGGGCATAGCTGTCAACTTACAGATTTGAAAACAGGGGACCAGCAGCCTTGAAAATAAGGGATCAGCAGCCAAAATAAGGGATTTTCCAAGCACAGGTATGTTCAACTTCTAAGCCCCTCCGAGCCAAAGGCAGAAAGCCCAGCCAGCAGCCAAACGAAGCCTCAAGCGGTGGTTCCCACAGCACAGCAAGCCAGCAAAGGGGATGCAGCAAGGGAAACCATCGTCACCTCTCCGCTGGGAACGCTGAGCAAAGGCGAGTCCCCAGGCAACACAGCTGATTTGATCGGCACAAGACATGCAAGCTCCACCCCCCAGTCGTTCTTAGACTCCTTATTGGGTGAGCAACGCAGCCAAGCAACACAGTTGGAGCCTCCCTCCTCCCTGGCCGGCAGGGAGGGAGGGAGAGGAGCTGCTTCCTTTGAAACCTGGGAAATTTAAGGGACATCATCAATAAGGGACAGCAGCGGGACACAGCGCTGGGATAAGGGACTTTCCCGCCAAATAAGGGACGGTTGACAGCTATGTATTTGGGCCCTTAAGTAGGGGGCAGTTAAGATAAATTGATAGCATGTGGAGGTGGAGATCTGGTTTGGGACCCTACTATAGGGAGGTAGGAGACCCTAGTTAAGATTCAGATCAAGTTCCTTATGTCACAGATTTGCACTGGGGGGAGGATCTCCTAATTAAGCAAGAGAAAATTGCCAGCATGGGGGATCCAAAATTTTGGGGAGGCTATGGTGTTCAAGGGTGCAGAGTTGGCAATCCCTGTTTCATTTTATTTTTTTTAATAGTTTTTATTTGGTTTTAGAAATTCATTCACACGTTCACTATAAAAAAAAATTCACAAGATTCTTCTGAATCTCAAGACTTCCCTCCTCCCCTCTGTGGGTTCTTTAAATAACTTTTTAGCTGCATATTATAAGTCCGTCCAAATTAAAGTCCTCCATTGTATCCAAAATCTTTGTATCATTGCAAGAGTTATTTAAAACCTGCCAAAGAGTTCAAGTGTTTACAGTGGTATTTCAGGTATAATATAAATCTGCCCCATTCTTTGGTGAAGTTTTGATCCTTTTGGGTTTCTGATTTTCCCGGTTAGTCTTGCCATCTCTGCATAGTCCAATAGTTTCATCTTGCCAATCCATCCCGCTAGGTGTCTTATCGTTTTCCAACTCTGGGTGAGGAGAAGAAGAAGAAGAGTTTGGATTTGATATCCTGCTTTATCACTACCTGAAGGAGTCTCAAAGCGGCTAACATTCTCCTTTCCCTTCCCCCCCCCCAACAAACACTCTGTGAGGTGAGTGGGGCTGAGAGACTTCAGAGAAGTGTGACTAGTGCAAGGTCACCCAGCAGCTCCATGTGAAGGAGCGGAGACGCGAACCCGGTTCACCAGATTACGAGACTACCGCTCTTAACCACTCCACCATTCTTGCAGCTGGGCAGACCCTGTTTTAAAAGTCATTCCACTGAAATCGCGTCACGCTATTCAGCCGCAGAATGTGGCTCCCACATTCCACCTGCTACGAACTTCTTTGTCCTCCAGACTCTTCACTTTTTAAATCAGAGACAATTCTTCAAACAAATGTTTCCACATTTCTTCACTCCCACCCCCCGCCGACAACCACCCCGACAATTTTTATGAGCAAGGACAAACACTCGAAGAGCGCAGTTACACCGAGTGCTTGAAGACAGAAATGATTTCCTTAAAGTGGTTAATCATGCTTTCGAAAACCTACTTTCTCTGGTGACCTAATCACATAAATCATAGCAAAAGGTTAAAGACGAAGTTCAATTGCACCAAATTACGTGTGGTGCTTCTCCAAAATGGATTACTTCCTATTAAAAAGGGAACATATTTCACTAAATATCCATATTTTTTAAGGCAACTTCAGGGTTCTGGCCTCTAAGGGTCAGACTAGACGTGACGGTGCGGCACACCTAAACCTATGTTATTATTATGTAATAATATTAATTAATTAATTAATTAATTAATTAATATACCGCCCTATACTTGGAGGTTTCGGGGCAGTTCACAGAACAAAATCAAAATATATAATCAAAATAAGAACAACAACCTAATAACCCCCGCCATAAAACCCCCGCCACATTTATTATTATTATTATTTATTGAATACACACATAACACACACACACACCCCTATATGCTGTATCTATACAAAGCAGAGGTGGGTGGAAGGTATTTAAAAACACAGCAGAGGGACAGGGCCGGCCCTACTGTCAGGCATAGCGAGGTGGCCCCCTAAGGCAGCTTCTTGGGGTGTCATGAATGATTAGTTATTTAATATATTATGGATATGTTTGTTGCCAGGGAGAGGTGCTTGTGGGATTTCCTTTCTTTCTTGGGTGCCACAATAACTTATCCTTGGGTCCCGTGCATCTTCACTTTCCTCAGGTAACAACATGCCATGTGCTGTTCCAAATGATGGAGGGATTGGGAGAGGTGAACTGGACCCTCCCCTGGAACTGTACTTTTGCCATCGTTAAACTGCTTCACCTCAGTCATCCCCCAGCCAGTGGGTGTGACAGTCGCGGGTGGCACTGTGGTCTAAACCACTGAGCCTCTTGGGCTTGCTGATCAGAAGGCCGGCAGTTCGAATCCCTGCAACAGGGTGAGCTCCTGTTGCTCTGTCCCAGCTGCTGCCAACCTAGCAGTTTGAAAGCACACCAGTGCAAGTAGATAAATAGGTACCACTGCAGCAGGAAGGTAAGGCGTTTCCGTGCGCTCTGGTTTCCGTCATGGTGTCCCGTTGTGCCAGAAGCGGTTTAGTCCTGCTGGCCATATGACCTGGAAAGCTGTCTGTGGACAAACGCCGGCTCCCTCAGCCTGAAAGTGAAATGAGCGCCGCAACCCCATAGTAGCCTTTGACTGGACTTAACCGTCCAGGGGTCCTTTATCTTTTCCCTTTACCCGCCCCATCTATTGAAAGCACTTCAACCACTTTAACTGCCATGGCTTCCCTCAAAGTATCCTGGGAACTGTAGATGGTTAAGTGTGCTGGAAACCATAGCTCTGCGAGCGGCCTCATGGCAACTTTCGGCACCCTGAACAAACTACAGTTCCCAATATACTTTGGGGGAAGCCATGGCTGTTAAAGCATTATACATGGGAGCTTATCTTGGGGATAAAGGAATGGTCCAGGCATAGGGCCACCCTACCCTGGTGGAAGGAGCCCAGTTGGGGGGCAGAGGACAGGGCCCCTGTTTCTGAAGCCCTCCTAGCTGAAGTGATGGAAACTAGGAATGCAGTCCTTACACTTAAGGACAGATAGCCATAGCTGGCATGGGTTGAAGGGACAGCCCATCCAGAGGTCCTTTACCTTTCACCCACTATAGGGGGATTTTTCTGGTTTAGAAAGCTGCAGACTAGTGGGTGTCAAGACAGGGAGAGCCAGTGTGGTGTAGTGGTTAAGAGCAGTGGACGCGTAATCTGGTGAACCGGGTTCGCTTCCCCGCTCCTCCACATGCAGCTGACCTTGGGCTAGTCACGCTTCTCTCTGAAGTCTCTCAGCCCCACTCACCTCACAGAGTGTTTGTTGTGGGGGAGGAAGGGAAAGGAGAATGTTAGCCGCTTTGAGACTCCTTCGGGTAGTGATAAAGCGGGATATCAAATCCAAATGTTGTTCTTCTCCTTCTTCCTTTGCAGCCCAGGAATCTGCCCAGCGTCGCTGCTTGTCTCTTCATGGTGCGAGTGCTCAGTCCTTTCTTCTTCTTTTTTGGCGATCCCTCGTAGCTGAGTAAGATTGTCTTCCATGAACACTGTTTTAACAGTGAGTCCATAAGTGACTGTGGAGGCCAATTCTGGAGTCACACATCCTTCCATAGTGGGGACATAGGTTTCCAGGTGGGAGTTGATCATGGTGAGGGTTTGCCAAATGTGCCTTCCTCTTAGCACGTTTCTCCCTTTCGTCCTGAGTTCGAGCATCTTCAAAGCCCACAACACCTTTGGTAAAGGCTGTTTTCCAACTGGAGCACTTGCAGGCCAGTGTTTCCCAGTTGTCAGTGTTTATATTACATTTTTTTAGATTTGCCTTGAGAGAGTCTTTGAACCTCTTTTGTTGACCACCAGTATTACACTTTCCATTTTTAAGTTGGGAATAGAGTAGCCCCTCATGGAGGAACTCTAGGATGTTGGAGCTATTCCTCACTGTGGGGTCTACTTTGCTCTGACTATGCCACACTAGGTTCTACATGTTGACACCTTGCATGAGGCCAGTAGTGTGTCTCATGCTTTTAAGCAGGTGCTTGTTATCCTAGTATGAGACTGGTTGTTGTTGTTGTTATGGTTGTTACTGTCACTTTATAATGTTCTCCTGTTTAAATATCCTGTTTTATTGTTATTTTAAAACTACTGAGAAGCCATGGGCTGAAGAACCGGGGCGCAAGAGCGCTAAAAGCGAAACGAAATGTGCTGCGTGCTGTAAGGAAAAGCAACATATGCACACACAAAAAACCTCGCAATTACCAGTGGATAATTGCCTGAGGGAGGATTCCTTCCCAGCCCCAAATATTGATGATGGCCTAATGCTCTCTATAAACTGAAACGTCTCTGTAAGTGAATAAGCAATATTGAGGAGCTATATACCCGATTAATATTCTTTCCGTTCCAAAATAAATACTCATAACTCAACAGCGAGTGGTGACAATTTTATGGCAAGCAAAGTTAGCTGCATGCGTTGTTTTAAGATTTACATATGAGAAGGTGAAAGGTAATCCTTTGAAGATGGGCCAGTTACCAAAGGAAACGTCACACCAGCTGACTGTTGCTACTTCTCCTCTGTCATAATATAATATAATAATAATAATAATAATAATAATAAAATAATAATAATAATAAAAATAATAATAATAATAATAATTATTATTATTATTATTATTATTATTATTATTATTATTTTTTATTATTTATACCCCGCCCATCTGGCTGGGTTTCCCCAGCCACACTGGGCGGCTTCCAAAAGAATATTAAAATACTGTGATACATCAAACATTAAAAGCTTCCCTAAACAGGGCTGCCTTCAGATGTCTTCTAAAAGTCTGGTAGTTGTTGTTCTCTTTGACATCTGGTGGGAGGGCGTTCCACAGGGAGGGCGCCACTACCGAGAAGGCCCTCTGCCTGGTTCCCTGTAACTTGGCTTCTCGCAGTGAGGGAACCACCAAAAGGCCCTCGGTGCTGGACCTCAGTGTCCAGGTAGAACGATGGAGGTGGAGACGCTCCTTCAGGTATATTGGACCGAGGCCGTTTAGGTGTCAGACGGCACCTCCTTGGTAAAAGCTGCATCACACTTGAAGGTGGAAAAAATAGCAACCTATTTGGTTTATCTGTGCATGTGCATTACATGATTTCTCTACACTTGGTTGCTACATACTTGATAGGGACGTGGGTGGTGCTGTGGTCTAAACCACTGAGCCTCTTGGGCTTTCCTTTTTTTTTTTTATAATAATTTTTATTACGTTTTTTTCCAAATTACAGATAGAAAAGAAAGAGCATAGACAGTAGAAAGAAAGAAAAAACAGAAAATCTCAACCATTTCAACAACTTATTTCAGATTTCTATCGGGCTTCCCCACATCTCCCTCATAATGCATTCTTAACAATAAAATTATCAGCAAATTATAACCTTGTTTCATGTGTTTCTTTTTACTTTCAATTGCAGTTTAAGTTTAAATCTCTTGTTTTCCATTTACTTTTAAAATATAACATATTGTCATTTTTACCCATTTAAACCTTGATTCTTTCATAAAAATTATCCAATTTCTTATATAAACCATTTTTGTTACTGGGGCTGATATTCCAAATCATACGGCGTCTTAAGATTCATATAACTTATAATACTTTTGCAAATAGTCCTTAAATTTACACCAATCCTCCTCCATTGCTTCTTCTCCCAAATCTCGGATCCTTGCAGTCATCTCGGCTAGTTCCATGTAGTTCATCAGTTGCGTCTGCCAGTCCTCCAGTGTGGGCAAATCTTGAGTCTTCCAATGCTTAGCGATAAGAATCCTTGCTGCAGTAGTAGCATACATAAAAAGAGTTCTATCCTTCTTTAACACCTTCTGGCCGACAATGCCCAGGAGGAATGCCTCTGGTTTCTTAGGGAAAGTGTATTTAAACACCTTTTTTAACTCGTTATATATCATTTCCCAGAAGGCCTTCACTCTTGGACAGGTCCACCAGAGGTGAAATAATGTCCCTTCAGCCTCCTTACATTTCCAGCATTTATTATCGGACAAATGGTAGATCTTAGCAAGCTTGACTGGGGTCATGTACCACCTGTATACCATTTTCATAATGTTTTCTTTCAAGGCATTACATGCCGTAAACTTCATACCGGTGGTCCATAACCTTTCCCAGTCCTCAGACATGATGTTATAACCAATGTCCTGAGCCCATTTTATCATGGCTGATTTAACTGTCTCATCCTGAGTATTCCATTTAAGCAGCAAGTTATACATTCTCGATAATAGCTTGGTCTTTGGTTCTAGCAATTCTGTCTCAAGTTTCGATTTTTCCACCTGGAATCCTGTTTTTTTATCTAGCTTAAAAACCTCATTAATTTGGGCATAATGAAACCAATCTTGCACTTTACCCTTTAACCTTTCAAAGCTCTGCAACCTCCAGTTATCTCCAATGTTTTCTATTATTTCCCAATATTTCGGCCAACCGGCCTCCATATTGGGTTTTTTCCGAGCCTTGGCCTCTATTGGTGATACCCACCTCGGAGTTTTGCTTTCTAATAAGTCTTTGTATTTTTTCCAGACCATAAATATTGCTTTCCTGACAATATGGTTTTTAAACATTCCATATGTTTTTGCCTTGTCATACCACAAATACGCATGCCAACCTAATGAGTTATTAAAGCCTTCCAGATCTAGGACATCAGTGTTTTCCAACAAGATCCAATCTTTCATCCAGCAGAAGGCTGCAGCTTCGTAATATATCCTTAAGTCCGGCAGGGCAAATCCCCCTCTCTCCTTTGCATCAGTTAGTATTTTAAACTTTATTCGGGGCTTTTTGCCCTGCCAGACAAATTTAGAGATATCCTTCTGCCACTTTCCAAAACATTCCACTCTGTCCACAATCTGCAAGGCCTGAAACAAAAACAACATCTTTGGCAAAACGTTCATTTTTATAGCTGCAATTCGGCCTAACAAGGATAACTTCAGTCTTGACCAAATTTCTAGATCTTTTTTAACTTCTGACCAACATTTCTCGTAATTATCTTTAAATAAATTCAAGTTCTTGGAAGAGAGATTGACCCCCAGGTATTTCACTTTTTTAACAATATTTAGTTCTGTTTCCTTCTGAAACCCTTCTGTTTCAGTAGCTGTCAAATTTTTCCCTAACACCTTAGTTTTTTGTTTGTTCAACTTGAAACCCGCCACCCGACCAAATTTCTGTATCAGTTCCAAAACTCTTTTTGTACTAGATTCTGGCTCCTGTAATGTTAAAACCAAGTCATCTGCAAATGCTTTCAGTTTATATTGTTTCACTCCGACCCGTATTCCTTGTACCTGCCGATCCTTCCTTATCATGTTCAGCAAAACCTCCAGGACTGAAATAAACAATAAAGGGGACAGGGGGCACCCCTGACGTGTTCCTTTTTCAATCTGAAGTTCTTCTGTCACCACATTGTTCACTATCAACTTAGCTTTTTGTTCGGAATAGATTGCTTCTATTCCGTTCTCAAACCCCCTTCCCACTCCCATCCCTTCCAAGTTTCTCTTCATAAATTTCCAAGAGATATTGTCAAAGGCTTTCTCCGCATCAATAAAAATTAACACTGCTTTAGTGTTAATATTTGTTTGTAGAAGTTCCAGAATATCAATAATGTTCCTGGTGTTATCAAACAAATGTCTACCTGGGAGGAAGCCTGCTTGGTCCTTATGAATTACTTCATTTAAAACCTTTTTAAATCTATTTGCCAAAATGTCTGCAAATATTTTGTAATCCACGTTTAGGAGTGAGATGGGACGGTAATTCTTGAGTTGAGTCTTTTCAGTTTCCACTTTAGGTATCAGTGTGATGAATGCTTCTTTCCACGTTTCTGGTGCCCTCCCTCCCCCCATAATCTGGTTGCAAACCTCCATTAATGGTTGTGTCAAGTAGTCCTTTAACATCCTGTAGTACTTGGAGGTAAGTCCATCAGGGCCTGGAGATTTGCCTAACTGCATGTTCTGTATGGCAACCTCGATTTCCTGTTGTGTTATTTTACAATTCAAGATTGATCTCTTCTCTTGAGATAATTCTGGTAGGCCATTATCTTTCAAGAATTGTTCTATCTCAGTCACTTCCTCAGGCCCTTGGGTGTACAGTTTTTTAAAGTATTTCTGGAAACACTTTCTAATTTCTCCTGGTTTCTGAATATTTTTTCCTTCAACTTCTAGATTGGTAACATAATTTAATTTTTGTCTCTTTTTCAACTGCCAAGCTAGCAGCTTCCCACATTTATTCGCAGATTCAAAAGATCTTTGGTTCGTTTGTTTAATTTTCCATTCCACTTCTTGGTTAATCAATTTCATATATTGTGACTGGTGAAATTTAATTTCTCTTAAAGTCTCTTTTGATTTTGGATTCAGTCTTAATTTTTTCTCTCCGACTCTTATCTTCTCTAATATCTTATCCTTTTTCCCATTCCAAAGTTTTTTCTTGATCGTATTTTGTTGTATCAGAAACCCTCTCATAACAGCTTTACTTGCGTCCCAGATTATTCTTTTTTCCACCGAGGTGTTGAGGTTAATTTCAAAGTAGTCCTTTAAAGTTTTTTGGGCCTTCTTTACAATCTCTTGATCTCTTAGCAGGTTGTCATTCATTTTCCATCTGAAGGAGTCGGCAGTAGTAAATCTCATTTCCATTTTCAGAGCGTTGTGGTCGGAGCATGTCTTTGGGCAGATTTCTACTCTTGTGGTCTTAGGTGCCAGACCTCTAGTTGTCCAAATTTGGTCGATTCTTGTCCATGACAGGTGGGCCTCAGAAAAAAAAGTTCCTTCTTTACCTAGGGGATTTCTCGTCCTCCATAGATCAATCAAGTCCATATTGTCAGTTAGTTCGAAAAAAGTCTTTGGTAGTCTTCCATCTTTGGTCAGGTTCTGGTTCTGTGACTTGTCCATATAGGTAGAGACCACCCCATTCATGTCTCCCATCATAATGATGTTAGAATAGTCCAGATAGTCCAGTAATGTCTCATGAAGCTTCTTGTAGAATTCTGATTTCCCCTCATTTGGTGCGTAGATTCCTAATATCAAAACTTTTTCTCCTTGGATTTGTATTTCAATTGCCAGGATTCTTCCTTGTTCATCTTTGAACAAAAATTTTGGTGATAAATTCTCTTTTGCATAGATCACCACTCCTCTCTTTTTAACTCTGTCTGATGAGATAAATTCTTGGCCTAATCTTTTGTTTATTAACACTTTCCTGTGAAGCCTGGTCACGTGGGTTTCTTGCAGACAGATTATATCCAAATGTTCCTTCTTCAAAATATGAAAAATCCTTTTGCGTTTTTCCGGGGAATTTGCGCCATTAATATTCCAACTATACAGCTGTAGAGACATCCTGTATCAATCTGTTGTTGCTCTTTATGGGGTGTCTTCTTTCTTGTCTAAATCCGAGGGTACTAGCTCTTTCCCAGACTCAGGTGGAGGCCAAGGAACTGCTGTTCCCTTCTGCAGGTCTTCTCCGTGATCGTGTAGAAACTTCTGGCTATCCTCTTTCGTTTTGATTTTAATCTTCTTTCCTTTGTAGTTGAATGATAGGCCTTGTGGAAACTCCCACCTGTAGGGTATTCCGTTGCTTCTCAAAAGTCCAGCTAGGTCAGTGTAGTTGGATCTGAGATCCAGTAGTTGTTTAGGGATATCCTTGTAAATTTGTGCTCTTCTGTCCTGGATCTCAAGTGCTTTATTGAAATGTAGGTCAAGTAGTTTGTCTCTCTCTTGCTTGGTCCTTAAGATAATCAAACAATCTCTAGGCCTGTCATTCTTGGCAACTCTTCCCAGTCTGAATGCAGTTGTTATTTTAAAATCTGAATCTTCTTCTATACCCCAGAATTTAGAAAATTCTGCTGTCAAAAAGCCAGTCAGGTCCTCTTTCTCAATCTCTGGGATAGAGCGTAATCTCAAATTATTTTCCCTGTTTCTCAGTTCCACCATAGACAGGTAAGCCTGCTGGTCGCTGACATGTTTGTAAAGCGGCCTTACTTCTCCTTTCAATTCATCCGCTTTCTGAATTGCTTGACCTGCTTTTTCATTCGCAGCCTCGGCCAGTTTCCGATTTTCAGATGTAGCGTCCTTTAGATTCCCAATATCTTGCGAGTGCTTAGCCACCTGTTCAGAAAGTTTAGTAATTGAAGATGTAGCTAAGTCAATTTTTGCAGTTTGATCATCAACCTTTTTGTTCAAAATTGCAAATTGTTGTAGCATTTCCTCTAAAAGAGTTCCAGATCCCCCTGCTGCCATATCCTCAGTTGTTGGCTGTTCAGCTTCCTTAGATGGAGCTGTTGTTGAGGGTACAGCTCCCTGTAAAACGGCAGGGACTGAAGATCTGCGAGCCTGAGAAATCAGAGTTGTTCGTACTAATTGGCCTTTTCCTGCTTTCGACGCAGCTCTTGTTTTCGGTGGGCCACTCATTCCACACCTGCCTTTGGATTCAAGGTCAAACTGTCAAATGTTCCATGGGAAAGACAGGCCTCAAAGTAAATAACCAAACCACAGAGAGTCAAAACAAAGTTGGTTCTCAGGAATTTGTAAATCCCAAACTCCACTAGAGGGAGTGTTGTTACAGTTCAGGAAAGAAGGAAGAAAGTTTCAGTCGCCATTAAAGTTCCTGCAGTTAAGTAAATTAACAATAGTCCTTAAAGAAAACTTTTTTCCACTGGCAAAGCCCTTTCAATATTGCCACAATAGTTTATCTGAAGATGCAAGATACAGTTGTTTAGTTGTATCCACCAATGATGCCTCTATGTATCCATTTCAACTTTGTATATGTATCCGCAAAGGAGCCTTTTACCCCCTGCAAGCCCGGGACTGGGGTTTTTAAAGTTTTTAAAGTTTTAAAAGTCCAGTAAAGGAGAGGATCCTCAAGTAAAATCAACACGAGCCTCTTGGGCTTTCCGATCAGAAGGCCAGTGGTTCGAATCCCCATGACGGAGTGAGCTCCCGTTGCTCTGTCCCAGCTCCTGCCAACCGAGCAGTTCGAAAGCAGGCCAGTGCAAGTAGATCAGGGGTCAGCAAACCTTTTCAGCAGGGGGCTGGTCCACTGTCCCTCAGACCTTGTGGGGGGTTGGACTATATTTTGGAGAGAGAAAATGAACGAATTTCTATGCCTCACAAATAACCCAGCGATGCATTTTAAATAAAAGGTCACATTCTACTCATGTAAAAACATGCTGATTCCTGGACCGTCCGCAAGCCGGATTTAGAAGGCGATTGGACTGGTTCTGGCCCCCAGGCCTTAGTTTGCCTACCCATGAAGTAGATAAATAGGTACCACTGCGGTGGGAAGGAAAACGACATTTCCGTGCACTCTGGTTTCCGTCACAGCCAGAAGCAGTTTAGTCCTGCTGGCCACATGACCTGGAAAGCTGTCTGGACAAACGCCGGCTCCCTCGACCTGAAAGCGAAATGAGCGCCACAACCCCATAGTCGCCTTTGACTGGACTTAACCGTCCAGGGGTCCTTTACCTTTACCTTACATACTTGATGTCTAGCATAGTTTATACTTGACTCTGTGAACTGACTCCACTGGGAAGCATTGTCTTGAGTTTCATGATTATTTCATGGGTATTAGAAAATCTTCCCATAGGTCCAAGACAATTGGTGACCCCGGCTATACAGGAAGACAACTATTAGGGAGCTATATGTTCCAATGACTGTGTGAATTAAAAAGCTGATTTACTTTATCCTAACTTTGCAAAGAAGAGAGATCCCTCTGGTCGAGGTTAGTCTCTCCCTGATCCCCTGACAAGTCTGCTTAGATACAGATTTCCATTTCTGAGTTTTACCCTCATTATTGTATCATCAGATTAGGCTTTGTTTAAACACGTTTTTTTTGCCAAGTCACAAAAACCCTCAGAATATTTGCAGTCCTTTATGGCATCCAACTGTCAGGGCAATTAAACCGAATCTACCATTCTGCATACCAGTATCATCCAGTATTGTCGGCGAGAGGTTTATAGGAGTTATAAATATATATTCATTATACCTTTCAATTTTGCATCTCATGACCTGGGAATTGCCTGCGTTTAATAGTTTAATGCATCTTGCAGCCATTGATGTAGAAAAATTAATGTAAATGAAAATAAATTGGGTATTATGCCCAGTAGGGAAAGCCCCCTAAATGATATCCCTCATCTAATTCATTGCTACAGCCAAAGAGCAGCATTCTAATGCAATGCAATTTGTTCAGAGTATAGTACAAAATGCATTTCCCATTAACGATTTGCCAGAGAATGGAATAACCCATAGCACAAGCTCCACTTGGAAAAAGCATTATCCTCTTTATGGATATCGGAGACTTTCGGCTAGGATAGCCAAAATATGTGGAGCTTTTTAAGGCTCAAGTCATAGATGCTAAAAAAAAAAACCCTCACAAGGAGTTGTCCTGGTGTCACAGACACAGTGCAAAATTTATGTATAAGCTAAACAAGCTATAGCTTAGGGCCCCACTCTCTTGGAGGCCCCCCAAAAAAATTTGAAGGGAAAAAACCTGGGTGTACATTTCCAAAATATAAGATAAAAAACAAATAAAATAAAGCAACAGTGTTTTGTGTTGTGTAGGCTCCTATGATGTAAGTCATGGACCCTGCCTGCTAGCCTGCTCCCGAAAATATCACTGGTTTGCTCATTTCTATATATAGGGAGCCTACATTCTGCATGGACTGGTTGCATGGCAACATGGGGAAATGGCTTTAGATACCTATTAGGTCCATAAATTGGCATATAGCATATATTCAACACACAAAAACAGCGGCAATTTGTTGTGGACAAAGGACAGCTGGACATGTAAAGGGCCCCATTACCTTCAGTAGCTTAGGGCCTCATCAAACCTAAATCTGGCCCTGCACAGACACATGGAGGTAGCAACTAATGGCCAGAAGAAACATGCAGCTTCTCAACAACTTGCATGAGCACAGAGTGAACGTTTGCTTTCGGTGCTTGTACGATGCACTGCGAGGAAACTGAATGGCAGAACTGCAGACCCTCCAATTGTCCCTATTTTCCAAGTCCCGGATTTACAGAAGCTGTCCCGGTTTCTGATTTGATCCCAGAATGTCCCACTCTTCCTTAAAGGTAGGTAAAGGGAGCCCTGACCATTAGGTCCAGTCGTGGCCGACTCTGGGGTTGTGGCGCTCATCTCGCTTTATTGGCCGAGGGAGCCGGTGTACAGTTTCCGGGTCATGTGGCCAGCATGACTAAGCCGCTTCTGGCGAACCAGAGCAGCACACGGAAACACTGTTTACCTTCCCGCCAGAGCTGTACCTATTTATCTACTTGCACTTTGACGTGCTTTCAAACTGCTAGGTTGGCAGGAGCTGGGACCGAGCAACGGGAGCTCACTCTATCGTGGGGATTTGAACCGCCGACCTTCTGATCGGCAAGTCCTAGGCTCTGTGGTTTAACCCACAGCGCCACCCATCACTCTTCCTTAGGGTGTCCCTATTTTCATCTGAGAAATGTTGGAGGGTATGGAGCTATGCGACCCCCGAGCCAAGGAGATAAGGAACCTTTATAAGATATCTGAAGGCAATCCTGTACAAAGAAGCTTTTTAATGTTTAATGTTTTATTATGCTTTTACATATCTTAGAAGCTGCCCAAAGTGGCGAGGACAACCCAGTCAGATGGGTGGGATATAAACAATAAAATTATTATTATTATTATTATTATTATTATTATTATTATTATTATTATTTAGGACGTCCCTATTTTTATCAGAGAAATGTCAGAGGGTATGCTACTTTCTAAGGTATGCTGAGTGTCTACTGCCAAAAAAGGGCCTTTTTCCTGGTGGCCCCGACTGGGGAATGTTCTCCTCAGGGCAGCTTACTGTATCTGGCACCAATCCTGGTATCATTTCAGTGCCAGGGCAATACCTTTTTATTTTATTATCAAATTTTATTTGACTGGGTTTGCTGTTGCTTTATGCTCCTCCTGTTGATTTTACTGCCTTTAAAGTATCTCGGTGTGCTTTCATTTTTGTTTTATTGTCTTCTAGAGTTTTGTAAAGAAATTGTTGTTGAAAGAAAGAAATCACAAAATAAATATATTTCTATGTGAAAATTGATACATACCCTCCAACATTTCTCTGATGAAAATAAGGACGAGAAGAAGAAGAAGAAGAAGAAGAAGAAGAAGAAGAAGAAGAAGAAGAAGAAGAAGAAGAAGAGTTTTACTACTTCTACTTATTCCCCACCCATCTCAGTAGGTTACCACTCTGGGAGGCTTCCAGCATATATAAAAACATAATAAAACATTAAACATTTGAAAACTTCCCTATATAGGGTTGCCTTCAGATGGTTCGGGGGTCTGATAACTCCATAACCTCCAATATTTTCCTATAAAATAGGAAAAATGAGTCATTACTGGATCAAATCTGAAACCGGGATGGCTTCTGGAAACCTGGGACTATCCCTGGAAAACAGGGACGCTTACAGCGTCTGTAAATAAATATGCAATAAAGAAATATCTCTTGCACTGTAAAATAAAGTCTCCATTAGATTGAAAGCTTCTTGGAGTGGGGCTCTGGCCTTTTTGGATATACCCAGTGGCGTAGCGTGGGTTGTCAGCACCCGGGGCAAGACAAGTAATTTGTGCCCCCTAACCCGTGGATTTGCCCCCCCTAACCCTAACCCCCAGATGTTGCGCCCGGTGCGGCCGGCCCCCCCTGCACCCCCCACGTTACGCCACTGGATATACCCCAAGCATATGTCCACTGATGCTGCCGTATAAATATGAGAGTGACTAACATGCTATGATTTTACAAGAGGTACCTCAGAAGAGAAAATGGCAAGCAAAGCTGTCCTACCACTGCATGAAAACAACACAGACCCTTTATTTAATTCAGAACTATTTTTAAAAAACAAAAACACCATCCCCACATACACTTCTGAAAAGCGCATATTAAAGTTTCCACGATACCCCCATGTTGCTGGATTCCTTCATTAAAATTCTAGTCCTATAGAGTTTAGTGACCTTATCTGCAGACATCTTATTCAATATTGAAATTGATTTTCTTCACCTTCTCATACAAAGACCCAGGGGCATATACTATGTATTCTCAGCTATACCTGTGTAAAACTGAAGTAACGCCGCTGAAATCTGTGGGAAGAATCCCCGTTTACACTGGTAATTAGAAGTGAGTGTGGCCTTTGGAGCGGCCCGGGATGTGAAAGGTAAGCCCCGATGGGATTTTTCTACAAAGTGATACAATAAATAATACGAGTTTGAACTACAAAATGGAAAGTTTCTCCTTCCGTTCCCTCTTCTTCTTCTTCTTCTCCTTCTTCTTCTTCTTCTTCTTCTTCTTCTTCTTCTTCTTCTTCTTCTTCTTCTTCTTCCTTTCTTCACAGGATTAATGCCTAGGCTCATTACCAATAAGCCAAAGAAAAGAAAAGAAAAAAGTAAATACCTACAAGAAGGTTTTATGCTGGTGGTCAGCAGCAAATGTAAACACACACATAATTGGTGGCATTCGGCGAAGTTTAACTCAGACGAGATGCACTGAAATTAATTGACATTTTTTTCTAGAAGAAGAGATGCCGGAATGCACCTGGTTCTCTTATAATGGCAATGGTGCCCACCTGAGAGGTCTATAGCTATAGGCATAAAGACTGTTTCCTTTTCATCCCTCGTTTTCAGACACAAGTCTTTAAGTGAAGCTAACATAATATATACAGTGGTGCCTTGGTTTCCAAACGTCGAACATTTCGGTTTTCGAATGCCAAAAACCCAGATGTAAATGCTTCCATTTTCAAACGCACCTCAGAAGTTGAACGGCTTCCACTGAGTTTTTCCCCCAGTTTTCTCTATTGAATTTGCAGGCTGCCCTTTGTGCCTCAGTTTTTGAATGTTTGAGAAGTTGAATGGTATTTCAGAATGGGTTACCTTCGAAAACTGAGGTACCACTGTGTATGTATGTGTATGTGTGTGTGTATATACATATATATATATATGTGGCCATTCTAAAGGTGAATGGTTTTGAAAATGGGGGAACTTGTGAAGCTGCACACCAAAAAGTTTTAAGATTTTAAACATTCATTAGGCTGATGCAGAGACTGTATTTCCAGGTGTAAGTTTGTCATGCAGAGTTCCTGCTATTGGAAAACAATTTATTCCATGTTCTGGTATAACCTTTACATTGATTACGACAGGTGCAAAGGAAAGTGTACTATTACCTTGGTGAATATTCTCTTGAGAAAAGCGATGAAAGAGCATGCTTACTAGTTTAATAACTTCTGTAACTAATCTTGGACAATGCATTAAGGAATTGTGACCTTCACCTTGTTGCCTGTTGATGTTCTCAAAGACCATGCTTTTGTGACATGGAGAAGGGGAGCTGGGTGGAATTGTGGCATGGAGACATAGCACGACTAACTTCCCCAGGGAGGTCAGTTGGTGGGAATGGAAACAATGGATTGGCAGCAGGGCCAGATTTAGGTTTGGTGAGGCCCTAAGCTACTGAAGGTAATGGGGACCCTTATATGTCCAGCTGTCCTTTGTCAACAACAAATTGTCACTGTTTTTTGTGTTTAATATATGCTATATGGTAATTTATGGACCTAATAGGTATCTAAAGCCATTTGCACATGCAGAATGTAGGCAACCTATATATATAATGAGAAAACCAGTGATATTTTAGGGAGCAGGCTAGCAGGCGGGGCCTGTTATTTACATCATAGGAGCCTACACAACACAAAACACTGTTGCTGTATGTAGGTTTTATTTTATTTGTTTTTTATCTTGTATTTTGGAAACGTACATCCAGTTGTTGTTGTTTTTCCTTTAAATGTTTTTGGGGGCCCCAAGAGAGTGGGGCCCTAAGCTATAACTTGTTTAGCTTATACTCACATCTGGCACTGACTGGCAGGAGTCAAAGGAGGCCAGTGCAGAGTCGATAACACAGGATTACTGCAGAACATTTTTTTGGGTGCAAGAGGAGGAGCTGACAGTCCAGGACAAAACCTCTACAAATGAACACTGACCCTCAAAAAACTTGTTGCTACTTACATTTAACTTCCTATTATCCACATTGTGTTGTAGAAAGTTTCTATTTTGTAATGCTCCTGTCTGTAGGATAAGGTGATTTTTTTAAAGTTACTTGAGACATTTTGCCCCTCCATTTATTATATATGTCGCTCTGATGTGGACTGTGTTACTAATTCCTGGTTGTGGTTCGAGGACCCGATCCCCGCATAGTGGAATGAAAACACATGGTCACATGATATAAGGTTAATGGGCAAGAAAAGGCCACAACTTTATTGATTACAGCAAGTGAAAAGGTATTGGTTTAGGCATTGGATTACGTCAGTTGACTCCACCCACTCGGAGAGGGGTGAGCCTGAAAGGGGGGTTTATTCACCAGTAGGTGGAGCCTGTTGATGCTAATCCAACTATAAGCTCTCCCCTGATGTCACCAAGGGTCGTGCCATGGCCCCCCGCCACGCAGGCATCGGACAGAATACACGACCGCCAGATTCCTTTAACGGAATACCCAAAAATTGAAGGCGCAGGCAATGGCCACACCTAGCCCTTCCACACACCACAACACTTTATTCCAATGCCTAACCTACCCACCAATACCACGAAAGTTATGACGATTGCTACGAGGTAGGCGGAAAAAACCACAAAGCTTAATGCCAAATGGAAAAATTCCTACCAGGCCCCCCGGACAAGCAGGGCGACTAACCTAAGGTCCATAGCAAGGCCAAAAGAAAACTGAGACCCTGAGCTCTAAGGGAGTGGAGGGTGGGTGACTCGCGACAGGACGATGAAGAATGAGGCCAGGTGGCTGGCACAGCAGCAATTTACGCTGCCGTCCACGCCCCTTCGGAGGCACCTGGTTGGGTGCCTGCCCGTGGGTGAGGTGCCAGCCAGGTGAGTGGGAGGCAGGGGGCTAACGCCCCCTGCTTGAGGCAGAGACCGGCTCCCGCCCACAACCACTCCCCTCTTTTGCAGGAGGAGAGTCTTTATCATGGAGGTCAGTTTGGTTTTCCTTATCAATGTGTTTGCTCTATGCTCCAGCTTTTAAGGAAGGTTATGAAATCAACCTGTCTTATGTATTGCTTATGTATCAGTTTCTGCAGCCTCTATTTAACAGTATATTTGCACGATATTTTCTTTTGCTTCCCTTCACTGGACCGTGTGAGAGTATTCTACATTGCTACTGGCATTTGACAATATGCTTTTAAATATATCTTTTAATCTAGTCTAGAAGCATTCGTGAGTTTTTCACAGTTTCTCCTTTCCCCATATAACTTTTTGTCAGTATTTATTGGAATATTATTAGGGTCCCGTAACCAAACTTAAATTGAATTTCCCCCTTCCCATATCTTTGCTTTATATGCTGTCCCTTATAAAGCAACATGGTGCTTTTAAAAAACATAAAATCCCCCACAGTGTTTATTTTTTGAATTGCAAGCTGTTTGGAAGCTGCTGTCAGCTATGCCCCCCGCACAGTTTTCATTTTTCCTCTCTTTTTTTGCTATCACATTCATAGTTTTTCTTCTTCCTTACTTGGTATGCAGTGGACTCTAATCCACAAAATGCTAAGTCAATTTGTCTCCAGTAGAGTCCTTTGTTCTGATAGAAGTCACTTTGATCCTAGAGAGGATTTGGAAACGGAACAAAGAAGGATGCAATTATCCCCAATTCGCCCTTAAACCCCCATTACATCTCCAGCACTGTTTCAGAGGGTCCCCCCAAACATTGGTATGGTGGTGGGGACTTAGGCAAAAAGTGACAGGAAAGTGGTATTTCTTCTGCTTCATCTCCCAATCTGCCAGCTCAGACAAGTGTCTCATGGTAGGGCCGGGCTCTAATATAATATAATAATACAAATGCCTTTAAAAATAACTCTACATGAATCTAACTCTACACGAACCTACCAATTTCCACTTCAAACAAAGAAAAGTAGACAGCGCATTAACCGGATGGCACTGAAGAAAACATCCAACTTTCACTTCAGTTTCCATTGCAAACACAAAAAGATAGCTTCCACAACATGAGACGGAAGAGCCTATTTTGATTCGTATGAAAGAGAGTGATTCATTTGAACACCTATGGCAGCCTTGATCCCCATTCATCTTGAGGCTTTAAGACAGTCAAATGAATGACTCTCTCCTGTTTTCATTTCTTCAATTAAGAGATTACATCTCCGATCCAAAAGATTTTTAATACAAATGTATTCATTTTTTTCTTACTTTTTTTTTTTTAGTTTGATGGGATTTCTTTTCATAAAAAATGATTAAGTTTCAGTCATATTATTTGCAAGTAATGGATTGGGGTTTTTATTGCGATTGAATCATTGTTCATATTATTATTTTTCCTTCTCCACTGTATAAACAGCTTTCTTCTTCTGTATATACACTGCAGCCCGCAGTCTCATAACAGGCAGCTGCAAAGCTATCCCCTTTATATTACTACTACTACTACTACTACTACTACTACTACTACTACTACAGTGGTACCTCTGGATGCGAACGGGGTCCGTTACGGAGCCCCGTTCACATCCTGAAGCGAACGCAACCCGCGTCTGCATGTGCAGAAGTCACGATTTGCCGCTTCTGTGCATGCGCATGACATCATTTTGAGCATCTGCGCATGCGTGAGCGGCGAAACCCGGAACTAACGCATTCCGTTACTTCCGGGTCGCCACGGATGACAACCCGAAAACTCTCAACCTGAAGCATATCCAACCCGAGGTATGACTGTACACTTGTAGCTGCTGGCCCTACCTGCTCGTCTTGACCGTTGACCCTTGACTCCCTGACGAAATGTACTGGGAGCCAGTGTCCCGGCAGTCGCTCCCAGTTTCAAGGCATAAGTATCTACCTTCGACCCATGGCTGCCTAGAAGTTAGATATAGGCTGCTGCAGAGGAAAACACAAGGAACATAATTGCACTTAAGAACTGATAGCTGGTTTAAATTATCCTTTTGTGCACGCTTGGCTGGGCCCATCACCCGATTAAGACATTAACAAGGTCTTAGTATTTGGCATTACTAATTTTGTACAGGACCAAAGAAATGCCCAGCCATAAAATCAAGACATTTGTAGAATGTTAATTCAACTCCAATGAGCTATTTATTTTTTTGAAAAAAAGTATTTTCTTGTGCGTGAGACATTTCAACATTTTCTCAATCAGAGCAGAATGCCTCTGAAATGCCAGAGTGGTTTTAGCTAATTGAACGAATAGGATTCTTCTGGACTTTTTCCTCTCAGTTCTTTGCAGAAAGATTTAGTGGGAGTTAGAAGATAGAACATTTGCTAGAACTCGATGAGATATCAGGGATGTTTTCCAGGGATACTTCCCTATATTATATCGGCATCACATTGGTTCACTGTCGTATTCAGCCAGAGAAATATACAATGGGTGACTACAGTTTGAAAGTGGAATAATTTTTCCCTGGACCTTAGATTACGTCTTATCTGGCAAAAGCTGGTTTTTCAGGCACACTGGACTTCCGATTGCATCTCTCAGAAATGCATTGCAATACATTCACTGATGCCTGCTGGTGTTGTGGTGAGGCAGGGAGAACGTTAAAATTTATTGTTTCAAAAGTTGGGTGTCCCCCACTCTCTCTGCCAAGTAGTAGCAAGAGTTCATTGGGATCTAGGCATTCCCCCAGGTCTGTGTTCCTTTGGTTTCCCCAGCCAGTCTGTGTGGCTCCCAACGGAATATTAAAAACAGAATAAAACATCAAACATTAAAAACTTCCCTAAACAGGGCTGCCTTCAGATGTCTTCTAAAAATCAGATAGTTATTTGTTTCCTTGACATCTGATGGGAGGGCATTCCACAGGGCAGGCGCCACCACTGAGAAGGCCCTCTGCCTGGTTCCCTGTAACTTGGCTTCTCACAATGAGGAAACCCCCAGAAGGCCCTTGGAGCTGGACCTCAGCGTCTGGGCTGAACGATGGAGCTGGAGACGTTCCTATTTTGTACCTTCCCCATCCATAGGCAGAGTCGGCAGAATTGTCATCCATCTCCAGCCTGTGTTCTTAACTGGTTGCTAGGATTAAGGAAGAATAAGTACTTTCCCTCCCTCTCTCTTATATGGAAATATTGCTCCAGTGACATTCAGATGTCACATTTCCCGTTCTGATATTTCATTCTGAAGCTGAAATATATTTGGGGCTCTGTGAGATCTTATCTACACAAATCTGTTTTCTTTTTAAGTTCATTTTCAAATGACGAGGAAAGGCGACCTTCTTTCAAGCAGTAAGTCAGCAACTGTCTCCTTCCTGGTACACTGTGAACCCAAAAAGGGGTGGGGGGGCCTATGCCAATCGCCATCTTTTTTTTAATTGTTAACGATGATCTGCAATCATTATGTCACCGTTACTCCTTACTCCTTTCCATCCTCCCTCCTTTCCCTTACTTTCTAAGAATGATGACATACTCATAGAAACTCAGATACAGTGGTACCTCAGGTTACGTACTTAATTTATTCCGGAGGTCTGTTCTTAACCTGAAACTGTTCTTAACCTGAAGCACCACTTTAGCTAATGGGGCCTCCCGCTGCTGCCTTGCCGCCCGAGTATGATTTCTGTTCTCATCCTGAAGCAAAGTTCTTAACCCGAGGTACTATTTCCGGGTTAGCAGAGTCTGTAACCTGAAGCATATGTAACCTGAAGCGTTTGTAACCTGAGGTACCACTGTATACCTGATTTATTAACCTGAGTCAGAAATGCTCCCATTCCACACACATTTGTGAGCAATATTCTAGGGACATTATAATTCTGTGTCTAGGGCAGCTTTCTACACTGGCTGAGACCCTACCTGCCTGTGCACTGTCTTGCCAGAGTGGTGCATGCTCTGGTTACCTCCAGCTTGGACTACTGCAATGCGCTCTACATGGGACTACCTTTGAAGGTGACACAGAAACTACAGCTAATCCAGAATGCGCCTGCCAGACTGGTAACTGGGAGTGGCTGCCAGGACCCTATAACACTGGTCCTAAAGAATCTACATTGGCTCCCAGTACATTTCCGAGCACAATTCAAAGTATTGGTGTTGACATTTAAAGCCTTAAATGGCCTCAGTCCTGTATACCTAAAGGAGCGTCTCCACCCCCATCATTCAGCCCGGACACTGAGGTCCAGGTCCGAAGCATGGGCGTAGCCAGGATTTTTATTAGGGTGGGGGCAGGACTTTGTTGGGGAAGCAAAACCGATGTAATTGGTCAGTTAGTTAAGTTTTTCTAATTTTTTAATTGCTCGGGGGGGCAGCTCCCCTCCGCCTGCCCCCCTTGGCTATGCCCATGCTCAAAGAGCCTTCTGGCGCTTCCCTCACTGTGAGAAGTGAAGTGAATCAAACACTTCTCAGTAGTGGCACCCGCCCTGTGGAACACCACCACCCCATCAGTTGTCAAGGAGATAAAGAACTATACAACTTTTAGAAGACATCTGAAGGCAGCCCTATATAGTGGTACCTCGGGTTACAGACGCTTTAGGTTCAGACTCCGCTAACCCTGAAACAGCACCTTGGGTTAAGAACTTTGCTTCAGGATGAGAACAGAAATCACGCGATGGCAGTGGGAGGTCCCATTAGCTAAAGTGGTACCTCAGGTTAAGAACAGTTTCAGGTTAAGAACAGACCTCCAGAACGAATTAAGTTCTTAACCTGTGGTACCACTGTATAGGGAAGTTTTTAACGTTTGATGTTTTATTATGCTTTTACATTTGCTTGAAGCCACCCAGAGTGGCTGGGGAAACCCAGTCAGATAGGCGGGGTACAAATAATAACATTATTATTCATAATAATCCTGCAACATTTGGAGAGCCAACACAGTTCTAGGACAATGATAAACTGGAAGGCTGTGCATTTAGAACTCTGTAGCATTCCAGAGGCAGCAGACAGGTGTGCTTCCCTTATTCCTGGGATCCCCACACTTTCCCCAGCATGGCTTCATTGTTCACTGTGATTAGTTCTTAAAAAGGAACAATTCTGTACGCTTATAAAGGATGCAGATCTTTAATATCATGGTTGCATCCTGCCATACAACACAGGCCGTCTGCTATAGTCCTGTGTGGAACTTCCCTAGGGCAAATAAAAAACACCCCACCACTATTTTGAGAATGATTGCAGACAAAAAGGAATTGCAAGGAAAGCTGCAAGGACAATAGGATTGTAGCTCCAAGCAATAAGGCAACAGAAAAGAGGAAGAAGACAAAAGAGAAATGCAGATATATCTCTCATCTGAGAGCTGTGCATTTTATCGAAACAAAGAGAGACTCATGACAAATCATTCTTCATCTATTTCCATGGGCACAATGCATGCCTAATAAATTTGCTCACCAATCTCCTGCAGTTACCAAGCAGTAGAAGAATATACAGTCTTGTGGGGGGGGGGGACAAAGTCAGAAATGCCTTGCGACTCTTTTATGCAGGTAAGAAATCTGTTTTATATTAGAACAAACAAACAGAACCCAACATCAAAAAGAATTGCATTACTGCTTTGTTAACAATAAGCCTTCTTCGGGCGTTGCTTTATGCGCACGATTACAAATCATTGTGACAGGAGAGATTACACGGGAAAGTGAGGAGTCTGGATCCTCGATTGACTAAGATTTCCAGTTCTGCACCTGGTTTACCAACATACAACTGGTTAGTTAACCCTTCCACTCTTCCCGGGTGCTGTACATGAAACATGGTTTGGGTTACACCCCGTGATGTATCTGAAGGAGCGTCTCCAGCCCCATCGTTCAGCCCAGACACTGAGGTCCACCTCCGAGGGCCTTCTGGTGGTTCCCTCACTGCAAGAATTGAGGTTACAGGGAACCAGGTAGAGGGCCTTCTCGGTAGTGGTGCCCAACCTGTGGAACACCCTCCCATCAGATGTCAAGGAAATAAACAACTATCTAACTCTTAGAAGACATCTGAAGCCAACCCTGTTTAAGGAAGTTTTTAATGTTTGATGTTTTATTCTGTTTTTAATATTCTGTTGGGAGCTGCCCAGAGTGGCTGGGGAAACTCAGCCAGATGGGCTGTGTATGAATATGTTGTTGTTGTTGTTGTTGTTGTTGTCGTCGTCGTCGTCATCATCATGTGGTAAATCAGGGAGCTATTTACAGGGGGTTATTGTGACTGTGTGAGGAAATTGGAATACAGTGGTGCCCCGCAAGACGAACGCCTCGCGAGACGAAAAACTCGCAAGGCGAAAGGTTTTTTCGTTTTCGAGTTGCTTCGCAAGACGAATTTCCCTATGGGCTTGCTTCGCAAAACGAAGCTTGCCCCCGCACCCCGGACCTCTTTTGAAGCAAGGGGCGGCGGGGAGAAGATCGCTTCTCCCCGTTGTTTTTTTTATATATATAAAATATTTATTGAGATTTTAAACAATAAAACCAACCTTCCAATCAAACCAAAAAGAAAACAACATTATCACACACAAAGCAAAACAGATAAAAACATATAAAAAGTAAGAAACAAAGAGAAAAAAGATCGCTTCTCCCCATTGCCAGCCCCGCAATCTCCGGGCACCTTCCCCTCTGTCCCCGGACCCCTTTTGAACCAAGGGGCGGCAACGGGGAGAAGCGATCTTCTCCCCTCCGCCCCTTGCTTCAAAAGAGGGGACAGAGAGGAAGGTGCACGCACGCCTTCCCCTCTGTCCCCGGACCCCTTTTGACCCCGGACCCCTTTTGAACCAAGGGGCGGCAACGGGGAGAAGCGATTCTCCCCGCTGCCCCTTCCCTTGCTTTAAAACAGGTCCGGGGACAGAGGGGAAGGCCTGCGGCACTTCCCCTCTGTCCCCGGACGGTCTCCATAGGAACGCATTGATTGATTTTCAATGCATTCCTATGGGAAACCGTGCTTCGCAAGACGAAAAACTCGCAAGAAGAAAAAACTTGCGGAACGAATTAATTTTGTCTTGCGAGGCACCACTGTAATCAGTGAATTCAATTAACCAGATTCTGGACAGCTGGGATAGCAGGATTGCAGTATTATAAAATGAGGCAGTGGCAACCTGATTCTAGGGTTCATAAAGGCCTTTATTAAATTCTGTCTCAAAGGTTGAGGTGGTGGACAAGTGGCCATCCAGATGTCAGATTCCAGTTTCCATAAGTCCTGCTGGCACATGGCCAATGGTTGGGGATGATGGGAGTTGAAGCCCAACATACCCTCCCAACATTTCTCCAATGGAAATAGGGATGTTCTATTCTATTAATAATAATAATAATAATAATAATAATAATAATAATAATAATAATAATACCGCAACCATCTGACTGGGTTGCCCCAGCCACTCTGCACAGCTTCCAACAGATATAAAACATAATAAAACATTAAACATTTTTAAAAACTTCCCTATGAAGAGCTCCCTCCAGATGTCTTCCAAAGCTTGTATAGTTACTTATCTCCTTGGCTCAGGGGGTTGCATAATTCCATACCCTCCCACATTTCTCCGATGGAAATAGGGACATTCCAGTATCAAATCAGAAACTGGGACAGCTTCAGTAAATCTGGGACGGTCCCTGGAAAATAGGGACACTTGGAGGTTCTGGTCCAAAAGCAACCAGGGGGCCTCAGCTTTCCTATCCCTGCTGTAAAGTAAGTAAATTCCAAACTGAGCCTTCGTTGCCCTGTGAGAGTCTTGCTTAGAATGCTTAGTAGGGTTGTCAGATGTTGGTTGTAAACTGGCACTCTTCAGTGTTGTGGACTGATTATGCCATGGCTAGGCAGATTGCTGTCTTGTTTAATATACTTTTTTTTTCAATGAAAACCCCAGCATCTATCAATTGGGCCAAGGTATAAAACACATATTTTCTTTCATTAAAGAACAAGGTGCCCCTGAAAATAATCTGAGCTGAGGAACTCAGTCAGTCAGAAACCCTTGCTCAGTTAGTTACATTAGTTTTTATGAAAGATTTTCTTGTGTTACAAAACACAACAAATAATTAGCTTTCCCCCTCTTTGAGCGAAAGATCCTGTTTTGTATTGGATGTGAATTAGGCACAAGGTTGCATATGGGTATGCGCAGGGTGTCACGGTGTTCAAACAAAAAGTTATATCCAGGGCCAATCCAAGAGATTTTACTGCCTGAGGTGGAGCGGCAAATGGTTCACCCGCAAACCAGGTATATCGAACCCAAGGTCAGCCAGGTATCCCAGGCAAAAAAAACAACTCCAGAAGCTTATCTTGATTGAGAAGAGTTGTCTGGGGATTAGGGAGCCTGAATTGCCTTTTTGGATCTGCGTTTGTTTGCATTTCACTTCAAGGAAAGGTGAGCTCTGTGGTGGCCCAAAATGGTGGTGTGAACCTATATGTGTGATGAGATGATAGATGATAGATAGATAGATAGATAGATAGATAGATAGATAGATAGATAGATAGATAGATGATAGATAGATAGATAGATGATAGATAGATAGATAGATAGATAGATAGATAGATAGATAGATAGATAGATAGATAGATGATAGATAGATATATAGATAGATAGAGAGATGATAGATAGATACAGTGGTGCCCCGCAAGACGAATGCCTTGCAATACGTAAAACTCGCTAGACGAAAGAGTTTTCCGTTTTGGAGGTGCTTCGCAAAACGAATTTCCTATGGGCTTGCTTTGCAAGACGACAATGTCTTGAGAGTTCCTGCTGGTTTTTTTTCCTTCCCCCCCCCCTTTTTCTAAGCCGCTAAGCCGCTTATCAGCTGATCCGATCAGCAGATAAGCCGCTAATCTGCTAATCCTTCAATGGGCTTGCTTCGCAAGACAAAAAAACCGCTAGACAAAGAGAATCACAGAACGGATTCTTTTCGTCTTGCGAGGCACCACTGTAGATGATAGATAGATAGATGATAGATAGATAGATAGATAGATAGATAGATAGATAGATAGATAGATAGATAGATGATAGATAGATAGATAGATGATAGATAGATGATGATAGATAGATAGATAGATAGATAGATAGATAGATAGATAGATAGATGATAGATAGATAGATAGATAGATAGATAGATATAGATAGATAGATAGATAGATAGATGATAGATGATAGATGATAGATGATAGATAGTAGATAGTAGATAGATGATAGATGATAGATAGATAGATAGATAGATAGATAGATAGATAGATTAGATGATAGATAGATGATAGATAGATAGATAGATAGATAGATAGATAGATAGATAGATGATCGATAGATAGATCTGATTGTTGATCATACAGAAGAACAAAGCAGGGAGACCGTTCTGATCGGTTTTGCATTCACATTACTAACCTGATTGAAGCAGGAGCTGCTGTAAGCCACGTGTGTGAAATATCTCTGATACTCAGAGCTATTGGGTACTCCCTTTCTTGTTTTGCTCCAGAGAGAGAGAGTCCTCGCTCTGCTCTGCTTCATATTCGACTTCTCAAAACCTTGCTTTTAAACCAGATGGAGAGAACGTAACTGCTTTTGAATAATGAGCTCTGAATATTATGTTTTCTTTAATCCCCTAATTAGAATCCCATATGTGATCAATGAAGGCATGTTTCTTTTGCTCTTTCCCCCTTCCCCACGCTTTACAGTAGTATACAAGGCACTTTCTTTTAACACTGCTCTGTGAAGAATTTGCCTGATGCTCCAGCAAACACAAGGGTGAATGCTTAGAGTACTACAGGCGAGGTGCAGGGACTACTTTGCATAACAGTCTTCTTCCAAGTGTGTAGATCCCGAAGTCTAACCAGGAGCCCTGTCAACAGACGTGAATAAACTCCCAAGTCCTAATAAGTGAGACAGGAGATCTGCTTTCTTGCAGCTTGTAACGTGGGAAGACTGAAGAGGAGAGAGAAAGAGAGAGAGAGAAATTAAAAATGCTTCTCAACCCTGAAGCTTCCATTCTCCAGGCTGTTCATCAGAGCCAAAGTTGCTGTGTAAAATCAGCTGTGGATTTCTACAGGAGAGAATCAGCTCACTCACAGCTAAACTACAGTAGCTGAAGTTAATTGCATTAATGTCATTAGCACCGCTTGCTGCTGCTGCTGCTGCTGCTGCTGTTGTTGTTGTTGTTGTAATGTAATAGCAGCAGTCTCTGGACCTGGGGTGGGGGGAAAGTTTAACTCTTTTTCTCCCTGCCACAAAAATAGTCTCTCCTGAGCTGCTTTTTGCATTTCAGGGGAGTCTCTGATGGGAATTTCCTCTGAAATCCGAACAGCTCCTTCAGATGATAATAATAATAATAATAATAATAATAATAATAATAATAATAATAATAATAATAATTTATTTATTTATACCCCGCCCATCTGGCTGGGTTTCCCCAGCCACTCTGGGTGGCTTCCAATCAAGTGTTAAAAACAATACAGCATTAAATATTAAAAACTTCCCTAAACAGGGCTGCCTTCAGATGTCTTTTAAAAAGAAGATAGCTGCTTATCTCATTCACATCTGAAGGGAGGGCGTTTCACAGGGCGGGCGCCACTACCAAGAAGGTCTGGTTCCCTGTAACCTCACTTCTCGCAATGAGGGAACTGCCAGAAGGCCATCGGTGCTGGACCTCAGTGTCCGGGCTGGATGATGGGGGTGGAGGCACTCCTTCAGGTATACAGGACGGAGGCCATTTAGGGCTTTAAAGGTCAGCGCCAACACTTTGAATTGTGCTTGGAAACGTACAGGGAACCAATGTAGGTCTTTCAAGACCAGTGTTATGTGGTCTCAGCGGCTGCTCCCAGTCACCAGTCTAGCTGCCGCATTCTGGATTATTTCAGAGAGGCACAGCCTCTGTGTGGGCGTACCAGTTCACACAAACAGCACTGCCCTTGCAAGTGTCTTCCAGCTGTGGCTTCATTGTTGCCCTACATGGATGTCAGCTAGAGGTAGCTGCTCTAAATTTCTTACATTAGCCTTCAATTTGGGGAAAAGCTCAGACCCTCCAAATGCCCCTATTTTTCAGGGACAGTCCCAGATTTACAGAAGCCGTCCCGGTCTCTGATTTGACCCTGGAATGTCCCGCTTTTCCTTAGGACGTCCCTGTTTTCATCAGAGAAATGTTGGAGGGTATAGAATTATGGAACCCCCGAGCAGCGGCGTAGCGTGAGTTGTCAGCACCCGGGGCAACGCAAGTAATTTGCGCCCCCTAACCCGGGGCAAGGCACGTAATTTGCGCCCCCCCAACCCCTAACCTGCGAGTTGCCGCTGGCGCTGCTGCCCAAACGACGCCGCTTGCCCGGAGGAGGAGGGGGGCAGAGAGGCGAGGAAAATGCAACGGCTCAGCAGCTGCAGCTGCAGCAGCAGCGGCGGAGGCGGGGCTGTGAGGAGGGGCTGCCTGGCGCGTCCTCCGTGGCGAGCGCTGAGAGCCGCTGCCTGCCGGGCGCCTTCAGCCGGGCGCCGCGAGACATGCGGCTCTGCTACAGCCTGCGCCCGAGGCTCTTCGGCGACTCCGGAGGCAGCGAGCGCGCCCCCCCAGATGTTGCGCTCGGTGCGGCTTGCACCCCTTGCACCCCCCACGCTACGCCACTGCCCCCGAGCCAAGGAGATAAGTAGCTTTTAGAAGACATCTGATGGCAGTACTGTATAGGGAAGGGGTTTTTTAATGTTTCATGCTTTCTTTCTTTTTCCTTTTTGGCTTTTCAGAAATATTTATTGGTGCAATTGCATGCCACTCAGAATTTGGGCTTCTGGAAAAACCATTTGTTCTTGCCTGTATCTCTCCTCAAATTTCACTTTGGCCTCTTGCCAGGCTTTACGAGTCAGCGCAGGGTCCCTAAAAACATCCTTGTTAAGCCTTTTTGCTAGGTATTTTAGGTCAAGACATACCAAAAGAAATGAGGACTTTATTTATGTATGCCACTACAGCAGCAAGAATGTCGATTGCACAAAATTGGAAGACTGGAGAAATACCAGCTAAAGAACAATGGCAAGAGAAGTTGATGAACTATGCAGACCTGGCAAAAATGACAGAAAGACTAAGAGAAAAAGACAACAGCAACTTTGAAAAAGAATGGGAACCATTTATATTGTATTTGCAGAAACAAAGAAAGTCAATAGACTTGATGGCAGGATTTAAATAAACATTCACATTATTAGTGTTAGAAAATGTTTAGAAAATAGTGAAATATAATAGTGTATTTATTTTTATTTTTATGTTTTTAGGCTTGATGTTATGTTATTAATAACTTTTTCCGTTAGGAGATAGCAAAGTGGGTGAAAAGAGAAGCAAACCAGAAGTGGAAGTTGGGGGAAGACCTGAAGGGGAGGGAGGGAGGAATATATAGTAAAAGTAATGTAATGAAATGTAATGAATGAAAAAGAAAAATGAATAAAAAAAATTAAAAATAATAATAAAGACATCCTTGTTGACAACGGTCTTGTCAAGGGGAATATCCATGGAGTACCTGATAGGCATCAAGTGGTTGTAATTGTAGACCTTCACAAAGGACTTGATCTTGGAACACTTGGCAGTCTCACAGCTGTCCATGGAGGCACAGGTTACCATAATTCTGTGTCCAGGGCGGCTGTCTACCAGCTCCATCTGGTACGCAGGCTAAGTCCCTACCTGCCTGCAAACTGTCTTGCCAGAGTGGTGCATGCTCTAGTTATCTCTCTCTTGGATTACTGCAATGCGCTCTACGTGGGGCTACCTTTGAAGGTGACCCGGAAACTGCAATTAATCCAGAATGTGGCAGCTAGACTGGTGACTGGGAGTGGCCGCCGGGACCACATAACACCGGTCCTGAGAGACCTGCATTGGCTCCCAGTACGTTTCCAAGCACAATTCAAAGTGTTGGTGCTGACCTTTAAAGCCCTAAACGGCCTCGGTCCAGTATACCTGAAGGAGCGTCTCCACCCCCATCGTTCAGCCCGGACACTGAGATCCAGTGCCGAGGGCCTTCTGCTGGCTCCCTCATTGTGAGAAGTGAGGTTACAGGGACCCAGACAGAGGGCCTTCTCGGTTGTGGCGCCTGCCCTGTGAAACACCTTCCCTTCAGATGTGAAGGAGATAAGTAGCTATCTTCTTTTTAAAAGACATCTGAAGGCAGCCCTGTTTAGGGAAGTTTTTAATATTTAATGCTGTATTGTTTTTAACACTTGATTGGAAGCCACCCAGAGTGGCTGGGGAAACCTAGCCAGATGGGCGGGGTATAAATAAATAAATTATTATTATTATTATTATTATTATTATTATTATTATTATTATCTTCTTCTTCTTCTTCTTCTTCTTCTTCTTCTTCTTCTTCTTGACCTTTAAAGCCCTTTGTGGCTTAGGGCCCTTGTATCTACGGGACCGTCTCTCCTCGTATGCCCTGCAGAGGACCTTAAGGTCCATGAACAATCATAGTTTAGAGGTCCCAGGCCCTAAGGAAGTCAGACTATCCACCACCAGGGCCAGGGCCTTTTCAGTGATGGCTCCGACCTGGTGGAATGCTCTGTCCCATGAGACCAGGGCCCTGCAGGATTTAACCTCCTTCCGTTGGGCCTGTAAGACAGAGCTATTCCGCCAGGCCTTTAATTTGAATTTAGCCTGATCTTTTATTTCCCTTCTCTTCCCTCCCCCTCCCCTTTTATGAAGATCACCCACTCTGAGACCCCACAGCTAATTCTCCCCTGGCCTCCTCGCTGGCCCAAGTAGGACCAATTCAGCTAGCTAGCCCTGGGGATTATCTAATTAATTTTTTTATTTTTGAATTTTATTGTTATTCATGTTTTTATACTGCATTTTATGCTGCTTTTTTAATTAAGTGTTTTAAATTTGTTGTTAGCCGCCCTGAGCCCAGTTTTTGAACTGGGAAGGGCGAGGTATAAATTAAAATTTCTTCTTCTTCTTCTTCCTCTTCCCCATGCTGGCCATCACTTTGTGTGGGTAGTGATCAATGCCAGCCACCAGAGCATGCCTGTAAGGGCAGTCAGAGGTGCCACCATCCATATTATTAACAATAACAGCTTTGTGTCCAGAGTAACGCCCTGCAAGGACAAGGACTACTTTCCTTGGTTTCATAAACTCACCCATCTTGAAGCTGCAGCAGCAATGACACCCACACCAGAAGAGAAAAACATGTTTCATGCTTTCTTATGTTTTAATACATGTTGGAAGCATGCCCCATATTGGAACATATATGCACATGTGGTGGGAATGTGAAAAGATCAAAGATTTTTGGGACATCATTTATAACGGGTTAAAGAAAATGTTTAAGATCCCATTCCCTAAAAAACCTGAGGCATTTCTATTAGGACTTATGCCAGTAGAAATTAAAAAGAAGTTTAGACCACTATTCATGTATCCATCAACTGCAGCAAGGATTCTAATAGCAAGAAATTGGAAGAGCAAAATCATCCCTCCAAAGATTGAGTGGCTAGCCAAATTAGTAGAGTACTTACAACTAGCAAGAAGTTAATAAGGAATGGATAATAATTAAGGAATATCTCAAAGGGTACTGTGACAATAAAAGCTTTCTGGCAGATATTGAATGAGCCATACAGTATAAAACATTTGTTGGAAAATGTCAAAGAAAAACAACTTTGTGTAACTGTAAATAATCGTTCATCGTTCAGTCGTCTTAGTCCTGCTCAACTTTCTGTGACCCATGAACCAGAGCGTGCTTTGGAATTTCTTCTCAAAGCTTCTCCTTTTGTCCATGGAGTGTTCATGGCAAAATACTGGAGTGGGTTGCCAGTTCCTTCTCCAGTGTAAATAATAGTTTAATTGTAAATCAGTACAATGGGCTTAGTCAGAAGTTTCTTTTCTTCACTAATTCGCAAAGATATAATTATGTTCTCTTTCTATTCACGCGTTCATCTCTTTTCCTTCTCTTTCTTTCTTCTTCTTCTGTTCTTTTTTCTATTTATACTCTTTACGATCTCTACAATTCATTGAATGTTTGTATGGCAATATTGTACGTACTTTAAGGTTTTTCTTGTTTAATAAAATTTAATTTACAACAAAATTAAAAAGGAAGCATGCTCAGAGTAGCTGGGGTAACCCAGTCAGATGGGCAGCGTACAAATAATAAAATGGTGATGATGGTGATGATGGTGATGATGGAATGTTGTTTGTTGTTGTTTAGTTGTTTAGTCGTTTAGTCGTGTCTGACGCTTCGTGACCCTAGGGACCAGAGCACACCAGGCACTCCTGTCTTCCACTGCCTCCCCCAGTTTGGTCAAACTCATGCTGGTAGCTTCAAGAACACTGTCCAACCATCTCGTCCTCTGTCGTCCCCTTCTCCTTGTGCCCTCCATCTTTCCCAACATCAGGGTCTTTTCCAGGGAGTCTTCTCTTCTCATAAGGTGGCCAAAGTTTTGGAGCCTCAGCTTCAGGATCTGTCCTTCCAGTGAGCACTCAGGGCTGATTTCCTTAAGAATGGAGAGGTTTGATCTTCTTGCAGTCTACGGGACTCTCAAGAGTCTCCTCCAACACCATAATTCAAAAGCATCAATTCTTCGGGAGTTAGTCTTCTTTATGGTCCAGCTCTCACCTCCATACATCACTACTGGGAAAACCATAGCTTTAAGATGATGCAATAGGGCACCCCTATTTTCATCAGAGAAATGCTGGAGAGTATGAAAGCTAGATGTGGAAGAAAGCGACCACGATGAATGCAAAAGAGGCTGACGGAACACACCAGCAGCTGTGCCCATCTATAAAGCGAGATTGCTGCGAACAATTTGGCTCTGTTAACTGTAATGATTGGAGGAAGCCCCCCATTCATTCATCTTTTGGTGCTTTCCCACCAAAGAGGCACCCAGCACTAGAAGTGTTAAACTAAGAAACCCTGAATGTTTAATCTGCTAGAAACATACGAGAAGAGCAATCATATCTGGGATAAGTAGCTCAGAATGAGGTATGCCTGATTGCTTTAGGCCATGCTGTTTGTCAGTCTTTTAAAATTCAAGTCATTACCAGATGCTGATCTGCTATAATATTGTGATATTTTATCTGATTACACTTATCTGATTGTGCCATATCTGCTATTTGCCTCCCCATTTTTCCATGTATATTAAATGCAGGTGGTTTTATTATTCCGAGAGCTGGAAAGTGTTGACTGCTCTGAATATAAATGGGGATATTATATCATTAACTTGCTCTGAAATGCAGGCCCGTTCAGTGTGTAAATCACATGCAAGGTACCTTGCGGAGACACAATAAACCATAATGTCTTGAGAGAGAAAGCAATGAGGAAAGGATAAGGAGATAAAAATTTAAGGCATTGTTAAAGAAGGATAATCTTCATAATCCTATTTAGTTCTTTCCAGCTACTATTTGTTGATAATGGAACCTTTTCTATTCAGAAAGTTCATTAAGCATCTCTTGGCAGAGTTGTTGCTACATGGAATGTTATCAACAATATGATTGAAGAAAAGTCGGTCTTGGTGGACCATCAAGTGGATTTCCGAGCTTACTAAGAAGATTGTATCACTATATGCTGGGATAATATATAGACAACAACCACTTGGAGTCTTCCTGGCAGCCTGTATTATATCTGACTCCTCTTTGGCATCATTGTGGATAAAATGTACAGTCATACCTCGGGTTACAGACGCTTCGGGTTGCGTGATTTCGGGTTGAGCACCACGCCAAACCCAGAAGTACCGAAACGGGTTACTTCCAGGTTTCGGCGCTTGCGTATGCGCAGAAGTGCCGAATCGCAACCCACGCATGCGCAGATGCAGCACTGCAGGTTGTGGACGCTGCGGGTTGTGAACGTGCTTCCCGCACGCATCACATTCACAACCCAAGCATCCACTGTATTCTATCGCAACTGCCACAGAGTTCGACCCTAACAAAGTACCATACTTTTCCTTGTATAACACCCCCCCCCCCGTGTAGAAGACGCACCCTATTTTGGGGGACTCCAAATTAAGAAAATGGGGGGAGATTGTCCGGAGTTGTTGAGCTTCTTTTAGGGGACTGCCGAAACTCGCTCACCCACATGACCATTTGCAAGCCACCAATCGTCAGTCCCCTCACCAGCAGAAGCCCCCAATTGCCTAGATCATTCACTTGTTATTGTTTATTTAGAGAATTGTGGTTTAAATAAGCTGGCTGTTTGCCGTAATTGATGGGTTGAGTGACAGAATAAGCTTCGGGGGGGGGGGGATTTCGGGAAACGTCTAGGTTTTTGAAACTTTCCCAAAGAAAGCTCAACAACTATCTTTGGGTGATTTTCCAAACAAAAAAATGTTGAACAGGACTAAGGGAGGGGCAGCTTCACTCTGAGAAGTCACACATTTGCTTGCTCACACTCAGGCACAGTGAAAACTGGTCCATGAAGACTCTTTCCCTATTAAGTATAGTGATTTAATTCACTGAAACTGGGAATGCTGAAATGCATTGCTGTGTATTTAATTCTGGAATGTTCCCCAGGAACTCTTGTGCGCTGAAAGCTAGAACATAAGTTGCTACATGGTTTAAATGGCTGCACGAAACACAGGTTCCCAACATGCATACTAACACAATGTAACAGAACAGTGGGAATCAGAACTGAATCATCATAGATTGCCAGTGCTTATTGCACATGTGTATTATGAGGCAATGATGTACATGATTGGTGTACATCATTGGTGAATCATGATTGGTGTACATCATTGGTGTACATCATTGGTGAATCATCATTGGTACATCATGATTGGTGAAAATTGAAATGCTTTGTTTGAAACTTTATAAATACCACGGCCTGAACCACCAGGTGTGGTTGCGGTTTTGCGGAACTATCCAACTATAACCTATTGCTTTGCAATAAACCACAATGGACTCCTAACTCCTCACGTTTCTGAGTTTTATTATCAGGATAAACTCATGAGGTAAGCCATTTTTGGCTTACAACAACCCCACCTTAGGTGGGATGTTATTTCTGACTGTTTGTAGAGTGTCACGGTCCAGTCTCCGGACAATCGAAGTCCCGGCTAAGGACGTTGGGACCGGGGGCAAGATGGTGGGGTGGGAGCAGGAACGAGAGTCCAGAAGCCAGGGGTCCGAGGGTCAGGAAGCAGGGAGTCAGGAAGCCAAGGGTCCAAGGATCAAGGAGCCACGGAGTCAGGGTTCAGAGGATCAAGAAGCAGAGAGTCAGGAAGCCGAGGTCCGAGGATCAGGGAGCCAAACACAGCAAGGCAGGAAGTGTGTTGCTGTGGCAAAAAGCTGAAGGGAAATGCTGAACTTATATCCCTTCCCAGCTCTTGCCACCAGGTGCAGTGAGTTACCAATCAGCCTCACCTGTGTGGCCGCGCCTTGCCTCTCCAGAACAAACATAGGAAAGCCCCAGTCCTGCAAAGCCCTACTGTCACAGGGCCTGGCTCCTGCATGCACTCCTGACATAGAGGGGATGTCCTTCTTCTCCACGCCAAAAAGCAAACCCTTAAAAGAGATGTTTCTTCTTGGTTCAGGGTCTCTCTTGCCTCGTTGCTAGGAGGGAGGGAACTCTGTTGCAACAGAAAAATAAAGATCTGCTTTACTTTCACTGCACCTAACTCCAATATGTTCCTAAATTCTACAAAGGTAGAATGCATATTTCTGTTATTTCCATATTTACAGCAAACTGCCTGTATCAAGTCACCTTCTTATTTTTGGCCGCGACGTCCTTCTTTTCTTCCTTCATCTTCAGGTAAGTAATGCTTTGTCACATCCTTGTAATTATTCTTGAAGTACTTCTTTTGTGCATGCCTGTTAGTTACTGAATTGAGGCAGATTCCTAAAGAAATTGTGGCTATATAGTAGATAAGAAAGGGACGCAGGTGGTGCTGTGGTCTAAACCACTGAGCCTCTTGGGCTTGTCGATCAAAAGGTCGGCTGTTCAAATCCATGTGACGGGGTGAGCTCCCGTTGCTCGGTCCCAGCTCCTGCCAACCTAGCAGATCAAAAGCACACCAGTGCAAGTAGATAAATAGGTACCACTGTGGTGGGAAGGTAAACGGTGTTTCTGTGTGCTCTTGTTTCCGTCACGGTGTTCCATTGCACCAGAAGCGGCTTAGTCATGCTGGCCACATGACCCGGAAAAACTGTCCTCAGAGTGGACAAACGTCGGCTCCCTCGGCCTGTAAAGCAAGATGAGCATCACAACCCCAGAGTCATCTGCGACTGGACTTAACTGTCAGGGGTCCTTTACCTTTACCGTTTTAGTAGATAAGAAGTCCTGACTCCTGTCAGGAAGCCACCACTGATACAGGGTGTAAACAAGGAGCAAAGTGTGCTTTGTGTTCCTGTTTCACTTTGCTTTTTTAGGTTGTCTGATCAGGAATTTGTACAATTGGAAAAATCTGCTTTAAAAAACTGTGGTCAAGGTCCAAATTTTTTTTTGTAAGCAATACAAAACATTTCTGACCCAATGATGACAATTGGTAGTGCCCACCCCATGCAAACAAACAAACAAATAAATAAATGTTTGGATGACTTGTTACAAAATGTGTTTATCTTGCAGGAGCTTTAAGGAACACAGAGGTTTAAAAATCTGTATAAATACATCTATGGGGCCCAGTCATTTATGCACTCTTTTTTCAAGCATTGATATGAGAGTTTAAATTTTCATTATTCTGTCCCATTGTGCGGCTAGGAAATGAATAAGGGATTCTTTGGGCTGAATGCCATTCTGCCGCTAAACACTGCAAAGCAATGAGTTCCCAAACACATATGGTTTATAACCTATTCCGATGAATTCACATTAGATATAGAGCCAAACCTTCACCTATACTCCTTACAAAAGCCCTTTTAGCAAGTCGTTCACGAATATCCGCCTTTACTTCATTGGAGGAAATTACATTAGCTGCAAAAATATCTTCACACTATTACTCCATTATCTGTGTTTATTTATATGCTAATGTCCTTCGTAATGTTTACGCTGTAAATACATCTTATTTTTGTTTTCCATTGTCGGTAGTGAAGTAGAAGGCTCCTGAACTGACCTCACATGAAGTCAGAGGATGTGGCGTTGTGAAAATTCATTTAAATGATAACGTTTATATCGTTGTGGCCGTACAGCTACTCCAGACATTATCGATCAATCAATGATTTACCAGAATGCACCTAACGTGATTGCAAAGACACAAACTGGATAGCTTTTCTGCACCAGTGATATGAGGGAGAGCTTTTATAGCGCAGGGCACAGTTTCTTCTCTTGGCGACCAAACTCACAACCTGATGCCTCACGAGGTGAAGGATATCTCGTTAAAAAAAACCAAAAACATTTTGCAGACTAAGTGGCTGAGCACTCATGGATGTCAGATGTCAGCTGATGGCAACATCATTGTGGTTTGTTGGCTCTGACAACTGTCTTAGGGCAGGCATGTCCAACTTTCAAGAGACTGCAATCTACTCCCACTATAAAAAACTGGCAGTGATTTACCAAAGTTGTTGAGCTTTTATAGGGAGCCAAAGTTGTTGGGGGTTTTTTTAGGGGGCGGGGCCCCATGATCCACAACGATCGACCACAGACACCCCGCAATCGACCAGTAGATCACAATCGACCTTTTTGGACATCCCTGTCTTAGGGCATCATCATCATAATATATTTATATCCTGCCCATCTAGCTGGGTTTCCCCAGACACTCTGGGTAGCTTACAGCATATATTAAAATGTAATAAAACATCAAACATTAAAAAACAGAATATCTTATACAGCCTATAGAAAAACCAATAAATCAACAGATAATAGGAATAATCAGTTTACAGTTATACCCAAATGAAAGTAACCGCCAACCCCAGCTCAACATTTTACCAACCCCAACCCAACAAACACTAAACAGAGGAACCAAAATTTAAAACACTGTAAAACATTTTAGCCAGTTGCCCCAACACAAGAGTTGTTCCAGCGTTGTCCCTCCGGCCTCCCAGGAGCCTCTTTTAGCTGTTCAAGGTGAGTCTGGGCTCCGCCCCCAGGTCAGGTGGAAATGGGCCTTGCCCTCCCCTCACTTTCACAGGAGATGGACAGTCCCATTTTCAGCCCCCCCTTAGCATTAATTTGCCCAATCTTTCTTTCTTTTCTTTTCCTCAAAAGCATAATAAGGCCAGAGACCATCACCAGCTTTTGTGCCAACGAATTCCATGTGATAAGCATGCGTTGTGAGGAAAAAAACCTCCTGGTTGTCTTTTGTTAATTACTGCAAATTTTATTTATTCTTAGTACTTCTGGTCCCTTAAAAGGTCCGTTGTAGCTGCAATAAAAGAAGAAGAAGAAGAAGAAAGAAGAAGAAGAAGAAGAAGAAGAAGAAGAAGAAGAAGAAGAAGAAGAAGAAGAAGAAGAAGAAGAAGAAATGGTTACACTATTAAATATTTCTCCTTACTAGGTGACAAAAGAGAAGCTCTCTCTTAACTTGATGGCAATGAAAGACAGAGGATGAATCATTGCTTGGGGAAACCAATTTATTTAGTCACTCTGTTCTGCTGTTATTTATTACTTGTCAGCACATGCTGTTAGTTCAATTAAATATAAAAACTCTGATGTTCTCAGCTGGCCCTTCCCCTGTCTCTCCCCCCCCCCCCGCTTCCCAACGCCTCCTCTTTTTTTTTAAGCCCCCATACCAAACAAGAAAAATGACACAAATATGCAATACTAAAGCAGAACCCTTTGGGTTTATTGCGGTTGCCTTGTTTTAATTAAGCATTGTTTATTAAACCTTTTGCAGCGAAGGTAAGGGGATTATTAATCTTTTTCACTAGCTGGAGATAAAAGTTTGCAGGACATTATAAAAAATATAGTTTAGAGTTCTCCGCCGAGATAAACACACGGAGCGGGGGGGGGGATTAAAATGAGGCCGCAAGACGAAGTGTTGATTATAACACTTTATCAATACCAACATGAGAAACCACAAGAAGTGAACCGCCATAGTACAATATACATCTATTGCTTTGAGTACGTAATGGTGTGGGGGATTTAAAAAACAGAATATGCCATTTCACTTTATAGAGGGGGTGTCAAAAGAAGGGGTGTTTTTTTGTCTTGTTTCTTTGAGAGAGGAGTTATTTTTTGTTTTTTTTTTGTTTGTGTTTTTTAGAGTACTCTGATTAATGATGTCTATTTCTTCCCTACTCTTTCCAAAAGGGATTTGCAGGGGGAGGGTGTTGCAATTTATATAATTCCTCCATGTGTTCCCCAAGGTGTAGAAACAGATGCCCCAGTCGCAGCCACATGGAAACATATTTCTTAAGAGGATGAGGAACTGAAGATGCAGAGGATGTTTTTGCAGTCCATTCCAGCCACTAGGATTGCTTCCAAGATAACTGGCAAAATTGGTACTTTGCTTTTGGCAGAGAGTGGAAAGTTTGCAGACCCTCCAAGTGTCCCTATTTTCTGGGGAATGTCCCAGATTTACAGAAGCTGTTACCCAGTCTCTGATTTGATCCCGGAATGTCCTGCAAAGGCAGACTTAGTTACAAAGTATATGCATGTGGGTCTGTCCCATATGAGAATAGTCCCTTTGTCATCTGTTGGCTAAAAGCCAACAGAACATCTCTAGCTAAAAAGCTGTTGGTCCTACGATGGAGGAAGTCAAAGAGAGAAAGATGGCTGCATGCCTTGTCCTTTTGTGTTACCTGGACAGGTAAGGTCACGCCCACCTCTAGTCACATGCAAAAAGAAGTATGTCCCAAAAGGAATGTAGTACAGTGGTACCTCGGGTTACATACACTTCAGGTTACATACACTTCAGGTTACATACGCTTCAGGTTACAGACTCCGCTAACCCAGAAGTATTACCTTGGGTTAAGAACTTTGCTTCAGGATGAGAACAGAAATCGTGCAGCAGTGGTGTGGCGGCAGTGGGAGGCCCCATTAGCTAAAGTGATGCTTCAGGTTAAGAACAGTTTCAGGTTAAGAACGGACCTCCAGAACAAATTAAGTATGTAACCAGAGGTACCACTGTACTTGACTACTACTAATGTATCACATCCCACATAGGGGAGGTGGGAACTGCCATCGAAGTTGCCCTCATGTGTTACAATCATACTCAGATCTCCTAGTCAAAATTTGGTGGAACTTTAGCACTCTTCTTGTATCACTACAGGAAGAAAATTTGGATTGATTTTTAGTCTTAATGTTGAAATAACAAGGGTCCTGCCGCCACAGAGACAAAGAAGCACATCTCAGTTGTTCTCGCGTACCTAAGCTTTCTTAAACAAACAAACAAACAAAAATGCCAGCACAATTTATAGCCTCCACAAAGGGATTTGCTGTTCACTTTTTATTCATGCCAAACCTAAGGTCTCAGGCGAGAAGTCTGCAGCTGAAGAGAAAAAAAATAGTCTGCATTTGCACACATCACTGGGGGGAGATCTCTCCCATCCTGACTTCCTTCCCCCACTCCACCCATAAAAGCTCTCGCCTTTCAAATCAACTTTCTCATCAACTTTATACGTTCAATGTGTCGAACCCGGCCCACTAATTTGGGGGGCTTATTAGAGCATTCAATGATAAACGTATATTACACCTCAAACAGCTTTATGAGGCCTGCAGTTCTTCATCGACCATAGATCTTAACCCTGCCATGTTCATTCCCTTCGGCCTATTGATATTTAATGAACAGTAGTGACAACATTATCTGCGTTTGCCGCAAAATGAGGGGAAGAAGTGCCTCTGGGTGGGCATGTAGCTCGCCTGTCTTCTCCCCCCCCCCCTTTTTATTTGCTTATTTAAATAGGGCTGGAGCATCACCAGAAATCCAGACAGAACTCGTCGGTAGCTCATCCCCAAGGAAAATACAGTTTCATGTCACCACCTTTAAATGCTTTTCAGGTAAGGAGGCTATTTCTGATAAATGCACAGCAAAGGGCTTAGTGAGCAAATGATGGATTTCATTAGATATCTTATGCAGGAAGTTAATTAAAGGTGAATATGTTTTCCCCAACATCTTCAAACAATAGGAAGTTCCAGGGGCAGCCTTTTTGAGGTATTTATAAGTTTTCTATAAGCACATAACTGGGGGTAAGTGTCATTGAACTCAGTAGCACTTAGCTCTATGTAGAAAATGCATCGGATTGAGCTGGTAGGTTTCTCTGCAGAGAAACAGAATACTAGATACTTACAGTATCTAGTTTGCAGTTTTTTCAAAGATCAAATCTAAGAAAATGGGAACAGATAGATTTCCAGGAAATAACAGCATTTTAAGGAGAGACTCAGCAGACCCTCTGAGTGTCCCTATTTTTCAGGGATTTACAGAAGCCACCCTGGTTTCTGATTTGATCCCGGAATGTCCCACTTTTCCTTAGGACATCCCTATTTTCATCACTGAAATATTGGAGGGCATGGAGTTAACCGACTCCTGAGCCAAGGAGAAAAATAACTATACAACAAGAAGACATCTGAAGGCAACCCTGCACAGGGAAGTTTTCAATGTTTTATTATGTTTTTATAGATGTTGGAAACCACCCAGAGTGTCTGGGCAGGGTATATTATTATGGAATAGGGTTCCGTAGTTCGACTGGAGAGTGCAAGTAGATAAATAGGCACAACTGCGGCAGGAAGGTAAACGGCATTTCCATGCCAGTGTGGTGTAGTGGTTAAGAGCGGTGGACTTGTAATCTGGTGAACCGGGTTCGATTCCCTGCTCCTCCACATGCAGCTGCTGGGTGACCTTGGGCTAGTCACACTTCTTTGAAGTCTCTCAGCCCCACTCACCTCACAGAGTGTTTGTTGTGGGGGAGGAAGGCAATGGAGAATGTTAGCCACTTTGAGACTCCTTCAGGTAGTGATAAAGAGGGGTATCAAATCCAAACTCTTCTTCTTCCATGCACTCTGGTTTCCATCACGGTGTCCTGTTGAGCCAGAAGCAGTTTAGTCACATGACCTGGAAAGCTGTCTGCGTACAAACGCTGGCTCCCTCGGCCTGAAAGCGAGACAAGCATCGCAACCCCAGAGTCGCTTTTGACTGGACTTACCGTACCCATCCAGGGGTCTTTTACCTTTATCTATTTTCATTGAAGAAATGTTGGGGGGTATAGGTTATTAGATCCTCTTCCCTCAGGCCCCTTCTTGTCTCCCAGACTGCAAAACTCAGGATATATACCTTATGTTGGCAAAGCATGTTCTCCATCACGGAGAGCACGTGTTGTGGTGGGGGCAACCAGGACATTTCTCTTTTGCTGGGCGGGTTGGTATAGATGGCCACGAATCTGATTGGGTACCCCTCAGTCATTGGGGAGATTTTGGTGTGGCAATTTTATGAGTGACTGTTGAGGGGCTGTTTATTCCCTGCGCGCAACATTGAGCTTCCTCTTTTTGCTGCGCGCACCGGATCACCCGCCCACCCTCCCTATATTTAGGGCGTGCTATGCCTGTCATGGCGTCGTCTGCATTTGGGGCCTGGTAGGAATTTTGCCATTTGGCTGATTGACTGGTGCCATTTGGTTTTTGCCTACTGCGTAGCAAATCGTCACAACTTGTAAGGTTGTGTTTAGGCATTGGTTAAATTTGGTTGGTGGAGGGGAAAGGATTGGCTGTGCCTGCCCCTCCAATGCTGCTGCTGCAAGGGAATTCCGTTAAAGGAATCCAGGGGCTCGCCATGCTCTTGTCTGAACCCCTGTCAAGGGGCTAGGGCCACGCAAGAGCCCCTGGGAGCATTTGGGGAGAGGTGAGGGCCTGGCGCCCAGCTCTATGCTCTCCCCAAAAATGTTTACCCTTACTGACTTTCACAGGCTTGCGGATGTCAGTTCTGTCCCTACCTCTAGGCGGGAACAGATAGTTGCGAACCGATGCCTAAGCAACCACTCACATGCTGAGATCAATAAGGTTGTGGCCAAAATTTATGCCAAAAACCTTAAACAAAAATTCTGTGCAAATTGTGTCTTTATTTGAGGGTGGCTGTGGAGTCCTGGACACACAACACTTTAGCTGCCAAACTGTTCCGAAAGCGCAGGGGATTTTTCAGGCCTAGCAGCCTGAAGCCAATGTTCTTTCAGCAAGCGCTTACAATTCCCCCTTCAGACCTCCTTGCTCAATGCAAGAAGAGTGGGATGGAGAGGAAGGCATGTATTCTCAATGAATGCAACTTGCATCCTCAATAAATGCAAGTTAAGAATACCTGACTAGGGCTTGTGCTGGCGGTTCAAGTACAGTCATACCTTGGGTTACAGCCACTTCAGGTTGCGTTTTTTCGGGTTAAAGGTAAAGGTAAAAGGACCCCTGACCATTAGGTCCAGTCGTGACCGACTCTGTGGTTGCGGCGCTCATCTTGCTTTATTGGCCGAGGGAGCCTGTGTACATCTTCCGGGTCATGTGGGCAGCATGACTAAGCCGCTTCTGGCGAACCAGAGCAGCGCACGGAAACGGCGTTTACCTTCCCGCCAGAGCGGTACCTATTTATCTACTTGCACTTTGACGTGCTTTCGAACTGCTAGGTTGGCAGGAGCAGGGACTGAACAACGGGAGCTCACCCCGTCACAGGGATTCGAACTTCCAACCTTCTTTCGGGTTACGGACCGCCAAAACCCAGAAGTACCAGAATTGGGTACTTCTGGGTTTCGGCGGTTGCGCATGCACAGAAGGGTCAAATCGCACCCTGCACGTGCACAGGCATGGGTTGCGAACGTGCATCCCACACGGATCATGTTCGCAACCCGAGCGTCCACTGTATATCCCAGTCTTGGCACAGGCATCCTACCCATTAGTTCAGAACAGTTCAGGACACGCAAAGCAATAATCCAGAGACGCCAGCTATTAATCACATAATCAATTCTAAAACAGATTTGAATTCCCCACAAATTATTATGCTGACCATTAAAAGCTAGCCCAACATTTCACAATGTTTCAAGTAATGGTCTTTTCCTTGGTTGGCCTCATCTCCCCTTTAATGCAATCAGGCAGGAAGCGTCACAAAAGAGTCTCCTTCGCAGTGCGTTCCTCAACGTGGGACTCAGCTACATGAGTCAAAATATAGCGTTATAAATGCGTTGTAACACTGTGGCCGTATAGTTAAAGCTATGGTTTTCCCAGTAGTGATGTATGGAAGTGAGAGGTGGACCATAAAGAAGGCTGATCGCCAAAGAATTGATGCTTTTGAATTATGGTGCTGGAGGAGACTCTTGAGAGTCCCATGGACTGCAAGAAGATCAAACCTATCCATTCTTAAAGAAATCAGCCCTGAGTGCTCACTGGAAGGACAGATCCTGAAGCTGAGGCTCCAAGACTTTGGCCACCTCATGAGAAGAGAAGACTCCCTGGAAAAGACCCTGATGTTGGGAAAGATGGAGGGCACAAGGAGAAGGGGACGACAGAGGACAAGATGGTTGGACAGTGTTCTCGAAGCTACCAGCATGAGTTTGACCAAACTGCGGGAGGCAGTGGAAGACAGAAGTGCCTGGCGTGCTCTGGTCCATGGGGTCACGGAGAGTCGGACACGACTAAATGACTAAACAACAACAACAACACTGGGGCACCAGATGGCGCTGTAGAGCTGAAATTGCAACTCAATGATATTTTCAACAGTGAGCTTTACGACTTTTTTTGCAGATCTTTTTTAGAGCATTTTTTAACAGCTGTGTAGATTTAGCCATGTTTACTCAGTAGTTAGCTACACTGAGCTTAATGAAACTTACTCCAGTTGTAAAAGGATTGTTGCTTTAGACCAGCAGTCCCCAAACTAAGGCCTGCAGGCTGGATAAGGCCCGAGGGACTCATTTATCCAGCCCGTGGCTGTTAAGTTGTGGGTGAACATATCAGACGACACAGCGATTCTTCAAACAGCTCTTGTTTATTCACAAGCCAGGACAGAACTGAACTGAAGGGCTCAGTCAGCCTGCTTATATAGAGCTCCAGTACAACATTACTGTAACAACTTTCTAAAACTATCCAATCACTGAACGTCACTTTCGATCCCTTATTTGCATAACTATCTACAGTATCCCCCTGCTGGCCCAGGGTGAGAACTTCAGTACATAACAGCGGCAACTCCCGCCGCCTGCTGCCACCGCCCGCTCTTACCGGCACTACGCTGCACGGCTGCCCACTTCCGGGTCGGAGGAGCACTGGAAATAGCATGTGTGCGTGCGCAAGCCTTATTTGCACATGCGCAAGCATTATTTCCGGTGCACATCCGAGTCAGAGGAGGCCATGCACATGCACACAAGCTATTTCCGGTGCTCCTCCAACCCGGAAGTGCGCCGGAAATAGCGTGTGCACACGCGTATGGGTACGCGCTCCCCCGCCCTCTGGCCCACCACACAATCGGCACTGGAGACACTGGCCTGAGGTGCGGTAAGTTTGCTGACCCCTGCTTTGGACACTTAAACTGTAACTGAGGCAACCCTTAGCTTTGTATCTTCTCTATGAGTTTTAATTTTTCCTGCGATTAAGGCACAATACCACACCCTTATGTCAATCTGTGCCTGCCCTGTCCTTCTCTTTTTTCCTGCTAATTTCATGGAAATTAGAAAGGGTTAGGGTGGGTTTTTCAACATCCTGGTATTATAGGACTTAGCATTCATTTACTGCTTCACTTGTTCAAAGTGTTTTTTAAACAGTCCTGTGTTTCCCGTGAAGTGTTGCCCCTACAGAACAAGGCAGGCTGGGTCAACGGTAATTAAAGAGATTTTTACATCACCTTTTGACTAATAAATGCCCTCGTGATTCATTTTTATTGATCTTGTAAGCATATAGCAATAATTAGACAGACAACAAAAACACAAATAGGGAGCAATGACAGGCGTAAATTTATAATTTAATGCTCTGAAAAGCAAGAGAAAAAGAACAGGCTTAAGCTGGCAATTAAATAATGGCAATGACAACTCGAGGGAAACTTTTCGACAGAGGTGGTTCCCACAACTGGGTTGCCACCAAAGAAAATGAATCTCTTTTTCTCTCTCTCTCAGCTGCAGACGGAAGAGGCACCAGGAGGAGGGCTTGAGATGATGATCATAATCAGCAGGCAAGTTGATATTATTATAATATTATATTATTACAGTGGTACCTTGGTTCTCAAATGCCTTGGTACTCAAACAACTTGGAACCAAAACACTGCCAACCCGGAAGTAAGTGTTCCGGTTTGCAAACATTTTTCGGAAGTGCCACACTTCCGTTTTGAGTGTTATGGTAACCCTGACCCTAACCCTAATCCTAGTGTTTTTGATATTTATTTTGCTTTTTCGTTTCTGCAGCTCTTTTTGTTTTCTTTCGGCATCTTGCGGCAGCTAGACTGGTGACTGGGGGCGGCCGCCGAGACCACATAACACCGGTCTTGAAAGACCTACATTGGCTCCCAGTACGTTTCCGAGCACAATTCAAAGTGCTGGTGTTGACCTTTAAAGCCCTAAACGGCCTCGGCCCAGTAGACCTGAAGGAGCGTCTCCACCCCCATCGTTCTGCCCAGACGCTGAGGTCCAGCGCCGAGGGCCTTCTGGCGGTTCCCTCATTGCGAGAAGCGAAGCTACAGGGAACCAGGCAAAGGGCCTTCTCGGTAGTGGCGCCTGCCCTGTGGAACGCCCTCCCATCAGATGTCAAAGCGATGAATAACTACCTGACATTTAGAAGACATCTTAAGGCAGCCCTGTTCAGGGAAGCTTTTAATCTGTGATATTTTACTGTATTTTTTGTTTCTATGGAAGCCGCCCAGAGTGGCTGGGGAAACCCAGCCAGATGGGCGGGGTACAAATAATAAATTATTATTATTATTATTATTATTTCTGTGACTGTGTGGAACCCAGTTCAGCTACTGATGGATTGATTGTGTGACTGCAGTACATTGTTTATTGCTTTCATTTTATGGATCAATGGTCTCATTAGATAGCAAAATTCATGTTAAATTGCTGTTTTTAAAAGCCTGAAACGGATGAATCCATTTTGCATTACTTTCTATGGGAAAGAGCGCCTTGGATTTGGAACGCTTTGGTTTTGGAACGGACTTTCAGAACGGATTAAGTTTGAGAACCAAGGCGCCACTGTATTATATATTATTATATTATTAGAATTCATTTATTAGAAGTCATTTATTAACCACCTTCTAAACCACCGTCTCAAGGCAACACATAAGTAATTAAAAACTGTTAAAACCACAAATGCACATGGGCATAGAATGGAGAGGGCCTGGGGGGGGCATAGTCCCGGGAACATGGTTTGGAGGGAGCGTGAGCCAGCTGCCCCCATGCAAGGATCCCCGCCCTGACTGCCACCGGAGGTCTCTGGAGCCAGGAAGATGGCAACATTTAGTATTTTTTCCTGTTTAATTACAGTGGTACCTTGGGTTAAGAACTTAATTCGTTCCGGAGGTCCGTTCTTAACCTGAAACTGTTCTTAACCTGAAACACCACTTTAGCTAATGGGGCCTCCCGCTGCTGCTGCTGCGCCACCGGAGCACAATTTCTGTTCTCATCCTGAAGCAAAGTTCTTAACCTGAAGCACTATTTCTGGGTTAGCGGAGTCTGTAACCTGAAGTGTATGTAACCTGAAGCATATGTAACCCGAGGTACCACTGTAATACTGAACTTAGTTGTTCTGCACATATTTTAAGGTTCCATTTTACACCCGGGAACCAATGGGTGGTAACAACTTAAGCTTTACAGTGGTGCCCCGCAAGACGAATGCCTCGCAAGACGGAAAACTCGCTAGACGAAAGAGTTTTCCGTTTTGGAGGTGCTTCGCAAAACGAATCTCCTATGGGCTTGCTTCGCAAGACGAAAATGTCTTGCGAGTTCCTGCTGGGTTTTTTTTCCTTCCCCCCTTTTTCTAAGCCGCTAAGCCGCTTATCAGCTGATCCGATCAGCAGATAAGCCGCTAAAAGCCGCTAATAGCGCTAATCCTCTAATCCGTCAATGGGCTTGCTTCACAAGACAAAAAAACTGCTAGACGAAGAGAATCACAGAACGGATTCTTTTCGTCTTGCAAGGCACCACTGTATTCAGAATAGATTCATAGAAATTATTATTATTATTATTATTATTATTATTATTATTATTATTATTATTATTATTATTATTTAATTGTACCCCGCCCATCTGGTTAGGTTTCCCCAGCCACCCTGGACATGGACTAATCTGGACCCTGAGAGCATCATCTCACGCCCTTCTTTGTGTGCCTCTCCCATGAGCAGTCTGGAGGGTGGCAACACAAAAACAGACCTTTTCTGTGGTGGCTCCACATTTATGGAATGCTCTCTCCAGGGAGGCTCATCCAGCACCTTCCTTGCTTATCTTTAGGTGCCAGGCAAAAGTGTTCCTCTATAACTAGGTCTTTCTCTGATTAACAGCCATTTAAATGTGTTTGTGGAAGAGTGCTTATTGGCCTGTTTTTTTGTGTTCCTATTTTTTATTTTTATGTTGTGAACCACCCAGTGATCTTCAGGTGGATGATATACAAAATTTAATAATAATAATAATAATAATAATAATAATAATAATAATAATAATAATAATAATAATAGGTTCATTAATTTCAGTGGGTTTACCCTGAGTAAAACCTACTTGAATATCACTCATTGTGACTGGATACTTCAAAAGAACCACCTAACATAAACCCCATTAAAAATGATATGCTTAGGATTAGATGCGCTTCAATTTAAATAGGGAAGAGTTAACTAAGCACCTGCTTCACTCATTTGAATAAATAAATCTCCAATGCGCTTAAATTTGGCTGGATTCTAGACTAAAGGAATTCATCTGAACTAGCCTCAAATGTTGATTCACTGAAGGTTTATCCTAGATTTGGGGAGTGGAGCCTTTAATCTCTGTGGAGCCAGTGTGGTGTAGTGGTTAAGAGCAGTAGTCTCGTAATCTGGGGAACCGGGTTCGCGTCTCCGCTCCTCCACATGCAGCTGCTGGGTGCCCTTGGGTTAGTCACACTTCTTTGAGGTCTCTCAGCCCCACTCACCTCACAGAGTGTTTGTTGTGGGGGAGGAAGGGAAAGGAGAATGTTAGCCGCTTTGAGACTCCTTAAAGGGAGTGAAAGGCGGGATATCAAATCCAAACTCTTCTTCTTCTTCTGTTACAAAAGTCCTCATATTTAAGTGTCAACAAGTGAAATTAGGGAGAGGAAGTGGCGACATCTTTATAAAAGGGACTATGCCACCAGAAGCGTTTATTATCTATCATATAGCAGGCAGGATATAAAGACACCCAAAGATTCCCCTTTTATAGACACTAGCCATTAAAAGGCTTTGGAAACGACTGACTTTGACCATGTATTTCCAGAGAGATCTGTTGGAGCACATGAAGAGGCTGGAAAAAAACCAGCCAACAACAGGAGATGATAACTTGTCCTCCACAGTTTAATAACCATGCAATATTTACAGTTATACTCTCTTTGCTTCTTTCCCCCTCTGACTAGAGAGTCACTTTGATTAACTGGTATGCAGCAAAAAGCCTTCTTCACAGGCTTCAGACTTTTCTTCACCTTTTATGTATCCTGTTTACATATTTTAATATTAATGGAAAGAAAGGACCATAAAACATGAGACTTGACAAAAAAAAATTGCAGTATTTTAACATTTAAATTTGGCCATAAATAAAGTAAACATAATAAACACCTTTTTTTTTCCTTCACCCCCTCTGCACATATTGCAGATTGACTTAGCAATAAACATGAAGCTTTATATTATCATGACTAAACTGCAGGGCTTAATAACGAGGTTTTAATTTGGGATCTGGGCTCCTCACGTGGCATTATTTTCCTTTCCTTTTGGGGCAAAGTCTGAACCTAATACCGCCTCTATGGCAAGTTCCACTGTGAAACTCTACAGGTCTTAGAAGAGCATTAGTCAGGAACACTACCGGAGGGGGGGGGGGTCTGGCAACAGACGTGGAGAACTTTGCTGAAGGAAGAAACATCCTCACATGAGTTTTCATGCATGCCCCAATTATGCCAAGAGTGGGGAGATCATGTTGGATGCACACACACCCCTCCCATAATGTGCTTTGAAGGTAAAAGGTAAAGGACCCCTAGAAGGTTAAGTCCGGTCAAGGGCGACTATGAGGTTGAGGCGCCCATCTTGTTTTCAGGCTGAGGGAGCCGGCGTTTTGTCCACAGACAGCTTTCAGGGTCATGTGCCCAGCAGGACTAAACCGCTTCTGGCGCAACAGGATACCGTGACAAGTGCCAGAGCGCATGGAAACGCCATTTACCTTCCCGCCGCAGCAGTACCTATTTATCTGCTTGCACTGGCGTGCTTTGGAACTGGTTGGTTGGCAGGAGCTGGGACAGAGCAATGGGAGCTCACCCCGTCGTGGGGATTCGAACCGCCAACCTTCTGAACAGCAAGCCCAAGAGGCTCAGTGGTTTAGACCACAGAGCCACCCGCGTCCCTATGCTTTGAAGGTACTGGAGCAACCTTCATTTTGTTGTTGTTGTTGTCGTTTAGTCATGTCCGACTTTTCGTGACCCCATGGACCAGAGCACGCCAGGCACTCCTGTCTTCCACTGCCTCCCGCAGTTTCGTCAAATTCATGTTGGTAGTTTCGAGAACATTGTCCAACCATCTCATCCTCTGTCATCCCCTTCTCCTTGTGCCCTCCATCTTTCCCAACATTACCTTAAGTCCTCCTAGTTGGACTTAAAAAGACAACTCAGGTAGGGAGCGACATGTTGGAATGTCAACTTGTAAATATCTTTGCACGTGGATACCAGGAAGTGCAGGCTCTCCTAGTGTCCCTATCTTCCAGGGACAGTCCCAGATTTACAGCAGCCATCTAATTTGACCCCGGAATGTTGGAAGATGCCTAGAGTGGCTGGGGCTTGTGAAACGTGGACCACTTATAAATGCATCTCCAACTCCTCCATCAATGATGTCTCCGAAAAATTTTATACTTCACCTGGGAAGACGGGCGAACTAATGTCAGTGTAGTGGAAGAAGCAAAGATCACCCGTGTAAAAATGATGATTCTTCAACATCAACTTCGTTGGACTGGTCATGTTGTGCAGATGCCTGATTATCGTCTTTCAAAACAACTACTCTATTCCGAACTTTAAAATGGTAAGCATAATGCTGGTGGTCAACAAGAGAGGTTTAAAGACACTCTCAAAGCAAATCTTTAAAAATGTAGTATAAACACCGAAAACTGGGAAACACTAGCCTGTGAGCGCTCCAATTGGAGAATAGCCTTTACTAAAGGTGTCATGGGTTTTGAAGACACTCAAACTCAGGACAAAAAGGAGAAACGTGCTAAGAGGAAGGCACGCTTGGCAAACCCTCACTGTGATCAACTCCCGCCCGGAAACCAATGTCCCCACTGTGGAAGGGCGTGTGGATCCAGAATTGGCCTCCACAGTCACTTATGGACGAACTGTTAAAACTGTATTCATGGAAGACACTCTTACTTGGCTACGAGTGAAGAAGAAGAAGAAGAAGAAGAAGAAGAAGAAGAAGAAGAAGAAGAAGAAGAAGAAGAAGAAGAAGAAGAAGAAGAAGAAGAAGAAATAGTACAATTATAATGCTGATGCTGGAATTGGACGTCTCTATTTTCATTGGAGAAATATTGGAGGGTATGGAAGTGGTCATCCCATCTTCTCCCTATATGCAGTCCTTCAACAGAAGGGTGAAGCAGTACAGTCCCAAGAACTCTGTATAGGTGACTTTTCTGCCTGTGGAGATCAGCTCTCCATGTGATCAATTTTCCAACCTCATCAGATTTGTACTGTGGAAGTATTTCTCATCAGACATAAGGGAGGAAGGCCCTGAAGAGTATTTTTCTTAAGAAACTTTCACTAAGAGGCTTTGAAACTCTATTTCAAGCTGGGCATAGTACTCTATATCACCAGCTTCACAGCTGAATAGTTTGAAACAATTGAAGGACATTGGTAGCATTTTTATTATGTTGCCTTTAGGAGACGTCATCTTTTTTTATTCTTATTGCTATCTAATAACCTGCCATTAATACCTCGCAGCTAATTATTTCAAACCTGAAAGATGGCAAAAATCCTAAAGATATTTAGAAGCAAATTAACCAGGCCTCTGGTTTACTAAGCAGTTTAGGCAAAACATTTCCCTGCAACTGCAAAACACTATAATAAAGGAAGGTGCTGCAAACAAACCTGAATTGTTCGGAGGAAATGCCTATAATTTGTCTTTTAAAAGTGACATTTTGAAGTCTAATTATTGTTCTCTATCAAATCACCATAAAAACAGCATTAAAGCCTCATGCCAGGAATAATTGGTACTTTTGATTCTCGGGGGAGTTGCACCTTTTTATTCAGATCATCCAACTGCAGTCTTGCCAACACTGAAGCGGCAAAGAAATCATTTAATGAAATTGTATTCCTTGGGAACTCGGGCGGCTTAATGAGGACTTGGAATTTTCCTGTCAACGACCAACATTTCCATGGATTTCCTGGATTGTGACAAAGAACAGCTATTCCCACGCCCCCTCCCTTTCTTAAGTTCTGAACTAGTTAGAAATAAGTTCAGGCAGTAGTCCCAGACACAGTTACCCGGCAGGAAGTCCCATTCAGCTCAGTAGGACCTACTACTCAATGGGCGTGTATTATATTTGCATTCTTCCCCACCCATCTCACTTCATCGTGGTACCAAAGAGGCAGATTTAGGGCAGCTCGACTGGTTCTGCCGCACTGGCCACCAAGCCCATGGGGCGTGACAACTATGATGTAGTGAATTGAGCAGAATGGAAGGCGAGAGGCGCTGGATTTTGGGCTCGCCGCAGAAGTTCGAAAGAGCAACATCTGCCCCTGTGGTTGATTTCTTTGTGGACATCCTTATTCTGTCCTGCACACACAGCTATTCCTGCTCCTGATTCCAGCATCCTGTGCTGTGGAAATCAGGCCACTGAACTACGTCTAGTCCAGAAGATTTAGATAACCTATCGTTTGAAAAAACACAAGGCTCTGGGTTGGGGAATAGTCACTTGTGTGCTACTCTGTACTGGGAAACACTGGCCTGCGAGCGCTCCAGTTGGAAGACAGCCTTTACCAAGGTGTCATAGGCTTTGAAGACGCTCAAACTCAGGACGAAAGGGAGAAACGTGCGAAGAGGAAGGCACGCTTGGCAAACCCTCACCATGACCAACTCCCACCTGGAAACCTATGTCCCCACTGTGGAGGGACGTGCAGATCCAGAATTGGCCTCCACAGTCACTTACGGACTCACTGTTAAAACCGTGTTTATGGAAGACAATCTTACTCTGCTACGAGTGATTGCCAAAGAAAAAGACGGCTTTGTATTGGCCAACTTCCAGTCTTCCACAAGTGACTAGATCATGTGGTAAACAACAAGGCACCTGCATACCCTCCCAACATTTCTCCGATGAAAACAGGGCCATCTTATTCTTTTATTTTGGCCATGGGTGGCACTGTGGTCTAAACCACAGAGCCTAGGGCTTGCTGATCAAAAGGTCGGCAGTACGAATCCCTGTGACTGGGTGAGCTCCCGTTGCTCGGTCCCAGCTCCTGCCAACCTAGCAGCTTGAAAGCATGCCAGTTCAAGTAGATAAATAGGTACCGTTGCGGCGGGGAGGTAAACGGCGTTTCTGTGCGCTGCTCTAGTTTTGCCAGAAGCAACTTAGTAATGCTGGCCACATGACCCGGAAAAACTGTCTGCAGACAAAACACCGGCTCCCTCGGCCTGTAAAGCAAGATGAGCGCCGCAACCCCAGAGTCATTCGCAACTGGACTTAACTGTCAGGGGTCCCTTTACCTTTAATTCATTTATTATTTCATTATCCCCAGCCCATTTCACTGGGTTGCCCCAGCCACTCTTGGGTGGCTTCCAACATATATTAAAACAGAAAAAAACATTAAACATTTAAAAACTTCCCTATATAAGACTGCCTTCAGTTGTCTTCTAAAGGTTGTATCTCCTTGGCTTGGGGGCGGTCCGTATAACTCCATACCTGCCAACATTTCTCTGATGCAAACAGGGACGTCCTAAGGAAAAGCAGGACATTCCAAGATCAAATCAGAAACTGGGACACTTCTGTAAATCCGGGACTGCCCAGGGAAAACAGAGACAACTGGAGGGGCTACATCTGTTCACACTAAGGAATGGAAGAGCAGATCAACTTGATACAGCCACATTGGTTTAAATTTAAGCTTCCAGGGTTGTGGTAAGTTTTATTGAATGAGGATGTGTACTAACTTGAGAGAGCTGTAACATATATACCTTATGAGCCACTGTGGCAGTGGATCTGTTCTTAGAACCAGTTGACTTTAAATGTTTCTTGAATCCCAAAGAGCAGTTAGGATCTCGTCACCTGCCCTTTACTTATTCATTTTGTCCTCCACCTGCCTCCTATCTTGAAGCAATCCCTAGCTCTCCAAGCAGCTGAGAACAAGAAGAATTACTGGAGACAAACTTAATTAGGCAGAATTCTCAGCAGCATCTAATTGGCTCACTCCATTCTTCTTTGCATTTGAACTCCGGCAAATATCCCCCAACTGCTGTGCTAAATGGAAAAATCTGGGGTCAGGGATGCCCCTTGCTGATCACCAAAAACACCCCAGATTTATTTATTTATTCACAGTTAATGTAACGGTTATTTCATTAGATTTATACCTCTATTATAACTGACGGCTGAAGGGAAGGTGTTGTTTTTTTAGTGAGATCAATTGCACTTCATTTTTAAGACATCGTAAGGAAATCCACTTGCTAAAAAACAGTGCCCAGTGGTGAATCAATACAAGGAATGCCCAGGAGATATTTTAGATACTTTATTTTTCTAGACTATTGCTTCAAGAATTCACAATGGTCAGTGAAGCTTCTGCATTCAGAAATAAACCCAACACTTTACCACTCTAGTACTGACAGCTGAGATTTCTGTTAAATCACAGCTGAAGAGATAGTTTTGACAATGACTCTAATTTCATGTGAAAAATTTGAAATGTATGAGCTTAGTAAGACAGAGATGGTATCTATCACAAGAAAAAGCTTAGATGCCTTCCTTGTTCATCCCCCCACCAAGTGGTGTCAACAACCATCTACAAAATAAAACACAGTATTAACACTTCCTTGATTATACCAAAACTCCATCAACTTTTCTTCTAAGTTTCCCTGCATCATTACCGGATCAGTTCTTTCCCCCCCAAATTTCCTCCCTCACTTAACTGTCCCTTCTGCTCCCCAACCAAGGTGATGAAAAATCCCCATTTTTCTCATTCAAGCCAACTCTGTTTCCTTCCAGTCTTTAATGCACGAAATTGATGGTCCCCATTTTTCACTCAGTTCAATGCTAGGCTCAGCAAGCTTTTCCTTTCTCCAACCCAAACATTCAAGCTTAAGGAGGCAGGAGAACAAAATAATGCAATTTAAAATGAGTATTTATTGTTCAACCAGCAGTCACTAGCCAGCCAGCCTCTGCTATGCCACACCATGCAACCTGCTGGTACTTCCACCCATTTTTTAAAAAAATTAATCAACCTGAGCATGCACTGAAATGTATAGTCAAATGTATTTATTAATACATGTTGATCTCCCACACTTTTTGGCCGTTTTCAAAGCAGCAGGTATTGGTGTGCCTTGCACCCTGAATAAGGAGTCATAAATTTTTAAATGTCTTTTTCCCCCTGCAATCAGTACAGACTTACTTCAAAACAAAACCTCAGGACACCGACATTTTAAGTCTTAGTCGCTTTGCTTCATAACGTACAGGATAGACACGTGTAACAACTACCCCAACTGCATATAAATATCTACTTTTGCATTGTCAAAACGTCCTATCTAGTCCTAGGAAAGGGTCTTCCTAGGCTGAGTTTACAAATTACATTTAAACATATTAAGTCTATAACTTAACATTAACAATGCACTTAAGGGATTAAAAATGAACTTGTAACATGTCCTGGAAAGCTGGACACTACACACATAACTACAGTCAAGCACCAGAAATTCGTTTTAAAGAGTGTGTTTTAGGATGCACCCACATCATTACTTAAACTCACTAAAAATTAAGAGAGACAGTAACTGTATTGTTTCAAACTATACAGATTATGAATGCACATGGGCTGGCACCAGAAGCTGCCAAGACCTATTAAGGGCTCCACAGACTGCACTACCGTCTTGGCTCCCTTGGCATAGGGCATACAATATTTTGCTCATAAACTGAACCCAACGAAAACAAGCAATCTGGGTCTCAACTGCTGGTGCAAGGGATTTCTCAATATACATGCCTGATAGGCCTCCATCTCTAAGGAGCGGTGGTCTGTTTCTTTCTCCCCAACTGAACCTCCGCAGAATGCTGAAGTAAGCCCTAAGAAGGCCTTACATTGTTCCCCAATTATTCTGCAAAGCACCGGGATTTAGCAAGAGATGCATATGATCTACAACCATTTCCCAATTCGTGTTGAGGGCGGTGGGAGGGAAGGGGGGAAATCCAACACAAAGAGAGAAAATGGCCAGTTGAGTCAAACAGCGTCAAGCCTCTCCACTTGTGCAAGAGTCACACAGTTCTGATGGCAGTGACAAACTGCTGCCAACTTCTTCAGCCATGGGTCACGATACACAAAGGGCTCGAATGAGGAATGTCAAAACCGGTTCAAATATATTTTAGCACTGAAGGGAGCCGACATCACACCCATCAGAACAAATGCAGACATCTTGCAAATGAAACAGCCCTGGGGCTATTTTTTTACATCTCCGGCTTTCATGAGAGCCTTAATAGCCCTGGCTCGCATCTCAAGCTCCAGGAGTTCCAGCTGCTGTGCTGATGGCTGGACATCATCTGTTGGAGGAACCGCCAAAGTTGCTGCCTTTGGCTCCTTTGGGGAGGATTCTGCAAGCCCCAGGATCTCATTCACGCTTTTCTCAATGTCCTTCTGGAGGTCGTCTATTGGACCATCTCCACTTCTGACAGTCCTTTCCAGCCCATCTGAATTATCTTCCTCATTGCATGGGCCTTCAATGTCACTGTCGTACGCATCTGCGTTGATGCTGAGAACATCGCTGTCTTCTCCTTTGCCTGTAACACAAAATTAACAGAAAAGAAGAATTCAGAAGCCCTTTAAAAATAAAATAAAATTGGCTTTTCATCTTGTGAAACATTTCCTCTGCATACAAATACTCCTTTGCATAGATTTAAGGTATAGGAAAGGTCATCTATAAATTAAAATCAACAGTTTCTCTCTTTCCTCCCCTCCCCCAGCTTTAAGACTGATCTAATTTAGACAAGTTTTAATGCATTTTTATTCCAATTTAGGAGAACATGCAGTAGACCAGAGCAGCAGCGCTTGGAAAATTTATTCCATCGTATGGAATTGCATGATCTATTTTCCTAATTAAAATGTCATAAGGTTTTATATCACAAGGACGCCTCTGCATTACAAAATGAAAGTTGATGTGGGGAGCCTTTGGGGCTGACTGCTGTTTATTATTTTAGAAGTGAATTTAATTCCTGAAGTGCAGTTTAAAAATACTCCTAAAATTCTCGTGTACATTGCAACAAAATAAAATGAGGGTACGGATATCAGCGTGGCAATACACTTATTAAGAGATATCTGTGCAAAGACTTTTAATGAAGTGTTTCAATTTAAGTTATCTCAAAAACAATTACAGCGTTCCTATTTGTTCAATTATGATTAAAAACATGGGCTGGGATCCAAAGAACTACTTTGGACATGACCTCAAGGTTTGAAAATTTGAAAAGGCCCTTTGAATGCCAAAGCTGCATTCTGCAGTAGTTCACTGGGCTTTTGAAATCCCAGCAGTTCCAAGGGAAAATAAATCATGGAAGATGGTGAACTAGGGTTCTAGAAACACAAGCCCCAAACTCCCTGAGGTGCACAGAACTAGGGTTCCCTTTCTCTGGACCCAGGCAATGGTCTTTAGGAAAATGTAACAGAACATGATGCAAGGAAACAAGTTTGAATCTGACATGACAAATACTCATAATAAAGCATATATTTCTTTTGACATCTTGTCCTCAGGTACTATGTACATGTGATCATTTATCTCTGGAGGTTCTCCATTAAAACTTATATTTGTTAAATGCACAATAAGCCATTACAAAATGCAAAAAGTGTTAAACTTATTTGCTATGGAGAAATGTGTCTGATAGCACCTTAGATGAACTTTTAATAAGCTGTTTATTACAAAATGGCATGTGTATTTCCTTGAGGAACATAAAATCCGGGGTGTGACTATCAAAAAATTACTGAAAGTGAATTGTATCAAATCTATGGAACTGATCTATCAAGGACTGGCGCGCGCACACACACATATGCAAATGAGGACACGTCAAATGACACACATGCACCTAGAAGCAACCGTGTCATCAGGCTACGGTAGAGGAGAAATGGGACTTCAGAACCTCTCCATCAACAGCTGAGCCATCAGCAACATTCAGCTCCTCCTCTCTCCTTGAATGCTCTCCATTCCAGGTGGCCATTTCAAGAGTTCTACAACTAAGTACTGCTCAGGTTTCCTTTTTTCCTCCTCCCTCCCAATACCTTTCCTTTTTTAGTTGTGTCCTTTAGACTGAAGCTTGAAGGCAGGGATTTATGGGTATCTGTAAGCCATTCAATGAGCTTTCCCCCTTCTTTTTGCTGAACAGCAGAGAAAATACTTTAAATGTATGAACCAGCCCTTGTTCAATGTATGGAGGCATAACACATTCGCTGTGACACATCCCAACCGACAATTATAGCCTAGGCAAAATTCAGAATTCACTACCTATATTAAAAAGCTGGATTCGAAGACTACTTAACCATTGGTACCTCTTAAAGGACATATGGCCTATTATGGTAAAGATCAATATGTTGCTCTTTGGGAGATTCTTTATGTGCAATGTTTTTAAAGAGACAATGAGAAAACCTTGTCAAGAATTTACACGCAGCCTGGCAACAGCAAAGTGATAAAACACACAACTGTTCATTTGCACAATTTACTGCAGGAGGCCATGGCATTACGTTCCTCTGGAATGTGTGCATTCTCTGTAAGCCTTACAGTTTAAGGCCTTGATACACAGATTTGGAGTTGGTTAGGCTGAAGGTTTACACTTGCCCATTTTTATCCATTCTGCCTACAATATAAATGTCACTAATAGCCGCCACAATTATCAATGAAACCTCAAGAGTTTTAAATTGATGTGTGGATTAAAACACAAGATAGCTTTTCAGCTCACTCTGAAAAGTCTAAAGTAACACGGCATTCATTTGAGAGCTCCTATATGCCATTTATGATAATAAAAGGATAGCAGTAGATTAGAACACTCTGAAATAATTAACGTGTTTATCAATACTCTTCTGTCATTTTCTTCTTGGAGATTCTGGTTTTTAATTAGCCCTTCCCCACTTGGTCCCAAATATTTTCTTTTACTGGATGGCTTTTGCAGAACTTAGCAGTTTCCCCTCTTCTACCCTCTCCTTTCAAATCTCCAAGGCTTGAAGTGTTATTGATCTGGTACTATTGCTCATCAGCACCACAGTCACTGATATACTGGAAACCAATACAAAGCAGCCTCTGAATTGCGGTTCCCGGGGATCAAACAACCCCAGCCCTAGTAAAGCTCTGTTTATAAAGGGAATGCTGGTTAATCAGATAACAAAAAATTAAACCTTGGTATCCTTAAAATTAGACGTGGTTGATTTGACTCTCAAATTTTAATCAAGATGGGATACAATCAGCTGCACAGAAAGAATGGATTCTCTGGACATTTCACATGACTTTTACTATATTCCTAACATATCTGTTAGGGAAAAGCAAAATGCCACCGCCCATCTGCTTGTTCCCCCAGGGATTTTTCAGGAACCACATTAATTTCTTTAGCTCCCCCATCTACAAAAAGGCAATGGCAATGGCTCCATCCAATATCTTCTGCTTTGTCACTGTGAAGATAGATGATGCCAACTTTTATTACAGGGTGGATAGTTCTGAACCCTGAGCCACTTTGTGCAGAATGAAGTAGCCCCTAAGAATCTGGAAGCAGGTTACTCCAGCCTTTTATAACCATCAGTTGCAGCAAGTATGTTGTAAGTAGCAGGTGCAGCAGGGATCCATGGCATTTTGGGGAAGAATCAGGGGTCCTGTGGACCTTGTTCTAGGGGTATCAGGGTTCATTCTCCTTCCATCCAATGAATGAACTCCATGTATTTCCAGGAAGGGCTCCATGCATCACAAACTGAGCCCCCCGCCACTAACTGCCTACTCCTTGGTCACCAATGGAGCAGGTGCATGGGGCTGCAATTCAGACCACAATGTGCATCTGTGTGCTGCAAAGATGTCCCTCATTTGTAGTGCACAGAGACCTTTTGTGGGATGGATCATGAGGAGGAGATGGTGAGACAAAGACGCATGGTGAGGACTGAGAGAGAGGGATCTTGGTTCAGGGAACTGAACAGCCCAATCCCATACTTTGATCTTGACCTCGGACACTTGCATGAATGGTTGGCAACCACTAAGTCATAAACAAGAACCATGATCCAGAGAAATTATGCAACAATGTCTGTCTGCCAAGACTCCCACAGCACCCAGAATGTCATAGATTTGTAATGTGCCCATACCATATCTGGCAACAGAATTGTATTGCTGATACTGCCAGGCTTTTCACAAATTGCTAATAGGCAAAGTTTCATTTTTGCAAAAGTCCCAAGAGGATTATTCACCATTCTTTGGCCTTATAATGAGAATGAAAACGAAGAACTAGAAATACATGTGCTGGCCTCTGCTTATCATGAAAGTTTCTAGATTCTAGAGGCGTGTTGCTGTGCTGTTAAATATTTCAGCGCCTTTGGCTATAATAGTATACTGTATCACAAGGCTAGCTACATGGATGTGAGGGTTTATTTTGGAAAATGGGATGGAGTAGTAAAAACCTCTCCATACACATAAAAGGCAATATTCTCTGCTTGATCTTTATACTGGGTACTTTCCATTCTCAGCAAGTCCTCTACAAAGACTGAGCAGCAGAATACATACTACTGAAATTAATCTGTGCTGGTTCCAAAATGAGTTGAAGGAAGACTAGTTTTCCTCTCAAGACAAAAGTAGGAGGAAAGGCTTTAGAAATTCTAGCCTGGCTTTTAAATCTTTTTAGAAAGAAATATCGCAACTTTCTTTGTGTGTGTATGGGTCATGTGTTTATGAGCAAGGAAGAAAATCTTTAGAAAAGCATATTTTCTTTGACTTTTTATGATATAACTGGTATCTGGAGGGGGAAGAAAAATCAATACCGAACACTAAGAGAAATGTATAATAAATGTTCTTCCTCTGCAAAATAGGAGGCAGCTTTCCATAAAGTAACTAGAAAGTAAACCATTCCACATGTAGCAGTTTTACAAATATTAGAAATATACATAGACAATTGTAGCCTGTAAATATATTATGAGGAAATCAGCAAAACCCATGCTTTTAAAAAACACATACAGAATAACACAACTGATTCAAGAAAATGTGAGAACAAAGCCAAGCTAACCTTTAATTGTGTACTATATTATTGCATAAGAGCCTGACCAACTTAAGAGTTATTAAGTATGCTGTATGTTTGCAAAATCAGATCAACTGAACACAGCATTGATCTGATGAGCTTTAAAATGCACACAACAACAAAAGGTGAAAGAAGTTAGATTACATTAGTCTAATTATGAGGGAGATGGTCAAGGCTATAAAACTCTAAGTCAAACGGCCACAGTTGGGGTTTCTTGTTCCTCTGACAAGTCTACCAAGACCTATGAAACAATGGTTTTAAAAGCTGCTGTTAGAAACTTATGCAAAATATGTCATCACCACAGTCTTCTGAGGAGCAGTTCTCAAAAACAATCAAATAGCGAACTTTGATCCGCAAGGCGTTGTTTTTACTCTTCACCACACATTGCCTACAATAAGGCAGGCATGAACTCAAAACATCTTCCGACTGCTTTTAACTTGCTAGAGAAGTGTGTGAAAGATCAAAGAAATGGGAATCAATAGGATTAAGGAATGGAAATTCTTTTGCTTTGCTTCAGGGCACTAGTCCATATTTACTTAATGCATTGTTCAAGTGAACAGAACATCTCCAAAGCGAGAGTACATTCTCAACGGAATAAGGCTGGTTCAAAGTTCAGAAGCAATGTTCCAGCACACTCCTCTCCTATTGCCAAAGGCCAACGGATCCAAGTGAAAGGGCACTGACCCGAGGGAATGAGACAAAACTATTTTTTATAGAAATCATTTATCCTTCTGCTGGAGAATAAGAAGTTACCTAAACCAGGCTTAAAGGTACAATCAGCCTGGGCTCTCTACAGAGTTGAAATCTCCATGGAAGTACAATGCACAATAATCACATAGCCCTACTGCCCTAACAAATGTTTAATTAGCTGAACTGCTTCATTTCCCCCCTTTTTTTGCAGCTGTAATTTTACATAGTAATAAAAGTCTCTGATGGCATTTTTCTCATTATCTTTTTCATTTTGATAACTTGTATTTATTCTTTCAACTAGGATTGCGAAATTCATTTCCAGGCACTTAATTTCTCTTTCTTAACCACTTTTCACTCATTTCTGCTTACCCCTTGGCTCTCGTACTTTTCATCTTCAGCATCACAGACTGCAGTGTGGAAGAACAGTTGCTAAGTTTTACCATTTATGCCTGCACAGTCTCAAAAAAGCTCTTTAAAAGCTAACATCCTGACTAGCACTGTTGTCATTGCCCAGAGCCATCACGAAACCAGTGGCTGATAAAGTCATAAAAAGGACAAAGAAGCAATCACCTGCAACAGTCATCAATTCCCTCTGATAGCAGAGAAGGAAGAGAGGAAGTCTGCAGGAGACATGTCAATTCAGAGGTCATTCCAGAGAGTGCAACAAGCAATATTTAAAGCAGTCTTCACAAAGTCACAGCATCCTGCTAATCACTTGGCTGCCTTATGAGACCATTTTAATCAAGTTCAATTCCCCCTATTAGCTATTTTTACCATCTTTAAGGAAGAATGGGGCACTTCTTTCTAAAGAGCTGTAAGTAATTACTGGGGATATTTCCTGTGGCAATAAGATACAGAATGATCCTTCCCCATGGCTTGCAGCATGCCTGTCACAACTAGGCAAAGAGGTGAAAACGATGGCAGGCACAAACCCACACAATACATTAGGACTCAGTATTTGGGTTCACGCTGGTGTTTCGCTGATGGGTTAAACCCAGACAACCAACAAAACAACTCCTTTTGTTCCCTGTGTGATCCTAAGTCCACTCTCTTCTTCTTCCAAACTTCTTCCTCCTGGGTGAACAGCAGAGATGGAGTGCGAGTTTTGCCCTCATCCCAATAGTTTCCTTAAGTACCACACTTCTTCTTGTAGGAACAAAGGACAATCTTTCACTTACACGAAAGGAAGTAAAGGGGTATACTCAGGGGCACCAGTATGGGTAGTGATTAAATCTGCCCTTGGTATGGAGCGATAGAAGCAGCTCCTTCCCATCATGTTGACAGAAGCTTGGATACTTTGTGCAATGGGAGCTCCCGCTATATACTGCACCAAATAAACAATGCTCTAAATCTGGGACCCTATTGCACTATATCTCCCAGAGTCAAAGGGGAAAGGCTTGAGCCTTCCCACATGAAACTGCCCATAAAAGACGCCCCCCCCCAACATTCCTCCACACACTCTTGGGCACCTCCAAAGAGGGCACAGCTATGAAAATAGGCGGCTTGATTCTGAGAGGCCGTTGTATGTTTTGGAAAAAACACCTTACTCCCACCCCTTGCTCAGATGGTAAAACAAGATGCCAGAGGTGGGTGGTATGCTAGGGAAGACGTATCAAGAAGAGGAGAAATGGGTTTGGGGAAAAGTCAGGAGCTCTAGATTGGATCACTACTCCTATCAAATATGACAACAAGTACAAATAACTCCCAGAGATGGATTCGATCTTCGTTACAGTCTAGAATGACTAAAAAGCATAATCCACAGCCAAAGATGTAAAGAAGAACTTGCACCACAAAGTCATGTTTAGTGAAAATGTAAAAAAGAAAGAAAGAAAAGGGAACCACAGCCCACATGCTTGCCCAAAATGCTGACAAACTCCTGGGTTTCATTTGACAACTAGCTAGAGAAGGGGCTCCTAATGTCTGAAATTCAATTATATCTTCCAAAGAAAGTTATTCTATCATGCATCATTGTTTCATTTGCAGAGATGACCCAGAGCATTTGTTTCGAGGCAAGTAACATTACATTATTGCTACTGCTCTATTCAGAATGCCAAACGCAGAGGCGGCAACGTTTAAAGCCTTCTGCAGTTCCTACCTTGCTTTGAGTCCAAAGCTTCCAGTTTGTTGTCTTCCTTCAAAGAAGAAGTAGAATCTATACTATTGTCTTGCCTGAGAACAAACAAGAATACATTTCAGTTAGTATACCTTTTATGTTTATAAAAAAAGCATTTCATATGCATACTCTCGTGCCCCCACATTTCATTGTTTGCTTTATTTTGTGAAGCAGGCCTTGCTTATTCAGGCAGTAGTACTGATAATTTCCTTTCTTCTCAAGTTTCATACGGCTGCCTGGAATGTAATGCTCTTTCCCCAAAGATATAGGGCTAGTCCAGTTAATGTAATTATATCACTTACAGGGTAAGCAGTGCCTGCCCAGTTGGGGACACAACTATAGGAATATGTCAATTTTTCTCAATCAGAAATCAGTTTTAACTGCACCCAAGAAGAGTAAACAGAACAGAAACTGAGTGTTATAGAAAACATTGTTTTGAGGACAAGAAAACATCTCTGGCTAGCCCAATACACAACTCACCAGACCACCAAAGCTATACCAATATTTCCCCTACCATGTGACAAGATCTTGTTTTTATCAAAGGCAGAGCAAAATAACTCCACTAAGCCCGAGAAGAAAATTCAACTAATCTCTCCATCGTGGACTCAGGCAGTATGCATTCGTAAATAAACCATATATCCTAAAGACAAAATGACAAACTAAAAAAATTCGTTAAAAAATTCATAAAAAAACCCCCTACAAGTGCCGATTTTACTTTCCCCCTCAGTGTGGTGGAGCAATCCAAATTAGACATGTTCTAAGGCAAGGAAAACATCCTCTTCTGAAATGCCAGCCTAACTCTTGCCTTCCAATGAGAAGAACCACCTACCGTATTTTTCGCCCTATAGGATGCACTTTTTCCCCTCCAAAAATGAAGGGGGAATGTGTGTGCCTCCTATGGGGCGAATGCAGGCTTTCGCTGAAGCCTGGAGAGCAAGAGGGGTCAGTGCATACCGACCCCTCTCGCTCTCCAGGCTTCAGGAAGCTATCCGCAAGCCCTGGGAGCCCGGTGGGAGTTCCCGTGGGCTCCCAAGGCTTGTGAATAGCAGCCTGTTCTGGGGGCTGGGGTCAGGGGAAGCTCGGGCTTCCCCCGCCCCAACCCCGTGCCTGGGGGAGAATTTTTTTTTTCTTTCCCCCCCCCAAAAAAAACTAGGTGTGCTCTATGGGCCGGTGCGCCCTATAGGGCAAAAAATACGGTAGTTGGAGTTGTCTGACCAAGCCGGTAACCTACAGAGATATGCTGCATTAAGGTGACAAGAGTTGGAGCTACAAGTTCCAGGTACAAATCTTGGTTCAGTCAAGAACTCCATGGTTTATTTCACACAGCTCACCCCCTAAAGATTAATAAGGGATCTGCTTTGCAGGACAGTTGTAAGTATTACTGAGATAAAAGTTATGTTAAATGCTTTGAAAACTTGGAAAGTACACTGTATTAACAGTATTGTATCCCCAGAGCTGCCTTATACGAAGCCAGACCACTGGCTCATACAAGGTTTCCTACAGGATTATCACCAGTAGATGTTTGGGATCAAACCCAAGACCACCTTAATGCAAAGCATGTGGTTTACTGCTGAGTTACAGTGCCAAAAAGCAATGCATTCCTTGTCCATTTCCCCAGAATTGCCACCGCTGTTTTTCCAAAAGAAGAACCTCGCTGAAGAACGAGAAAGAAAAAGACAGCCCCCAAACAGCCCCGAGAACATCTGTGCTTGTGAAAGATACAGAACATCACCAAAAGAGACCCTAACTGTGAAGTATCTTTGGTTGATGCCACTGCTATCAGGGGAAGAATCTGGAAAGCAAGTTCCTTGAAAAACATCAATAGGAGGAAAGAGCTCTCCAGTAAGGCAACTGCAGAAACACACAGAGAAAACCTGTGGACGATAGGGGAACTGGGCACAGACGTCCTGCCGAGGGATTAGGCATCTGCCCCACAAAACAGCAGATCCTAACTCTACTTACAGTGTTCATTGACGCTGCTGCACAGCAATGTATTTATAATTGCTGAGATTAATACTACAACCACACTACTGATCATTAATTTTAAAAGTAATCTAGTCTCTGCCAGAAAAGGGGAAAAGGTATTTTCAGACATGAACCCACTGGATCATTAAGAGAGAAGAGCAAGGCAAGGATGCAACCTGCAAAACCGCAAGGTGCAGCCAAACTCCCAGACTTAAGAGGGCAAATCTTCAAAACAGCCTTGCGTATTATACAATCTGCAGAAAAATTGAACCCACATTTTGGGGTGGGATGGCGTGATGCTGGTTTAGCTATTTCTACACGTTCTCACCAAAATTTGACACATTGTTTTCTGTTTCAAAGGATGGGGAAATAACTCAGAAAGTGCTAAAAAGGATGACATTTCATCTGCTATCTCGCCATGATGTTCAACTGTCTTTATACAAAGCATGAAAGCAAATGAAAGACTGTAAGACACACTTGAGGAAACAGGATACAGCTCTCCACAGGATTTCAAAATCATGGAAGGCAAGTCCAATTGTTGAGTTTAATGAGCATTTTAGCCATAAAATTATTTTATATTCATCTAACCAATTTCATACCTCAGCTACTTTGTCTAAAATTTGTAATGTACGTATTATGTTAATATGCACACAATCAAAGCATCCAGCTTGCAGGGAGGAGTTAAATTTAACATTACAAGGTGTCATCCTAACTTACATTTCAGAGGTTTAACTCTAATGGCGTGTGTCCACCTCTGTTAAGTATTGTAACTAAACTATGATTAAAGATAATTTTTAAAATGGGGGTGCATATATAAGCGATTCATTTTTAACCAGATCCCTGAAAAATAATCTATCTGTCCTCAAAGAAGAAACCTTTTTCCTATTGCCCCTGGATTTGTCTCCACAAGCCTCCTTGACTAACTTAATAGGGAAGCTGCCAAATATTCCAATGGGCTCCTCTCATCTCAATTCACTTCTGTTCAGTACCAGGTGCTGCTACAGATTCAGCCCTCAAGGTAAAGTTTTCCTATTGAACCCCCAAACCTATGAAATTATTATAGATATTAAGACATTTACAAAGAACATATAGATGCGTGTGTGTGTGTGTGCAGGGCAGCAATCATTTCATGATTATGAAGGAGAAAATTGATACTGGGTTCAGAATGAAACATTGGCTTCCATTCAAAAAAAACAACAGCAACTAAACTTCAAGCCTTTAAGGTTTCAAAGGTAAATTTCAAACCTATGAGAAGCAGAGTCATGAAAGAGCACCAAATGTGGGAAAATAAGTTGGATTTAGGCTACAGCAAGCATTTTGGCCAGAAGGCTATATTCACCCTTGGCCAACCCACTGGGAAAATACATGATGAGCAGAGCGGAAGAGGAAACTCTCCTCCCACAGCTGATGGGGATGCAAACTGGCCTCTCCTTGTTCATCAAATCAATCATTTGATGAATGAGGAGGAAGTGGTTTGCATCCCCACCAGGGTGCTGGGCTGGGCAGACAGGCTGAAACTTCCTTGGCACAAAATTTTATTTATCCCGATCCAGAATATCTGAAGCTGTTTGGTGCAAGGTGTGTACAACCCTGAGCATCGGTACAGACCTAGCGCACTACAGGAAAAGGAACCTGGCAATTGTGTCCCTGGCATTCGTACCCCTCATTCCTAACCAACCACAGGATGAAGACATCGGCTCCTAAATGAGTGATAATGCTGTTATCAAGTATTGCTCATTGGCAAACAGGGATGATCTGGCACAGTCATCTGGTTTGCAGAAGGAAAATGTATCAAAGGATATCTGCTCTAGGATAATAAAGCTCCTGCTGTCCGGAGTCATCCTGCCAAATTTTGTTCAGGAATCAGGATTGTTCATTTGGCAAGAGCCTCAACAACAAGTTCTTGATTTCCAATTATGCAGCTTATTTTAAATACTGGTCATGGAAATGGTGGTTTTCAACATATGAGCTGTACCAAGTTTTCTGACCCTTGAACAGTGCACTGCAAAACTAGCTGCAGAAACTATGCGGTACCTGCTTGAGATCAACCACTTTGGTAGAAAGGTACACATACTAATACAGACAATCTGCTGTCCAAAACACTTTGTCACTGAGCAATTCTTATGCTGTCATAAAAAGGCTTCTTGATGTAATGGCGCAACTCTTAAGTTTAATACACATGCATTTTCTGCCATCTTGTGGCCAAATGTTGCATAGATTAGATGCTCTTTTTTGGATGCTTAGTATTAACCGAAATAACTAGCTGATATGCGAGTCACTTAGTACATCTTGTTCACACTGACAGCACAATCACATGCATTTCTACTCAGAAGTAATCCCCACTGAGCTCAATGGGATTTACTCCCAGGCAACTGTAAAAACTGCCATTTAAATGTTGATTCCCACCAAGAAGAACCCATACTATGCTACTCGTAAGCAGCCACCGAAAAGAGGCTTGGTAACCCAAGAACTTCTCCCAACCCTATTACATAACAAAATGAATCAAAATTCTCCACGCTATTTTAACCCTAGCAATTAACAGCCAACCTAAAATGAAAAGATCCTATTTGCAGCCATGGGATGGGCAACAAGCTGATTACAGGCAACTCCCATTTTGCACATGTTCAAAGCATGCATGACCCTGAACATGTGTGACATTTTCAGATCAGGAAGAGCATGGAACAGGCTCCATCAGCACGCACAATTACCCGAATGCAAACCAACCCACCCCCACAAATTGGGGGTTACCTGTATGCAAACAGTCTTGGATTTGGTTGTGTTTCCTACTTTATGCCGTGATTTAAGAGCAGCTGCATACATACCCTTGTACCGTAGGATCTGATGGAGGATACAATTAGGATTCTCTGTTCAAGGCACTTTGGGCTTCAGAAGATTTTGCCAATTTAACTAACATTTCAACGGGATCTCACCAAGGCTCACTGGGTTTTTACAAATGCTCAGCAAGGTTCACGAAAGTTTCACCTGAAGTTTCATTTCACTAATGTTTTGCAAATTTCCCCCAGAGTTTTTGCAGCAGTTCAGCCAAGATTTCACCATGGGTTTATCTGGGATTTCACCAACACTTCAAAACGAAATTGTCAGCACAAACTTTTAAATAGACTCTCAGAGGACAGTTAAATTAAATTTGCTCATCACAATTACTTACTGGCTGATAGATTCAACTGCTGTCTTCTCTTCCCCACCATTAGCCTCTTCATCACTGTCGGAGTCATTTTCATTCTCACCTTGAAATACAACGTCAATGTGAGATGCTATACAGTGTGGCAGCATTTTTCTGCCTCATTAATACATGCATCAGTAAATACTGTTATGACTGTCAAATGAAGAGACACAGCCCACCTGCTTGACTAAGGTACTCAACAGAAACCATTTGGAGCTGTAGTCTGTGAGGGAGACAGTGGCCTGAGTTTTGAAGATGGCTGGCAATAAGGAACCATAGCACGTCCCAAGGCTATATTGTTTGGAGTGCCTGGGGTAGGGGGGGATACGATGCTTCAATGAGCAGCAATAAGTGTCTGGCTGCTTCTCTGCACCTCCATGCTTAACTTGGTATCTTTGCAAGCAAACAACTATTACAAACACAGAGTAAGTCCTCAGTACTTTCACCACAAGGAAAAAGAATCCATGTAAAAGGTTTCCCTGGGAAATTTCTGTCACTCGGGTAAGAGAAAAAAAATGCCACCCAGTCTTTGCCAAAGGAATAATATAAAATTAACCCTATCTTCTGTTACAACACAGCCATTTATATTAAACTATTGTAGTAGTATTTGTACAAAAAACAGGTATTCCTTTTTCTTATGCAAACACACATACACACACATATGTAATACAGGCCACAGAGTCTGTTTAAGGACCTGTTCTCATACTAAAGCTCTGAGTAGTCTATAGATAGAACATATATTCAGCAACACATTTAAAAGTGTCGGGCAACTTCTGTAACAGAAGTTCAGCACTAAAGCTAAAAGGGTAACTAACAAGGAGGAGATAAAACTATTTTAAAAAATTAAGCACGATCATAGGTAAAGGTAAAGTGACCCCTGACCATTAGGTCCAGTCGTGACTGACCCTGGGGATGCGGCGCTCATCTCGCTTTCTTGGCCGAGGGAGCCGGTGTACAGCTTCCGGGTCATGTGGCCAGCATGACTAAGCCGCTTTTGGCGAACCAGAGCAGCACACGGAAACACCGTTTACCTTCCTGCCGGAGCGGTACCTATTTGTCTACTTGCACTTTGACGTGCTTTCGAACTGCTAGGTTGGCAGGAGCAGGGACTGAGCAATGGGAACTCACCCCGTGGTGGGGATTCGAACCACCGACCTTTGGATTGGCAAGTCCTAGGCTCTGTGGTTTAACCCACAGCGCCACCCACATCCCTAGAACAATCATACAATGCTCATTAATGTAGATAACTGATGGAAAGCTTATGGGGGCTGGTTTTCCAGTCCTCAGAACAAAAAGGAAAGCCTAATATAACCACAAGTAGATCTCTTGTGAGCAGCTCCTCTGAACACTGTAGCCATTAATTTTAAGTCTCTCTATAACAGGATTCCAAGTCATGACTGCCCTCATTTGCTCAAAGCTTCTCTTCCGATCCATCCTCTAGGTAATTGCCATGCTTCTCTGCTACATCAAGCAACCATGTACAGTACTTGGTGTTCATTAGGAGCTCCAATATGATACAGTATTGCCTACCTTCAAGAATTCTCAATAACTTCTTCTCAGACAGGAGCTCCAACTGTTCAAGACAAAGCCTTTTGATTTCTTCTATTGAACAGCCCTACGGAAAGAGAGGTGGGACAGTTATAAACAGTGCCTGCAATTAGCCAGATGCCATGCGCATTTTGCACCTGACTATCAGACACTTGCAACCAAGCAATCCTGGTTTAAGGTGCCGTTTGGCACCTAGCTTTTATATGTGAGTTTCTAACACTAGTTACGCACTAAGGGCCAGATTCAACTAGTTGAGCTAGCAGGAGCCAACAGGAGGAGTCCTGTCTCTGGAAGAGTTGGGAAAACTTCCAAAATGAGAAGTTGGGGAAGAGAGGAGACCACTCCGTTCAGTGGCAGGTGATCTCCTTAGTGCTTGTTTGAATTTCACCTTTCTTTCTTTTTTAATAAAGACAACAACATAATAATAACATCATCATCATCAGTTTTTTATTTGTACCCCGCCCTCCCCAACCAGGTACATACAATCTGGACACTAAACCCAAACTTAAAACATTATGATCTGAATTAGAAATTTTATTAAGACGGTTTTGCAAAAAGACAATGTTAAGGAAGTAGCAAAGTATGCCAGATCTGAACCCTGGCTTTCTTCTTAGGTTTTGCAAGGCAGACACTGCAGCCAGTCGTGCTCTCTTCTGACGGAAGGCATTCTAATCCAGCAGGGGCGTATGTTGGCAGAAAGGGTAGCCCCCTGTGCACATACCCCAATCTGCTCAAGAGCGCTGGGGGGGCCCTTTGAACGGTGTGGCAAGCGCAGCAGGGGATTGCAGGAGAAAGGAAGAAACTGCAAAAATTACCTCTCCCCTCTTTTTCACCTCATGGACGTTTCTGCTGGATCAAACAGCCTTCTGTCAGTGGGGGTCATACAATTAAATACAACCCAAGGGCACTTCTCAAATTCCCTAATGCTGGCAGTTGGAGATGGGTATTCCAGCCACTGTTTCTAATTAGTATTGCTTGAATAAAAAGAAGAAGAAGAAATACAACTTTCTGAAAAATATCACTCTCCCTAATAAGGCTTTCGGTATCTTATGTTTTCACTCCTGGTAGGTAACTGTGTTAAGTCTGCTGCAGCAAAAGAACAGTCTTGTGCCATAAGATTCTTAAACCTTTAATACATTCTTTTTCATAAAAATCATTCAGAAGACTTCTTGTTCGTACTTTACACTTAACAGAGAATTTTAGTGGACCAGCCCGTGAAGAATTATACAGGTAGTTTAAACCTTAATTATGAGAAACGGGGCTAATACAGATATAATGTAACAAGTGTTATGAGGCACCAGCCTTGGAAACACACTTTCCTGTAATACTACCCCTTCCTGGAATTAAATTTTATCATTTGCCAGCATCAAATTAACTGTGATTAAGGCTAACCAAGGTTTCCCTTACCCTAAGATTTAAATCCACTTCAAACTCTTGTATAATTTATTAAAATGTGCTTCCCTTTTCTTTATTTTTTTGGAAGAGTTAAGTGAAGAGAAAATAAAATTCAACCAGTAAGTTTTGTTGATGTTCCTGAGAAGATCTGAGAAGTTAGAACAATGGAGTACCAGGCTCCTTCCCCGATGCAGGCTGGCTTTTCCAAGAAGCATAGCATTGCAGATCAATGTTCTGTTTTGAATTACCTTATCCAGCTGTTAGTGGTCCCTCAAAAAAGCAGTATGTCACATTTATTAATCCCTCATTTGCCTTTGACTCAATTGATCGGCATCACCAATAAGAGTAGCAGCTCATTTTTTGCAGAAACATATTGACGTATGACCAACCTTCCCAGGTCTGCAGCACTAAAGTGGGCACAGCCAACTGGTTGATATTTCCTAGCAAGAGACCCATGATGCAATTTCTGCTAAAGATGCCTAAATGGATTTTGAACATGTAAAGAATTCCAAGTCTTCATTCTGGTACATTAAAATTGCATCTGATCACAAAAAGTGTTATTTTCCTGCAGGAACTAATCCCCCCCCCCATTAGACATGCATTTACCCAGTTCAGATTTTGAACTATGTCCACAGAACAGCTGACCAGTAAATTATTTAATAAGCCAACATATGACCATCTTTGTGTATGTTGATCAGGCCAGATTAAAGACATTGTGTGTTGTATTTTTTATTGCCCCTATAAAATCCACCTAGGAAGATTCCTCTATTCAAAGTTTTTTTAAGAAGGTCAATCAGATTATTTCAAAAACATAGGGCTGCAAGCTGATGTATACAACTTTGTAATCTAAAGGATAACATTCTCACTACCTGCACATGTAGAGCTATGGGCTACGTTATAGATCCAAAGCAGTGTTGACTCTGCCAAGGAGATTTTTAAAAATCTAAATTATCTGGGGAGTGTTAAAATTTTAAGTTTCAATCATTTGCAGTTCTAAAATTTGAAATGAATTGTCTTTCTGTGTGTGAGAGAGAGATTTATATTGTAATAGACACTGGCTACATACAACAAAAATCTGACTGAGTTAACAGTGTTTTTTAGCATTTCCGTCAATTCCCATCTTCCCGAACTCCTTGCCTGATGGAGTCAAGATTCTACATAATCCCATATCTATGGTAGACTTGTAAACAGCCACTAGGCTGAGAAGTTCCTACAAATTTCTCTTCACAGGCTTTTAAAGCCATGAACATGGCAGCATGGGAACATGGGAGAACAAGGACTAACTAAAACATTTGGGAGGTAGCAACATTTCCAAGGCTGCTCTATGGAGTCTACCAGGGCCAGCCCACCCATGAGGCAAGGTGGGTCAACTCCCTCAGGTGGTAGCAAACCCTCCAAGTGTCCCTATTTTCCAGGACCAGTCCCAGATTTAGAGAAGCCACCCTGGTTTCTGATTAGATCTGTCCTGTTTTCCCTTGGGACATTCCTATTTTCATCGGAGAAATGTTGGAAGGTACTGGAGTTATGTGAACCCGAGCCAAGGAGATATACATACACCCTTGGAAGGCATCTAAAGGCAACCCTGTATAGGGAAGGGTTTTTTTAATGTTTAATGTTTTATATATGTTGGAAGCCACCCAGAGTGGCTGGGGCAACCCAGTCAGATGGATGGGGTATAAATACAGTGGTGCCTCGCAAGACGAAATTAATTCGTTCCGCAAGTTTTGCCGTCTAGCGAATTTTTCGTCTTGCGAAGCACGGTTTTAACGGTTTAACAAAGTCGCAAAACGTTTTCGTCTTGCGAAGCAAGCCCATAGGGAAATTCGTCTTGCGAGGCAAATCGCAAACGGAAAAACCTTTCGTCTAGCGAGTTTTTTGTCTTGCGAGGCATTCGTCTTGCGAGGTACCACTGTAAATTGATATTAATATTACTAGGACATCCCTGTTTTCACTTGAGAAATGTTGAGAGGGTATGTGGTATGTGTAGCTTCCAAGCAATGCATGGCCCGCTGCCGCAGTAACAGCAATGGCCGTGGCACATTCCTTGGAGGCCAGATCTGCTCTCTCTGTAGCCCTGCTATGCTGCCTATACAGCAGCCTCTCTGCCCTGGAGGGGGGAGGTGCCGTTTTGTAGTTTTCCTCAGGTGCCAAAATGTATTAGGCCAGACCTGGTGTCTGCAGTGGAAGAGGAGCTCAGTGTAGCTGGCAGGCAAAGTGTTGCTATGGAATCTGCTCTGCAACCCTAGAGATGAACTACAAGAAAAACAGCATGGTTAAGGGAGCGTTTCTGTTCCCAGTCCAAATTTTACAAAATCCTTTTTCTCCAGAAATGTTGAGACAAGATTAGTATATCATAAAAATGAACATACGTGCTTTTCTTGCCAACTGGAGCATTCTATTATATTCTTATAAATAGCCAGAATTCTTATTGTGTGGTTTTTACTTTATTTTTAAATCCTGCCTGCCCCCAACTTCAAGTTGCTTTATTTTCAAGCAAGGATGTCTTAAGTCTGTTGGGAGTAGTGTTCTTTTTTAATTATAAATTACTTATTTATAAACTGCCAGGCTGCCACACTCATCTCTGATGGTGTTATGTCCAATTAAAGAAAAATTTCAACATCCCTGTGGAAATGCTATAATTATATACTACATTATTCCATATGCCACAGTAATTAAGGTTATTTACATTTGCAGCCTGCTTCATTCCGAGGGCTCTACAACAGTATTTATTAAAACACACACATACACAAATATATAAACTCTGAAAGCCTTTGTAGCAGTCTGATCTCAGTACTTGCTAAACTAGCTTGTAAGTGCATAGGATACACACTGAATAGAGTTGCAAGTTTTAATTGACAAGTTAATCAATTAAAGCTTAGGTTGATTAATCAGTGCAATACCATTTTAATAGGCAAAAGTACATTTTAATTGGTGGGGTTTTGAGGGCACATGCCCATTTTTACGGCTATTCAAATTCTTGTGTGCTACTGTAACACTCAAAGAGAAAATGGACTCACCTGTTTCCTTTCAACAATGTGAAGCAGCTTTTGTTTATTACAATGTTTCATAAACTAATGATAGCTGAGACACACTATCTTAGGGAATGAAAACTTAACCCAAATTAAACACTAATAAGTAGCACTTACCAGTGGAGGAACCCATTCTCTATGGGAGTCACTTTCTCAGTGTGCCTTCTGGTTGGGAAAATGCAGCCCCTAACTAGTGACTCATGCAGAGAATTGATGTGCTACCTCTTCTGTGGCAAGAAGGGCACTTAGGGCACACAGAAGCCTTTCTCGAATACATTAAATAGGGCAAATTAGAAGTGCTCTTGAACAACAGAATTTAGGAATTCCTGAGTTACTAAATTATAAATGATCATACTCTACTTTCAGTTTCTTAGAAAGATACCTACATTAAATGTTGTTTAAACTGCAAATTGATTTAGCAATAATCAATTAACCAACCCCTTAAAAAAGAAGATGCATCAACTAAAAATTCTCTAATTAGTTGATAGTCCCAACGTGGAAAACTGTGCCATTCTGAAACACAGGCCATGGTGTTATGTTGGCGAAAGCCAACATTTAAACATGAGATTTGGATATAGGTTCCCTCTTTATGGCAATGTAGTGTGACACATGTATGTATGTGTTTGTTTGTTTGTTTGTTTGTTTGTTATTGTATATTCTACCCTTCTCTCCCTGAGCTGTTTCCACACTACGTGGAACTACTATGTGACTTTAAGAATGGGTGGTGGTTTTTCTCTTCCCTCCTTATTCCCTTTCCCTTTTGTGTCATGTCTTGTGGGCTGTAAGTCTGCAGGCAGGCTTATTTTTATTGATCTTATATAAACTCTGGGAGCCTGTACAGTTAAAGAGCATGATAATAACACCTTCAATAAATATTTAAAATATAAATGCAAGCATGGCTCCTTAAAAAGTAAATCTGACCCCTTTATATTTTTAATTGAATCTATGCATGTACAGTCGTACCTTGGTTCTGAAATGCCTTGCAATTCGAACATTTTGGCTCCCGAACGCCACAAACCCGGAAGTGAGTGTTCTGGTTTGTGAATGTTTTCTGGAAGCTGAATGCCTGACACAGCTTCCGTGACTTCCGATTGAGTGCAGGGAGCTCCTGCAGCCAATCAGAAGGCGCGCCTTGGTTTTTGAATGTTTTTGGAAGTTGAACGGACTTCCAGAACAGTTTCCGTTGGAGAACCAAGGTACAACTGAATCCAGTATCATAGCCATAATTAAAGAAAAAGAAGAAATGATCAAGGAAATAACCATAGCAATGTTCAAATTAAAATTAAGGATTTCAGTGCGTAAAAAAAGTCCCCTTTCCAATGAAGCACCAAAACTTTTCAGAGTTTCCTTACTATCTCAAAAGCTAGCCAACTGCACGTCAGGGTAATAAATTTATAATAAATATATACTGTTTAATTTCTACTGTACAGATGTCCACAGAAGGATAATGACTATTACACTATGTGCAGTTAAGCTACTGAAAACCCACTTGAATGGAATTTAAGCAACCTCTACGGAGCCAACAGGGCAGCACACCTTTAATTTTTGAAATATTTTTTCAATCCTGATATAAGAGCATATTTTAACTGTGGAATGAAGAAGCAGGGTTAGATGGTATCAGAGTGGTTATAAATAAATAAAATCCAGAGCATGTAGCAAGAGGCTTAACCTTTGTTACAGAGCATTCAGATCACTCCCTATTCCTGATAAATGCTGAAACGGTTCAGCTTTCTCCAAAATTTGCCAGAATAGATATATTTCAGTACCTTTAAGACATCAGGCAGCATTTTCTGCACTTTCTTCTCTCCTATGATACAAAAGCACTGATGAAGCATTTCCTTCTTATCTGTGATGTAGAAACTAACTGGCTTCAATTGCACGCTGAGATCTAATCCACCTTCTTCTAGGTCACTGGATTCTTCTTCCACATCCTCATTTTCTGGAATTTGTGAAGTACATTTTGTTTC